>NW_026622852.1:9581922-10314422 GCF_023065955.2 Ursus arctos
ATGGACGCCAAAATCCTCAACAAGATACTTGCTAATAGAATCCAACAGTTCATTAAAAGGATTATCCACCACGATCAAGTGGGATTCATACCTGGGATGCAAGCGTGGTTCAATATTCGCAAATCAATCAGCGTGATACATCATATCAACAAGAAAAGACTCAAGAACCATATGATCCTCTCAATCAATGCCGAAAAAGCATTTGACAAAATACAGCATCCTTTCCTGATTAAAACCCTTCAGAGTGTAGGAATAGAAGGTACATTTCTCAATCTCATAAAAGCCATCTATGAAAAGCCTACTGCAAATATTATTCTCAATGGGGAAAAGCTGGAAGCCTTTCCCTTAAGATCAGGAACACGACAAGGATGCCCACTCTCGCCACTATTATTCAACTAGAAGTCCTTGCAACAGCAATCAGACAACAAAAAGGGATCAAAGGTATTCAAATTGGCAAAGAAGAAGTCAAAATGTCTCTCTTCGCAGACGACATGATACTCTATATGGAAAACCCAAAAGAAGCCACTCCCAAACTATTAGAAGTTATAGAGCAATTCAGTAATGTGGCGGGATACAAAATCAATGCTCAGAAATCAGTTGCACTTCTGTACACGAATAACGAGAACGAAGAAAGAGAAATCAGGGAATCCATCCCATTTACAATAGCACCAAAAACCATACGTTACCTTGGAATTAACTTAACCAAAGACGTAAAGGACCTTTATTCTAGAAACTATAAATCACTCTTAAAAGACATTGAGGAAGACATAAAAAGATGGAAAGATATTCCATGCTCATGGATCGGAAGAATTAACATAGTTAAAATGTCCATGCTACCCAGAGCAATCTACACTTTCAATGCTATCCCGATCAAAATACCGAGAACGTTTTTCAAAGAACTGGAACAAATAGTCCTTAAATTTGTATGGAACCAGAAAAGACCCCGAATCTCCAAGGAACTGTTGAAAAGGAAAAACAAAGCTGGGGGCATCACAATGCCGGATTTCGAGCTGTACTACAAAGCTGTGATCACAAAGACAGCATGGTACTGGCACAAAAACAGACACATAGACCAATGGAACAGAATAGAGAGCCCAGAAATGGACCCTCAGCTCTTTGGGCAACTAATATTTGATAGAGCAGGAAAAAACATCCGGTGGGAAAAAGACAGTCTCTTCAATAAATGGTGCTGGGAAAATTGGACAGCTACATGCAAAAGAATGAAACTTGACCACTATCTCACACCATACACAAAAATAAACTCCAAATGGATGAAAGACCTTGATGTGAGACAGGAATCCATCAAAATTCTAGAGGAGAACATAGGCAGCAACCTCTACGACATCAGCCAAAGCAACCTTTTTCATGATACATCCCCAAAGGCAAGAGAAACAAAAGACAAAATGAATTTATGGGACTTCATCAAGATTAAAAGTTTCTGCACAGCCAAGGAAACAGTCAGAAAAACTAAGAGGCAGCCCACGGAATGGGAGAAGATATTTGCAAATGACACTACAGATAAAGGACTGGTATCCAAGATCTACAAAGAACTTCTCGAATTCAATACACGAGAAACAAATAAATCAAAAAATGGGCAGAAGATATGAACAGACACTTTTCCAATGAAGACATACAAATGGCTAACAGACACATGAAAAAATGTTCAAAATCATTAGCCATCAAGGAAATTCAAATCAAAACCACACTGAGATACCACCTTACGCCAGTTAGAATGGCAAAAATAGACAAGGCAAGAAACAACAATTGTTGGAGAGGATGTGGAGAAAGGGGATCCCTCCTACATTGTTGGTGGGAATGCAAGTTGGTACAGCCACTCTGGAAAACCGTGTGGAGGTCCCTTAAAAAGTTAAAAATTGAGCTACCCTATGATCCAGCCATTGCACTACTGGGTGTTTACCCCAAAGATACAGACGTAGTGAAGAGAAGGGCCATATGCACCCCAATGTTCATAGCAGCAATGTCCACAATAGCTAAATCGTGGAAGGAGCCGAGATGCCCTGCAACAGATGACTGGATTAAGAAGTTGTGGTCCATATATACAATGGAATATTACTCAGCAATCAGAAAGAGCGAGTTCTCAACATTTGCTACAACATGGACGGCACTGGAGGAGATAATGCTTAGTGAAATAAGTCAAGCAGAGAAAGACAACTATCATATGATTTCTCTCATCTATGGAACATAAGAACTAGAATGATCAGTAGGGGAAGAAAGGGATAAAGAAAGGGGGGGTAATCAGAAGGGGGAATGAAACATGAGAGACTATGGACTATGAGAAACAAACTGAGGGCTACAGAGGGGAGGGGGGTGGGGGAATGGGATAGACCGGTGATGGGTAGTAAGGAGGGCACATATTACATGGTGCACTGGGTGTTATACACAACTAATGAATCATCGAGCCTTACATCGAAAACCGGGGATGTACTGTATGGTGACTAACATAATATGATAAAAAATCATTATTAAAAAAAAAATGAACTATTGGGGGGAAAATGAACTATTGGGACTTCATCAAGATAAAAAGCTTTTGCACAGCAAAGGAAACAGTCAATAAAACCAGAAGACAACCAAGATAATGGGAGATGATATTTGCAAATGATATATCAGATAAAGGGCTAGTATCCAAAATCTATAAAGACCTTATCAAACTCAATACCCAAAGAACAAATAATTCAGTCAAGAACTGGGCAGAAGACATGAACAGACATTTCTCCAAAGAAGACATCCTAATGGCCAACAGACACATGAAAAAGTACTCAACATCACTCGGCATCAGGGAAATACAAATCAAAACCACAATGAGATACCACCTCACATCAGTCAGGCTAAAATTAACAATTCAAGAAATGACAGATGTTGGTGAGGATGCAGAGAAAGGGAACTCTCCCACACTGTTGGTAGGAATGCAAGCTGGTGCAGCCACTCTAGAAAACAGGGTGGAGGTTCCTCAAAAAAGTTGAAAATAGAGCTACCCTGTGACCCAGCAATTGCACTACTGGGTATTTACCCCAAAGATACAGATGAAAAGTGAAAAGAAGGGGCACCTGCACCCCAATGTTCATAGCAGCAATGTCCACAGTAGCCCATCTGTGGAAGGAGCCAAGATATCCTTCAACAGATGACTGGATAAAGAAGATGTGGTTCATATATACAATGGAATATTACTCAGCCATCAGAAAGGATGAATACCTACCATTTACATCAGTGTGGATGGAACTAGAAGGTATTATGCTAAGTGAAATAAGTCGATCAGAGAAAGACAATTATCATATGATCCCACTCATATGTGGAATTTAAGAAACAAAACAGGATCATAGGGGAAGAGAGGAAAAAATAAAACAAGATGAAATCAGAAAAGGAGACAAATCATAAGAGACTGTTAATCATAGAAAACAAACTGAGGGTTGCTGGAGGGGAGGGGCGTGGGGTAACTGGGTGATGGACATTAAGGAGGGCACTTGTTGGAATGAGCACTGGGTGTTATATAAGACTGATGAATCGCTGACCTCTACCTCTGAAACTAATAATACATTATATGTTAATTAATTGAATTTAAATTTTAAAATTCAAAAAAAAAGGATAGTGTGGGCAGTTGATACTGATAAAAATATACAAGACAAGGATTCTTACAAGCATCATTATATTTAATATTATTCTGGCCAAACCAGTGGGGAGCAGAGCAAAAATAAGAGGAATAATTACTGAAAAAGAAAGAACAAAATTATCATCATTAGTGAAAGATATAATTATGGTCTTCAAAAGCCCAAAGAACTGAAAAATTCTTAGAATAATTGAATTCAAGAAAGAAGCCAGATAAAAGAAAATTATACCAAAAAATAGCTTTCCTATTTATCATCAGTAAGCAATGAGAAGATACAATGGAGGGGAAAGTGTCTATTCACAGTAATTTCCCCAAAGCAAACTGCCTAGGACTGGACTTAATAAGTGTGCTCAACTTACATGAAGAAAATTGCAAATTTTACAGAAACACATCAAAGAACATTTGCCTAGATGAAATGAGGTCCCTCATTTCCGGATGAGAAGGCTCAATATGGTAAATGTTCTAATATTCCAATTATCTCCAAAATACTCGATAGTTTTAATCCAATCCTGATAAGAGCCTTTCCTCTAATGAACATAAATGATTTAATTCTTTATTGAGAACTAAGATTAGGTGAGAATGGATAAGAAAACTTTGAAGATAAGTGATAAGAAAGAACTTGCCGGTAAAATACTGAAGTGTATTATTGACCTTTTATATTTAGAATAACTGATGCTGGCACAGGAATAAGGAGGTATATCTAAGAAACAAAAGAGCTAGCCTTGAAATAGTATACATAACATCTTTCTATTCAATAGAGAAGCACCAAAAATCAATCAAAGAAACAGGTTCATTATTCAACAAATAGTGCTGAAAATTTTGGCTATTTGAGAAAAAAAACTGTTCCTGTGTTTCACAATATGATAAAATTCATTTCAGATGGATTAAAAAGGCAAATATAAACAAGAAAACCTTAAGACTCTAGAAAAAACTATGGATGAAATAGTCATTTAGTTGCTTGATGAGGATGGACTGCACAAGTATAAAAATAATAAAATAACAAGATTCAAAACCTTCAAACATAGTATAAATTCATTTCATAAAACAAAACCAACATTGGTGTGCATGTCTCCTTACCATGAGTGTGTTTGTGTGTGTGTGTGTGTGTGTGTGTGTATAAAGTGGGAGAAATATAACTAGTTTGGCTTTCTTATTTTGCCTTCTGTGTTTTTCAAAAAATATTCTCTGCAGTGAACATATTACTTTGATATTCATGAAAGAATGTGTTTAATGACATGCCAAATTGACTATGGAGTAGGTTAATTAGTGAAAACAAGAAGGAAGTTTTAAGGGGTAAAATCCCAATCGAACTGATCTAAAAATATAAACAAATAAAGCCCTAATTCAATAGAGAGAGGTAAAAAAGAAAAATCAGTCAGGAAGAAAAATGGGTCTAATTTTCTTTAATGGAGATTTAAAAATTAATAAAAGTGAATGTTTTGGGGTACCTGGGTGGCTCAATCACTTAAGCCTCCAATTCTTGATTTGGGCTTATGCCGTGCCTGAGATTGAGCCCTGCATCAGTCTCTGCACTGAGCATGGAGCCTGCTTGAGATTCTCCCTCCTTCTCCCTGTGCTCCTCCCCTCCCCATCTCTCTCAAAATAAAATAAAAGTAAATAAAAGTAAAAAATCTTTTTGTGTCAGAAAGATGAGAAGACATCTACTAATAGTTAGGAGACCTAGAATTTAGTCTTGGCTCAATAAAATGGCTGTGTATGTATGAGCAAGGTATGCCATTTCACTGACCACCACTATACAACAAGATGTCTGTTTGGGCTAAGCCAGTTGTTTCCAAACCTAGCTGATGATCCATTTTTTCCCAGGTAGCTTTTTTAACTAGCAAAATATGCACAGTGCTTACTATGTACCAAGCTTTGTGCCAAGTGCTTTATAAGTATTATCTCATTTATTTTTTCAATTACTCTAAGAAGTAGGCTCTACTAACCCCATTTTAAGATTTTTAAAACTGAAGCATAAAATCCAAAGTCAAACAGCTGGTTAAACAGACATCTGAACCCAGGCAAACTGGGCCCAGCATTCACACTCTTAGCTATTAATGTTAGACTCAGAAGTCTATCCTCTAAAATTCACCAGGTGATTTGCCTAATCAATTTGACCAGACCATCTCAAAGTTGTGTTTTTTTTAAATCTCAATTCTGAAATTCTCTGATCCTGTTTTGTCATGTTCTTATCATTTTTATCTTGTCAATTCCTTGCGAGTGACAATGTTCAATATCTGAGTTTCTTGGGAGAAATCCTGTGAGAAGTCAAATTTTGAAAGATGGAGGTCTTTCATGAATGTAATCTTGGATCATCTTATATCAGCACAAAATCCAAGCTGTTTTAGCTGGTACGCAGTTGCCCCAAATAAAACAAATTATAGAGTATATGAATCAGTTGAGTACCATGTTAAATATTTCATATAAATTGATTTCATCTTCTACCTTCATTTCAATGTGAGGAGATCAATAGGAGGAAAGGGCAGGAGGCTTTGAAAGAGACTGAAAGATGGAGGCCACCTTGGGGGGCCTGTCTCCTTGATGACCTGGTCTTCCATCTCGGAGTCTAAAAGAGTGAATAGGATATAATCTACTACACCCATAATACTGGGACTGAGTTTCCCCTTGCTCTTAGCTTCCCACGGCCTTGCCTAGTTGATGTGTGGACCCCCTAATTTCCTCTAAGAGGTGAAAAGAGGTTCTAACAAAGAAGCGGGGAATGAAGTCTTGAAGAGAGAGTGCTACAAAAGACCAAATGACAAGCTAAAGAAAACTGAAGGGAGAGGAGGAAGAAGGGTAGCATATAACTGGCCCCAGGCCTTCCTCCATTGCCTTGGTGGTGGCAGAGCTAAAAGAGAGCCAGGGAAGGGAAATTATACACTGATGTTCTGCAGTTCTAATGAGTCACCAGGAAGTCCCACCCACGGTAGTGCAGGAGCTCTCCCTGGCGTGGCAGCCGGCATGAACACCCCCACGAAAATGGCCTTTCTTGCTGCAGATCAGCCGGGGACCAGACACATAACCCCCAACTCTACCTTGTATATGATTTTGCTCCTGCTATCTGTGAGATCCAGCTGGATGGAGATGTAGTCGATGTTGGGAGAAGGGGGATCTGTGTGTTGATAACGAAGCCCCATTAGCAGGAACTCCTCACAGCTCATGTTGACACTTCCCATTTTCTTCAGTCCCAGGGCACAGCTTCCACCTGGACACCGCAGCTCTGTTCCCAGCTCTAGAATGTATAGCACTGAATTAAGATGGTCACTTGAGCATGACTAAAACTAAAAAACCAATCCTCCCTCCCGTGGATACTGACTCCCTCTCACTGCCTCAGGAATACCCATGCATACCCTCTAATCATTCACAGAGGGGGTTGGTATTATTCTACAGCCCTGTAATTTCTTCTCCTGAAAAGAACGGTTGACCAGTTGTCTCCTGAGACCCTTGCCTACCAAAATTACACTGAGAGAAAAAATAATAAAATACATGTTCTGGTGATTGAACATCCCTGATGAATAGGTCACTGGGTCACGACTGGCCTTCCGTAGGCCAGTGCCAGTCTTCCTTCACAGCATCCACGTCCATGGCTCCATCCTGCACTCTCTCCAAGGCTGTTCTACTCGCTGAAATTCTCTCCCCACTGTGTTCATCACACCCCTGAGTCCTGACGCCTTTCCAGGTCCCTTTAGTCCTTTTACTAAACCCTCCATTAAGTACTCTTTGACCGCCTGAACCAACCTGCTCTCTCCCACTAAAAACCACCATCATCTCTGCAATAGTCTCTCTCTCTCTCTGCCCAACTTCATTTTACACTCTTGTGGGGGTGATACCCACAGGCCACTTATTTTTCAAGTGGCCTTTTGTACATTTCCCTGATGTATAAAATGAGTATTCTACTTCTTAACCAGATGGTCATGAACACTAAATGGGAGGACTCATGTGCAAGCATCCCTTTAGCTGTAAATTGTTGCCCAAATTCAAGGTATTACTATGATTGTGATTATTGGTCTTCCCATAGTGTCTATTATCATGCACAGAGGAGGTGCCCAAAATATACTGATTAGATGGATCGACTCCTCTTGATTTAAACCATGGCTACTGGCCACTTGCTTTACATCAAACTTATTTGTAATCAAAAAATTTTTAATAAATATTTAATATTTAATTGATATCATTTACTCCATCTTGCCTCAAACTTGTGGAGCAGCTGCTATCCTTGCCCATTTTATGGAGGCTTACCCAGGTTAAGTAACTTACCAAAATCACACAGGAAATGAAGAGCAGAGGCAGTTTCAAACCCAGGTCTCACTGATTCCAAAGTCCATACTCTTAACCACTAGCCTACATTTTCAACCAGCAACGAATTATTATGTCAAGTAAAATTTTTTGTTGCAGCGGAAGATGACTATTAACAGATGTTTTTGTCAGTTCTAATAACATTCAGATACATATTAAAACAAACATTTGAGGAGCTCCTGGGTGGCTCAGTCAGTTAAGCATCCATCTCTTGGTTTCGGCTCAGGTCATGATCTCAGGGTCGTGAGATCGAGCCCCACATCAGGCTCCATGCTCAGCAGGGAGTCTGTTTGAGATTCTCTCTCCCCCTCTCCTTCTACCCCTTCCACCATTCTCTCTCTCCCTCTCCCTTCCACCCTCCCCCCCATAAATAAATCTTTAAAAACAACAACAACAACAACAACAACAAAGAACACCATACATACGAGACTCAGGGAAAAAACTGTGTGGCTGATCTCCACGAGGTTTTTCTGGCCGAGGCTCCAACAGGACCACCTGACCGTGGGCTGGCAGCCGGCTTCCCGCAGGATCCAGCCTGACCGTACACTCCAGACCAGCTGTCCTCTCATAATCAAATCTGAGCAGGTTCTTATCAATGGCCCGGGACAGTCCATAGAATTCAGACACCTCCAGGACATTGTTACTCCTACGGATGATGTTACAGTCTGGTTCCAGGAGATAGACCCGCAGGATAAAGGTTTCCATGAAGGTATCTGTCTCAGTAAATCTGTGAAGAGAACAGAGCGAAGGCAATGTTTACTAGTGCTCAGGTACTTCTGGTATCTAAAGATTGACCTTTACAAAATGAGCCTATGGGGTAGAGTTTGGATTTTGTTGTATACACCACTTCAAATCTGTGTTCATTTCCTTTCTTCTCCTTATCTTGGTGTCAATTCCTTTTTCTGCCGTCTCCCTCACCAATGACCTTTCTTTCAACACCTCCTCTCAAACTCATCATCCATGCTGATGCGTAAGGACAGCTGGGCGCTCAGAGTCTCACTGCTAGCACATCTATAATTTAAGAGTACCAAGCCTGTGTAATTTATGGATTGAGTTTTGATACAAGGGTGAAAGGGTGAGGAGTTTCTGAAGCATCAACACCTTTTTGCTCTTCAGAAACCTATGAGAGACATTGTTAATTCCATTATACAGAGGGGGAAACTGAGGCATAGATAGGCCAAGTAGCTCACCAAAGGGGCTGAAGAGGTGGTGAGGGGGGAATAAGCATGTTCTCTGATTTTCTGCTTCCAGCTCCTCTGAATATTCTATTTCAAATGTCCTCAAGACCAAGAGGAACAGCAGCTCCTCTGACTCAGCCCTTCTTCCCTTCTCCCTCACCCTTTCCATCCCTTTGAAACTCAAGGAAGAAGTGGAAGAAGCCAGAATCCACCAGCTTGTCCAGCCCTTTCAGGCAAGCTGTGCAAAGTTAGTTTTTTAACTCTAAAATCTTAGAAAGAGCAAACAGCCCTGTATGCTGGTGATAAGAAATCGTTGGGTACTATTTCATTTTTTGAGCACAGCACTTTGTTCAAGCCTCTCTTTCAGCTCTCGTTCACATTACAATTATCTACCCATATTTTGCAACAGATTATGAGCACCAAAAATCCATGTATCCTCATCCTTGTGCTTCCTATGCTCAGCAGAGGGCCTTGAGTTACAGTAGGTGATTATAAATGTCTAAAGAATGATTCAATGTCCTAGTTTCTTCTACAAAACTCTGTGCAATTAGTAGTGTAGTACTTAAGGGAAATTCACACTAAGATATTTTAGCCGAATATTCATAACATCAATGAAACTAACTAAAAATCTATCTAAAAGCCTACTCCAGGGGAGGCTGGGTGACTCAGTCAGTTAAGCGTCTGCCTTTGGCTCAGGTCATGATCCCAGGGTCCTGGGATCGAGCCCCATGTCAGGCTCTCTGCTCAGTCGGGAGCCTGCTTCTCCCTCTCCCTCTGCTCCTCTCCACTGCTTGTGTTCTCTATCAAATAAATAAATAAAATCTTAAAAAAAAATCCTACTCCACCTATCACATTGTCAGTTACCTCTATGAAGTGAGCAATACCACAACCATGAGCTTAATTTTTAAATTAATTTTTGTTGAAATATAATTCACATACCATAAAATTAACCTTTTTAAAGTATACAACTCAGTGGTTTTTAGTATATTCACAAGGTTGTGCAACCATCACAACTACCTAATTCCAGAACATTTTTATCCCCCCAAAAAGAAATCCATATCCATTAGCAATCACTCCTCATTCGCCCTTCCCACAGCCCCTGGCAATCACTAATCTGCTTTCTGTGTTTTATGGATTTGCCTTTTCTAGAAAAGTGGCCTTTTGTGTCTGGTGTCTTTCATTTCACACGGTGGTTTCAAGGTTCATCCATGTTCTAGCATGCATCAGTACTTCATCCCGTTTTGTGGCTGAATAATATTCCATTGTATGGATACACCACATTGTGTTCACACACTCATCAGCTGGGTTGTTTCAACTTTTTAGCTATTATGAATAATGCTGCAATGAAGATTCGTGTGCAAGTTTTGGGGGAAACATAGGTTTTTATTTCTCTCACATATATATTTAAGAGTAGAATTGCTGGCTCACACAGTCACTCTGTACTTAACTTTATAATTGATTTTTTAAACATTTTTATCATTTAACATGTTTACAATTAGAAGATACTCAACTTACTAACTAAGCAGCTGATAATCAAAATAAAGAATATCAATCAATTTTGGAATATATTTTCCTAGTTCTCATTAAGAATTTGCATTTTGTAATTTTCATTTCCCATCATAAGTGGGAGAGTGGATCACCAGAGATACCTGTACAAGAACTCTAAAGGGGAACAGGACAGAAATTTGCCACAGAAAAGTCCCCAGGAAGATGATACAAATAAATATAATTGAAAGTAGACAACAATTCTTGCCTCGCCTACTTAGGTTCCCAATTTCTACTGATTATTTTCTTGTTTGGAATCTAGTAACTAGCCTCATGATAATATCTATCTATAGAAAAAGCCTTAAAAAGTACACAGAATGGTTATGTGGGCTACTTACCTGTAAAGTCTAAGCTTCACTGTGTCTTCATCAAGAATCGGGCAACCATTGTGAATATACTTTACTTCATTGGGAAGAAAATGGCAGTCAAAGACCTAGTTCAAGTGAAGAAATGGATAAATATCTGTGAAAAAAACTGGTACAAGATTTGATTTTTCTGGCAGTAGAGTACTGCCTGGGGAAATTATGGTCTGTTAGGGGGTTGTGGCTATGTGTGTATGCGTGTGTGTGCACATGTGCTTGTTATAACCACTACCACCTCTACCCACCCCCGTGCCCACTCCCATCCTGCTTATATAGGTGTGTCTTATTTTGAGAATATCTAAACTAGGAAAATCCAAGCAGATCAAGCAGATATATCTAGGAGTAATTATCTTTTGAAATGATTCTTTGTTTACAGTCTATAGTACATTTAAACAATGGTTCCATTTATCAAAATGTAATACACCCACACCCTTCAGGGGTTCATAGCAATTGCGTTAGAGGTCTACCTATGTGTATGCATGAAAAGGCATGCATTACCCCTCACATAAACACACTGTATTACTTATATATCCTTTTCTATTCCTTTTCTTTCTTTTCCAAATAATATTTTTATATTAAAAAATGAAGCCACTAGCTATGGACACTGCTGTGGTTGATCAGAGCCAAACGTGACCCAGAGTTGCTTCTCATATACTTGCGAAAGACTGTTTTACTGGTTACTAATAGCAGAAATGGTTGATGAGGGGTACATGGGTGGCTCAGTCGGTTAAGCATCTGCCTTCAGCCCAGGTCGTGATCCCTGGGTCCTGGGATCAAGTCCCACGTAGGGCTCCCTGCTCAGTGGGGAGCCTGATTCTCCCACCCCCTCTGCCCCTCCCCACCCCCCTTGCTCTCTCTCTCACTCTCGAATAAATAAAATCTTTTAAAAAATGGTTGATGAGACAAATAGCAAGCTAAAGGTAATTTCTTCCATTCAAATAAAATTATAATTAACTGAATCACCTCACTCAGAACTATTAAGGGAATTGCTAACTGTTGTGTTTGGGAACCCTAATTCTTAAAAGACGACTTTTTTCTCCCAACCACACTGTGACTCTCGTTCTGCCCAACCTGACTTGGCAGAGGGTTAAGAAATAACCTTGAGTATTCGCACACAACCGCTGTGGAGTTCATGGTGTTTAGCCCATACTTTGTCACAGGCTCAATCATTCACAGGCAACATCATCCTCTCTGAGAAGACGTTATTACTAATACAAATGATCTTCTTTTCCCACAGACATCATTGGTTCCTCTTTTTAATTGACAACAAGGAAGGAGATAAAGGAAAGACCTTCCCCATATCATTGACAAA
This sequence comes from Ursus arctos, assembly GCF_023065955.2. Lineage (NCBI taxonomy): Eukaryota > Metazoa > Chordata > Mammalia > Carnivora > Ursidae > Ursus > Ursus arctos. The sequence goes on from NW_026622852.1 coordinate 9,594,238, forward strand.
TAGTCATGGTGATAAAGAGACAATCTGCTTTGTTAAAAGAAACATCTGTTTCATGTTTCGTAATATGTTTTCCTTTTATAAAAGGCGACAACCATAATTGTCCATAAATTTACTAACTAAAACAAAGGAGAGCTAAATCCTTTTCTAATCACTGTCTAGCCTTGGTTTTTTCCACTTCAACTGCTTTTCAATTACAATTTATAATTAAATTGTCACACGTGCCTAACTCATTACTCACTTTAATGACAATAAACTGGTTCAAGCTAGAGATGTTTTCTTATGGCTGAATTTCTGATTCAAAAAAGCAAACTCAGCTCTAAACTGAGGTGCTTTTCCACCCAGGAAATTTCTTGCTTGGAAACAGGTGTGAGAAGTGCTGTGTGTGAGGAAGTCTTGTCCTAAAACACGAGGAAAACATATTGCCACCGACCTTATCTAATTGACTATATCAAGAGGGTTATCCAAACAGAAGGTACTGGTGTGCGCCAATTGAAATCCCTTTCCAAATATCCAATAGGAAAATGAACCTGTTGGTCCTAAGACAAACTTCAGTAATGAAATGAAAACACTAATTGAACAGATGTTAAACAAAACATTTTCTGTGCAAATCAAATAAAACTGTTCATTACACAGCAGGGTGTTGTTAATACAGTCATCTCGCTAGAAATGGGTTCACATAAGCCTGCTTTCAACTTACTGGTAAGTGCTATTAAAGAATAATGTTTAGGCTTTGTGTGTATGCGTGCGCATTCGGCTATGCTTAATTTCAAAAACGCCATAAGAAATAAATCCTTGAGAGCGCTGCATTAAAAATAGGCACACATTCCCCAAAAAACAGACTTCACTTAGGAATCTGTTGAAATTATCATAATATAGTCGGGAGATCATCTGGCAGTTTGAGAAACAAAGTTTTCTGGATACATAGATTTCCTTATGGTACAAATATCTGGCAGAAAGATAATGAAACTCCACAGTCCAATGGCCTCCTTTTCCACACAATAAATTTTAGCAGATACAAGTCACATATTTACTTTAGACCATATAAATCCATTTGAGATGCCACATTTACCTCCGGAAATGCACTCACTGAGCCACAGCCCACGAGGGGACAAGTTGGGACTTTCTGGAGCCCCGTCCCTGGCCTACCCGTCCAGACTTCCCTAAATCAGGCAGGCATGCTGTTTCTGCTCCATATTCTTTCTAGTAACTGGATTTTTGCGTTAAAATCAGAGAAAGTTTGGAACGGAGATGACTTGGAGATCTCTCACAACTCTTGACCTGCAAATAAGTGTTTTACCTGATTGTAGTCACTCAGATCCCCTTTTGCTCTCTAATATCTCAGAGCTGGCCAGATGGCGAAGACCATTAAAACATCACCAATAATATACGGTGCAGACAATTTGTTACTTGCAGAGAAAGTACTATAGATATAAGTCATAGGCTATTTGGGATAGGGAGAGGATACTCCTCAGAGGCTGACTTAAGGAACAGTATATTCTCCCCAAATTACTTTCTAAGGAGGGAGAATCTGGTGAAGAATAGGGCTTTTGTTTTGCATGCTTAGGGCCAGAGAGAATACAGCAGGCCCATAGGTTGCCCCAGCATACACCAGGAGGAATTTTTTCTCTTCCCCCAATATTGAGCCTCACTTCTAAATAAATGTTGAACAATTTTTAAAAATATATTGATTGGAAGGGGTACCAAATTATGAGTTCATTACTTTCTAAAGCACCCACATATATCTGTGCAGCCACGGACCCCGGTGTGCTAGGATTAGGGTCCTCTATTGCTCTCCAAACGCCAAGGGTTTGCTTTTAACAAACCGAGTCCCTGTAGTTAGGACTCCGTTTTCTGCAGCTGATCTTATTCATGTCACCTACACATTGCATTTAGTGCATCTGGGCCCTAAGTCGGAGCTACCCTAGGTCTCTCTCTCCTCTTTCCCTGACTGATAAGTTCCAACCAACCAAACTTTCACTGGGTACCTGGGTGGCTCAGCCGCGTAAGCATCTGACTTAGGCTCAGGTCATAATCTTGGGATCCCGGGATGGAGCCCCACGTCGGGCTCCAAGCTTAGCAGAGAGTCTGCTTGCCCTTCCCCCTGTTCGTGCTCACTCTCTCTCAAATAAACAAAATCTTAAAACACACACACACACGCACGCATGCACATACACTTTTGCAGTGCAGATAGTGTTGGGAGAAAGGGTGAAGATGTTGCAATTCCCAAACACTTGGGTACACGACCCCATTATTGTACTTGGACAGTTTGCAGGTGCCCATCGGAAGCTCTGACTGACAAAAGGAAATCTCATGGTAAACTGGAGAGAGACATTTGGTTGCTACCACATCAGGAATACTCCTTAAGTGAGAGCCCGCCATGGAGTTGTGATGTGTTTTGGAATTGGACTGTCCTCTGAGTGCGGTAAATAGAACGGCTTGCGATAACCACTTGAGTTAGTATCTATCTACGTCTCCTTAGTTTGTGTCTACATTGTCTAGTACCACTCTTGAGTAACTTCCTAGAATAAAATTCTTTAGCCAAATGGAGAAGAAACCAAATGTTCACAGTTCACAAATAATGGTGCGTGTGTCCAGAAGCAGCAGCAGCAGCCAGGGCTGAACATTCTCAAAATTGCCTCCATTGGGAGGAAGTTAAACCACAGTAGGGAAAAGTCATAAAACCAGAAGCAATTTCCTGTTTTGTATAGAGGTAAACTCCTACTTCAAGCAAATACTATAAATGATAATACAGTCCTTTTCGCCCAATGACTTAGAAGGTAAACCTTCATCCTACAAAAAGATTGTGCCTAGAATACTCTTAAACAACGAGGTCGCCAAGATTTTGACTAAAGGAAAACATTTTTCTAACAGACATTTTTGAGGAACAATGAATATTTAAAGTGAAGTATTTTCACCTCTCTTTTCCACATCTCTCCTCCCACTCAACGGACTGTTCTAGTGATGGAAACAGATAAAAATGTCTTCAACGTTTTACTTGTGCTATTCTGTCTCACAAGTGTGGCCTAACACATATCTTGAAGTCCTAATATCTTATTCAAAGGCACCCTGACTAGCAATGGATGAGATCATTTGGGGCAAGAATAATTCCATAAAGACTGACCATATCACATCACACAGGAGATGGCCCATGCCAGTCCTTGGAAGGCTGTCCCTGTTTTGTTTCCCCCCTCTCTCTCTCTCTCTCTCTCTCTCTCTCACACACACACACACACACACACACACACTCATACTAACTCACTCACATTCATACACATGACAGAATAGAAAAATCTCCGGTAGGACCCACCTGTGGAGTGAGTTTCCCAACCCTTTGGGTCATTGGTTCGTTCATCACAACTTCCACTTTGCAAGCATCTTTCTCTTTGGGGATGGCAAACTTCAGGTCGTCTCCCGACAGGAAGGCAGAGCTGCCCTTCATCACCCTGAGCCCGTGGTTAAGGCTGAGGAAGGTGGGACTGGCCCAGCCTGGGAGCAGCAGCAGCAGCAGCAAAGCACTGGGCACACCCCAGTTCGGAGAGCTCATGCTGTCAGGGGCCACGTCTGTTTGTCCACCAGCAAAATCCCGTCCACAAAGGAGGGCTTCTGTGCTTCCTCCAGAGATGTTAGCTCATAGCCCAAGGGGCAGGGCGAGGGGTCCTGACAACATGCCCCAAGATCTTAACATGTCCCTTTCATTTCAAACCCAGACAAGGAGGCTTTTCAGGCAATCCCAAGGCTTTTAATAAAACTCGCTGATCACTCCTGACAACGCCGGCAAGATGAATGTGCCTCCCAAGTGCTTTTCTAATCCTGCAAATGAGAGGAGAGGTTGGAGGAAAGCGAGAGAGAGAGAGAGAGACCAAAAGGTTTGTGCAGCTATTCAAAAGATCCCTGCCGGCAAAGGAATCTTTCAACCAGCCTATAATTTCAGCTAAATTAAAAACAAATAAACTAACTTGACCTCCAGGCCCATGTGAAAGGCAGGGAAGCCATTTCATTACACTGCTTGTAACTCCTGCATCCGGACTCAGCATGCCCCCCATGGGTCTGTCACTTGTGTGGTCCCACAGGAGCCCACCAGCCTCACTGCCCAAGTGCAGCGTTTGGTCGCCTGCGTTCAGAGGGAGTTGAGCTCTGCTTCTGTTTCCTCGTCTGTTAAATGAGGATCGTAGCCTAATTTGTAAAAGAGAATTATTTGCACGCGTTTCAAAAGCTGATTAATTCTAAATCATCACAACAAATAAGAAATGAGCTTCGTAATTTGTCCCATGAGCACAGCTCTGACATTGCTGGGCAATGAAGACACCTGAGAAACACTTGAGTGGAAATTGGAGAACAGATATTTTTCTAAGTGAACATTTGGGGGTTTTGTTCACATGTCAAAGGGACTAGGAATCAAGTCACAAAGCTTCAACAGACACAGCTATTGATTCGGTGTATGCGTACGTACTCACATTGTCTATGACACTAATTACATTATAATGCACTGAATCTGCACAAACGGGGTCTTTGTTTCTACTTTAACCACTTAAAATTTCAAGAATATTTCTGTGTTCCATACAACAGAAATGATTCTGCAAAGTAAAACGTATTGCAATAAAACCTGGGGTTCAGGGTATGGTTGGGTGAACCAGTGGTGGTTTACTATGCCCGTAGGAAGTCTTTACATTTTAATGATTTCAACAAATTTCTGTACATAACCAATGGATACTCAAATAAATGTCTGACTAAAGAGCGTACACAAAAATTTATCCACATCTAATACACCAAGGGAAGACTCTTTCCCTTGTCATTGTTTGAAACCATTCACTTTTGAGGTAGTCCACAACACACGTCACTGGTATCTGGGGGGGGGGTACACTTTACAGAGCAGCCTTTTTTTTATGGTGTCAGCCTCAAACTAAAACAGTTCCCACACTCCCACTGACGGTGTTGTCCACACTCCGGCTGAATTAGGTTGGCTTATTTGGGCAGAAATGCAAACTTGGTTGTTGAACCTTCACAACAAAGTCAAACCTGGTTTCCATTCATGTTTGGCATCTAAGACCATCCCAAAAAACAGCCCATTCGGAGAGAAGAGAGCGGCTAAGTGTTTTGTAAAATGGAGAGATAAGGAGAAAAACTTTGCTTTCTGAGATTATTTAAAGAATTAAATCATCATAAAGGCCGTAAGGATGGCCCGCTCTCGTGAACCCCTCTTATCTCACTTTCAACCAGTGAGATATCTCACCCCTCCCTTCTCCTTTACTGCTTCTTCCTAGATCCCCTGACTTTTTAACATGGGGAGCCTAGGGTACAGTCCTTGGACCTGGTTTTTATGTACCCGCGTTCCCTAGTGATCTCATTTCTTGGCTTCAAATACTCCTTATATGACAAAGTGTCCCAAATTTATATCTCTAACCTCCTCCCTTAACTCTGGATTCCATATGCCACTGTCTATGAGACATGTCCCTGGGGGTGTTTAATGGGCATCTCATTCTTCATGTGGCCAAATTTGAGCTCTTGGTCTTCCCTCCCTCCCTCTCCCCGATCTCAGTTAATGGCATCCAACTTTTCAGTTGTTCTCTCCCTTGTCTCTCTGAGTGTTTGGTCTACAGCTAAACAGCAACAAAATCCTGTTTGTTCATTGCCGTGGACACATCTTAGGGTGACCTCCAATAATCATGACCCCGTAGCATCTGGAACTGCTCTCCCCTCGAGCGACAGCAGAACCTGTGAGGCTTCCAACAGACAGAATGAGTCACAGGTAATGGGATGTAGTTCCCATGGTTACACTGTGTAATACACGAATCTCTCTTAGCAGACTGGGGCTCCAGGCTCTCCTGCTGAATTTGAAGAAGCAAGCTTCCCTGAGGTCCAGTGTCACAAGGAAATGAATTCTGCTGACAGCCTGAATGAGCTCGGAAGAAGATTCATCCTAAATCAAGCCTCCAGATAAGCCTGGCATACAGTTGATACCTTGATTGCAGCCTGAAGCAAGGAACCCAAGTAAGCTGTGACCAGAATCTGGACCAATGTCAACTGTGAGATAAGAAATTTGTGTTGTTTCCAGCCACTAAATTTGCTTACATGGCAATATAAATTGAATGCACTCTTCTTCAAAACATATCCAGACTCCAACCACTTCTTACTTCCATTGTTGTTATGAGGGTGCAAGCCATACCATCAACTCTTTGTTGGGTGACTGCAAACAGCATCCAATTTGACTTCCCTCCTTCTCCTCTTGCCTCCCTTATAGGCATTCTTCAGCATGGCAGCCAAGGGTCCTATTAAATATTACTTAGGTCACTTCCGTGCCCCAAACCTCCAATGGCCTCTCACCTTAGTGTAAAAGTCATAAGGCAACCGTGTATGTAATGTGTTTCTCCCTCACTTCTCTCATCTCCTCTTGTTTGTCTTCCCTTTGCTTCCTCTGCTCTAGGCCCACTAGCACCTCTGCTTTTCCTCAAACGTATCAAGATTAGCCTTCTCCTCTTACTCCCACCCCGAACTTTCCCACTTGCTGTTCCCTCTGGCACATTCTTCCCTCAGATATCCTTCTTCCTACCTCACTGGCTCCCAGCTTTCCATCAAATGTCACATCTGCCATGTACCAACCACAACTAACCACCCCCTCAAAACTATGACACTCCCAGCTCCAGCATCCTTTTCTGCTTCGTTTTCAACCTTAGCCCTTATAACCACCTAATAATACATTTGCTTGTTTATATTGTTTGTGACCATCTCCCTCACAGAGGTGAGAACTTTTATCTTTTTTATTCATGGATTTATCTTTATGATTCCCTCCATCTTATTGCCCAGGACCACACCATAGGCTGGCAGAGCCGTGAGCTAGAAGGGGCCTCAGTCTCTGGGACATTTGCAGAGTGTGGTCACCATACCAGCCCATTCTTCCAGAATTTTACATGGCAGAGAATGGAACCTTCTTTCTTGTTTAATGTACTGTTATTTAGGGCTTATTTTGGTACTCATGATTGAACTGAAACTATAATTTTAATCATCACTTTATTCTTCAAGTTTTTCTATTAATTTAATTTACTCACTAATCAGCTAAATAGTGAGGGTACCTTCTTGCCTAATAGCATATGGGGCAATAGCTCATGCTCTAATCATATCATAAGAAGTTCTCAATTAGAAGATAAGTACACAGACCAAGACCCTAATGTTTATCCACAAGGAAGAGATGAGAGAGAAAGAGGAGGAAATCTATTTCTGTGGCTCCCTGAGCCGCAATAATGTAGAAAGAGTGGACCTGAATTCTGAAAATCTAGATTTGACTTGATTCTTATGAACATTGGTTTCCTCTTTTAAAAGCAGAGCTATCCATCCTCCCGCTCCCAATTTCCCTGTGAGACCAAATGAAATAATCCATGTGGAAATATTCTAATTATAAAGCCCTATACAAATGTAGCATTATTATTACAAAATACATCAAAGGAATAAGAGGAAAGCTTGTCTTGAGAAAAAGTGAATGGCAGGACTTGGGCCTTGGTGAAGGCAGCAGCATCGGGTTCAGTACAAGTCAAACAGAGTATGTTCTATTTACATTCTCATTCACTCTTCCTTCCTCATGATCTTAAGACAGGCTGTAGTAGCAGAAACTGAATTCCAGTATTTCAGAAACAACCTGAAGCAACACAACTGGGAGGAAAGGAAGGGTACGACAGTAACAATTTCCAAACTCAAAACCAAACATCCTTCAATCAATGGGGCCTGGATGAAATGTGCAAAATTAGGCTCCATGAAGATCAAAAAGAATCTGTTGTATTTATGTTCTATTTACATTCAAATTTTTGCTCTTGTATTTTTCTCTTGGTGTTGAGGAACACCAAGTATGTGGACATTCCATGGAAAATATTGCTCTGATTTTTCACTTGAAGATGGTAGCAGGAGAGGGAGAGAGAGAAGGATTGGGATGAACAGACGGAGAAGAAAAGAGAAAACAAACAAACAGAACAACAGCCAAGGAAATCGGGGCTCTGAATCACACAAGGTTTTGTAGATGTTGATGGGTCTTTTATCTCCCCCCCCCAAATTAAATGATAGTAATTGTCTTGTCTCTGATACAAAATTATGACGTCCAGAGGGAACCAACATTTACTTGACAACACCCTGATAGAGCTCATCTTGAGAAGTCCATTTTCTGGTCCCAACATCGGGCCAAGTCAGATGCTTGGAATCCATCCATGTGGGCATCCCTGGGGTGAGCGGGGTCAGTGGGAGCACACAGACGTGGAAGCAGAAAGGTGGCTAAATTCTTCAAGGGAGCTTGCAAACTGACTTTTAGCCACTTTAAAATTAATTTGACCCTGCAGTAGAAACAAATCCTGTCTCTGCTTGCCTACATGGTTCAGCTGCTTCTCGGCATTTCAAAATCCTCATGTCACATCTCCAAAGCACTTCTGTTCCTACAGACCATGTTCTCACCATTGTCTTTTTCCTTCTTGTAGAAATCAGGTATTCTAAGGAAAACATGTTCTGAAAAGTGGTAAACCACTCTGCTTTGAGTTCTTCCTCACAAAAATTCAAAAATGTTTCTGTAATCAACCTTTCTTTCTTGGTAAATTTCCTGAACAGAAGAAAGTAATTTAGTAACATATCCTGGTGGATGGGGGGTAAGGAATATGAGCTAGTATTTATTTCATAATTATACATTTGGTTTAACCTTAGGAGCATGTATTCTTTATGTTAATAAAAACATGATACTTCTGTCATTTATCTAGGATATTCTGCGCACACATCAGGAAAAGACTGGATCCTAACTGTACATCCCAGGCTCTCTCTGCAACGGAAATTTTCAATGGTCAATGATAATGATGTACCCTGAGAATATTTACTACTATTCTTCTTTAAAATATTGCAGTGGTAGCCATGCAATGCCAGGGATGTACTTTCCCCCTCTTATAGCCAGCACAATAATCTATCACAGCTTTTTGTTTGCTTGCTTCGCTGTGCTCAGGACTCTCATATGTAGCCTGATACTCTTCTCAGTGGTCCAAATTAACTGGTACCAATTAAGGGAAGATGATGTAAACAATGGAATGTCTTCCCTATTTCACAAGTACCCTTAAGTCTTTAAAAATGAAAATAAACCTAAAGACCGGAACCCAATAAGCCCAAAGAAAATGAAAACACTAATTCAGAAAGGTCTGTGCACCCCTATGTTTACTGCAGCATTATTTACAATAACCAAGATATGGAAGCAATCCACAGGTCGACTGATGGATGGAGGGATAAAGATGTGGTATATATCCACAATGGAATATTACTCAGCTATAAAAAAGAATGAGATCTTGCCATTTATGACAACATGGATGAAGCTAGAGAGTATTGTGCTAAGCGAAATAGTCAGGGAAGACAAATACCATATGATTTCACTCATATGTGGAATTTAAGAAACAAAACAAATGAACAAAGGAAAAAAAAAAAAGATAAACAAAAAAACAGACTCCTAAATACAGAGAACAAACTGGTGGTTGCCAGAGGGGAGATCAGTGGGGGAGTGGGTAAAAGAGGTAAAGGGGATTAAGAGTATACTTATTGTGATGAGCACTGAGTAATATATAGAAATGTTGAATCATTATACTGTACATCCGGAACTAATACAATGCTGTATGCTAACTATACTTAAATTTAAATATAAATATAAAAAAATAAATAACAAAACTGGGGGGGATGAAAATTAATAAAGTGGGTTTAAGTTAAAAACAGCCAACTCAGAATCAACCCATTTCCACCCACCCAAACATAGAGAGATTTCCATATCCTTGCCTAGGATGGTGAAGAAAGCCAGTGAGATTTTTCTAACTTCTACTTCACATTAAAAATCTTAAAAATACCAGTCAGAATGAACTTAGAAGCCATCATGGAATCTTTCTGGTGGATTTTTAAATCATCATTATTTTCACCCAAACGAATTTCCAAAGGAGCTCATATATATCAAGTGTAAAAACTTAAAGCGTAAACATGTAGCTGAATATAATTATCCATAGGACAACTGAATCAAATCCAAATCGTATGTGACATGAACTGCTCCAAATAAACGGACAATCAGGGGAACTGTAGCCACAGAGGACAACTAGCTGTCCAAACTTAGGCAAAGGTGCTCTTCTCTGTGTTTTAGTGGAGGAAATTAAGACTTAGGCAGACTTTACCCAGGACTTCAAATGCAATGCCTCCTCTGAACTCTCACCCCCTGGAGAGAGAGAGAGAGAAAGAGAAGTCTAATTGCTCCTTGTTATAGGCAACAGGGAGTCAACATTCTAAGAAGTCATAGCCAGGAGCAGGAGAGCCTGGGGGAAGCAGGTCTTGGAGTCCTGGTATAGGGCTCTTTCCTCCTATAGGCTGGCAATCTCATTCTATTCTTTCCGACAGAGAGCAGTTGAACCATATAGACCACAAAAGAAGGGCTGGGAAGACACAGTCATAAAAAAGTTTTTCTTTTTAAGAAGCTCATAACCTCTTATGGAGTTTTAATTGTTCAATGACCCCATGAGAGTGAAAAGTCTTTGGCAATCTCGCCCAACACAGGATTTCCAGAAAGATTTCTCTCAAACAGGGAGAACAGAATCATGCAGAAAAAATAGCTTGTGACTTCTAAGACTTTTTTCTGTGACAAATAATTGTTCGTGTCTTTCTTTCCTCATTTTTTGATTACGTACTATATACAGGCACTGAGCTCTATTGTCTATATGTATGTTTTCATTTATTTCTCACAACAAACACTATGAAGAATTTTCTACTATTATTCGGATTTTACAGGTAAATAATGACTTGGAGAAGTAACAGAAGAATTATAATACAAACTAACATTTACTAAGTGCTTACCAAGGGCTAGGCAGTGTTCAAAGTACTTTACATGTATTATCTTGTTTAATTCCAGCAATGGTTTTAGGAGGTAGAGAATGATTTTACAGGTTTGGAAAATGAGGTACAAAGAGGTTAAGTAACTTGCCCAAGGTCATCAGCTTGACTCTGGGGTCTGTGTCCTTGTTACTGTAACCTAGTTTTGCCTGACTCCAGGACCCATGTGCCTAACCACACTACATTACACTGCTTCACATCACAGCAAAATCTTACACTCCTTGCAATTACTTCACGACCCCCTCGGGGTCGTTTTCTTACAGCACGCAAATGCTTAACAATTTTCTTTACGGTTCCGGACAGCAATTGATGACTGTTGTCTGAGTTAAAGTTTCACTGGAGGCGATGTTCTCTCAAAGAAGTAGCTGTTACTTTAAGAGCAGATAATTAAGGCAGAGGCCCTGTCTAACCGCATCTCACTGCTCCAACTCACCACACTAGCAGCACAATTTGAAGGCCTCAAGGCAAACAGGCCTCCTCGAAATTCCAGTCTATTAAATCAATAAAATATGTGTTGATTCTGTTTATAGCATTGTGCTTCCTCCATGCTGCAATTTTTTTTCTAAAATGCAATCTAAATCACAGAATGTATCGTTTAGGAGAAACTTTAGAAATCAAATAGTCCATATCCTTCATTTTTTTTTATCAATGTCCTTGCTTCTTTTGAAAATAACCCCCTTTTATGTGTATAAAAGAAATGCATGCTCCTTAACTAAAGGATAAAAATACAGAAACACAAGGAAAAGGAAAAAATACACTTTCCCAATGCCCAAAGAAAACATCCTTAGGTTTTCAAATGTATGCATATGTATATACAATTTTTAAACTTAATTAAAATCATACTATAAAAAGAGCGTGGACCATCCTTTCCTATTAACATAACATTCTAGTCTGAGCATTTTCCGTGTTATTAAACATTGCTTGTGATCTTACTTCTCATTTGTGCACGCTATCCAAGACATGGCTGTACTATGATTTCTGCCATCATTCCATTGCTATTTTGAAGTAGCAAATCTCAGTAGGTTGTGATGAAAACTCCTTAATTATACATTAGTTTATTTTTCTAGTTCTTTCCTTTTGATAGTTTTCTAGCAGTGGAATTATAAGATCAAAGGGTGTCAATTTATTTTGAGGCGCTGATATGCATGCTTTCTAGAAAGATGGCGCTAATATGACACCCTTACCAGTCTTGCTCACATTCCACATCATCCCTTTAATCTTTACTCACTCCCCAAGTGAAATGCTGTATCCCGTCACTATTTTAACTTGCATTCCTTTGTTTACTTGAGATTTAGCTTTTTATTTATTTTTAATGACCATTAAGTGTGTGCACTTTCTCTTAGAAGCCCCTTCATCTTACAGAGGAAAGAAAGTCCCATGGCAGTTAAGTGACTTAACTTTACTCATGTTGACATAAATTTCTAGGCACAAGATGGTGCCACTCCTGCCCAGGATGCCGCATCAGCAAACGAAAACTTAGATAATTTTCGTGTCCCCGCAAATGCTCTGCTTGACCAGAAACACAGTCTATTCAATCAGCCAATCCCCAAACGCCAAGCCAACTCTCTGCCTTCTCACCCCAAACGAGATTGATGATGTGGCCCCAACCAGTGAGATATTCTCTAGTTCTTTCTTCCTTGTTTTTTATTCTTTGTCTTATAAAAGCTTCTTGCCCTCCACCCCATTTTGCAGTTCTCTGAGACTGTCCACCTCATAAAGTGTTAAATAAAGTTTGTCACCTAAATTGTCTCCTTTAATCAGTTTCTCAGCACCAAGATTACACACGTATCCGGAGACGAAGTCTGGTCTGGAAACTTCGTTCTCCTAACATCCGGATCACAGCAATGTCCACTATCCCTGCAGCTCACTTAAGTCATAGATGCTCTGTGCAGAAACAACCCTTTCAATATTTTCTTCCCCCGATTCAGCAAGTCCTGACAGACTCCCAGAACTATGGAGAGAAAGCCTTCCCTCAGGCTCTGCTGTGAAGACCAAGGTTGTAAAGATTAATCTTTGACCACCACATGAACTCATTAGAAGGTTTCCATTCTCAGATTTTTCAACAGTTCAATGTTTATCCCACTGATAAAGGCCACATTTTGCAAACTGTGTTTCTTAAAATACACATTTTGGGGATATTAAATTTTTTTCACACACAAAAAAAGTCTTCCATATCCAAATATATCTGGAGCACAGAATGCTAAGGTTTTGGGGGGGGGGTTGTTTTGTTTTGTCTTGTTTTTTTTAAGATTCACAATGCAATATGAGCATATCAGAAGCTCTAAAAAGTCCTGAGGAAAGAAAAAACTTTCAGCTGGAAGTTTGCAAACTTATAGAAAACCCTCTCCACCCCCATACAAAATCCAGGTTCTTTGAGAAATCACTCAAGAAACACTAGGTTAGAGAGTTAAAAATAATGGAAATATAGAATGGCCACATGGTATCTCCAAAATCTCCGGCCACACCTGATAAATCCATACTTAATGAATCTACATCAGAAATCCAAATTCCAGGCCATTCTTTGGAAACCAGACATCTGACCTTTCTCTACAAAGACCTTCCACTAAAACTACCTTCAAAGGTAGAGAAAACAGAGCGCCGAGGGAAAAAGGTTTCGTGCCCTCGATTTACAGTTGTTTTTAACGACTACTGAAGTTTCTTAAACCATCAAAGGCATTTCCTTGAAGATTAGGAAGTGGCCATAATTTACATTCACTTTGCTTTTAGCCAGAGGGTTGTATCAAACAAATTTTCACGACAGCTTGTTTTAATTGAATAACTTAAACAGAATGAAAAACATTCACATTCACTATGGTGGACTGCACCTGGGACTTAACCATGTGTCCACACCCAAACACACTAAGGACCTTCCCAACCACAGTCACCCTATTGAAATTGGCCTTCCTTTTCTTGAGTGAATTCTGCATCTTCTAATTCACCAAACACCAAGTTGTCCAGAAGTGAGATTCTGTTTAAATTCACGTGAAATCATGTTCAGAAATTCATTATACCAAAACAATTCTCTTTTAAAAATACATCCTGGTTCTCTGTTTGAATAGGACAAATTCATTTGTTCATTTAAGATACAAGCAATTGTAGAATTCCCACTTTGTGACAAGGACTATAATAAGTGCTAGGATTATGAAGACCAAAAAATAATAATAATTCTTGCTCTTAGAGAGTTTATAGTGTAATGGAGAAGGACAGACGTATAAACTCCGAATTCAAAAAGAGTGGTAGGTGTTCTAATGGTGGAATGCATTGCATACTACAGGAATAAATAGGTGGGTGGCATTTGGCTCAGACTGGGCATTTGGCTCAGACTGAGGTCTCCTACAACGGGAGAGAGCTAAATTAGAACAAATAGGATTTATTTAGAAAGGTGAAAGGGGCATATCTGAAGATGAAGAGAAAGAATGTGGCCGAGTGAGAGAATCAACAGTAGATGTTATGTCAGAAGTACAGTGTTTTTGTAAATGAATGGAGAGGCAGCTGACTTGTAACAGTTCACTAAGGTATAACCCCTACCTTTGAGAACTGAGGTCTGCGGGAGAGAGATTTATCATCAAGTACTTTACAATACAAAATGATGGGGCACCCAGGTGGCTCCGCCGTTAAGTGTCTGCCTTCGGCTTGGGTCATGATCCCAAGGTCCCGGGATCAAGCCCCACAGTGGGCTCCCTGCTCAGCGGAAAGCCTGCTTCTCCCTCTCCCACTCCCCCTGCTTGTGTTCCCTCTCTCGCTGTCTCTCTCTCTCTCTCTCTGTCAAATAAATAAATAAAATCTTTAAAATAAAATCTATACAATACAAAATGGTATTGCTACAATAGCATATGAGCAAAATACTCTAAGGAGTTCATCAAACTCAGCAGTTTTCACTTAAAGAACTCGTACTATTCAAGATGAGATACTTCATGGTCAAAACAATTGCTCAACATTCAGAAAACTACCCAGCATGGTGCCCGAGTGATGCAGTGGGTTAAGGGTCTGATTCTTGATTTCAGCTCAGGTTGTGATCTCAGGTTTGTGGGATCAGGCCCTGAGACAGACTCCACACTCAGTGCAGAGTCTGCTTGAGATTCTCTCTCACTCTCCCTCTGCCCCCTCCCCACTGCTCTTTCTCTCTCTCAAATAAATAAATAAATATTGAAAACAAACAAACAAACAAAACAAAACTACCCAGCATTGGTGCTTGAGCTACACTCCAATAACCTTGACCATCTTACTTGCATGCCATAGCTAATGATAAAATCCAAACTCACAGATGTCTGGTGGAGAAAAGAGGCCAGCCATCACAAATAGTCCTATTAAAAGATCTGCTGAAATAGAAATCTTTTTTTAAAGCAGTATTTTTAAAGAAACAAGTATGAATTTGGAATATACTTTATGAACAAAGATATTCATGGCCCCAAACTGGAAAACCCAAATGTCTAACAATAAGGAAATAACTAAGTAAACATATAGTACATCTGAAGTTTAAAAAAATATTTTCCCAATTTTTAAAATAGTATAAATTCATTGTAGAAAATTTGAGAAATAAACAATTATAAAGAAGAAACAAAAACTATCTAAAATTCTAACATGTGGAGATAATTATTGTTACTACTCAGTCTGCTTTCTTCTAGGAATAGTTATAGATTACTTTTTTTATTTAAATTCAATTAATCAACATATAGTGTATTATTAGTTTCAGCGGTAGAGGTCAGTGATTCATCAGTCTTATATAACACCCAGTGCTCATTACATCACGTGCCCTCCTTAATGCCCATCACCCAGTTATCCCATTCCCCCATCCCCCTCTCCTCTAGCAACCCTCAATTTGTTTCCTGTGATTAAGTCTCTTACTGTTTATCTCCCTCTCTGATTTCATCTTATTTTTCCCTCTCTTCTCCTATGTTCCTCTGTTTTGTTTCTTAAATTCCACATATGAGTGAGATCATATGATAATTGTCTTTCTCTAACTTATTTAGCTTAGCATAATACCCTCTAGTTCCATCCACGTTGTTGCAAATGACAAGATTTTATTTTTTGATGGCTATGTAGTACTCCATTGTATATATGAAGCACATCTTCTTTATCCATTCATCTGTTGAAGGACATCTTGGTTCCTTCCCCAGTTTGGCTATTGTGGACACTGCTGCTATGAACACTGGGGTCCAGGTGTCCCTTTGGAGCACTACATTTGTATCTCTGGGGTAACACCAGCTAACCATTCTAACTGGTGTGAAGTGGTGTTTCATTGTGGTTTTGATTTGTATTGGAAATGCTTTTGATGGCTTAGACTAGGTGGTAAGTGATAAAAACTGTAATGTTGTTTGAGACTAAGTCACAGTACATCAAAAGTCACAGAATTCTAGGGCTGGAAGGAGCTTCTCCTCCAAATTTTACTTAAACCAACATTCTCATCATTAGGTGTGATGCATTTACTTTGCATCCGGCCCTGTTTCACAACCACTTATGGAGTAGATTCGATTCTAAGGATTCTAAGGTAACTAATTTGTCCAAGGCAAATGCTAATAAATGATTGAGCTGACATTCCAACCCCAGCGAATAGGCTCCATGGCCCATGTTCCTGAACCCCATGCTCTACACATGCCAGCACACACACAGAGGTCAAGGTGAGGAAGCAGCGGCCCTAAGGGGCTAAGTGATTTGCCAAAGGTTAAAGAACTGGTTGGCCTGCTGCTTTATTCGCTTATGCAAGCAGAGCACGGCAAGAACACCACAGTATCAAATACAGGGATAGAGTAAAGTAAGAAAAACTACAAGTCATATGCATGGATCCTGGCAGTGAGGAGAGGCAGACACTGGTTTGAGAGTAGTTTTCCTGGGAGCGGGCCTTCCAGCACACGGGCAAAGCCCTCAGTCAGGGCAAGATCTGCCAAGTCAACATCTCTTGCCATGGCCTCGCTGCCTGTACCTGCCCTTCAGGGCGATGGGGTCATTACAAGAAAACAAACATTGAATCCTTAAAAAAAAAAAAGGCAGTTCTTAAAACCAACAAATAATTAAACATAACAGAACTCTAATGAGAGAGTCTTGCCTTTCTTCTCTGCTGAGGATCTTAGCACAATTCTGATGTTCAGGCGCGACCTACACATCCCTTTATTTAACAAATATTTGTTTTACAATGTTTGTTTTTTAGAAATAATTTTGTAAAATCAGTACAAGAGAAGGAGGAGGAGGAAGGCAGTGGGGAGGGCTTAATGCTCTGCTCTAGGATTACAGCTGAAGTGAAAGGAAATACAGCAGTAATACGCATGGACTATAAATCAGATTTCTCCCCGTTCCACTATTTCCTTGAACAAGGTCCTTGTTCTTCCTTGGCCCCTGTTTCCTCACCTATACAATAAGTGATACCTTTCAGGGCCATTAGAATAGTTAACTGTGATAATGTGTGTAAATGTATTATGGCTCCCTCCAAGTCCCCAGCACGCAGGCGCACGTGCACCCACAGACAGACCAAGGCTCCAGGAAACTCAGTCCCCTTTCTGGCCCAGGCCAATCAGAGTTTTTTCTAAAACTTATTAAAAACATTGCCAGTGTAATGGATACAGGTCATTAAACCTCCGTCAAAACCCAGAGAATGTACACCACCACAAGTGAATCCTAATGAACCTATGGGCTTTAGATAATCATTAACTGGTTCATTAATTGTAATAATCATAATTGGCTCAAAACTGGGCTCATTGCTTGTAGTACCCCACACTCACACGAGATGTTAGTAACTGGGGAAACTGGGGGGATTAGGACAGAGCGAGAACTCTGTCCAATTCTTCTATAAACCGAAATACGCTCCGAAACTGAAGTTTATCAATTAAAAGATAAGTATTAGTTGAGCCATCCTTGGACATGCTCCATGACTTAGGTTGACTTGACTCTCGAGTAACACCCAACAGAGCTAGGAAATTTTCTATAGAGCCGTGCAGGGCCATTACAAACAAAATAGAAGCAAGGCAAACCACATGGACTTCTGGCTCCTCGCACTTCCTGGCGTTCAGAACTGAGTGTGATTTTACCCACGCTGTAGAGCTCTGTCCTTCCTCAGGATCTGCATACATCCCACTACTCAAGCACCAGCAGTGCTGGCCACATGACACCCCCACATTGAAGGCCCACTTGTGAACCCAGCGCCAGTACTCGTTCTCCTGCAGAGGCAGGAATCCCCAATGCCTCTGTGGCCCGCTGAGTTTAATTGCATTAAGAAGAGTGGAAACTTAATCTGCTTACTTTGGCAGAATTTGGGGTGGGCTGTGATAAGTGGGAGGGTGGGAGGGTGTGAGAGTGCTCTCAGGCACTGAGATTAAAAATGCTGCAGTACTAGTTCAAAAACAAAATCTCTGTAAACACCACAGGCTGCAAAAAAAATATCTGAATGTCTGATGAGATGACTTATTGTTGAATCCATGTGTGCACAAGAATAAGATGTGTGCAACGTATAAGAATGGCCTCATGTAACAATTACAAACACCACCAAGCCAGGGAAATGTTTTAAAAGAGAGACAGGGGCGCCTGCATGGCTCAGTCAATTAAGCGGCCACCTCTTGGTTCCAGTTCAGGTCATGATCTCAAGATCCTGAGATGAAGCCTTTCAAGGGGCTCCACCCTCAGCTCAGAGTCTGCTTCTCTCCCTCTCTCTCTCCCTCTGCCCCTCCCCCTGCTCGCTGGAGCGTGTGCTCTCTCTCAAATAAATAAATAAAATCTTTAAAGAGAGAGACAAATATGGTGCATGCAAGTGGTCTTGGCTTAAACACTTTCTTAGAGTTTCCAAGACACAAATAGACTATTTATAAAAGTGGGTTTGCAAATCATTTGTCTAGAAGTGAGAACATATTTGCTGTAGGCATAGAGTCCAGACTAGCTGAGGAAGGTAGTTCACACCGTGATGTCACTGAGCACTACATAAACTCATCATGGCAGAGGATACTTCTGGGGAAACCACACTAACACACCTGTCCTTCAAAGTATGGGCCAAAGGAGTTGAGATCCCATCATTGGGTTTTTCTCAGTTCAGTACACCAAATTCTGGGGCACAATTCATGTTGTAACCATGCTCCAGGGGTGCCAACGGTGCTGTTTTCACAGTCCAAAAAATAAATGGTGCCCCCAGAGTTATGCTCAGTCAACCCTAGTGTGATGGTTGACCCCAATGTCTCCTGAGGCCCGAGGTAAAGTGTAGTGGCTACAAAAGAGACTTCACTCTCATTGCTCCAGCCCTACTTCACTGCTGGAAGGGAGTAAACAGCCTTTAGAGGGCTGACAATGGTCTTCATCATTGACAACATTCCAGAAACACACCAAGGTGAGTTTCCCTAATGTCACTCCTAAACCAGCAGGGCCCCACCTCTGGCTTCATATCAAGCTGACTCATGCATCATCTCAAATTTCAGATTTAATTCTCCTGGGTGGGGTCCAGCCATCTGAAATCAAAAGTTCTCTGGTGATTCTAATGAGCCACCAGGTTTGAGAATCGCTGCTATAAACACCAGCACTTACTTTTCTTCTCCGAGTAGAAGAGGTAAACGGGCTTTAGTGCCCAAAGACTGAAGGTGTATCTGAAAACCATCAGGGTGGAGTGAAGTGGTGGGTCTAGCACTGGGGTACCACCTAGAAGACCAGCACCAGGAAGAGGCTGAAAGCAAGATCGGTTTGAAGGTGATTGGGGAGCAGTGCGGAAGAAGGAGGAAGACAGGATGGGCCCAGACAGAGGAAATGAAGGCCATTCCTAGGAAGCTAGTCATATGCGTGACAAGTACAGACATGAGGCAGTGGTTTCCCAAATTAGCAAACTCGTTAGAAAGGAAACAGTCTAAAATAAAAGAAATTAACATCAAGTTTAGCCAGGGAAATTTTGTGCTAGGACTAGTTTCCCTTGTATTCCAACTTTTCCCTTGCTGTGAATCTGTAAAGACAGAGTTAAATACATATATAGCAACAAATTTTATTACCCACAAGGCTAATATTTCTCCATGTTTTTTTTTCATGGTATGATAGTTCATATTGTGATAGAAATAATCATTTGGGTTTAGGCAGGAAGTAATAGGTTATTACTTGCAGTCACTGTTGATCAGATTAGAAGGAGATTTGAGGCTGTCTGCTTAATCACCTGCTGCAAAGCACAAACATTCCAACCTCTGGTCTGTAAATTAAAAATCTCCCATGTGACTCCAAAGTCTAACTCCCCTTTGTGTTCCTAGTGCACCAGTTTCTTCTTGTCAGTTCTCCAGTGAAACAGCGGCCATGATTTCATGCCTCTTCTAACATTTGTTACCACGGTCGTGAACCTCCATCTTGTCCACTGGAGCCCATCTCACTACCTCCAGCCATCTGCTTAGGATTAACAATTCGGCTTTTTCTACTCAATTTTAGAAAAAAATCAATCCTTTGAAGGAAATAAAACTGTTTTTTCTTTTTATATTAATAGAAAGCCAGGTAATAACGCATGATGTTTACATCACGTTCTCTAGCTCACACATCTTTTCATAGGCAGACCTCAATTAAGCCTTTGAACTCAGGATAAGCACTTTGACTAAGCCATTTGCTTTCTGAACACTTTAGAGGTTCAAAAGAACCTCAACCTACAAAATAAGTATGTTCCTTAAACCTTCTCCGACTTCTTTTCATCATCTGTACAGTGAGGATCCGTAACACTGGTTTCACAAGGTTGTTGTAAAGATGGTGTTTGTTGCTGTTGTTCTTAATTAACAGACAAATTCAACTGCCCTCACATCATGGGCACACGTGCTCCTTACCATGTCATCATCTAAGGTTTTGAGTCTTAGTCTTAAAAAGTCTGAAAAGTCTAGGTCTTAGATCTTAAAGTTCTGATGTCGAATCTCTCTGGCCACAGAGCTAACAATTCAGACGTGATGCCTACAAGCCCTGGGCTGTCCGGAACAGCAGGGACAGCAAGCCTGCTGTGCAATACCATGTGATCTCCGACTACGTCTCTTTTAGCTCAAGTGGTTGTCATCATTTGCCATATTTTTTTTAGATAGCGGGAGAGAGGGGGGAGGGGCGGGGCAGAGGGAGAGGAGAGAGAGAATCCTAAAGAGCTGAGCGCAAAGCCCAATGCAGGGCTCAGTCTCACAACCCTGAGATCATGACCTGAGCTGAAATCAAGAGTCGGACGCTTAACTGACTGAGCCACAGAGGCACCTCCATAAGTTGCCATTCTTAATGCAGACAAACACTTCAGTGGGGGGAGGGATGTATGAAGACCCGAGTCTCATAGCCTGTGATTTCCATGCACTACAAGGGGCCTAGCACCAAAGCAACTTACAAAGTTACAGACCAGGAAATGTCTCTGTATCAGGGAGTAAATAAAGGCCAGTAGTTTCCAATAAAGCAATCCAGCAACAATCAACATAGGAGGCCTCCTAGCATCTGCAATGCAAAATAGGACACACAGCACATTACTTCCTCCTAACCTGAAGAGTTAAGCCAGCATTGTGCAGGCTTTTTAGCCAAATGAGAAAAATAAAATGGGTTACATCTGGAATTTTTAAAAGTGCAAAGCTAGTCCTGCCTGAGGAAGTT
Organism: Ursus arctos; assembly: GCF_023065955.2. Lineage (NCBI taxonomy): Eukaryota > Metazoa > Chordata > Mammalia > Carnivora > Ursidae > Ursus > Ursus arctos. The sequence continues at coordinate 9,615,640 of NW_026622852.1, forward strand.
TCCCTGTCACCTCATCCTGAAGCCAAGCTCTAAATCCAGAGTGTCTTACAAATGGATTTCTAAACGTGAATTTATAGGTCCACAGGTTTCATTTTATTCCTTCTGCTGTAGTAATGTCCTCAGAATTTGGAAGATCAGTTACTAACACCAAGCAGAGGCTTGATATGGTGGCATGGTATTTATGGGTTGAATTTTGTTCCCCCCAAATACATATATTGAAGTCCTAACCTCCAGTACCTCAGAATGTGACTACATTTAGAGACAGAGTCTTTAAAGAGGTAATTAAATTAAAATGAGGTCATTAGGGTGGCCCTTAATCCAATATAATTAGTGTCCTTATAAAAAGAAAAAATTAGGACACAGATGGGTACAGAGGGAAGACCATGTGAAGACACAGGGAGAAGAAATCAGTTCTACAAGCCAAGGAGAGAGGCCTCAGGAGGAATCAACCCTATTGACACCTTGATCTTGGCCTTGTAGACTCTAGAATTATGAGAAAATAAATTTCTGTTGTTTAAGCCACCAAGTCTGTACTTCATTGTTATGGAAGCCGTAGCAAATTCATACATACGGTACACAAGGTATGAGGAGGATATAAAAACTAGTGTGAAAGTCTTTGGGTAGCCATTTAATGTAGTCCAATGGCCACTCAACTCTTGCTCCTTTCCACTGACAAGTCACTTCCAGTGACCTCTTAATCACCAATCAACACACCCAGCGGTGCCTATATTTAATTATTCCAAGAATTCTAAGGGCTTAAGGCATCAACTATTTTCCAATATTGGAGCTAAATGTTTTGTTTTTTTTTAAATGCTGTGGTGTTCCATGCCGATCTACCGTGGGAAAGTCAGTGGATCTTAGCAGAGGCCACAGTCTGGGAGGAGCTCAAAGTTACCCAGCTGTGACAGGTGGGTAGCAGGAGCCTGATTTTTTTTTCTTAAAGATTTTATTTATTTGTCAGAGAGAGAGAGATAGGGGCAGCACAAGCAGGGAGAGCGGCAGGCCGAGGGAGAAGCAGGCTCCCCGCTGAGGAAGGAGCCCGATGCGGAACTCAATCCCAGGACCTTGGGATCATGACCTGAGCCGAAGGCAGACGCTTAACTGACTGAGCCACCCGGGCGTCCCAGAGTCTGATTTTCTTAAGACGAGGCAATTATTGAAAGAAAACAAGAAGGAAGTAAGGAGAGTGACAGGAGAGGAAAAGGGGATTAAAGGCCCTTGTGTGTGGAATTTGCAATGAACTGCGGGTACCCGGACTGCGGCAGAACACCAAGCCACCACACCACAGCCACGTCCTGCACATTCCACGACAATGACTTTATGCTACAAAATGTTTTACTGTACTTTAGAAATGAGCCAGAGATTTATCCCATACTCGGCAGAAATCAGTTCTTTGGGTGCACCCCCATCCCTGTGTGCTTCTTGTTGTTATTATCACTCTGATAAACGGGCTTTAATCGGCAGGCCTGCGGCCCTCCCCATGGGAGAAGCCAAGCCCGAAACAGAAAAGTGGCCACACCAGTGAGTCCTGAGGACACGGTGACCTTAGATTTGAATGCTGGTCCTGCCGTCTACTGGTGACATCATCTTGGCCAAATTAAGTTCTCTTAGTCTCAGTTGTCTTTCTGGTAAAAAGGGGCTGAAACACTAAGCCATAGTTGTGTTGTGAGAATCAAATGCAGAAATACATGTGTAGATGTATCTAGAACACAGTGGGTGCTAAATAAATGCTAGTGTTCTGACCACTGCTACCACCACTACTGCTACTGTGACTATTACTCCTACAACTCATCAAACATCTTCTTTTCTCCTCTCCCACCATATGCCTCATCTTGACCAACTAGCCTACATCCTTGAAAAGGGGTCTCTACTTGCTCCTCACCCCCTTGCATTCCCTAAGAAGACCACTTGATTTTGATTGCCACCAGTCCGCTGAAATAGCTGTCTCAAAGGCTGCCAGTGACCTGCTAATTGACACATCAACTTGAACTTTTCTCCAACAATCCTCTGATCTTGACAGTATCCAAGAGTGCCCTCCACCCACTTTCTGCATAACTGCTTCTCTCCTGGCTTCTACACCTCAGTATACTCCTGGTTCTCTTTCTACCTAACCATTGCCTTTTTCTCTTTTATTCACTCTTCCTTCTCTTTACCTCTATCTTCTCTGGGTCACACTGCACCGCTAAAAAAATATGGCATTTCTTAAAATTTTAACCTCAGCTAGCTTCTCACTTCATATCCACTCCCACAGCCTTTGGCTAACACCTCTAGCCTATGTGTTTCCAAACCACAGCCTTACCCTCTCCCGTAGCCTCCAGTCACACGGTCACAATGATCTGCTGCACCCTTCCCATCTCCTTGCCCCTGTTCATGTCTGCCACCTGCCTGGAATGTCTTTGCTTCCATCTTTATTAAAATCCTTAAAGTATTAAGGCCTTGTGAAATGCTTCCTTCAAAATGTCCTAAGACATAATCATTCCATTTGGAAAGATTTCCTTCCTGCTATTGCAGAAGAATCACATTTTATTTAAACCCATCACAGGGCATTTATCACATCCTACCTGATGGTGTAGCTATTTATCCATGTGTTTTGAAGGCAGAAGGACAAACTGGCCATTGCCTATAATATGCATTCAACACATGTCTCGGTAAATGACATCAGCAAATACAGGTGAACCATGCCTTCACACACTGATGTCTTTGAACTCTTCTCATTTAAACTTGAATATTTCTGTGAGTCTGGGTTATAGAGATGTTGTGTCTAGTTTCCTCTCGAAAAAGAAAATAGAAAGAGGTTGGGGCACCCTTTCTCTTAAGAGAAACGTCTTGAGTGGTGCCCACAGCTCCATTTTTGGCTTCCTCCAGTTAAATAAATTTCCAGATTCCTAAGCAAAGATACAGAAGACAAGCATATCCAATTCACAAACAGCACAAATCTAAAAATGTTCACTGTTATCAGTGAGGACGCACTCAAGATCCACAGTCTCAATAACTGGAGGCTGGAATAATGGACTGAAGCCAGTAAGTTCACTGTCCGCGGCACAAATGTGAAACTGTATTCCTCCAGAATCGACTGCACACGAACGGGAAAGCACAGACCAGCTTTGGCAGTAATTTGTGGAAAAAATAGTCTGTCCTCGAATTATTTGAAAGAGGAGTGACTTTTACTCTCTGGGTCCAGGGTGCAGACTCAGGGAGGATAGGGGGAGTTGCACCCTACTTTTATTTCATTGTTCTAAGATTTATTTACTTATTTGAGACAAAGCATGAGCGGGAGGGACAGGGGAAGACAGAGAGAATGTCAAGCAGACTCTGCGACAAGCGTGGAGCCCCACACAGGGCTCCGCCTCATGACCCTGAGATCACAACCTGAGCTGAAACGAAGAGTCAGACCTTCAGCCAACTGGGCCACCCAGGTGACCTGAACCCTACTTTTAGAAAGAACTTTCCTTCAAAGTTGTCCAATAATGGCAAGGGCTAAGATATAGACAGAGGAAGGGATTCTTGTCCCAGAGAGGAAGTGGGGATTCAGTGCCTTCTGGGGTCCCTTTTAACTGTGAGACCGGATTTCCCTGTGTGATTGTCCTCTGCCCGTCTTTCCAGCCTCCTTCCCCTGACACACTAGTCACACAGTTCTTTTTTTTTTTTTTTAAGATTTTATTCATTTATCGGACAGAGAGAGACACAACAAGAGAGGGAACACCAGCAGGGGTGTGGGAGAGGGAGAAGCAGGCTTCCCGCCAAGCAAGGAGTCTGATGCAGGGCTCGATCCCAGGACCCTGGGATCATGACCTGAGCCAAAGGCAGACGCTTAACGACTGAGCCACCCAGGTGCCCCATAGTCACACAGTTCTTCTTCTTCCCTTCTTAAACTCACTGCACTGCCCACTCTGAGCCTTTGTGTGTTTTATCCGTGCTTTTCCATCTGCCGTGAATGCCCTTCCCCCACTTCCAGCAAACCCCCGTTTCCCCGGCTAAATTCTAGCCATCCTTCAGGTCTCCACCTCCCAGACCGGTATCATCTGCTTGCACAGAATCCTGCGATACTCTCACCACCTGTGGCATTTCTTTGTTTGTTTGCAGTCATTTTATTAAAAGTCTACCTTTTCACCCTCATCGGTAAGCTTCTTGAAGATAACAACCATGACTGTTCTGCTCACTCAAGTCTCTCCTGTCCTGGTCATCTTCTCTGGCACAGAGAAGCTCAGGAAAGATTAGTTGAGTGACTGACTTATCACAGTGCAAACACCGGGCCTATAAGAAAACACTAGTGGGAAGAGAGAGAAGACCAGGAGGGAGAGCAGGGGGAGTACCACATGTCTGAATGGCTAAGGCTTTTCGTTTTCTTTTCAGTGATAGTTCACAGGCTGCTCATTTCAAATTCTCAAACATTTCTCCCAGAAGTTGGGCCCCTGGCTACGATGGAGCAAAATCCTCCCCACCAAAAAAGTTAAAATGATTTCTTTCCTGAAACGGCTATAAAAGTCTTCAAGTCTGGAGGGTCAAGAAGAAATGAGGACAGAATGATTTTCACAGTGCCCTTGCTCTCTCGGTACTAATCGCTTTGATGGCCCAGGAGCTCATGGATCTGTTCCACTGGGAGAAGAAATCAAGTGGGACCAAAGCCAGAGAAGTGATGGGCTAATATCTACTCTGCCTCGTCAGTGAAATCTGGAAGAAAGCTTGATTTCCCATTTCTCTTTTCTTTTCACCTATGAATTGAGCGGCTTGCCACGTGTGTGATTCTTTCCAGCCTTCACACCTGTGTTAGTCCTCTTCCAGAGAAGAAATACTCATTGATACTTATCATACATCATGGATCACGCTAGGTGCTTTCCAAATGTCCTTTAGCCCTCATGAACATCTTATAAGTGTCCATACCCTCATTTAACTCAGAGGAAACTGGGTAAGTAACTGGGCCAGAATTACAGAACCAAAGAATACTGCAGCCCAGAACTGGAACCCAGCTGAAATTTATTCAAAGATCATTCTTTTTTTTTTTTCTATTACACACTCCAATTTAATATTTGAGATCTCCTATTAATACTACCCTTTGGTTTCAAAACAATCACTAATGCTTGTTGGACGAAATAGAATTATTCCACCATGTTATAACAAAGAGGAAGATTTACATAAAACAGAATTAGGGTATTGCTGTTGTGTGTTGCTGTGTTGCCTTTCCCAGGAGCGGAATCACTTTAACAGGAAAAGCAAATCTGGGCTATAACTGGGATTTGATAGGAAACACCCAATAACTTTTAAACATATCGATGAATTCTCATCTGGGAATGTTAATCCTTTCTGAAATTCTCCTAACTTCACAAAGCTTTTGGCTTATAATTGACAAAACGAAGAATTTAACAGGAAATGTGGACCCTGGAATGAAAATCACATGACATTGAGTGCAACCTCATGAGATAAAGTCCTGGCTCATTTATTATATGAAGAATTTAGGGAGCATTTGGAAGCCCTGAGCAGCTGATAACACTTGACAGAAGGCAGAGAGGGGATCCCAGGGAGGTGGAACATGGCTGGAAGGACGTGGAGCTCAGTGGGTCCTGGGGTGTTTTCTGCCCTGGTCTCTAAAGAAGCCGGATATGAAAGTCTTAAGGATAAAACTGACAGTGAAGAGTGACATACAATCTTAGAAGCCTTTGCATGATGCATAAAAGAAGTATTTCTGACATCGTATCAGCAACCCCGTAAACGGAGAGGGATAAGAGTGAAACCAAAGACTATTTTGCCACCTCCTTTAAACCTACCAATAAGAGGCCAAGAATCTTTGGTCAAAAATATCCTAACTCCGCAGTATCCCTGTACATCCTCCAGTGAGTAGTTCCCCACTCAAACATAATATCTGCAGACAGCTGGAATCTACGTTTGTCAGAAAAGTGCCCAGAGCACGGCTATGTTTTCTTATCTTGATGGCCAAGTTTTAGAACCCTTTGAAATGACGCAGTCATGGCAGTAAGAGAAACTATAGTACGGACAAAACGCGGATTTCATTAGGGAGTTGGTTTTTTTCCTCCAGACCCTCACAGGTCTCTGTTGGAGCCTCTCACCTGGTAGCACAAAAGCTATTAAATCACTTGAATGAAAGGGTCAGGTGGCAGTTGTGCAACTATGAAGCCAGCAAGCCCTGTCAGACCACCCAGCTCTCCAAGGGGGGAGCAACACCAGATTCAGACAAGATAAGAGGCTGCTGTCCTCGGTAACCCGGCCCAGGGAGACAGCCTTTCCAGAGAGTTACAGGAACCCATTGTGAGGAATGACTGTGTGCTCTGCAAAGGTAGAATTCGTCTAACTCACTCTACCGGTGGTCCTGGTTTCTGACAAGAGAAAGAAAAGTTGAAAGATATTTTTGAAAAATTTTTAAAAAAGCAGGAAACTAAATCTTTGAGCCTATTTTCAAAGCAAATGCTAAAAAGCTCCCATTCCCCCTTGTTCGTGTTTAGAAGACTGGGCCATGTTTGCCAATGTCAGAACATCAGAGCTGGAAAGATACTCAAATTCATTTAACTCAACCCTTTCATTTTATTGACGGAGGAAGTGAAGTTTAGAGAGATTAGCTGGCTCATCAAGACTGGTTAGCAACAGCTAAGACTTGAAACCGCATGAGGACGAGGGCTCTGTCCACACTACACACACTGATCTTTCCAGAGTCCTTGGAAAGTAGCATGGAGCCTGGCACATAGCAGGCACCAGCAAACATTTGGAGTGAGGAGAGGGGGGAAAAGGGAGGGACACTGATGACCACATCCTATTTTCTTTTTCCTGTAAATATCCAATGGCATCAAACATCACTGGGGATGGGGATGGAGGCTGAGTTCTCACCTTCATATGTTGTCAAATGAGGACCTCAGCATAATGGAGGAATCACTGCCTGTTTCTCCCAGTCCCTGTGCATTGGTCTAATCTAAACTCAGTTTCTAGGAATTATACTGCTCCCGAGCAGTCCCAAGAAATAACCAGCTCAGTTCAGCCCCACTCAGCCTAGCCCATCCCCAGAAGCAGAGTATCCCTGAGAGGCTGTTAAAGAATTGAGAACAGCCCTGGGTTGAAAGTTTCTAAGATGAACATTGTCTGGCCATGTTCAGTTGGGTCAGACCATACATCCCCAACACATGGAAGGGGGAATGTGGCGTGTAAACACCTTTGCCCAACTCCCTTTCTCACTCGTGGGAATGGAAAGGTGAAGATGGAAAGAAGAGCAAGGAAACAAAGATGAGGTTGGTGGGAAAGCTGGTCAGAAGCCCTGGTTTATCAGCCAAGCATGCAAAGTCATGTTGCATATAACTTATGTTCAACATCAGCTGAAATTCAAGTTTATCATTTCGACATGAGGTTTAATATTAACGAAGTACATGACAAGAATTTAATTGCCAAAGACAACGTAAAGCATTGCTTATCCAAATGTGATCTCACCTGCTTCAGAATCACCTGGGTAAATTCTCAGCCCCTCCCCAGATCTAAAATCCTTTGGGGGGGGAGGGCAGTCACCTGCCTTTCAACAAGCACCCAAGTGGCTCCTATGCACACTGAGTTTTGAGAAGCCCTGATAGAGAGAAAGAGCAAAGGGAATTAACATTTTCCTAGAATCATACTGAAGGCACTTTTATCAAGTATAGACAGGAGACTGGGAAGCAATTCTTCAAGCTTTAACTAGAGCCAGGACTGGTGGTGTCAGTTTTCTGGAGCAGAAACCTGAGGAGAATTGGGTCACTAGGTCTTGTCTGAGAAGCAGCCGTGAAGAGGTTAATCTCTCCAGCAAGATTCCCAGGCCATAAACTCCAACCAGCCCCCGGAAATGCTCTTTTTAAGCTTTGTAATTCACACCAGGCAACAAGACTGAGCACAAGAGTAAAAAAAAAAAAAAAAAAAAGCAGAAAGGAAAATTGAATGCCTTGAAAATTATTTCTGTGATCCAGATGAAAACTAAAAGAAACTACTCACTACAGCACCAAAGTCTCTGGACCGAATTCGGGTAATGAACAGAAAGAACTTAAAAATCAGTCCAAAACTTCAGAACAAAATGATTTCTTTGCCTCTCCAACATTCCCTCTCATCCTCATAAAAACAGACACCATGCATTTAAAAATATATCTCCAAATAGAATTAAACCAAAACCAGGTATCCAAACTCATCTCATGCAAATTTCTATCTCTTTATACCATGAGGATATTATCCGTCATGTTAATTTTTTTTAATCCTTTCCCTTTGCCATTTCACGTAACTGAGAAGAAACACTGTGATCTGGGGTGGCGAGGGTGGATTACACAATGTAAAATGGTGATTTCACTGGTGAGTGCCACGGGGATGGATTCCGAAGTTATAAACTGTGTTACATAACTGTGGGCATACGCGTTTTAACGGTGCCAACTGCCACCCTTCTGAGTTGACAGGAGGATTAAACTTTTGCAGTCGGCTCTGCACACTTCTTGCGCCGACATGTGAAGCGAACGCTACCACGCAAACCACCTCTGGGGCGTTCTGCTAACAGAACGTTCGCGGTCAGGATGAGAGGAAGTACAGAAAGCAGACACTCACAGGTAGTGGGTTTCCTTTCCAAGCTAAAAAGCTAGAACCCCCGTGTCCTGGGCGGGCGGGCAAGAGTCGCTGACCCGGTAATCTCTGGTTTAAAGGGCTTTGAGAGGAAGGGGGAGGAACAAGAACCCAGGAAAGGAAAGAGAGCTGAAATTCCAGTCTTTCAGGTCACTGAGTGTTAGCTTTCTTTGTACTAGAAATCCCTCAGCCCACCCGACAGGAAGAGAGACCTGAAGTTCACATACTCACTCCACGCTCCTTGCTGGTCCCCTCCAAGGCGGCGGCGGCTGTGGCGGCGGCTTTGGAAACTTCCCGACGGCCAAGCCTCAGGACCCCCCTGCGGAGGGCATGATAAAGGATGCGTGCCGAGCTCGCGGGAGCCCGACCTCCCTGGCGGGGAGCCAGGGCTCCCCAGTCCCTTCTGCTGGTGGGGCCCGCAGGGACCAAACCGAGCTTTTGTTAACAAGGTGGCTTGCGCGTCCTCCTAGCCTCTCCCCAGCTCCCCCTGCACTATTAGTCCGCGACCAACTGCTCTGCCACTGGCTGAGCCCAAGCTGCCGCTCCCGCCCGCAGCACACGCGCACACACGCTCACACACTCGCGCGCACACACAGCACACACATGGCCACACGCACGCACGCGGCATATACAGTCATCCAAACACACCACACACAGGCGCACACATGCTTCCCACACACAGACCCACACTCACAGGCGTGCACACAGTCACACCCCCCCACGCGTGTGCGTGTGCACACTCACGCACTAACACCCACACACAGACACACACACACACACGCTACCACCCGCCACATGCATACTCACACACTTTTTTCCTGGACCTTCAAACTCTTCAAACACTTTTTTTTCCCCCTGAACCTCTTTTCTTCAACCAAATTCCTCCCCAGAAAGGTTTTTATTCAAATTCAGACAAGATGCTCACCACTGAAAAAGGAGGAGGAAGGGGAACTGGCCGCTTTTAACTTTGTCACAGCCTTTAATGAAAAAGAGGAGCTTCGGTTTGTAAGCCCCACCTTACTTGTTCAGTCTACAAGGCTTGTCACGTGTTTGATTCGTTTTAAAAAAGTCACAAAAATTCCAGCCATCTCATCTCCTTTACATAGAGTGCATGACCCCACCGAGTGAGATACATCACAGGTCAAGAAAGGGCCCCTCAGAAATTCATTTCGTTAAACTTGTCAGGGTTCAGTGGGCGGGTGAAAGCCTTGCTCCCTAACAACTGCATAATAAAATGCCTTCCTGTATCTCATCTCCACCAGAAAAAAAAAAAGTAATGGCATGCCATCTGTCCCAACTTTTAAATTGACCATAAATAGAGAAGTTGAAGTATTATCTCACTTTGGGGGAAATGTTTATATTGAGACACGTCTGGCTGTTCTAAACTTTAGCCAAAAGCACAAGCCACTGTAAATCCAATTCACCCTAGACTGTGGTTCCCCTTCACAAGGTGACAAGCCATACCCTCTTCCTTGGAAACAATGAGAAGAGAGAAGTGAAAAGAAAAGAAAGAAATTTGTATGAGGAAAGAAAAAGAAAGAAAGAAAGAAAGAAAGAAAGAAAGAAAGAAAGAAAGAAAGAAAGAAAGAAAGAAACGCTTAAGAGAGAAAAACAAATTATTTTATTTTACAACATGCTTTATGGATACTTTAGGAAGGAGGGGTGCCTATACACTTACTCAAAATCACCAGAACTTTAAAGTTTTCAAGAATCTCTCGATTCAGGACGTCTGAGTGGCTCAGTCGGTTAAGTGTCTGCCTTCTGCTCAGGTCATGATCCCAGGGTGCTGGGATGGAGCTCCATGCCAGGAGTCTGTTTCTTCTCTCTGACAAATGAATAAATAAAATCTTTTAAAAAAAAAGAATTTCTCGATTTACCCCATTTGCTCTGATAATAAATGGATGAAACTTCTTGAAGAAACATGAGGCTCTCCATAAGTAAACAAACATTGTTCACTAACAATTATTAGTAAACAAAATATAGTGACAACGTATGACTCGTGTACTAATCTCAAAAGGGCAAGACATAAACCCGTAATAATAACAGTTGGGAAACACAGTGTGATAGACAATTTTGTTCTCAGACTGAATTTAAAAATTTACCAGATTGTGACTATCTTAACTGCAAAGAAATGATCGCAGATACTATTAGTTGAGACCCAAAATCCATTTGATAAAGGAATGATGGTAGGTAGTTGCATCAATAAGCTTCTCCTAACATCTGGGCTAAATAACATTTATGGATTAGTCGAGAAACAGAAATAAGTGTTTTACACCACTTCTATGGGGGAAAAAATACCTTCAGCATTCTCAGCAAAAAATAACAAACAAACTTAGATTGAAACGTATTTCAGAATATCTGCAGGAAATGTAATTTTCTTTAAGTTAATTAGCATATGTATGATACTTGGCCTAATGTTTTGCTGAACACATTCTAGAACATACAGAGATAGAGCTAGGCTAGCCAAAATATCTAGAAATCCGAAGTGCCTGCTTATACAAATAAGTCACTCTCTCTCTTAAATTCCTCGCAAATGGATAGGGGCTGTTAAAATAATACAATTATCAACTTCAATAAAAGACTCCTTGAACATGCTGAAATGCAAAGCCAAATGTTTAAAAAGAACAAACAAAGGAAAACAAAGAATTTCTCCCCTAAAAGCATGTGCTATTATGCTGGAACCAAAATGCATTTTAAAGAAATCATTCTATTTCTAACCTTAGGGTTGGAGTGATGTGAAAAACATAAAATGTTTTGGAGATGAGAATTCTCTTTTGGATTGTAACATGTATAATTTTTGCTGAACTGTTATAGAATCTAGTAGTCTCTGAGAAGCACAGCCAACATCCTCACCGACAACTCCCATAAGTGAATTAGGAGTGTGCCTACTAAATATTGCTGATGGCACCGAGCACACTGCCCTGTGAAAATGGTCTTCCCCTGAGGCTAGAAAACCCGATGACTACAGGGAGCAATGCTGCAACAAGGAGCGGAAGGGTCACACTCTAAATAGGTCAACTTCAAACAAACAAACAAAAAGTTAAGTAAAATAAAAGCAAAGTAAAACACCTTGTACAGCAGAAAAGAACAAGCCAGCAAGAATGTTGGAGGCAGAGGCTTGCTGAGCTCAGGGTTGGGAGTTGACAGGGTGGCCAGGGAATGAATCAACCCCCCTCCACCTCTCACCCCCACCTGCATACCCTCCTCCCCTCCACCACCCACCTGCCCAGCAAGGCAGGAAGAAGAGTTGTATGCTCTGCTGGAAATCAGAAGAGTGTAGACGGATAGCACTCTTAAACGTAAGTGCAAAATTCTAACTAACATATTTACAAGTCGAATCTATTCTGAAAGATACCGTGACCAATATGGTTTATTTCAGGATGGCAAGGATGGTTCAAAATGAACACATCTAGTAGTATTGTATTTTAAAGGAGAAAAAAAAAAGGCCACACGATTGTCTTAATAAATGCAGACGAGCGCTCTTCAGTAAAATTCAACACTCATTCACTAAAAACAACAACAAAAACCATTATTAGTCAACTAGGAATAGAATGGAAGTCTTTTTACATGATCAGAGACATCTATCAGAAATCTTACTACACTTAATGGTAAAATTTTAGTAACTACTAAAGAAGGAACAGGACAAAAATGCCTGCAACATTCCCCACAATTCAACATGGGATAGGAGATCCCAGCCAATACAATAAGTCAGAATAAAAAATAAGGCATGAGAATCGGAAAGGAAGAAAATAACCCTATTATTAGTAAAAGATATGAGTCTCTCTATAAAATATCTTTTAATAAAAATACCTTCTCAATGAGGATGCTGAAAAAAGGTGCTCCTGTTGGGAGAGACACGGAAGGGACAGACTTTCCCAAACACCCACTAAGTAATACACCTGTTAACAAAGGAATCCTACTCCCGGCACTTTATGTCAGGAGCCAATGGTCCAGCTGGAGATCTGAAAGAATTAATGATGTGGGTCCTTTTCATTTTATGATGGTTGATACTCAAACCATGTGCTTCACTGAATCTACTAGAGCAAATGTTTCCCATCCTAAATTTCAAGGCTATTGCTTGTGGAAATGGAAACTACAGACTAAAAATTCTACTTATCACATTATCATATCTACATTTGTCCACTAAATTGCAGCAGGAAATCAGAATAAACTGACTCATTCCATTCCACTGTGCCCTCACAATTGAAAATTAAATAGGCAATGCATTTTTCTCATTAATAATTAACTTAAACACAGCTTCAAACGCTAGCGCTAAAGTAAACAGAAATTAGGATTTCTGTACACGCGTTAAAAACATGAAAAAATCATCAGGAATCCTTTTTATGTCCATCTTTTATAGGACAAGGGAAAATGCACCAAAGGCAACATAAACCACTTAATTTTACGATGTTTTGCATTTCAACTGTCTGAGATTTGGGAGTGATTTTGTCTTTCAAATCTTAGCACCAGGAACAATTTTATCTTTCCAAGCATAACATAAGGAGTTAGGCATTTTCACTTATTGACTCTGGAAAAATATCCTAATTCCAGCTCGCTCGAAAGATGATGAATTTTAGATCTTAAAGAAGCAAAATAAAAACAGTTGTTACCTTTAAAAAAAGAAATCATGGCAACTTAGGCCAAGTCAGAATACTGTACTCTGAAAGTAACAACAAACCCACAGGCAAAAGATACTTTTCACATCTTAGAAGTAAATGGCACAAATCTACTCACAAAATCCCAGACTTGTTTAGAAATATGAGGCTGAATCACACACTGTACATTTCTTGCAGGAATTGGAATGAGCTGATCTATTAAATTCTCTGCAACGAGGGTTCTGAACCGTAGTGTAAGCTAGGCTCTGCACAGCCCATGGGAGGAGGGGCAGAGATGGGTAAGACCTAGGGCCTGCTCTCAAAAATCTTACAGTACAATCAGAGAAGAGTATATAGAGAAATATCGTATACTGAGATGTGATTAAGGATAGTTAACAATTATTGAACTTCTGTACATGTTCACCTACCCGCATTTATTAACTCATTTAATCCCGACAACTCTAATACCTTGAGTCGATCTAGGGACTCAAACCATGCCATCAATTGTCTCACCTTCTACTGACAAGCACTGCTTTGTTTCACTCTGCATATTAACCTTATTTTCTCCTGGCATATACAAGCTTTTCCTTTTTCTTTTTTCAATGTTTATTTATTTGGTTTTTTTACTGAGGTATAGTTGGCATATGATATGATATGATATGATATGATATGATATGATATGTGTTTCAGGTGTTTGAAGCAGTGATCCAACATGTATATATATTTTATGAAATGCCCACCATGATCAGTGTATTTGCATAGGCTTTTTCATGGGAAAGAAGATAGCCAGTAGCCCAGAACTACATTCCTATGGCTTGCAATCCAGAAGGAAGAGTGTAATTTTCCATATCAGTTTTAGCAGAAAAACCTAAGGGCTACTGAGGAAGAAGTAGCAGTTTTAGATGGTTGACACATCAGGACAATGTGGAGTGGGGAAACATTTTCCAAATGAGAACAGGGGGAAAGTGATGGGAGAGGAGCTGGGCAGGACAGTCAGGCACCGTGAGAGATGTCTATCTCAGTCTCTGAAGCGGTAGGAGTCACTGGAGGTTGTGTTTTAACTGAAATCTATTTGACATAAAACATTGTGTAAATTTAAGGTGTACAACGGGTTGATTTGATATGTTTATATATTGCAATATGATTGCCATTGTAGTGATAATTAGCACCTCTATCATGTTACATAATTATCCTTTCTTTTTTAGTGTTTGGAATAATAATAAGTTTTAGTCTCTTAGCAGCCTCAATGATTATAATATTGTCTATACTCCCTATATTGCACATTAGATCTCTAGGGCTTAAAAAAGAAGTGAGCAATCAAGAAATGAAAAGACATGGAGGAAATTTAAGTACATATTAATAAGTTAAAGAAGCTATTCTGAAAAGGCTACATACTATACTAATACAACTATATGACATTCTGGAAAAGGCAGAACTATGGAAACAGTAAAATATCAGAAGTTGGAGGTACGGAGAGATGAATAGATAGAGCACAGAGAATTTTTAGGGCAATAAAACTACTCGGTGTGATACTTTAATGTAGATACCTGTCTTCATAAATTTGTTCAAATCCCCAGAACATACAACACCAAGAGTGAACTTAAAAATAGGCTATAGGGGTGCCTGGGTGGTGCAGTCGTTAAGCATCTGCCTTCGGCTCAGGGTGTGATCCCAGCGTTATGGGATCGAGCCCCACATCAGGCTCCTCCGCTGGGCGCCTGCTTCTTCCTCTCCCACTCCCCCTGTTTGTGTTCCCTCTCTCGCTGGCTGTCTCTATCTGTTCAAATAAATAAAAAATAAAAATAAAATCTTTAATAAAAAAAAACAGGCTATAGATGGGGTGCCCGGGTGGCTCAGTCGGTTAAGCATCCGACTCTTGATTTCGGCTCAGGTCATGATCTCAGGGTCGTGAGACTAAGCCCCGCATTGGGTTCCAAGCTCAGCACAGAGTCTGCTTGTCCCTCTCCCTCTACTCCTCCCCCTACTCTCTCTCTCTCTCTCTCAAATAAATAAATACATAAAATCTTTTAAAAAATAAAGTATACTATAGACTCTGGGTGATACTGACGTGTCAACATAGGTTCATCAATTTTAACACAGGTACCACTCTGAAGGGGGATATTGATAATGGCGAGGCTATGCATGTCTGGAGGTAGGGGGTATAAGGGAAAACTTTTTATCCTTCCACTCAGTTTTGCTGTGAACCTAAAACTGCTCTGAAAAATAAAGTCAAATAAATGTTTTGGGTTTTTGTTTTTTGTTTTTTTTTTTTAGTTCAAAAGCTAAAAAAAGAAAAAGGATTGTTACCTCTGGTCATGATTCCCAGAGAATCTTTCAGGGAGGAAAGACAGTCTTTAAGAATTCCACATGGAGAAACTGGGACCCTTATGTACTGTTGGTGGGATCAGAAAATGGTGCAACCACTGTAGAAAACAGCATGAAGTTTCCTCAAGAAAAAAAATTAAATACAGAATTAACATATGATCCAGCAATCCCACTTCAAGGTATATATCCAAAAGAATTGAATGCAAGGTCTTAAAAATATACCTGCACACATACATTTCATATCACAGTTGCCAGAAGGTAGAAACAACCAAAATGTTCATCAGCAAATGAAAGGAAAAATAAAATGTGATATATGCATACAAGGGAATATTATTCAGCCTTAAAAAGGAAGGGAATCTTGTCAGATACCAAAACATAAATAAAACTTGAGGACATTAGGTTAAATGAAATAAGCCAGACACAAAAAGACAAATACTGTATGATTCTACTTACATGAGGTTATCTAAAGTAGTCAAATTCATAAAAGGAGAAAGTAGAATGGTGGTAGCCAGGAGCTGGGGGAAGGGGGAAAGAGAGGAGTTGCAATTTAATGGGTAAAGAAATTCACACATGTAAGATGAAAAAGTTCTGGAGATATGTTTCACAGCAATGTGAATATACTTAACACTACTGAGCTGTATACTCAACGATGGTTAAAATGGTTTTTAAAAAGAATAACAATATTTGTAGATTTAAAAAAAAAAATCCACTGGGAACTCTTACCCACAAGCCTGAAATCACTAAGAATCTGGCATAATCTGAAGACTGGCTAATCATGCAGTGAGCATTCTCTACTATTGTTTAGGGAAAAACCTCATGTCTTTACTGACAAGTACAATTACAGGTTCCCAACCTGCTTACAATCAACTCACCCAACCAAATCTGTTTTAGATGGGGGAAAAATATAATCAAAAGCTGTTTTTCCTAAAGTTTCCTTTGTTCAAAGTTTCAAACTATCTCTTCTGACTTTCAGGACTAATAGCCCTTATTTAAACTTTTTCTAAAATTAACTTTTTTAAAAATTAGAAACATTTCCCCATGTCTAGGAACCTTTTGGGGGTCTTCTCTGAAATAAGATCAACACACTTCTCAAAATTTTTGTACAAAAGTGGTAACCTGATAGCATGGAATATTTAAGAGCAAATGTGATATTCAAGTGCACAGGATAAACTTGGCTTCAAATAAGAGATAAAAAATTACAAGTCAGACTTTCTGAAGTCTACCGATGCTTTCTCATCTCCTTTCACCTTCTAAACTCTTGACTAAATTTTCCATACTATGTGGAAATGAAGTAAAAATACGCAATTTCAGAAAGCCATTCCAGCATACCCAACATATATGACATACATCAAGACTTGTTCACCAGAAGCTACGAGTATTTAGTTATGGCCTTTCCCTAGTTGAATCGCTGTGCTGTACAATTCTGTGGTTTGTAGAGCATGTTTAATATACAATGTTTTTGATACTGTCTATTTTTAAGACCAATAATTCAAAGGAATTATGTAAATTATTTAACTTCAATGATATGACACTTATCACTGTATCTTGCCCCGGTAAGCATGTAAGAAATGGCATTGATGACAATGATGACTTGGGTGCATGCTCCAAGACAAAACCACAGAAGGGTCTGCACCCTCTCTCCTGGCATTAGCTGTAGTTAGGAAAGCAACAGATTCTGGGAGCCATCTCGGAAGTCCATTGTAGACATAATGGAGATGAGATGGCTAAGCAGAAAGCAGACATGTAATTACAAAGATAGGGTCTGAGTGGAACGATTACCTTGTGCTACCCTTTTTTGCTTTTTTTCTCTAGCATGAGGTCAGTTCATGCATTCATCTAAACACTCATTAAGCACTTACCATATGCTGGGCACTATCTCAGTGCTGGAAGTATAGCGATGAATATAATACATGTAAAGAATTATGAAGAGCCTGGGATTTTAGCCTCCTTGAAAGCTAGCAAGTTAGCCTGCCACAATTTCATGGATGCTGGTGGAAGACAGAAGACTCATGGGTCTGAGGAAATGGGTCATCTATTACTTACAATAATAGCTATAGCCAGTGTATGAACATTTGCACCCACAAGACAATGTAAAGAGGGTCATATGATACTTGCATCTGCGGTGATGTACATTACGAAAGAGGAAACTTCATATCAATAAAAATATTTTATTATGAGCAGTAAGCCTGCCTTCCCTTTGTCCTGGAAGAAGACAGTACCTTTATTATACTGGACAATAAACAGACCGGCCCAGAGTGCTCGGCACTATGTCTACCTTGAAAGGCTATTTGCTCAAACCACCTCGAAAGGGTACTACAAAATAAAAGCAGTCAGTACCTTTGCTCTTGAGACATGCAGAAACACAAGACACTCACGGAGAATTATCTCCCCAAAGTACAGTCCCTAATCTCAAGCTTCAAATCTAAAAGAGGGACTACCAATGTAAAAATAATAATAATGATAATTGAAGATGGAAGGTAAAATGATAGCACGTCTACAAGATACTACGGGAGAATCAATGACATGCTCTGAACCAAGATGTGGCAGAAGAACATTCAGAGAAGACTTGTCAAAGGACCTAAACGCCGGGGCTGACTCTCAAAGGATGAAAAGGACGGGGCAGATAGAGAAAGAAGTAGAGATCATTTTAACAAGAAGTCTCCTCAAGACCAAAGGCATGGTGATGAGAGCAGTGCGCTGCAAGGAGAAAACTAAAAGAAGCTGGACATCAGGGCAGCTTAAGCATGAGGCTGAGGGTAATGGAAGCTGAAGTGAGATAGGCAGGCAAGGCCTAGAGTTTGGAGAGCCTTTTATGTCTTGCCAAGGAGCGTGGGCTTTGCGCTGCCAGCACTGAAGAGCTGCTGGAGGGTTTAAACAAATCTTGGATTTGCATTTGCTGGATCACTCTCAAGCAGAAGGGGCCCATGTCTCTGGCTTATTGTTGTGATTTGGGTATGATATGGCAGGTCCTCACTAGTCCCCTCCAATCCCTGGTGACGCACGGCCAACATGAGTATATGTGGTTACCATCAACCAGCCTCACAGATGTGTCGGGGATAATCCAGCAGGGCTCCTTGCTCTTCTCAGCCCTGGTAAATGTGCTGTCCCTGCACATGCAGCCCCAGTCTCCAGCAGGCACCCTGAGTGTTTCCTGCCGCATTCTTTCCAAGCCGCTGTCTTCAGATTAGTTTGATCTCATTCCCTGGGGTTGTAACAGTCAATGATAAAGGTATCCAGTTCAGTGTCTTCCTATCATCTGATTTCCTCCTCTGACAAATGCTAGCACTGAAAAATAGCAGTGCATTTCCTGACGCCTTCTGTTTCTCTTATTATGGTCCCTCCAGAGCATTTTTAGCGTAAGTGTTGTTGACAGAGGCACTGGATGCCTGGGATAAGTACAAACGCTAGTTTCTAATCGTGGATGAAAAATAACTTACCATTTATTTTCATGCTAAAATGTTTAATCATTTATTTATGAGGAATGGGAATGTAAGTCTTTCTAGAATTCTTGAACTTGGATCTAGTGGGACACTTAGCTACACATCACCAGCTGTTGAACAGAAAACATACTCTAGATACTTTATCATCTCCAAATGCTGCAAATGGCCCCCAAAATCTGTCACAATTATGATTACCAGGGATCAAAAAGACCTGAATGGATCCCAGAAATTCCATCCCAGAAAAAAAACTCAAAACCTAAATTTACTCCTCAATGCACACTTTTCATGAAACGTCTGACCAGCCACGTGTCAGCAAACCCAGTGCTCATGGCCACAGTGACTGGAGTAGGAATTTATTACCTATCTGGTCCATGCTTTTCCATTGATCACTTATCCTGCTCGACTTCTGCAAAGGCACCTTAGAACCAAAGGGGTATTCGTCAAATGTTTTCATCTTCTTAAATAGTAGACATCTCTAGAATTGATTCTTCACCATCTTTAACAGAAAGTGCATGGTATCGAGTGTACTGTAACCCCGGGTTCTTACAGTGACCCTCACTTAGGGTTATAGATGCATAAACTGCAGCTCGGGAGACACGCGGCATCCAATGGGCATCACTTTTAGCACGTGAAGAGGAAAAAAATGTGACTGCTCTAACTTATTCCAATGTATCTGACTTCAGATAAGCATTCATTATTCTAACTGAATATTGCAAATAATACATGATACAATGTTTTGGAGGCTTCTTCCAGTTCCAAAGCTAATTCACAGACATTAACTTGTTTGATCACTATAAACACTCTAACTCTGACATTACTCTTCTGTCCATCTCACAGATAGAAAAATCAATGACTTTCCGCTGTGCTTCTGTACCAAGAGGCTGTCTCTAAGGCTTCTGGTCCAGAATGTATTCACAGCGTTTCAAGGGATGATAGAGATGAACCGGTGGTATGTCTTGATTTTACAAAAGAGAAATTCAAAACCCAGAGATATGCCCAAGTTCCCAAAACTCATGATGGAAGTGAAGCATGGATTCAGGTCCTTTGAATCCTAGCCAGGGTTCCATATTCTGTAGCTTGTGCCTTTGCGATATAGTCCATGACTTTTAATTTCCGTAAGATAAGACAAGCAGGAGTGGCTCGCCAATCTCAGCATTTCCATCTGGAGTGGTTTCAAGCAGTCTTTAGTGTGCGGGGTCCCTACTGCTCCATCCTGCTGAAAAATGGGCTGTATACCACAGCCCAGCTCTAACTACTCCCGCTGTTGACTCCCACATTCAAAGCTCTACCTTCAACATAAAATGTCACTTGTTCACAACTGAAGCACCTGCAAGAAGCCTGAGATTCTGAATTCACCAGATTAGTGTTATAAAATCAATCTATAAAAGAACAACAGAGTGATTTAGCCATGCATGGAATCACAGATAGCTGGAAAGCTTTGGCATTTACAAGTAGTGTGACTGTGGAGAAGTGTCCTTATCTTTCAGAATCTCAGTTACCTGGTGTATACAATGAGGATTAACCCCTCAGACACCTCTAGGAGCTAACATGAATTTTTGAAACAATATGCTCAAAAAGTCCTCCTGTAATCTCTGGAGCGACGAACAAATGCTATTTGATTAGCTAATGTGTGCAAAGTACTCATGTGATAAGTACAGCCTAAGAAATTCGCCATAAACGTTAACAATCAATTTATGTAGAAAACAGGACACTTTTGAAAAACTTAGTGTAGTAAATTTTCTCCCACAATACAGACTCAAAATGTTTTCTGGAAAAAGTACTAGCTTTAGGATATTTTAAACACATATTCTGAGGGGCATCTGGCTCAGTCGGTTAAGTGTCCAACTCTTGATTTCACTCAGGTCATGATCTCATGGTCATGAGACTGAGCCCCGAGTCTGGCTCTGCGCTCAGTGGGCAGTCTGCTTGAGATTCTCTCCCTCTGCGCCTCCCCCTGCTTGCACGGTAGTACCATCTTACACTTGTGTCAAACTAAATTGTTCCTCTTAAGTTGTCTGAAGAAAGAAGTTTGTAATCTATTCATCAATTATACAAATAAGCCAATAGAGAAATAAGTCAGAGGTGTCCTGTTACTTTTTTTGACTATAAAAAGATATTTTTAATCCCTTCCTATACAAGGGAAGTAGAGGAAACTCAGTTCCCCTGAAAACAAATCAGCATGCTTAGCTCTAAGAATAGTTGTTAAGTGTTAGCTAACACTGTGGTGTAATCATGTCACAACATATATCAGATCAACACATAGTATGCCTTAAACTTACACGATGTTATATCTCAATTATACCTCAATTCTTTAAAAAACAGAATAATTGTTAAGGTCATAGGAGATTATCATTAACTCGCCAGATCTTTAAACAACAGCCTAGAAACATTTTTACGATTGCTAAATCAGATTCAGGTATCATTCTGATAGGATGTACCCTCATCAAAACACAGGATGCAATGTATGTCTTAGTATCTTCTAAGCCAGCAGTCCTCGAAGTATCAGGAATACGGGGGCTCCAAGACCATTTCAGGGGTCCCAGGACATCAAATTATTTTTACAATAATAAGATTTTTTTTCTCTTATTCATCCATATCCTCTCCTGAGTATAGAACATAGTTTTTCAGAGGCTAATTGACATGTGGTATTGCAAGAGACTGAATGCAGAAGCAGATGTGAAAATCCAGCTGTTTTCCATTTAGTCAGACATTAAAGAGATTTGCAAAAATGTAAACCACCACTTTTTAAATTATTTTTTTGTTTTCAAAATTATGGTCATTTTTCACCAACATATTTATGTTAACTTGTATGAATTCGTTGTTGCTCCTTTGAAATAAACAAATATTTTACTATTTCTCCATTTTAATTTCTAGTACTCTAAATATAGATAAATGTAACTCAAATACACAAAAGCTTTTTAGGGTCTTCAGTAATTTTTTTGAGAGTGTAAAGCAACTCTGAAACCAAAAACTTTGAGAACTACTGATCTAAGCAAATGTCTTGCAAACCTTCTCAATCTTCTTACGTAACAAATCCCAGATCAACAGTCTGGCCTTAGCCATAGTAATATTAGTCCAAGATTGAATCAAAGAAAATAAGGCTAATGAAAGCCAAAAACTGAATTAAAGAATTAAAGAGTGTAAAGAACACTTTCTCCTCAAAGAATATTGGGCATATATTTTTTTATGTCTCCACAGGTAGTGTCACAATTCATGACTCCATATTTACATTCATGTTTTTTATTTAATCCTTACATAGAAAAGGCATTATTCTTCAGATTTTACAGATGAAGAAAGTGACCTAAAGAAATTACATGATTGATCCATGACCACAAGTTCAACTGGCTGGACTGGGATGTTTATAACTCCCTGTCTAGTGTGCTTTCCATGTAGAAGAATAAAAGTATTGTATCTAGGTATTCTCCAAATAAACTTTGAATCTGAAATATTTTATAACCCCATGATTCCTTTTTTAAAATATCTTATTTATTTATTTATTTATTTATTTATTTATTTGAGAGAGCAAGAGAGTGTGGGAGCAGGGGAGGAGCAAGTGGGAGGAAGGAGGGGAAAAGAATCTCAAGCACATCTGGGGCTGGATCTCACGACCCTGATATCATGACCTGAGCCGAAAACAAGAGTCCCACACCCAACCGACTAAGCCACCCAGGAGCCCCTAACCCCATGATTCTCTCTCTTTTTTTTTAAGGTTTATTTATTTATTTAAGGGGGTGGGCCGAGGGAGAGGGAAAGAAGCTCAAGCAGACTCCCCACTAAGCACAGAGCCCAACTCGGGGCTTGATTTCACAACCCATGAGATCATGACCTGGGCCGAAATCGCAAGTCAGGTGATTAACCCACTGAGCCACCCAGGCACCCCTAAACCCATGATTCTTAATATTATTCCCCTGACATTTTTTTCCTTCCAAAAAGTCAAGATCATCTTTTCTCTAAAACCTACTTTCACCAAACCTGAAAGTAACTTAAGAGAGGCTAACTTTCTGGAAATACCTTTATCTTTCAAGGATAAAACATGGTCTAATATGCATTAGAAGCAAATATATCTGCTGGGACAGAACTAAGAGGTAAGCTTATATAACCCATGAAAGGACTGGAAGCTGTCTTTAACACAGCAAACTGATCATAAATATCTTATGAGAACCAAGTGAGTTTTTAAATTAAAAAAAGGGGGGGCGCCTGGGTGGCTCAGTCTGTTGAGAGTCGGCTTCGGCTCAGGTCATGATCCCAGAGTCCCAGGATCGAGTCCCACATCGGGCTCAGCAGGGAGCCTGCTTCTCCCTCTGCCTGCTGTTCCCCCTGCTTGTGCTCGCTTGCAATCTCTCTCTCTCTAATGAACAAATAAATTTTTTTAAAAAAAACAGTAATTAAATTAAAAAAAGAAAAACAGATTTTGTCACTGTTTCCTAAGATCAGATGTTGTTTTGTGATTTACTGATAATTTCATGTTTTTCTTTAAAGCTCCGCACAGTATGATGGGCTTTCCCCACAAGTTGATTAATTTCTTAAACTGATGATTAAGTGATGCCTGACATTTCCATTTCTGCTTGAGACTAATGGCATGCTAACTTTTAATTTCAGAAATCACTTAAAAATGACATTTAAATGTAAAACTTTAATTCTCTTTGACAAATAAAGTGATCTGGTTTTAAGGAGAGAAGAATCTTAGTTTCAATTTGGGGGTAGCTAAATGAGAGACTTAAATCATGAAGACAAGTTCTGTTATTTCTATATTCACAGGAGTGCCAATAAATTGAAGTGATTGAACCAGGTAATTAGAAGCATCTTTAACATAGATAAACAGCATGGTTCTTAGGAAGACTGCAAATATTCATAAATATGAAAGAATTTTAATATTTATTCATGAATAATCAAACACTTTTAAAATACATCAATGCCTTGGACTAACAAGGAGCTTTTTTGACATCTCCAAATAAATATCAGACGTTTGAAGTGTGAGTTTCCGACTTTTATATTTGAAAAAATTCAGATGGTTATTAGTCATTTTGTTATTATAATTAAAACTATGTGGAATTAGAGAGAAGAGGCGGGGTCTGAGAGCTGGAATAGAGAGCAAGGTAAGAATTTTTCTTCTGAAACAACTTTCTTAAATCTGACTAGGGAATCCTAAGCCACCCCATCATGATTAAAATAGAAGAATATAAACTGGCCAGATGCTGATGCTTTGGAGCTGTTTTTGTAAGTGAATGATGGAACAAAACAAGAGATTAGAAAGGGGAAAATCCCTCAACCTCTCAATGAAGTGCCCTTGGATGGCAAGGGAATGGCAAGTCAACACTACATTGGACTTTCTCCTAAGCAAGTCATGACAGGTCAGCAGCCATTTAGCTTTAGTCAAAATAATCAGACATCCCCTTTCTCGAAAGGCCAACCATCACAGTCACAGACCCAGCCATTTGGTTGTCAAAGAATTCAAAGAGAAAGCAAGCTTTGAAAATGCTATTTACGGTGTTTTTGCACACTCCCCAAACTCCTGCCACAATAAAGCAGTCCTGGACAGCTGGAGAGTGAGAGAAAACCATTTCACCAGAGTGGCTGAAGAAATTCCCCATCCCTTTTCATAGCCTCCTGCAAAGAAAGACCCTTCACACTGGTTATTTTCACGCAGCCCCAAGTTTATCTCGGAATTAAAAAGTTACCATCAGTGTAAATTAATGGCCCCCGCTCCACAGACTGAAATGGGAATTTAGAAAACAGGCACCATCCAAAGAGGGTAGGAATTTCTGCTCTCTTCCCTCTGAGCTCACTTCAGTGCATCAATGCATAACGTTAGCACATGGCCTTCCAACTCTACCTTAGAAATTTGTAGCATATGCTTTCAAATTATCCACGGGTGTGCCAAAGTATTCATTACATGGATTATTTCTTTTAAGATTAGACTTTATTTCAATGTGTAACATAAATTCTTGGCCCAGTAAATAACTTAGACATTTATGGCAGATTCTGCCCCCACAGGGCTCTGGTTTGTGAGGATACAGTAGCATCTGATAACTATCAGGAGGCAAGGGGATGTATTTTATGATGACTGTTTCCAGAGAGATAAACAGGGGCAAAAACAAAAAACAAAAAAAACCCTTAATTTTTCAATATCCACTCCTTTAAACCTTAAATTAACAGAACTTTTCCAATTAATGGTCTGGTTTTACAATCATGACCTAGTACTGGGGGACATGTATTTCCTTTATAGCCACTTACAAGTAGTGGATTGCCCTATTAGGAGGTCTTTTCGTGACGGGATATATTACATATTTTTTTCAATCTGCCCCCAAGGCAAAACAGATTTAAAGAAATTTGAAATGGCCACAGCTTTTCAAACATGTCTGATTCCTCAGTAATCTAAATACCATTTTACAGCATTTTTATATACAAACAAAGCTTGGTTTTGTAACTTTCAGAATCAAACCGAGCTCTCCCATCTAAAAGTCTTGGCTTGACATCTAATCAGCAGGAAGCTGTTCTGTGGTGGGCTTCTGGAACATAATCAAGAATTTAGGATGTGGTCATTTGACTTGCAGACCCTTAGTTCAGTTCATTACTACGCTACAGTCACAGTAGTCATAGATCCAAATCCCAGGACAACTTCTAATCTCTCAGATAATTTACTTTCTGTGGGTTGCTCTTTGGCAGTATTTTCCTCCTGACTTAGATAAAAGGACACTGTATCCGTATACAATACCCATTATTCTATTTATAATAAGATCGGAGCTGACAACAATTGCATAATGAATTTTTAAAACTAATATTTATAAAGCGCCTAGTAAGTTACCAAGCAAGCACCTTTCCAGCATTATCTCACTTAAGCCTCCCAACAACACTGAGAGGAGAGTACGTTTATCCTTATTTTTCCAGTAGAAAATAAAGGCTTAGAAAGGTCCAATAACCTATCCAAGGTCAGAAGCTAAGATATGAAAGAACCAGGACTTGAACCCAGGTCTATCTGATGCCAAAAACCAGTTGTCCTCATGGGACAGTCACCCAAAGAAACTAATTTGCCTGTGTGACAGCAAGATTTTCTTTGTATATATGGAAACCATACAGCCTACGTTGGTTCCTTTATTACTTTGGCCCACAAAATCATCTTTTTTTAGAAAACTATTTCATTGTTTTTCTTTATAATTCATCTTAGAAAAATGTCAAGCAATAGACAAAAGCACAAAGTTTTAAATATAGCAAAATTCTACCACCCAGTTTAGTTCCTGAAAATCAGCTCCTAAAGAGTAAAATAATTGATAATATGCAATGTTGGTGAGGAGAGATAAGGCAGACACATTCATATCCTGCTAGCACAAAAGAAAATAGGGAAGTCTTTCTGGAAAGGCACCTGTCAACTAAGAGTTTTTAAAAGTCTGTCCCTTTGACTTTGCAATATACTTCAAGGACCCTATCCTTACACTATCAGGAAATGGGACAGAAATTTATGATTTTTTAAAGATTTTTTAATTTATTTGAGAGAGTAAACAAGAGAGAGAGAATGCACAAGCTGGAGGAGAGGCAGAGGGATTGGGAGAAGCAGACACACCGCTGAGCAGGGAGCCCGATGTGGGGCTCAATTCCAGGACCCTGGAATCATGATCTGAGCCAAAGACAGATGCTTCACTGACTGAGCCACCCACATGCCCCTTTTATTTTAATTTTTAAAACAATTTTGATGTAACTTCTCACTATAGAAAATTTACAAGAACACTACAAAAAATTCTTCTCTACCATCACTTGGACTTACCAATTAACATTTTGCCACATTTACTGTACCTTTCTCTCTTTGTATCATTTTGTCAGTCTCTCTCTTGATGCAGGCACATACATTTTCTGGGCAATTTGAGTAAACTACATACATTATGACCCTTTACTCCTAAATACTTCACTGTGTGTTTCCTTGGAATGAGGGCATTCTGTTATATAACCACAGTATAATAATCAAATCAGGAAAGTTCATGCTTCTGCACTAATATTTTATAGATTATATTGTCCCAATAATGTCCTACAGAGCAACTTTTTTTCAGATCCAGGATCCAGTCCAGGATCATTCATTGCATTCAGATGTTATGTCTCTTTATTTTCCTTTAATCTGAAACAGTTCCTCAGCATTTGTTTTTCATGACATTGACATTTTTAAGTGAATATGCCATGCATTTTGCAGATTTCCCCTCAGTGTTTGTTTTCATTTTGGCAAGAACACGATGTAGGTGATATCATGTCCTTTTCGGCGAATCACACCAGTAGATACAGGATGTCAGCTGATCACGTTATTGGTGTGTTAAATGCGGCCCAAGCCATTAGGTAGTGTCAAGTTTCTCTACTGTGAAGTTACCTTTCTTTTTTATTTTTTTATTTTACACACTTATAAGTGTGTATAAACGCATCACTTCATCAAACTTTCATCTACTATTGTACTATTTATAGATAACTGTCTGAATCAGCTATTACTGTATGGTCATAAAATGGTGGACTACCTTTATCATTCCTGACTTTCTCCTTTAAGGAAGAGATTTTCTTTTACTTATTTATCATTTCTTTATTTATTATTTCTATGGACACACAATTCCTATTTTATTCATAGGCCCTATGATGGTCAACTTTACATGTCACCTTGACTGTGCCACGGGGTGCCCACATATTTGGTCAAACATTATTCTGCATGTTTCTGTGAGGGTGTTTTGGATGAAGTTAACATTTAAATCAGCGGACTGAGTGAAGCAGATTGCCCTCCATATAGGTGGGTCGTATCCAATCAGTTGAAGGCCTGAACAGAACAAAAATGCTGACCCTCTCCCAGTAAGGAGAATTATTCTTGCCTGATAGTCTTCAAACTGCAGTATCAGCTTTTTTCTCCCTTTGGATTTGAACTGAAACATTGGCACATTCTGGGTCTCAAGCCTGCTAGCCTTTGGCCTGGAACACAATCAGCTTTCCTGGTTCTCAAGCCTTCAGACTCAGACTGGAACTACAACATTTGTTCTCTGGATATCCAGCTCCCTGATTCACCTTGCAGATCTTGGGACTTGCTCAAGTGGTCATAATCACATGAACCAATCATGTATAATAAATACATTCTTAGATTCCTTATAATATACAATTTTTATATTATATACAAATATATAAATATTTACTTGATTTCTCCTTGTGTTTGTCTTCATTTTGGCAAGAACATTATATATGTGATATGTGTCCTAGATATCTCTATCTCCTACTGTTCGTTTCTCTAGAAAACCCTAAGTAATGCAGTTTCCCGTTATGTTTTTTTAAGATTTTATGTATTTAAGGAGAGAGAGAGAAAGTAGGGGGAGGGGCAGAAGGAGAACAAGAACCTCAAGCAGAGTCCAAGGGACTTGATCCCATGACCCTGAGATCATTACCTGAGCCAAAATCAAGAGTTGGACCCCTAACCAATTGAGTCACCTAGTCACTCTTCCCATTATTTTTAAAGTACATTCTTCCTTTTATCCAAGATGTTCCAGGCTCATCTTGGTTTTTCTCTTCCCTGGACCTGGAATCAGCCATTACCATAAATTCAAGCAGCACTACCTATTTTTAATACGGTATGATATTTAAAAACCAAAATTCTGGTTTTTTTGTTTTGTGTGTGTGTTTGCAATAAATACTTTCTTATTGACTTTGCCTCTTACACAAGATAGCGGATGATACATACTCCTCTGACTTTCACTTTTTTCACAGAAAATTACTCCATTTTGATTTATGGAGCTATTTTTTCCTTCTGTCTTACAATTGCATAATTCTCCTTGATATGAATATTCCATAGTTTCTTCCATAAACATTTCCTATGTTTAGAGATTAAGGTTATCTCCAGTATTTTGCAATTATGAATAACACTGAAGCATTATTATGAGTAATCCCATGTATATGTATTTTCAGACTGTTGAGATACATCTTCAGAGTAAATTCCTTGAAGTGGGATTACTGGGTCAAAATATAAACATAAGTAGTCTGGAAATTGCCCAATTCCCCTCTATAAGGGGGTGCCATCCTACACTTTCCCTGGCAGTGTATGGGAATGCCTGGTTTTTCTTCTGCCTCACCAACAAAGCATGTTGTCCAGCTTTAAAATTTTTGCCATTAATTTGCATTTTTCTTACGAGTGAACTTGAATGTTTTTCTATATGTTTAATGACTATTTTAAATCTCTTCCTGGTGAGTTACGTTTCATGTCTTTTGCCAATTGTCCTATCGAATTTTTGTTATCATCCCTCTTTAACATATGAGGTAACAGACCCAGAGAAAAGGAGTGTCCCAAGGTTACACATGCAGGAATTGCTGGAGCTGAAATTGGCTACTGACCATATATGGAGAAAACTGCATGAAAGATGTTTGGTCGTGTTTTTGGATCTTTAGACTTAAACTCTTCAAATCTTCTGCCACCATAAACATATATTACCTTGATAATTAAGAGAGAAAATGCACTAAAGTTTAAAAAAAAAAAAAAAGGAAGAAAGAACGAGAAGAAAAACCAGCTGCTCCCTAAGTCACAACAACTTTCAACAGTCTGCCAGAGTGATCGGCACGTCGAAGGTGGAAGCAGCCAAGCGTGTGGGCTGCCAGCTGTCAGAGGCTGTAGGAGTTTGCCGTATTTGTGTTTATTTTAAATAAAAAAGTAACAACAGAGGGAGACACAAGAAGAAAATATTGATAAGGTGACATTTGAGAAGACTGAGACTGCATACTGAAACCCAGCAGCAAAGGGGGAGCGTAGGCACACCCTCTACTGTCAATGGCTTGCGATCCGTTAGGGAAACAAGAGGAAAGGAAGAGAGGACGCTCCCCAGGAAGACAGAAATCTCAGAGGTGGTTTCAGGGTCTAAGGTGAAGTTCTCTGCATGGAGAAGGATGTAGAAGGAATGCAACCAGTCAGCTACCTCAGAGAACAGAAGAGCGGCCAAGTCTGAGGAGATGGGAGGTGAATGGGTTTATCTGAAAGCATGGGCTCTCGGCCCGACAGATTCACCTCACCGGAGGCACATTTAAAGTAAATAGATGCCCGCGCCCCATCTGAAATTAAATCAGGATTTCAGGGGCACGATGCTGGAATCCTGTGGGAAGCAGCGGTCTACCCACTGTACAAGAGGGACCTTGCTGGAAGTTTTCAAATATTTTTTCAAGGATAAAAGAAAGAGGTTAGGTTTATATTTCAACTCAACAAGTCAACCCATCAGTGCATATGAAGAGATTATATTACCATCATCATCTTCATCACCACCACCACCACAGTTCTGATTTAGTGAATACCCTACTAGGCCCCAGATATTATGCCAGGCACTGTATGCTTTTTACATATTCTAATCTTTACAGCAACTTTTCAGGGTGGGTATTATTGTTTTGGTTTTTTTTTTTTTAAGATTTTATTTATTTAAGAGAGAGAGAGAGCACAAGCAGGGGGGAGGGGGAGAGGGAGAAGCAGACTCCCCACTGAGCAGAGAGCCCAATGTGGGCTCAATCCTGGGACCCTGAGATCATGACCTGAGTGGAAGGCAGACGCTTAACCAACTGAGCCACCCAGGTGCCTGGTATTATTTTTACTTTAGATTCGTGACTTGGTTCACAAAGATTAAAAGATTTACTCAAGTCAGGTCTTAACATACTTCCCATCTCAGTCGGTACTGTGAATGCACCACATTGCTCACATTTATCAACTTCACCAATTACACTTACTTCACAGTACGGCAACTCTACTCCTAGATATGCTCCCAAGAGAATTAAGCGCCGACGTCTAAAAAAAGACGTGTACAAAAATATTTACAGCAACTGTAGCAATTCTATTCATAATAGCCCCAAAGTAGAAACAACACAAAGGATAAACAGTGAGATATCCACACCATGCAATACTACTCAGCTGTTAAAAAGGACAAACTCCCAAACTGATACACACAACAGCATGGATGAATTTCAAAGACATTTCATTGAACAAGACAAGACGGACACAAAAGAGCCCCTACTGTACGATTCCATTTATATTAATTTTGAAAGATAAAATTAATCCCCTGTGCCATAAATCAGAATAGTTGTTATACCTGAGGGGGAGGGGCACGTATCTGGTCACATGGATGTATACCGTATGTAAAATCCATGGTCATGCATTGAGATCTGAGCATGCTATTTTATTTACTTTTTAAGATTTTTTATTTATTCATTTGAGAGAGAGAGCAAGCATGAGTAGGGGGAGGGGCAGAGGGAAAAGCAGACTCCCCATTCAGTGGGGAGCCCAATGTGGGGCTCGATTCTGGGACTCTGGGATCATGACCTGAGCCAAAGGCAGATGCTTAAATGACTGAGCCACCCAGGTACCAGAGATCTGTATATCTTATTACATGTAAAAGAAATCACGACCAAGTATAGTAAGTGAGTAAATAAATAAATAAATAAATGGAAGCTCACTCAAGGCCACAAAGCTTGTGGTTGAGCCACCACAACAGACCCCAGGCTTGTCTGAGACAAAGCCTATGATCTTTAATAGGGCCATTTCCCCCCAACTGTGCATTACCTGCCCCCATTCAAGCATCACAGTGACTCAACAGAACTGAAAACAGCCCCTCCCCCACATGCTGGCTCTCACTCGCTCGCTCTTGCTCACTCTCTCTCCATCTCTCTAAAATAAATCAATCTTTTAAAAAATAAAATTTCAAAAGAAGGTTTAGAAAACATAATTGAGAAAAAAAAATAGACAAAGACACATGAGGAAAATAGGAGAGAGAAGAAAGTAGAGGGACGCCTGGGTGGCTCAGTCCATTAAGTGTCTGACTTCGGCTCATGTCAGGAGCTCAGGGTCCTGGGATCGAGCCCCACATCAAGCTCCTCGCTCATCAGGAAGTCTGCTTGTCCTTCTTCTCCCTCTGCCCCTCCCCCTGCTCCTGCTCCCTCTCTCCCTCTCTCTCTCTCTCAAATAAATAAAATCTAAAAAAAAAAAAATTGTTTTAAAGTAAGGAAAAGAAGAGAGTTGATCCAAATCCTATTTGAGAAAGAGAGAACAGAGATAGAAGGATGGACTGAATGCTGACCCACAAAGACATCCAGGTCCTAATTCCTGGAACCCGTGAATATGGCCTGATACGGGAACAGGGGCTTTGCGAGTGTCATTACGAACTCTGAAAATAGAGAGATTACCTGGATCATCCAGGTGGGTCCTAAATTCAATGACAAATGCTCTTATAAAAAGGAGGCAAAGGGAGACGAGACAAGAAGAGGAGCAGGCAGTGTAACCACAGAGACGGACACTGGAATTGAGCAGCCACAAGCCAAGGAGCGCCTCATCTCCTGTGGGGGTGCGGATGTATGGGAAGGTTCTTGTTTTATTATTTTTGTTTTTTCTTGGGGGAATTTTGGTGGTTTGTTTGTCTTGTTTACTTGTTTCTTTTTTTTCTTTTTTAAATGTCATCAATAGAAGAATCCCTGAAAAAGCCAACACAATTTCTGTGGGTTCATCAGAGTCCTGCTGACTTCCTGAGCTTTCACCTGACCTTGACGTTATTCTTTCACACAATTTTGCACAAACTCTTTTCTCCATCACCAGTCCGTTACAACACCCACGACTGGCTAGAGAGCTTCTGGAATAGTGCTGCAGCCTCCAAAGCAGCTCAGGAAACTAAGAGATCCCTGGTTCGATGATAATCCTAACAGTGACTTCTCACTTTCCCAACTACCACTGGCAAGCATCATCGACATGTTTTAATAATTTTTACTGAAAAACACACCATAATAAAACTAGACACCAGTATTTTTCCTGCAATACAAATGAAATTCTTATTCTTGGAGTTAAGCGAGTAACAACTGCCTATTCCAGCAAATACAAAGAAATAGAAGCACAAACTGTTCGGTCGCTAGAGCTGGTTCTGCACACAAACAAACTGAAAAAAAAAAAAACCCAGTGGAATTTATGACATACGTAGTATTCAAGTCACAAACTTTAACATTTCTTTCTGATGCAGACAACAGCAAAAACTCTATTAAGTGTGTAGCCAAGGACTGTAATTTGATCTCTATATATCATAAACTCGAGCCATGTACGTAATTACACAGGCAGTATCAAAGACCTTTTACCCATGATGACGGATGTGATGCTGGCTCACAGTCTTCTTCATGACATACAGGCTTTCACTGCCTCTAAGAGCTTCTATTCTCCTAATTGTTTTGTCACTCAGTGATAAAGGATACCATCTAAAAAAAAAAAAAAGAAAAGAAAAAAAGACTTAACTAGGGTACACCAACTGAACACCTGAATGAGAGCTATCCAGTCTTTCCCATCCCATAGAATCTCATGGAGTAACTGGAGTTTGGGGAGCACTCAGAACTGCTCATTTCTGATGGGATCTGGGTGGATACTTGTCATTACAAAACAGAGTCTGTGAACTAACGGAGTTAGAAAACATGGAAAGGAAAATGTCGACTTGCCAGATATCCCCACTTCACTCAATATGTATTTATGTATGTGCATATGCACGTCCACCTTCTTCCAGAAAGAACTGAATGCATCCTTGACATTTCTCCATCTGCACAAAGCGATTCGTTCCTAGTTCATTTCCACAACCTGCAAATATTTACTTCTATCCCCCAACCCAGGGAAATGTAACAATAATATCTAAATCTGGAAATTTACTCTCTTGGAAGAAAATCTTTTGTTTTTCTCATTAAAGAAAGGCATATAATGGAAAAGTCTGGAGAGGCGGGGAATGTTGGAGATGCTGGTTATGGTAGAAGAAAAACACTTTGAAGAAATGGGGAAATTTAAAAGGGCCATTATTAAGATGGATACAAGACCCTTACAAATTTAACAGGTAGGATTGATTTCCAAGTAAACACACTGCATATTCTACACATGATTACATCACAACTATATTGTACTTCCAAAAAAAAAAAAAAGAGAGAGAGAGAGAGAGAAATTAAAAAAAAAAAAATAGTCCCTGGGAATTGGTAAAATTTCCTGAGAGATCTTCAGACCACCAAAGGCTCTGGAAGTGGTGGTGTCCAAGTCTGTATCTCTAAGAAGTAAAGGGGAACCAGCTAATATCTGGGTTATTGGGAGGGAAGGAGAAAATTACACTTAGGTAAATGCATATATATGATATACTGAGGAAAATACGGAAGACTAGGGGAGGGGAGAAATCTAGTGGCCATGAGCTCGTGGTTGATCCTGCTTGGCTGGATGGTGGGAGAGAGATTGTGGGTTCACGGTCCTCTTTTTGTCCCTCATCTGTACTCAAGGGCCCTTTGTGGCTGCCCCATAACCCTCAGATGGGAGCCTGGGAGCTCAGACTAGAGCATGCACTCGCTGTGGCCCCATTGCCCGAGATGGGGGTGTGCTGCCGATGGTGGAGCATGTTGGCTGACTTCTTCTGTCTCTTCATGGGTCCTGGGGCTTTGGTTCTATCTTATATAACGTGTGTGGGGTTGGGGTCTTCTTTCCATCTTGTTACTGCCTCAAGTGGAATCCAATATTTAAAAAAGACCATGATACCAATCAGGTAGGGAAGCTCTAGGTCCAGCTCACAGAAGAGTTTGATGCTTGTTTTTTTCTTTTTCTTTGCCTTCCTGTTCTCTAAATCAATTATTGAAACAGACATAATCAGGAATGGGAACTCCAGGGAAAGATTAGGACATCTAGGCTAAGAGAACAATTTGGGCAGGGCAAGGGGGACCTGGGCTTCTTTCCAAAGTTCAGAGACCACCTGCCTGTAAGAGGGTACCTGGTAGAGGGCTCCAGAGTAATCCCAAACACCATGCTTCAGTGCGGCTTCTTAGGAGACTTCAGAACACATGAAATAAACAGGTCCTCAGCCTGGCACAGCAGCTGTCTTCCCACGTCAGTGTCACTCGGCCCAGCCTCCCCATGTTGTTAGAACTGATCTAGGAGCCATGCTGAGCCCCTGAAAGCCTCTGATCAGATACCACCCCATCTCTCCTAAGAAAGCAGAAGCCTACAAAATGGAGCACAGATGTTCCTGGAGATTTGAGATTCTGGGTCTTTCTTCAGTAGAGGACCTCTCTCTGAACTATCAATGAGGATCACATACAGAAAATGCTCCTTTGAGTTTTCCAGGAAGGATTAGTAGAAAATACATTCATCTACCTTAACAATGAATAACATGGAAAGAATACAGATCAAAATTAAATCAATGCACAAAGTCACATAATACACTCAAGAATGAAGAATTTCAACTTGCTTAGAAAGAGGAGAGTGAAAAGTGGGTCTCAGACTCTCATTCTTCTTGTCTCTCAGCATCAATGTAGAGGCAGAAAGAACAAAATGGGAGCTGGAAAAGGAAAGGTTCGGGGGGAGGAGTCCAAGATGGCGGAGGAGCAGGAGGCTTAAAATTCGTCTGGTCCCAGGAATTCAGCTAGATAGCTATCAGACCATTCTGAACACCTACAAACTCAACTGGAGAATGAATAAAAGAATAGCAGCAACTCTATGAACAGAAAAGCGACCACTTTCTGCAAGGAACCCAGTTTAAAACCAGGAGTTGAGCTCCAGCTCGGTGCTCCAAGATGGCGGAGGAGCAGGAGCCCTAAAGTTCGTCTGGTCCCAGGAATTCAGCGAGAGAGCTACCAAACCATTCTGAATACCTATGAACACAACTGGAGAATGAAGAAAAGAGTAGCAGAAACTCTATGAATAGAAAAGCGACCACTTTCTGCAAGGAGGAGAAAAGATGGAGGAGGAGTAGGAGACCCTTTCTCAGCTGGTCCTGAGTCGAGCTGGATACCTACCAGACCATCCTGAACACCCATGGAATCAGCCTGAGATGTAGGAAGATAGATCTGGATCTCTACAAACGAACATCTCCAGCGCCGAATATTGAGGTACAAAACGGGGAGCTGTGAATCCGTGCACAGATACAGGAAGATAAATGGAAGGCGGAGGGAGCCTCCATGCTCAGGTGCCAGGAAGCAGTAGCCCCTTGTTCTGGGAAGCGGGCAGACTCGTGGACCAGCACCCGCGAGAGAGCGGACTGAGACCCTGAGCCTGGGAACGCACGTGACCAGACTGAAAACCGGAGCTCCGGAGTGCTCACTGGAACCAGATTAAATCTGGGAGCTCGGGAGCGTGCGCGTGTCCAAACTGAAAACAGGAGCTCCAGACCGCACACTCGAACTAGACTGAAACCGAGAGCTTGGGAGTGCACGCGACCACACTGAAAACTGGCGCTCCAGAGTGCACGCGAACCACACTGAAACAGGGAGCTCGGGAGCACGCGTGGGAACCGGGGGCGTCGGGCGGTGTTAGAAGCTCAAAGGACAGAGACATGCCGCACCTGGAAGTGAGGGCTGGGACACAGGCTGTGGGGCACACATCCCCGGTCGCTGCAGGGTTTTTAGCAGCACTGATAGTAACAGAGTTAAAGTGGCCAAGAGAGCTCAGTGGAGAGCAGACTGTGATCTCTCTGTTCTGAGACAGACGCTAGCATAGGGCCACTGCTGCTCTGACTCTCAGAAGAGGCACAGAAAGCCGCCAGGGAAAGCAGCCAGAGAACAAAAGCCTGGAAATACCCGCTCACATTGTGCCCATCCCCATCCCCCCTCGCAGGGGACAGGGCAACTCTACCCAAACAGGGTTTCCTGAATATCAGTGTGGCAGGCCCCTCACCCAGAAGGCAGGCTGAAAAATCAGGAAGCCGACATCCCTAAGATCCCTATAAAACAAGTGCGCACTGCCTGTGTCCTGGTCAATAACTTGGGCTCTGGGCATCCCCACAACCTCTCCTCAACAGAATGACGAGAAGGAGAAATCCCCCCCAGCAAAGAAAAGATAATGAGCCTGTGGCCTCTGCCACAGAACTGATGGATATGGATATAATCAAATTGTCAGAAATGGAGTTCAGAGTAACAGTGGTCAAGATGATGTGCAGGCTTGAAAAAACTATTAATGAAAATATTAACGAGAATATAGAATCTCTAAGGGCAGAAATGAGAGCAAGTCTGGCAGAAATTAAAAATGCTATGAATCAAATGCAGTCTAAACTAGACACTCTGACAGCCAGGGTAAATGAGGCAGAAGAACAAATTAGTGAATTGGAGGATGGGATGGTAGAAGAGAAAGGTGAAACAGAATCTTGCCTCAAAAAAATCCAATCTCAAGAATGTATATTATGGGAGATTACTGACTCAATGAAACGTTCCAATGTCAGAATCATTGGCATCCCCGAGGGGGTGGAGAAAGGGAGAGGTCTAGAAGAGATATTTGAACAAATTGTAGCTGAGAACTTCCCTAATCTGGCAAAGGAAACAAGCATTCGTGTCCAGGAAGCAGAGAGGACCCCTCCCAAGGTCAATGAGAACAGACCTACACCACGTCACGTCATAGTACAATTCGCAAATATTAGATCCAAGGATACAGTATTGAAAGTGGCCAGAGGGAAGAAAATCCTTACGTACAGAGGGAAAAATATCAGAATAACGTCAGACCTGTCTACAGAGACCTGGCAGGCTAGGAAGGGTTGGCAGTGTATTTTCAAAGCTCTATCTGAGAAGAACATGCAGCCAAGGATCCTTTATCCAGCAAGGCCGTCGTTCAGAATTGATGGAGAGATAAGGACCTTCCAGGATCAGCAGAAACTCAAGGAATTTGTAACCACCAAACCAGCCCGCAGGAGATACTAAGGGGGGTTCTATAAAAGTAAAAAGGCCCCAAGAGTGAGACAGAACAGAAATTTACAATCTATAGAAACAAAGACTACACAGGAAACATGACATCATTAAAATCATATCTCTCAATAATCACTCTCAATGTGAATGGCCTAAATGATCCCATAAAACGCCACAGGGTTGCAGATTGGATAAAAAGACATGACCCATCCATTTGCTGTCTGCAAGAGACTCATTTTGAACCTAAAGATACATCCAGACTGAAAGTGAAGGGATGGAAAACCATTTTTCATGCCAATGGACCTCAAAAGAAAGCTGGGGTAGCAATTCTCATATCAGACAGATTAGATTTTAAACTAAAGACTGCAGTGAGAGATACAGAAGGACACTATATTATTCTTAAAGAATGTATCCAACAAGTGGATATGACAATTATAAATATCTATGCCCCCAACAGGGGAGCAGCTAGATACATAAGCCAACTCTTAACCAGAATAAAGAAACATATAGATAATAATACATTAATAGTAGGGGACCTCAATACTCTGCTCTCAGCAATAGACAGATCACCTAAGCAGAAAATCAACAAAGAAACAAGAGTTTTGAATGACATACTGGAACAGATGGACCTCATAGATATATATAGAACACTATACCCCAGAACAACAGAATACTCATTCTTTTCAAATGCACATGGAACTTTCTCCAGAATAGACCATATACTGGGTCACAAAACAGGTCTTAACCGATACCAAAAGACTGAGATTATTCCCTGCATATTCTCAGACCACAATGCTTTGTAACTGAAACGTAATCACAAGGAAAAATTTGGAAGAAACTCAAACACTTGGAAACTAAGAACCATCATGCTCAAAAATGATTGGGTAAACCAGGAAATTAAAAATCAGTTTAAACAATTTCTGGAGACCAATGAGAATGAAAACACATCAGTTCAAAACCTGTGGGACACTGCAAAGGCGGTCCTAAGGGGAAAATACATAGCCATCGAAGCCTCACTCAAAAGAATAGAAAAATCTAAAATGCAGTTTTTATATTCTCACCTCAAGAAGCTGGAGCTGGAACAGAAGAATAGGCCTAACCCATGCACAAGAAGGCAGCTGATCAAGATTAGAGCAGAGATCAATGAATTAGAAACCAGGAGCACAGCAGAGCAGATCAACAGAACTAGAAGCTGGTTCTTTGAAAGAATCAATAAGATTGATAAGCCACTGGCCAGACTTATTCAAAAGAATAGAGAAAGGACCCAAATTAATAAAATTATGAATGAAAGGGGAGAGATCACAACCAATGCCAATGAAATAGGAAGGATCATTAGAAACTTTTATCAACAGCCTGGAAGAAATGGATGCCTTCCTAGAAACCTATAAACTACCAAGACTGAAACAGGAAGAAATTGATGACTTAAACAGACCGATTAACTATGAAGGGACTGAAGCAGTGATCAAAAACCTCCCCAAAAACAAAAGTCCAAGGCCTGACGGATTCCCCGGGGAATTCTACCAAACATTCAAAGAAGAAATAATACCTATTCTCCTGAAGCTGTTTCAAAAAATAGAAACAGAAGGAAAACTACCAAACTCATTCTATGAGGCCAGTATTACTTTGATCCCCAAACCAGGCAAAGACCCCATCAAAAAGGAGAATTACAGACCGATTTCCCTGATGAATATGGATGCCAAGATTCTCAACAAGATCCTAGCTAATAGGATCCAAAAGTACATTAAAAGGATTATCCATCAAGACCAAGTGGGATTCATCCCTGGGACACAAGGGTGGTTCAACATTCGCAAATCTATCAGTGTGATAGATTTTATCAACAAGAAAAAAGCCAAAAATCATATGATCCTCTCAATTGATGCAGAAAAAGCATTTGACAAAATACAGCATCGTTTCTTGATTAAAACATTTCAGAGTGCAGCGATAGAGGGTACATTCTTCAATTTCATAAAAACCATCTATGAAAAGCCTATAGTGAATATCATTCTCAACGGGGAAAAGCTGAAAGCCTTTCCCTTAAGATCAGGAACACGACAAGGATGCCCACTCTTGCCATTATTATTCAACATAGTACTAGAAGTCCTTGCAACAGCAATCAGACAACAAAAAGGGATAAAATGTATCCAAATTGGCAAAGAAGAAGTCAAACTGTCTCTCTTCACAGATGACATGATACTCTATATAGAAAACCCAAAGACTC
Source organism: Ursus arctos (assembly GCF_023065955.2). Lineage (NCBI taxonomy): Eukaryota > Metazoa > Chordata > Mammalia > Carnivora > Ursidae > Ursus > Ursus arctos. Next base: position 9,655,404 of record NW_026622852.1, read on the forward strand.
CACCCCCAAACTACCAGAACTTATAGAACAATTCAGTAATGTGGCGGGATACAAAATCAATGCTCAGAAATCAGCTGCATTTCTATACACGAACAATGAGACTTAAGAAAGAGAAATTAGGGAATCCATTCCATTTACAATAGCACCAAAAATCATACGTTATCTAGGAATTAACTTAACCAGAGACGTAAAGGATCTATATTCTAGAAACTACAAATCACTCTTGAAAGACATTGAAGAAGACACAAAAAGATGGAAAAATATTCCATGCTCATGGATCGGAAGATTAAACATAGTTAAAATGTCTATGCTACCCAGAACAATCTACACTTTCAATGCCACCCCAATCAAAATACCAATGACATTTTTCAAAGAACTGGAACAAACAGCCCTTAAATTTGTGTCGAACCAGAAAAGGCCACGAATCGCCAAAGAATTGTTGAAAAGGAAAAACAAAGCTGGGGGCATCACAATGCCAGATTTTGAGCTGTACTACAAAGCTGTGATCACAAAGACAGCATGGTACTGGCACAAAAACAGACACATAGACCAATGGAACAGAATAGACAACCCAGACATGGACCCTCAGCTCTGTGGGCAACTAATCTTTGACAAAGCAGGAAAAAACATCCAGTGGAAAAAAGACAGTCTCTTCAATAAATGGTGCTGGGAAAATTGGACAGCTACATGCAAAAAGAATGAAACTTGACCACCCTCTCACACCATACACAAAGATAAACTCCAATGGTTGAAAGACCTTGATGTGAGATAGGAATCCATCAAAATCCTAGAGGAGAACATAGGCTGCAACCTCTTTGACATCGGCCACAGCAACTTTTTTCATGACACATCTCCAAAGGCAAATGAAACAAAAGAAAAAATGAACTTGTGGGACTTCATCAAGATAAAATCTTCTGCACAGCCAAGGAAACAGTCAAAAAAACTAAGAGGCAGCCCACGGAATGGGAGAAGATATTTGCAAATGACACTACAGATAAAAGACTTGTATCCAAGATCTACAAAGAACTTCTCAAACTCAATACACGTGAAACAAATAATCAAATCAATAAATGGGCAGAAGATATGAACAGACACTTTTCCAATGAAGACATACAAATGGCTAACAGACACATGAAAAAATGTTCAAGATCATTAGCCATCAGGGAAATTCAAATCAAAACCACCTTGAGATACCACCTTACGCCAGTTAGAATGGCAAAATTTGACAAGGCAAGAAACAATTGTTGGAGAGGATGTGGAGAAAGGGGATCCCTCCTACATTGTTGGTGGGAATGCAAGTTGGTACAGCCACTTTGGAAAACAGTGTGGAGGTCCCTTAAAAAGTTAAAAATTGAGCTACCCTATGATCCAGCAATTGCACTACTGGGTATTTAACCCAAAGTTACAGACGTAGTGAAGAGAAGGGCCATATGCACCCCAGTGTTCATAGCAGCATTGTCCACAATAGCTAAATCGTGGAAGGAGCCAAGATGCCCTTCAACAGATGACTGGATTAAGAAGATGTGGTCCATTTATACAATGGAATATTACTCAGCCATCAGAAAGAACGATTACCCAACATTTGCAGCAACATGGACGGGACTGGAGGAGATTATGCTAAGTGAAATAAGTCAAGCAGAGAAAGACAATTATCATATGGTTTCACTCATTTATGGAACATAAGAAATAGGAAGATCGGTAGGAGAAGGAAGGGAAGAATGAAGGGGGGGTAAACAGAAGGGGGAATGAACCATGAGAGACTGTGGACTCTGGGAAACAAACTGAGGGCTTCAGAGGGGAGGAGGGTGGGGGATTGGGATAGGCAGGTGATGGGTATTAAGGAGGGCACGTATTGCATGGTGCACTGGGTGTTATATGCAAGTAATGAATCATGGAACATTGCATCAAGAACTGGGGATGTACTGTATGGTGACTAATATAACAAAATAAATATTATTAAAAAATAAAATAAAAAAATAAAATAAAAGCTTGTTAAAAAAAAAAAAAAGAAAGAAAAGGAAAGGTTCTGCTATTCAACCCCCAGTTCCAAAAGGTTAACTTTCATCTCTCCCCTCCGTGAGGTCCCAGGGCCCCCAGGATGGCAGTTTCTAGAGCTGGTCCTCAGAAAGCAGAGGCCCTCAAGGAGAGGCACGTAACAAGGAAAGCCCAACCTGAGGCCCAGGTCCTGCCAGAGGATCAAATTTTAAAATAGCAGCGGCATCTGCAGCAGAGGCTTCATCCCTGGCAAAGAGCGAAGGGACAAAAAGATCTACAGCTCAAAGCCTCCCCAGTGTCCGCCTCTGCGCAGAGCCCAGGCCCACTAGACAGTAGAGCTGCCTCTGCGGGCAGAGGGAATACTGAAGGTCATGAAGAACGAGTCCATCACTGGCCCGATGCTAAGGAAGAAACGGGCTTGGGTGTGGCACTCATGCAAAGACAGGGAGTCTGCTCGAGGAGAAACTCAAGGACCCGGCAGAGCCCAATCCACACATTCCTATAGTGACAGCGCTGCTTTCTTCCCCGAGTAAAGGCAGGGCTGAGGACCATATCCCACTGCCTTTGAACAGAACCAGAGGCTCTGAAGGCCCTAAGCATTACTATGCAGGTCACAGAGAAAGTCAGAAAACCCAGAACGACGGCACAATTCCACAGCAACTGTGTTTGAGGCCCCCAGCCTGGCCTTGAAGGCCCAGGCCAAGGACACCCCAGCCATCAGGCCATGTTCACCAGAGCCCCAGACTCTGGGTCGGGGGGTGTGCTTCCTCTGTTCAGCCAGAAAACTCTCCTCCACCCTCCACCTCCAGCAAAATTTCTGAGAAATGCAATTAGAGAAAATAAATTCGTTCTCGCATTACCACATCCTCTGAAGAGGATGGTCTCGGTCTCCCCTAACCAGAAATGTTTACTCTCATGCTATTAATTGTCTTCTTGTTTCTTCTGTCTGTGGTGTGTTTGGGGGGAGGTTTAGGGAATTCCAGGAGCTCAGGCCAAGAGGAAACAAGGGTTCTGCTTCAGCTCCTACTGGGAGGCAGCTTTGGCTTCTCAAAGGTGACCAGGGCCAGGGAGGAAGTCTGACGGTGGCATTGCATATCCACCCCGTTCCTTCACACGTATCTGTGAGGATAACCCATTTCCAAAGTGTGTAATTATTATAATACCGCTATTATAAAAACATACACACATGCACAAAGATCCTACCTGATACACATGCACAGTTGTACGCAATGGGAAAAATCAATAAAGACCAGACCCCAGGATCTTGATCACTCCGTCCTTCCTCTGCTCCCTCATTGTCCTGAACCCTACGCAGCTGTGGGGAGGAGTGGGTGTGGTTATACAGGCATCAAAGGGCCCAAGAATGACCCCTCAGCCCGCAGAAAACCTCACATACCCTAAAAACGAAACTGGACGTTTGGGGGTTATGAGGGCCTAAGTTCAGAAGAGTGAGGAGAAACTTCCAATGACCCTGAGCTTGGTGGTGGAGAGCTTCCACCTGCCTGCAAGACCCCCTTCCATTCCTGCTTTAGGCTGGGAAATGAGCACTGCTCCCCAGTTCTTCGTTTAGCCTTAATGGAAAGGTAGAGCTGACTGTTACCTCACCGTCCTCTCTCCATGTGACAAGTTCTGCAGTAGCAGGGAATGAAAAACTCCTGCCTCTGTTTGTGTTTCACACCAGGGAGAGGAGGAGGCCCAAGGGAAGGCAGAATAAGCCTGGAGTAGAAGGGGCACATGCTATCTACAGCTTGGCAAGGAAGTCTCCAGAGACCTTCAAGTAGCACTCAGGCTACTCTCCTGACACTACAAGAGAACTGAATTCAAAGACAGGGACAGAAACATGCCTTATGGCCTGAGTCACCTTGCCCCTCCTCCCATCTGCCAGGAGACGGCCCCTATCTGTAAGGATTATGGGAAAGAACGGTTTCCTTACAATAGTACCTTTCTGCATGTTACAAAACCTAGCCATTTTCCAATGGACACAGAGCTGGGTGAGCTTTTGCAAGAAAGGGGTTTGAGGGATATTGTTGAGCAGGACCCTGGGATGGACATGGCATGGTCTGGGAACAAGGTCATGAAGGAAACTCTGAACTCAACCGTGAATTCTCCCTGCTGAGGGAGTACCTTGGAAAAGGGAATCCTCTCTCCATGGAGACTCTACGAGGTACACTGTGCCAAGTTAAAGTCCTGATTAACCTTCTAGGAGGACTCTAGAAAATTCTTTGGCTCACAAAAGGCAATATCTATACAGATGGATAGCACCTTGATAATCAGACCTCCTTGGTTCTTATTGCTAAAACGAATTCAGTTGGTGGCAAAAAGTGGCCGATATACCCTCAGAGAAATGTTCAGAGTATTTTAAATAAAGTTGGACCTATTAGAAAAAGCTGAAAGAAGGACTAAGTAGTGGCCTTGAAAAGAAGAGTAAAAAAAGTAATCTTCCTCTACTCCAGTTTCTGGGGATTTCAGCTCAACAGAAACCTATGCAAAGTGAATTATGAAGGGGGAAAATGCAAAAATAGGAATCCCAGAGAGACGTCCAACAAGAAGAATTAGAGATAAAAACGGAAGGAAACACTAAAAAAAAAAAAAGGATTTTTTTTTCAAATTCACATACCAAACAATGACAAATCTGAAAAGTAGCAGAAAAGTTGATGCTTAATATTGCAGGGGGGGAGTGGAGGGAGGAAAACAACCCATGAAACCATCCAAGTGAGACAGCTTTAGTAAGGTGTCTTCCCACCACCCATTGCTAAGCGAACAAGCCAACTGCTAACATAATAGCAGAAGCAGTTTCTACAAAGGACTGACCACTAAATCAAAGAAAGAGAATGGAAAAAGCAATGAAATATAATTACCTGGGTTCCTCCCATTCTTGCTTCCATGGTTTCTTTTAGTTCAGGGAATGAAACAAGAACAGATATTTTCATAAGTTTGCCTGAGCTTCCTGCCCATTAGAACTTTGTGACCTTTGCCAGAACGTTTAACATCGGCCAAAACATTTGGTCTTTGTAAGGGCTTCAGATGGATTATAAAGCAAACCATGTGTCCCATTTCATATTCAATCACAGCTCACACGGGCCTTTTACCAATCACTTAAATCACAGTATCTTGGAAAGTTCCAATTGGAAACAGTCATTCGGACTTCTTGTGTGGGGTCCCAGGCAGGGTGCCCCCACCCCATCTACGGAGTCTAGCTACTTGCTCCGTTTCCTTTCCAGTGCCTCCAACGATGGGATATTTTTATTCTCCACTTTGAGACACTGCACACGATCCTATTAGGACCCACTGCCAGAAGAGTCTCTGTGACGCTTGCCTTCTGCTCTGAATATTCTCATATTTCTCATTAGCGAGTATCTCTACCCAGCAGGAAAGAAGAAGGAAGCTGTGACTAACGCAGCTGGAGATTTTAGAAAGAATGCCGAAAGGGGGGGCCAAAATATGCCTGTGAATAAATGGGCTGGGTGTCCTCCTTGTTCTCTAGATGCCTGACGTTCACCCCCTCCCGCCCCAGGACTTCCCATCTCGCTCAGTATTGTACTGTTCTCTGTATTCCTATTTGTCCCTGCTCCAGTGGGAGCCCTCAGCGTCCGCAGTAAATACATGTTACGTGGGGACTGGTGTGCCCGGTAAGGAGAACTTCAATTCTTTTATTATAGCAAGGAAATGGCTGTTTGGGTTTTGGTGGGTGCTTCTGGTTTCTAGAGATGGAAAGGATAACTCCTGTCGATATAGAAAGCCTTTTATCAGGGTCAGGCTCCAGAATGGTCCGTTAGTTACTGAAACGTTAAACAAAAGGATGCACATTATTCTGGCTGGGAGGGTGTAAGCAGCCCCAGGCTCTGACTCTTCGGACAGACAGACCATGAGGTCTTCCTGTGGTTACTGACACCCCAGCCTTGCCTCGTGCTTCAGTGGGAAAACAGAAACCAACAGACAAGCCTTCCGACATGCTTTGGCCACCAAATGTCTGGGCAGGCTGTGGCTGTGGCTCCCCTTTGTTAACTCCTTCCCAGTAAGAGAGTTTGCATGCCGGGCCAGGATCCTGTCCCCTCCGCCCCTTTCAGGAACTTTAGTCCTTCACTTTGCTGACCCTCATCTGGCAGAACCCTCCCCTTTCCTTTCCACAGGACCATTCCCAGGAGCATTCTAGAGGCTCTCCTATCATCCAGTCGAAAACACACAAAACAAAGCCCCCTGATGTCACAGTCCCCTATGGCCGTCAGCTGTTCTCTTCCTCTGCCAAGACTCAGAAACGTTCCCTACAGACCTTTTGTCTCAGCCCTCTCCAGAACACTGTCACCAAAGCATCCATCCTGTCTAGTCCAGTAAACCATCATCTTAAAAAGACCACACTCTCCTTCACGAAATATTCTCTTTCGCCTGGTTGAACTCCCATGTGTTTCTGTCCTGCCTTTCTTGTTCTTGCTCAGTCTCCTTTCCGGGTCGCACTTGCTCTACCCAAATTCTGCTTGTCGGAGTGCCTCAGAGCTCCGTCCACGCCCCTTCTCTCCCTCCACTGCACCACGTGCAGATGTGATCCCACCCAGTCTCTCGACTTCAAAGAGACCTGCTGATGACTCCTGCATTTCTATCTCTGGTCCTGATTCTCCGCACTCCAGGGTCATCCACAACTGCCCACCTAACACGCCCACTAGCTTGTCTAAGACACATCTCAAACTTGAGATCTACAAGACGGAACTCTTGATTTTCCACTTCTTCCTCTGATTCCCAGGCAACCAAGTCACTCCCCAGTCTTTTCTGCCTTGGTAAATGCTTCTCCATCTTCCCAGTTTCTCAAACCTGAAACTTGTCATCCTTGACATCTTTCTTCCACAATTTCCCATAACTCAACACCATATCATATTGATTCAACATCCAAAACATTTAAAATCTGTCAAATTCTTGGGGCACCTGGGTGGCTCAGTGGGTTCAATGTCCAGCTCTTGGTTTCGGCTCAGGTTGCAATCTCACCGGTCATGAGATCAAGCCCCGTGGCCAGCTCAGTGCTCGGCAGGGCATCTGCTTGAGGATTCTCTCCCTCTGCCCCTCTCCCTGCTAGTTCACTTGCTCTGTCTCTCTCTCTCTCTCAAATAAATAAATCTTTGAGAAAAAAAAAATCTGTCAAATTCTTTACATCTTATGGGCTGTAAATGGTCTTCCTGCATCCATTCCTGTCTTCTCCAACCGACTTCCCACACATCAGCCAGGCTGATCTTCTTTTAAAAACATCTGATTATGCTAGTGCCCTGCTTCCCGTTGTATTGCAGATAGACTATAAATCCCTTAACATGGCCCAAAGGCCTTCCTGATGTGATCCTGACTACATCTCTCCCCTCCCTATCACTCCTCGCACTCCAGCCCCACTGGGTGGCTTGGAGCCTGTGGGCCATCTACCCATGCCTCGCATCGTGGGAAACCTAAGAACTACATTTCCCAGACTCCCCTTGCAACTAGAGACCAGTATCTGGTTTCATCCTGCCAATCACAAGCACTTGACTTTGGGGCTCAGTTAAGTAGGGGAGAGGCAGGGGATGAGGCATCTATTTTGCTGGTGTAGACTGAGCCAGAATCAGCCCAGTTCTGAAGTGCCAGACTGGGTGGCTTCCTGCAGCCAACAGTAGTTTCCCAGTCATAGAAGAAACACGTGGTTCTGGGAGCAGGACGTTGTCTCTGGAAGGTCTGCCTGGACTGTATGCCCAAGAGCCTTTCTTCCAGTTCCTACAGCGCTCTGTATGTTGCTGAGTACCTGATAAGTCTCTTCTCCCTTAAACTAGCTAAGGAGGTTTCTGTTGTTGGCAACTGAACCCTAACAGATGGACTGACCAACGTTTAGTTATTTAGCTGAACCACGACTGCAGTTTAGAATGGGAGTGGTTAATCACCCTGGCTGAATCTGAACCCGCGTTCCGGCACTTCCATGCTCCATGACCTTAGTTAAATCACTTAATCTCCCCAGCCCCAATGGTCTCATTTGTAGATTAGGAATAAAAACAGCATCTACCCAGAGGGCATCTGAGGATAAAATGGGGTAATACTGGTAAAACCCTTGGTATAGTTGTTGGCACATAATGAGAGTTCACGAAATGTTAGCTTTTATAATCACTATAATTAAGTATCATTATTTCCTCACTCTGGGCCTTAAAATTTGCTCTTTCTTATGCCTGGAGCACTCTGCCTGCTCCACACCCAATTAATTCCCCCACTCATCTTCCAGTTTACAAATCGTTTCCTCAAAAGTTACTTCCTGGCCCATTTTAATTACGCCTACCCTCTTGGTTTTCTCTCAGAACATTTTTCCCTCTTAGAGCATGCAACAAAACTTCCAGTTATATATATTTTTTGTTTATGTTTCTATGTTTTTAATCCGATTCTCCCCCATGGAGCTATGACTTCCATGAAGGTGGCAGTCATGACTACGTATGTCCTGTCATATAGGGAGGACCCAGCATTTTGCTTGACACACAAATGGGCTCAGGAAGTGTTTCTTAAATGAGTGACCCCGTCAACTGGCAGCAGATGCAACAAAAATTGCTGAACCTGTGGAGAGCTAGGTCACCAGAGAGTTCTAATATAGGGAGCCCAGGCCTGGTTTGGCATAAAGGAGCCCAACATGAGTCTGGGAAATTACCTGTAAGTTTTATCATATTAAGATACACATTAATAAGCACTCCACAGTTTTCCAAGCCCTTTTTTTTCTTTAAAGATTTTATTTATTTGTCAGAGAGAGCGTGCAAGGGCACAAGCAGGGGGAGCGGCACGGAGAGGGAGAAGCAGACTCCTCACTGAGCAGGGAACCCGATGCGGAACTTGATCCCAGGACCCTGAGATCATGACCTGAGCCGAAGGCGACGCTTCACAGACTGAGCCACCCAGGTGATCCTTTCTAAGCCCTTTTAGATCTATTGATTCTTTTAATCCTTACAACAACCCAGTTATCTTTTTATCTCATCTTACAGAAAAGGAAATGAGGGCTTCAAGATGTCTGCAACATGCAGAACACCACACAGAGAAGCAGCAGCACAATTCACGAATCACTGACTGCTCGACGGGAGTTCCAACACTGGATTTGCCACTTTTTTGCTGTGCGACCTCAATGTCTCGGAGACAGTTGCTTCATCAGTGAAAAGGAATAATAACGTGTGTGCTGCTGGGAAGATTACATGTACCAAAACTGAGACGTGCGCTGGATAAAGAGCAGGTAGCCTACGTGTCATCACCATCATCACCATCAACATTGCTAAATACTCACTTTTACTCAGCAACGTGGTGAATCAGGCTTTTACATAAGAGCCTTGGATTCTAGACCACTGATACCCTAGGATTACATATGTTAATCAAGGCTAGGGCACGAATGCCACCCTCCATTTTATTTACATTTTTGCAGATTTTATTTATTTATTTGAGAGAGAGGGTGAGCATGAGTGGGGGGAGAGTGGGGGACGAGCAGACTCCCCGCTGAGCACGGAGCCCAACACGAGGCTGAATCCAGGACCCCAAGATCACGACCCGAGCTGAAGGCAGAGGCCTGACTGAGCCACCCACCGAGGCGCCCCCCCATCCTCCATTTTATTAACTGAGAGATTTATTTTTTTTTTAAGATTTTATTTATTTATGTGACAGAGAGACAGCCAGCGAGAGAGGGAACACAAGCAGGGGGAGTGGGAGAGGAAGAAGCAGGCTCATAGCGGAGGAGCCCGATGTGGGGCTCGATCCCAGAACGCCGGGATCACAGCCTGAGCCGAAGGCAGACGCTTAACGACTGCGCTACCCAGGCGCCCCTAACTGAGAGATTTAACACCCCACATAGCAGGCACGCTCCTTTCCTAGAAGCGTGCTCCTCTGCAGTCAGACTGCACCTCCTCCCTCGCAGACTAGAGCCGCCTCTTTCCAGAGTGCTTTGGGCAGAGGCTTTGATTATGTATCAGTGGATGAATGCGAAGTATTAAAAAAAAAAAAAAAAGCTAAGACAGGAAATCCAAAGGGCTTTAAGAAAGCTGGTATTTCAGAATGAATTCTGCAAAGTAGATGATCCGAATCAGAGCCAAAGGCCCCTGGCCCCATGCTCAGAACATCTTTAAACCTCAGGCCAGAAAAACCAAACAGTCCTGCATCCTGTTTCTGAGAGGAAATTGACTCTCTGATGAGCAGACTGTTAGGCCAAGTGCCACAGACAACAGTCACGGTTTTTGCTGTTGTTCAGGCTGACCTGCTCAGGGCACCGCGGAGCGAGCACGACTCGGGCACGGGGATCTCCGGGGTAAGAACAGATGGCAATAATTAGGAGACGAGCAAGAGGGGTGAGCACCGAGGTTCACGTGTCAGCCTCCTCCCGATGCTATCTGCTAGAACCACAAACACACAGCGTCTAAGCAATTACGAGAGTTCCCAGTTCCTTCCTCGGGCTATGACTTCAGCATCTCGGATATCCATATTAATAAGGATCCCTGGTTTTAATCCTATGAGACTGACCACATCACTTCCCGTTGGCCGCTCTGCGGAACACAATCGCTGGCTTTCTCTCTGGGATCTCTTCCCCACCACAGCAAATCTCAGGTCTTGACCGACCCTCTCATCCAGGTTCCTGGCTGTTGCATTTCCACACTGACAAGTGAAAACTCCTTCCCCTCCCAAGGGGAAAGGCTGGTCAGGTACAGTGAGCACGAGAGAGCACTGAGTACGTGGCTACGCTATAAACGGCAAGAAACCACGCTTATTATTCAACCAGTCTCTGCAGTGTTGCTTCAGAAATTCACGTCTGAAATGGGAAAGCAGCTAACGTGTCTTGCAATAACACAGCCAATATTCATTTAACACTTAGCCTTGCCAAGCACTGTGCTAGATTTGGGAGAAATGAGCCCCTTAATCTTTATCACAGCCCGGGGAAGTAGGTACCATAATTATCCCCATTTCACAGACGAGAAAGAGAGGCTCAGAGAAGCCAAGTAACTTTTCTGAGGTGACATAACTAGTTAGCCACAGAAAGAATGCTCAGACTCAGGTCAACTGGACCTGAAAGTCATCCCTCCGGTAGCTCTACCCAAGTTCTCTCACACCCCCGGGCTACCTATCACTAAAGTCAGCTCTAAAGGGATCATATTCCACCTGTCCTTTCATCCTTCCGGTATCAACTAAGCAGTCCCCTCTTCCAGAACTCCCCCTGACTTCCAGCTTGCTTTAGGCTCCTCACGTACTCGATACACAGCTCTTCCTATAAATCTGATCTCTCCCACTAGACTGGGAGCTCGGGGAGGACAAAGGCCAGGTCTGTCATGCGCACAGTGAGTAAGAGAGTGTCTTGCGCCTCATAGACACCATGGACGTAGTTGTGGGATTTATGGATTCATATAAAGATGACACCCACAACGGTTCTTTTTGTAACATAAGAACAGGGTCTCACTGCTTCTCCCCAGAATTTCCTTCGTCCTAGGAAATCAGAAAAGCAGGTGAAAGCTGGTGGCGTGCTTTCTGAAAATGCAGTAAATCCCCTAATAATGTTGATCCTTTGACGTTGAAGGAGCTCAAATTTGTTTGTGGTATGTGAAAGCCAGCTATGTCTGAAGCCCACCACCCAGCAACTAATCCTTAGCTTTCTTGTAGTGGCAACAGAGGGAAAGAAAGGCTGGTGTCCTAACACACTGTCACAAAGGTAAATGTTTAGGACATGATGTGTCATAGTGTCATCAGCAACCAAGATCGTGTTGAAGGACAGTGCTAGGGAAGAGCATGGTCTGGCTTCCCTACAGCTAAGCAGGAACCAATACAGGATATGTGGGACCCAGTGCAAAATGAAAATGAGGGGCCCCCACTTCAGGAATTATTAAGAATTTCCAGAAAGTCGGGGGCCTGAGTGGCTCAGTTGGTTAAGCATCTGCCTTTGGCTCAGGTCATGATCCTGGGGTTCTGGGATCGAGTCCCACGTTGGGCTCCTCGCTCAGGGGAAGCCTGCTTCTCCCTCTGCCTGCTGCTCCCCCCTGCTTGTGCACTCCCTCTCTGACCAATAAATTTTTAAAAAAGCATAAAAAAACTTTTTCCAAAGAGTGACAGCAGGGCATTAAATTAAGCACAGGCTCTTCCAGGCACAGGTCCCTGGAGAAAGGCACAGGTCATACACCCACCACCTCAGTCCTGCCACTGACATCTGCAGGACTCTTAAGAAATTCTTCAATCATTTAATTTATTTCATTTCGTTCTCATGGCAGCTGTCTGAGGTAGATACTTCTACAGAAGAGACATTTGAGCAGCAAACAAAGAAAGGCTTTGCTCTAACTGAATGGGGGAAAGGGGCTGATGGGCATGAGACAGAAGATGGAGACGAGAGGCAGAGGTGCCAAGCCACGCTGGCCCATCCCAAATGAAAACTCAGCTGGACCTTTCTTTGACCTTCAGAGGGAAAAGCCACATTGAGATAGAGTAGATGGCTTCAGAGAGTTTAACCCAAGGAAGCAATTATCAGCCCAGCAGAGAGGATGATAAATATCAATAATCCACCCCCTCTGTGAGAAGCAAGACCACTGCAGGTCCCAAATACTGTCCCCAGTCATCAGACCAGTCTCCCTCCTCAGCCTCTCGCCATCCAGTAAATTCGACCCCAGCAGTGCTTTCTAGCCACCACAGCAGTGGGACCGGGTGCTTGAGGACTAGAGGAGTAGGAAGGGAAGGAAACCTCACTTCTCTCTCACCAGCACTGGCTCCTGTCCCAGCTGCAAGGCCGCCCTCTCCTCTGCCCAGAGGGTAAACAGCAGGTCTGAGCAGGGCCCGGGAGAGCATTCATCCTTCCAGGGCACCGCACTTTTAATTAAAAGCTCTAGATTTGGCAGGAAAAGCCTTTAAGAACTTGAAAAAACAAGGAATATTTCAAAACATGTCTCAGTCTCATTTAGGATGAGATTTACACAGACGGCCAAGGTTTAACTGAAGAGCGGTCATTAGTATCACCTAAGGTCTCCGACGTAGGCACCGGCCTGACCAGCACTCCCATATTAATAAGCCTGAGCAAGATAAGCACCAACCGATGTGTCATTCATTCCTCCTACAGAATCATTTCAGTGAAAGAATATTAGGTGACTTTTTAATGACAAAGGGTTACTGTGAACCTTTAGGTTGAAAGCCATTAGGAATGAGCAAGTCCCACAAAGACTGAAATCCTGGCTGTACGACTTCTTTGCTTTATGCCTCTGGGTAAGTTACTTCACCTCTCCAAGCCTCGGTTTTCTCAAATAGAGTAATAGTTAAAATAGTATAACAACACCACCCAGGAGTGACGGGGATTCGGCAAGATAATTACGTAAAACCCTTAGCATGGCAGCTAGAACGTAATGAGCACCGAACAATAGTTATTTATGACTATCGTTACTATGACACTGAGATTTCAACTTGGCGATCTTTTCTCACTGTTACCATAACCTTGTTGCCTAGAATCCAGGAAAGTGCCTGTCGGTACCAGACACCTAATAAATATTTGTTGAATAAATGATTCGCTGAAAGTCGACATCTGCTTACAACACTAGATTTCAAGTTTCATTGAGATTAGGACCATGAATTAACCAACCCTGCATTTTTTTTCAAAAGATATTCATTGAACTTCTACTGTATTCCAGGTACTATGCCCTTGTAGTGTCTATTTCAGACAAAGCAGGTGCTCAAACACTTTTTTTTTATTTAAAAGAAGAGCTCTTGATCCTGGCCCTAAAACTCAGTTGCAACACAATGGCTTGTCCAGGGGACCTTGAAGGTCTGTTGGGCTCTTGTACACAGCCCACACTTTTCTGGAATCCTTCATTCCAGAGAAACCAAAACTGTAAAGAAGCCTATGAAACAGTTTTCCCAAGGAACATAGCCCCTGGACTCGGCACTACTGCGTCAAACGTGAACGGATGCTCCTTGAAGGCAGGGATGTTTGGTTTTGGTTTTAGTTTTATGTTTTTTAAAAAAATAAAAGAATGCACACGCACGCGTGCGCACGCGCGCACACACAGACTGTAAATAATTAGGATCCCCTTTAGTTTATAACCATAATCCCAAACCTTCTCTGGGTTCTAAAAGTCTAAGAAAAGGTTGGTTCTTACTCTACAGAACCAAGTAAATGTCAAAGTCACTGTTCTCAGCCACATGAAGAAAGGGAACGAGGTCTATTTCTCCATATCTCAAGACGTACCCTTTAAACAAAAAGCCACGAGACTGCTCACCTCCACGTCTGCCATCCCCACAACTCTGCCTCCAGTGACCTTCCATGACATGCCATTGCCTAGTGTATCAGAACCAGAAACTCAACTCAGAGGGAGCTCCCAGTCACCCAAACTCTTTCTGGAACAGAGGACATATAAAGAAATAAACTTTGCAATGGGTGCACTTCTAGAGAATAGGGTCAACGGCTTGCCTTTGTATCCAGCACACAGCACATACCTGATATTTATTGACTGACTGAATGCATGACCTGTCAAAATGGAGATTTTTCTGGTGTTCTGGGCAGGCGTCCAATCCCTAGTGGCTGTTGAGTTATATCAAAGCCTGCAATCTCTCTTCATTTTGTTGTTGTTGTTGTTCCTTTTTTAAAAAAAACAAACTACAGGGGCGCCTGGGTGGCACAGCGGTTAAGCGTCTGCCTTCGGCTCAGGGCGTGATCCCGGCATTGTGGGATCGAGCCCCACATCAGGCTCCTCCGCTATGAGCCTGCTTCTTCCTCTCCCACTCCCCCGGCTTGTGTTCCCTCTCTCTCTGTTGAATAAATAAATAAAATCTTTAAAAAAAAACAACAAACTACAGAATTTTACAGTAATCACTTCTACATTCTGGCAATTTGAGTAAGAAGGCTTAGTCTCAGAATGTCAGAATCGATGCCTGCCTTCAGCAGGCTTACCTCGGGCTGGACATAACTGAGCTTCTGGGGAGTTACTCTCTGTGAGGCATTGGAGGCTTTGGTTTGTCAGACTCCTGGAGCTCTTTAGTGAAAAATCTCCCAGATAAGGTAAGTCCCTCCATTTAACTACAAGTGGGGGCAAGGCCACATAACAGTCTTTCCAGACTTGCTGAATACAAGGTTTTTTAAAATAAACACATTAGCAATTCTTTACATTGGATTCACAAAGCTTATTATTTTTAAGAATTCCAGAAAGCAACATGCCACTGGAAAAACATGACAGACGTGTGGTTGTGAAGTATTCTCTGGTCTGCTTTAAGGTGTGAGTAAAAAATCAACAAAATAAATCCAGGGGTACAACTTTGCCTTCTTTACGTTGCCTTGATTTTGTTCACTCTCTGGGCCAAATGAGTGCAAAATGAAAAGGCAAACACTACGTAGATATTTTTCTCCTCAGTGTCGGCCAGCAGCTTGTGCCTCCTTTGGAAAAGAAAAACAAAACTATTATTTTAAAACATCTGAATAAAGAGACCAGGTTTTCTGCATGTAGAGCACACTCAGTGAGACCACAGCAAAGAAGAGAGTTCTAGAAGCTATGCCTTTCATGTCTAGTGCATGTTTTGTTTTAATTGCTCCCAGGACTGGCTTAACAAATGGTTTCATGGCCTCTGAACAGCTAAGATTATTTGGGACACAGATAAACACACACAAAAGTAAGAGGAAAGTTTCACAAAAAACCACATAGTGTGATGGAAGCAGTACAGATTTCAGAATCGAAACTCTGCATTCAAATCCCTAACCTGACATTTCCTGCTTGTGGCCACATAATCTCTGAATGTCCAATTCTGATGTAAAACACAAAATGTAGATTCTAGTACATAGAATGTAGGGCAGAATGTTTCAAAATGCCAGTTGCTGTCCATTAGCAGGTCATAACATGATGTCGAGGCACACTCAACATTTTCACAAAATGGAAGATATATAGACTAGACAATATCAAGGGTGCATTACATGTTTCATAAGGTAAGTACCGTTTCATGAAATCTTTCTTCCATTTTATCTATGTGTATAATTATGTTATATATGTACATTACATATACACGTATACACAGACGTAATTAAAACGTATTTCTTGCTAAGGATCACAGGCTAAGTTAAAAACCAATTCTCATACGTATTTCATATAGATTAGAAAGAGGGTATGTATAGGAAAATACGCAGCATGGAGTAGATGTTCTGCTATTGGTGATTTCCTTTCCAAGGAGAAACTACTACATTTGGACAAGTTTGTTATGAAATCACCATTTGCTATGGACTGAATGTTGCACCCCACCCCCAAATCCATGTATGGAAATCCTAACCCGATCATTACCCAGTGTGGCGGTACTAGGAGGTAGAGCATTTTGGAGGTAATGAGGTCATGAAGGCAGACCCCTCGTGAATGGGATTCGTGCTCTTAGAAGAGGTGCCCCAGAGAGCTCTTTTGCTGTTCCTACCATGTAAAGATACAACCAGAATATGGAAGTCTGCAACCTGGAAAAGGGGTCTCACCACACCCCAACCATGCTGGCACTCTCATCGCAGATTTCTAGCTTCCAAAACCGTGAGAAAATAATTTCCGCTGTTTATAAGCCACCCAGTCTACAGTGCCTTGTTAGAGCAGTCTGAGCTAAGACGCCATTTTTATGTGTAGGCCGCTCTTTCTCATTCTCTTCCTTTTCAACACCAGCTGCAACTTGCATTTTGCTAAAACCAGCTTCAACGAGTTGTGAAGTGTCTCACCGAATTTTTGGAGAGCACTTTAAGATTATTTAGAAAGGGAGTTCATAAAATGAAGCTCCTGCTTTGAGAAAATAGTCACCTGCCATTTACTGTGGGTGATTAGTAACAGAAAAATCAGCTCTCGTGGGTTGTCTTTACAAGAGCTGATTTTTCCGGATTTTTACAACAGCTGCTTTTTCTTTGCAAAGAAAAGCAACACCGATGGTAGACAGGGAGTTCGCCGAACCCCTTCTAGGTCCCAGGCTTTGTAACTAGCCCTCTTTTATGACTCTGTGAGGTATGTGTTATTTTGCCTTTGTACTCATGAAGAAATTAAAACTCAGAGGAGGTGAGTTACTTGCCCAAAATCATTCAGCTAGTGTGGAATGGAGCCTGGACTGAAATCCAGGTCTGACCCCAAAGACTATCTATGCCTTTCTCATCCAACAAGTAATAGCCATGAGCTCACATTTTTTAAAGCAATGCATTATTCCCTTTCACTCCCACAGAAAGATGGC
Organism: Ursus arctos; assembly: GCF_023065955.2. NCBI lineage: Eukaryota > Metazoa > Chordata > Mammalia > Carnivora > Ursidae > Ursus > Ursus arctos. Next base: position 9,672,537 of record NW_026622852.1, read on the forward strand.
TTTTACCCACTGGTAAGACGAAAGATGGCTTTTTCCACTAGTAGGGGTGTTCCTGATCAGAAAAAATAAGCCACCACTAAGTGCATGAAGAGCTGTCAGGATTTCATTTATGCCCAAACACATGAAGACCACTTTTCTAGCCTCCTCACCCTTCCTGTGGATGACCAGGTAATTCCCATACTCATTCCCCAACCAAGTATTAAAATGAGATGTAAAGAAACCAAAGACGTCATGTGCGTGACCGCACGTGCATGTGTGCACATGCTCTCTCTCTCTCTCTCTCTCTCTCTCTCTCACACACACACACACACACACACAATGCCTCCCCGTGAGTTCTTCTCAAAGTGCTACCCCCAAGGGAGCATAAAGAAGGTCAGCCATTGGTATCTGATGTTTGGCAAGAGCCGGAATGGGCTGTCTTTTCTTGACAAAAGCCAGACCAGGCAATGCACAGACTGGAAATGTCTGTCAAAACCAGTGTCAGGAAAATAGAGTGTTCTTATCAATGGCATGCTAGGGGATGAATTAAAAACTCCTGACTTAGCTCCAAACAGCAGAATGGGGCATGGTTACAAACAGATAAATGAGTAGGGCTGGTCCCACACTGTGTCTGAATCTAAAGGAGAAAACAGGACTTTTACCAGTACGTCACGCCCGTTCTGTATCTTCAACAGGAAGTGGGCCAAGTTTATCTCCGTAACCCCTCACACTTGCATTCTTCTTGGTCAGAGATACTTTTGACTTCAATGTTTCTTTTCCCCTCCTTCCATCAAAAAGGACTCTCAAAAAAAAAAAAAAAAAAGGATTTTTGATCATTTGTTCCACTAAGGTGAAAATTAATGATGTGACCCAATATGTTACCTATTCTAGGGGCTCCTGCCTCATAGGCAGGGACAAATATAGCAAATACTTTTAATTGCCTCCTGGTTTTGTTCCTTAATGGAGAAGCCAGTTTTTCTTCCTGATTCCTTTTTATCATAAAGGGTAAATAAACCATGAGGTGGGGAAGGAGGAGAAAATGACAGAGGCGAAGTCCCAGCCAGTCAGGGAAGAGAGGTACAGAAACAGCAGCCCTTCCTTGATGAAGGACTAGAACAGAAGGGGAAACTGAGGTAAAGCGAGACAGTTAAGCTCCAGATATCTTTTGTTTTCCACCAGCTACCTCGAAGATGAGGTGAGTTCAGAAACATCCAGAACATTGGAGCTGGTGGCCCACCTTATTCAAGCATCGTATCGTGGTCCAGAGATGAACCTTAGCCTTCAGCTATGCATAATATTCAATGTAGTGTACGAGAAAGGGGGGGCTGGGCTGGGGTGTCAGTGGGAGCTTACAAACAGACCCAGGCATAAAGAGACTGTTTAAATTATTATACCTAGACGAATTTACTACCGGGTTGACCATGAGAAAGTATCAATATTCAACACGTTTTGACTGACAAAACAGCAATTTTGTATGGTTCTACCTGAAAGAATGGAGCAGGGGTTCCTAAGGAAGATCAGATCAGTTAGACAACGTTTCAGTTCTCTGTACATGAGTATAGTAAGATTCAATGATTAACCTTGCTACGTAAAGGCCGGGCACAGAGGAGATCGTCGGTCCACTTCTCCCAGTCAGTCTTCCTTTCTTCTCCCCCTGTTCTATAGCCTGGAAAGCTGTCCTCTGTGGGTTTTATCAACAGTCTCCTGGCCCTCCAGCCTCCCATTGGGAACACCTACAGGAGCACGGAGGAGAACAGAGTGACACTATGTATTCCCATCTCCCTCTCTGCAAGGTCACATAGCTATGTCCCTCCACCGTAGGTCACTGCTCCTCCCACATTCTCTCCAAGACTCTCTGCTTTGAACCCTCCCCCTCCCCTCAACCCTTCAGCCTGGCATCAGCTGCCTCTCCACTGTTATTGGTCCCAGACCACTGCACCCGCTCCTTGTACTTCCCTTATACGCTGCCCGGCTTTGTAAATTATCCTAATTTCAGTGGGTCATCTGCTTCTGCCGGGACCTAACTGATACAAAAGGGAACTAAAATATTTTTTAAGATTTTATTTACCTATTTAAGAGAGGCAGATTGAGAATCTGAAGCAGACTCTGCACTGAGCACAGATCCCGACGTGGGGCTCAATCCCACAACCACAAGATCATGACCTGAGCCAAAACCCAGAGGCAGATCCTCAACAGACTGAGCCACGCAGGTGCCCTGGGAACAAAAATATTTTAAGCAGTGCCTCTGTCTCAAGCATTGAGCTGGGCATGTTACGTATGTCATCTCATTCCATCTTCTTAAGAGCCCAATGAAACAGCTATTATTATTTCCATTTTACGTGTGAGAAAATAGAGGCTCAAAGAGTGTAAGTAACTTGCCCAAGGATGCAGAACTAGTGAATGAATTAGACAGGTTCTAAAGCCCGTGCTCTTGCCTCTGTTACCGAATAAATTTGCAAGGTAGAGGTTGGAGATGCCACCGATGTTTGGTTGTTGTTGTTGTTTCGGGTTTTTGTTTTTTGTTTTTAATTTAAATTCAATTAATTACCATATAATGTATTATTGGTTTCAGAGATAGAGGTCAGTGATTCATCAGTCTTATATAACACCCAGTGCTCATTACCTCATGCCCTCCTTAATGCCCATCACCCAGTTACCCCATCCTCTCACCCCCCTCTCTTCCAGCAACCTTCATAGGAAACTTTGTTTCCTATGATTAAGAGTCTCTTATGGTTTGTGGAGATGCCACTGATGTCTGAACTAAATCTTAAAGGACAGACTTTTGTTTGGGCAGACAACTGTAGAACGGGAAGAGCATTCTACTATGAAAGAACACAGAGGCAGGAGAAAGTACCCAGAGCGAAATCCCGGGAAAATACCTGTGACTTGGATTCCATTGTGTCCTTGTCAAATAGTCAAATCTGAAAACAACCAGCAAATGCCAAGGGTCTGCTACAGTGTGGTATCTCTGGGCTTTTGCGTGTGCCTGGCAATGCAGTGAGATGAGCATGGGCTGGACCTTCCAATGCGGTGAGATGAGCATGGGCTGGACCAGATCCGGAAGGTCGGCTAGGGTTGTGGCTGTGATCAATAGAAACCAGCTTGGCTAAGATAAGCAGAGAAGGAATTTCTTGGAAGGATACGGTCAAGAGTGAGGAAGAGCTGAAGAACTAGCACAGAATGTCAGCCCCATGACAGTGGGGACTTACCTGTCTTGTTCAACCCCAAATCCCCAGGACCTCAAATAATATACAATAAATACTGACTGAATAGATGATCGGTGACTTAAATGCATCAGGCTTCAGGAGAGACAGGAACAAATGCCACCTGGGATCTGGAACCGAAACTAAGGGACAGTCTCTTCAGGGTGGGACCCACACTGAAGGAGCTCCACACTTTTAAGTTTGGGGTCTCTCTTCTCGAGGTTAAATTTCCCATGACAGACTGGCCTTCTGGCCTTACTCACACCACATGCCCCGTTTCTGGAGAACAGAGAGTTGGTGCCTCCACTGACTGTCCCACAGGAATATATGACAAGGGAGAGAGCTCTCCAAAGCAAATTCAGGGACCTGTTGCCAGGAGAAGGAGAATGGATGCTGGATTGCAATTGCCAAGACAGTCCCCAAAACCCTCCCCAGCTACAACCAGTTTATCTAGGGGTTTTAAATCTCTCGCAGTATAAGCAGGCAAGAGATTAATGTCTTTCAGCGGATGGTCCCTGATTTTGTTGAGCCCCTTTTCCACTGAGTAGTAGATCCCTTAGTGACATCTGGGACAGATTCCATACCTTCCTGCCCACTTTCAGTTATTAGAACAACTCCTTTTCAGTGTTAAAGCCTTAGTTCTGGGACACCTGGGTGGCTCAGTCAGTGAGGCGTCTGCCTTCAGCTCAGGCCATGATTCCACGGTCCTGGGACTGAGTCCCACATCAGGCTCCATGCTCAGCGGGGAGCCTGCTTCTCCCTCTGCCTCTGCCTGCCAATCCTCCTGCTTGTGCTATGACAAATAAATAAAATCTTTTTTTTAAGAAAGGCTTAGTTTTATTCACCATACTCCTGTTACATTAAATCTCAAACTTATGCCAGTTTCAACTGGATGCAAAAAACATTATATGTGGCTCCCACTGAGACAAATGCCAAGGACCTAGAGATGGTTAAGTCTCGAGTACCATCCTCGTGATAACTCAGGGTAACCCCAAAGCAGCAAACAAGGAAGAGTGCAAAATGCAGCCGTGCAAGCTACGTCCAAGATGCAGAGGTCGGATCAGGAAGGCACAACGATTAGCTCCTCAGAAGGGGGGAGGGGGAAGGAATAAGAGGAGCGTTCTGGAAGTAGTAACACCTGAACTACGTGCCCAGAGGGCCAGCCGGGCATTCCCAGAGAGTAAGACACTCCAGGCGGAGTTGGTCAGGAGAGCAAGACCGCTCGGAGCCTCAGGTTCAAAGAACTCGCAGATCAGCGTAGGAGAACAGGAGTGACGTCTCCAAAGCCATGTTGAGAGGACACACATGTAGTCCTCTTGGGATTAATTCTTTCATCGACTCCCTCAAGGGCGCCGAGAAGTGAAGGTCAAGGGAGGCGCAGGTGCGGGGAAGCAGGTGAAGGAAACTGAAGCACAGTTTCCAGGTAAGCTCGGTGGATTTGAGGAAAGACGGGGGATGCAGAAGCCTTGGGCTCTCTCTCACACAGTTGCTCATTTTAATTCTGCTTTCAGGAAGGGGCAGAACCACCATCAAAATAAAACAAATAAATGAAAGTGCTCTCTGGTGAATTCCAGAAAGACATTTGCTCAAGCTTCTTTCGAAATGTAATGCGCATGAGGCTCCCGTGACCTAAGCCAAGAGGGGAGACGGTTACTTCTGTTCTCTTTCGAATCCATTCATTTCTCTGGAGGCTGCAATGCCCAAGGTGATGGGTGAACAATGTTTGCCTGATGTGTCACATGGGTGAGTGCTTAAGTAGCGTGACAGTTCTTCCCAATCTGACCGGTGGATCATAGCTACGATGATTTGTGAGATAGAAGTGAACTTCCAGATGATGTATTTCCCTGTGACAGTCCTTAATGTTGTATGGGCAATTCTCACATTCTGCTAGATATAATTAAGGACTCGGTTAGCCCTTCAAACTAATAATGTCTTATTCTTATCTTTATTGTCCCATGACATTAATGCCATTTTTCTGGTTTAGAATCTTCATTTATTGCATTTTCTCTAGAGTGGGTATACTCAGGTACATTTGAGCTATTGATTGTCTATCTTTTCCCGTTTAAATGGGGTCTGGACAAGCAGCGTTCTTGTCTCCTTTCACTCAGAACAGTGCCTGGCCCATAGCAGAAGCTCCAGAAACACCCAGAATTCGGCAAAAGAAGAGCTATGGTAGACACGGAAGAGGTTGAGTTCTGGAGTCAGAAACCTGATCCAAATCCTAGTTTCACAGTTAACTAGTTGCATAAGCTTGGATGGACAAGTCACCTATTATCTGGGAGTCTCCGTTCCTTCATCTTTAGGTGGGATAAACCACTTCCTTCACCAGATAATGTATTGGTATGTGAAAGAATGAATATGAAAAAGCCTGGCCCCAGGGCGCCTGGGTGGCTCAGTCTTTAAGCGTCTGCCTTCGGCTCAGGGTGTGTTCCTGGCGTTCTGGGATCAAGCCCCACATCAGGCTCCTCTGCTATGAGCCTGCTTCTTCCTCTCCCACTCCCCTTACTTGTGTTCCCTCTCTCTCTGGCTGTCTCTCTCTCTGTGTCAAATAAATAAATAAAATCTTAAAAAAAAAAAAAAGAAAAAGAAAAAGCCTGGCCCCACTGTAGGGGATCAATAAATCCTAGTAGAACTGAAACTTTAAGCAGTGCTAAAATTATTACCACCTAAATCTAGTTCTGGAATGTCATAGCCTAATAACAGTTGAACGTGGCTAAACATTTAGCTGGTACTATGTGATTACAAAAGACCTCAAACTTCAGTCTGCTTTGGAATCTCATTAAAGTGCAGATCCCTGAGCTCTACCCATGAAAATATGCATTCATAAGGACCAATATGGAAACTGGGACTCTGTATTTCTTTTTTTTTTTTAAGATGTATTTATTTTAGACAGAGAGAGAGCACAGTGAGAGGGGCAGAAGGAGAGGGAGAGAGAATCTCAAGCAGACTCTGCACTGAGCGTGGAGCCTGACGTGGGGCTCAATCTCACTACCCGGAGAGGATGACCTGAGCCGAAACCAAGAGTCAGACACTTAACTGACTGCACGACCCAGGCACCACTGGGACTCTGCATTTCTAACAAGCACCTTGGGTTGTTCTGATGCAGGTGGTCTATGGCCCAAACTTGGACAAAAATGAAACTAAGGGCAGCAGCATAATTTAATTGGCAAATTTAGATTAGGAGGTTAATAGCCCGTAGTCAACCTACATCCTAAAATACAGAGGGCCAGAGAGTGGGAGGGAGATGGAAAACAAACAGGAAGGTTTTCACCAGCTCCCCCCACCCCTAACTTACAGCAGTTATAGGATTCCGGTTGAATGGGGGTATTGTTCAAAGAATGAGGACATCTGTCCTGCTGGGGGTGACTGACCTAAAAATATTTCTAAGTGTTTGGATCTTACAAAAGGCCAAAACGCCTTTTTCTCTCCTGCTCCCTGGGCTACCACTACCACAGACAAGCCTTAAAGCCATGCTTATTTCAAAACAAATCTAATCCATACGTTTGTCTTGTTTAGACTTGTGTCAAAAATGTTTTTAGTGTTAAATTATAAGCAAGAAAACCCTTTTACCATGAAAACAGCAAGGAGGAATTCATCTACCTTTGGCAGATATATTTTAACAACAGATATTCAGAACTGAAAACAAGGGGCTAAAAAAGGGGGATAGGGAAAAAGAATGTTGCAACTCAACAGTAGTCAAGGAGGATTTTTCTATAGCTGCTTACACTTTCATCCGGGCCACAGCAAACATTCTCAACTGCTCTGAACTCCTAATTTACTGCTCTCGTGCACACATCCTTTTACTATGGGCATATCAAAAGGGCACATTCTATTTAAGAGTAAACTAGTTTTGATACCTCATCACGATAGTTAGATTACTTTGAGCGACTTTTTAAGATAGAAACTTTTTCATGCAAGAGACTTGCCTTTAATCACAAAGCAGCTACAGCAAGGCTATTTATGTTTATTTCTTGAGGATGAGCCAAACACATTAGGGAAGTAAGACAGCTGCACAGTCCTGTAGGTCTGAATTTAGTCAATGCTTGTCCCTGGTTGTTTTCACAGTCAAAGCTAACATCATAAGAGCTTTAAAGACCAAAGACGACCAAAGTATTTGTGTCACTGGGGACAGAATAGGTACTACCCATTGCCCAAAGCGGGCCTCTACCCTCCATGAGGGGAGAAGCTGAAGAGAGAGCAGAGGTAATCTGCCAAATCCTAGAAGAGAAAAAAACCCCACATTCTGATGGATTTTCCAAGCTGCCTTGAGGACAGAGGACATGTAGTGGGGACAGCAGAGGTTTGCACCCCTAACGTGCTGGGTTGAAATATCGACTCTCTGCTCTTGTCCGGCAATGTCCTTGAATGAGCCTTGAGTATCCTTCAAGGCTCATCTAGAATCCTTCTAGGGTTATTATTCTAAGTGGTGAAACAGATAATATATAAAAAGCTCAAAGCAGTGGCATACCAGGCTGGCTATGGAGAGGAGCTCTTCACCCAGGTGCAGGTAAAAAGTCGATACATTTCCAAAGAGAATTTAAAACCAATAATAAAACCCAGTAAAAGTTGACTTGTTTCTTGTTATTACAATCCACAAACAATTCTAAATGAGCCCAGTTACTGAATACTTCTCCTGCTGGGGGCAGGCAACTCGCACTGTGCCACTTCCCCCCGGAATGCAACTGGCTTAGTGACTGGTGCATAGTAGGTTCTCGGGAAATGCTAGTCCTCCCTTGACGGAAAGAGGCCAAATCTGTGTGAAAATAGATCTAACACAAGACAAGAGCCTTTGGGCGTGAATGTTACTACGTCTCCAACTGAGCCCTAGTTAAGGACAGCTAGAAATGACATTTATGGGATTTTACAAAAACGATTTCTATAACCCAAGTGTTGACTGCCTTTAAGTGCTGTCTCTATTTTCACCCTACGCTTCACCTCTTCCACTCTGCAGACTAGCTACCCCAGAGGCATCAGTAAGCAATGGATTTTGTGATGTCTCAGGGAGATGGAGATGGTTTCTATCGCACACAAAGTATTTCTCTCCCAAACTCCCCGTTACACATCTCCATTTCCCCCAAATTCCTCTTGAGCTATCATCCAGTGTTGCCTCTCTACCCTTCCCCATGTAGACTTCAAGTCTCGTCGGGTTGTAGCTCCTAACTGTGGATCTTTCCTCTGCGCCTCCCTGTATCTCTCTCCGGTTTTAAGCAGACCCATTTAGATCCATTCCAGGTCCTTCCTGCTGTCTTCAAGACTGAGAAAGACCAGCAAACATCAGATCCTTCAGTCACCACGTGTTGATCTGAGTTAACAGTATATAAGAACGACAGCAACAAATCTTCTTTTTTTCCTGTTCACATGTGGAAATTTTTATATTTTGCCTTGGTGATCATTAATACCCAGAACAGTAAGGGACAGAAAGAAAGACATTCCATTAACTTTATAATAAATCACCCAGTTGAGTTTTAGTTCATAAAATTAATTTGAAACACTCATAAAATAGCCCCGTGGCTGTTAGGAATCATACAGATACTTAGTTCTCTGCTTTTTACACTCATCTTCTCAAAAGACAAGCCTGAGAAAAACTAGAAACTTAAGCTTAATATTACATGTTGCTTCTATTTAAGAAAAATAAAAACTTTACAACAGCCCACACACAGATGAAACAGAAGCAACATTATAATAGAGTGGTAAAGAAGATGAGATAATCAGGTAGAGGTCATTTTTAGCCTAACTCTCATTTTACAAAGTTAGAGCTCATGGTTGCTAACAGTAGGAACTACCTAAGCAGAAAAGTGATTTACTGCAAAGCTATTGGGTAGCTCATAGCATCAACATGAAGACTGAAAAACAAAAACCAAAGAAATGGTCAGAAACCAAGGGAGTAGCCAAACGAGAGACAGTCAAAATCATTCCATGGGAATGGTTTTGGCCTCTGCCATTGGGGGAGCCAACACTGGACACTCATCATTACCCCACTGGACTCCTACATCCACCACCACGTAAATAATCACTGGCTGTCTTGGCATCTCTGTACCGTGCCTTCATGAGTCACAGTCCTGTGGTCAATTAATCTCTGACAAAGGAGGCAAGACTATGCAATGGCAAACAGTCTCTTCAATAAACAGTGTTGGGAAAACTGGACAGCTACAAGCAAAAGAACAAAACTGGAGCAATCTCTTGTGTCAGATTAAAGACCTAAAATAAGACACAAAGCCATAAAACTCCTAGAAGAAAACACAGGATATGGAGAAAAAGCAACCCAAATGCACTGTTGGTGGGAATATAAACTGGTACAACCACTATGGAAACCAGAATGGAAGTTCCTCAAAAAATTAAAAATAGAAATATCACATAACCCAGTAATTTAACTACTGGGTATTTACCCAAAGAAAATGAAAACACTAATTTAAAAAGATATATAACTGCTGTGTTTACTGCAGCAATATTCACAATAGCCAATATATGGAAGCAACTCAAGTGTAGCCTCATAGATGAATGGATAAAGAAGATATGGTGTGTATACACACACACACACATGCACACGCACACACACACACACACACACGCACACACACAATGGAATATTATTCAGCCATAAAAAAGAATGAGATCTTGCCATTTGCAACAACTTGGATGGACCTAGAGGGTATAATGCTAAGTGACATAAGTCAGAGAAGGACAAACACCGTATGATTTCAGTTATATGAGGAATCTAAAAAACAAAACAAACAAATAAACAAAAAACAGAAACAGACGTATAAATACAGAGAACTAACTGATGGTTATCAGAGGGAAGAGGGTGGGGGGATGAGAAAAACGAGTAAAGGGGAGTGGGAGACATGGGCTTCCGGTTGTGGAATGAGTAAGTCATGGGGATAAAAGGTACAGAAGAGGCTATATGGTCAGTGCTATTACAATATCACTGTGTGGTAACAGATGGTAGCTAGAGTTGTGATGAGCATAGCATAACTTATAGACTTGTCGAATCATTACACTGTACATCTGAAAATAATGTAATATTGTATGTCAACCATACTTCACTAAAATTAGATAAGTGAATAATAAGATCTACTTACTTGGGAAAAAAGAAAGAGTCAAAGTCCTAGGTTGGTATGCCCAACTGGATCAACTGTGGGTCACATTCCTAGGGGCACTGACTCCCTCACCGTAACACCTTACATGTACGTGACTGCCGAGGGGGTTTCTGCAGGTGTCCCAACCTGCAGGGTCAGAGAATCTCTGGGCTGGGGAGTAAGAGGCACATGGCCCAGGGCCTGGGTGAGGTGCAGTCAAATTGTACCTGCATGAATCTGGTCAAAGGCCCCCACATCTGGCCATCTTTTTCAACAGTGGCTAAGGAGGCCAAGAGGATTTAAAATGTCAACCAGAATGTGGTTTTTTCACATATTCCAATATTAACATCCATGATATTGGGTTTTTCAAAATATGGCAAGATCACAATAAGCCCTATTGGGATGCCTTGGCCCTTTCAACAATTTAAAACCCTAACTCTAAGCAATCAATCCCGCATCCGTTTTGTACATATTAACAACAGAACAATCAGCAAATGACTAGGAGCCAGAGGAAGAAAATGAAAATCGTCACTGATAAATAGCTTTTCACATAAATAAAAGTCATTCTACAATATCATTTTTCTGACTCTGTTGAAGCTATCAAAGTTCAGTGAAACGTGATTCACAGGCAAAATACAATGTTTTAATGGTCAGCAGACTGATAGCTATAACACTTAAAACTGTAAATGACAGTAACAGTCAAAGTAAGGCTTCTAAGAGCAGAAATAAAATTCATAGTAAAAAAAAGAAGCAGCTTCACTGCTAAGTACCTAATGGAGCAGAGTTTTAAAGATCTTCTCTCAAGACTGTCTCTAAGGACACGCTTGCCCAATTATTTACGTTAACTCCACCCTAACCCGAGAAATCCTATACCACAGAAGTGTCACCAAGGAATTAAAGGAAAAAAATAAAGAATTGATGGCACACAGCTACACGATCAGTTACTGTTCCCAATCAGATAATTACACCTTAGCGGCTCGCACAAGCTAATCAAACAAACATTTGTTGACTGATAAGTAAATGGCTGAGAAAGTCACAAGGAAAACCATGACCCCCTTTGGGCTGCACAGTTACGGTATTTCTCTGTCAGACTATGTTAATATATGGGCCACTATACAGACGTGCTCGGATTTGACCTTAAAAATAAAGACCAATTTTTCTTAACTGTAAGATAACAACATCAATAGTAACGAGTTTACTAAACACGGAGGCGCAAGACAAGGCGTATTTGTAAGGGAAGCTTGTGGAAATGGCGGTGTCTCTTGTTGAAGTGTACCCTTGGAAGCACGTGTTCTTTCAGACAAATCATGGCAAACTGGCCATGCAATCTAGAGTACTTTCGGGTAGAATGGATAGAGGGAGATGATATCCTACAGAGCCGTACACACACTGGGGATGTATGATCCCCAAATAATATCAACTCCAAAAGCTTATGTTAGAAGTAATCTTAGAACTTAATTATCCCAATGACCCAATTGAGGGATTGGCTTAAAACAACCGCTAGAAAATGGTACTCATAGAAGTCTCTGGCAGAAAGAAAATGTGGGTATGGTATAGGAAGGTCGAAAGATCTTGAGAACACGCAAGTAAATCTCTTTCCCAACTTTCCCCAAGGAAACCAGCAGAAAATAGTTATAGGAATAAGATTCACAGTGAAATATGTTAAAGAAAATTGGAACACCATTCAGCCTTGAGGAAAGACAATGACAGTGAACTTCAAGAGGTTTTTTCTCTCTCAGGGTATGATCCATTTCTAACCCACAAAAGGAAAAATTTTAAATGATAAGATTTCATTCTCTTTTTCATTCTATTTAAATTACAAAGCAGAGAGAAATGTCCTGAAAGGAAAAGAAAATGAAATAGGCTCCTGAGGGAATGTAGCTAAACTCACTCATTCTGTGGAGATATTTGAAAAGCAGCCTGATTTAAGTGTAGCCTAAAGGCAAGAATGGCTGGACCACCTCCAAGACCCCATCAGTCTGGTATCAAACACATCAGCGCTCTCATCAAGTCTTTCATGTGCCTCAGAAGAATTCAGGAAGTTCACTGATTTTAAAGGTCAAAGTTAAGGAGTCCAAGAATTCTATCTATACCATTGCCAAGAACCTCAGAGTGTATGAATGGTTTTTAAAGATGGTTGAACAGCTTCATGAGGGACAGAGGAAAAGAAAATGTGTTGGTGAAGCCTCATGTTCTTTCTAAACATTTCTGTAAATAACTAAATAACTGTATCCCTTTCCTTGAGGTCTGAGGTTTGATTTTTTTTTAAAAAGATTTTATTTATTTGACAGAGATAGAGACAGCCAGCGAGAGAGGGAACACAAGCAGGGGGAGTGGGAGAGGAAGAAGCAGGCTCATAGCGGAGGAGCCTGATGTGGGGCTCGATCCCATAACGCCGGGATCACGCCCTGAGCCGAAGGCAGACGCTTAACCGCTGTGCCACCCAGGCGCCCCTGAGGTTTGATTTTAACCTAGCTACAAATCTAACAAACTAGCTCATAACTATTTCATGGATGCTGGCAGAAGACACGAGATCTCTGGGTTAGAGACAAAGGACTTCACTCACGGCAAAGCATGCAGTATGAGCATTAGTATTTGGCATCCGTCACTTGCCCTCCAAATCCCACAGAGGAACTGAGGCCCAGAGGGATGCCTGCACACAGTGGTAGCACTACTGGCGAGGAACACGGAGCTGGGGGAACTCGCTATTCCATTGGCAGCAAGCCTCCACTTCGTCCCAGAGGCAGACATTACTTCACCCCTCAAGGCTGCTCACTGCAAATACAGCCCTGAGAAATGGCCCGGGTATCAAGTGATCTTGGCCTTGCTTTCTTGGTCTACTCAGCAAGACGTGTAGGAATACAGGACACCTATGAAGACTCTCCCCCATGATTTCCTCTCACTATCCCATTCTCTTACCTGCTCTTCCTTCCTCTCCTGAAACTGTGAAGAAAAGGAAACTCCACTGAATGGACTCCGACACTTCCCACAGCCTAGCCCATCACATCTTTAAGGACTGTGGCCTGAAGAAAACCCCTCAAACTCAGAATTTCTTCTACCATTTCAGATTCTGAGAAATCAGTGTCATCCTCTTCTATGACCACCCAAGAGGCAAGGTAGCTGTTCTTTGTTCTCTTGGTTTCCTTAAAAACTAGCTGTCTGCAGTTTTAATCTGCAACCTCTTTGGTGTCTAACTCTCCTTATTGTCATGACTTATACGACACCATATACAGATGCCCCTAAAGATTCATTTTCTTACTCTGTCACTCATCAAGACCCTGTATCCATAGGCATTTCTGAGAAGGATGAATTTCAGTAAACAAAACATTGAATTATTAAAGCATGAGGGTTCCATTTCAGCATCAGGGCTGGCCCAACACATCCCATTTTCTGCCAGTTTTATCTTCACATAAACTGTTCACAAGAGCCGCGATCAATAATGTTTACATCTTGGGTCAGGGAAAATTCCTACCCACCAGCCATAATGGCACTCTCTTTACACAAGAAAGTATAATAAAAGCAAGTAAAAGTGATGTCATTGTAGAGAAATTTTTGAATTCATTCTCATTTATTTGGTTAGAAAGTTAATCGCTTGCAAGCCTGACCACTTTAGCTATTAATGATGTTACTTCACATGAAACTGTTGGCAACCCAGCTCACGGGGAACACTGACCTGCAATTAACAACTACTGAAACCTTCAGAGCGTAGCCAATAGAAATTTTCATAAAAACATTTCCTGACTGGATTGGTTTTGGTCTCAGCATTTTAAGGTTAATTTGGAGAGAGTACCCAAGAACCTGTAACTGAGATTTTTTTTTTTTAAAGTCTTACAAGCATTTGAAGTATTGCTAAGAAAACGATTTGATTCTTAGCTTCTGACAAACACACACCCACAGGCACAAACACACAAGACATTTCCTTGTGTAACTCTTACACTTGAATGAGAGAGTTTATCACATTTGCTCCGCTTCTCCACCAACCAGATGCTTGTGTAATGCTTATGGGGGGACGGAAGAGGGGCAACCCCAGGGGCAGGCCCTCTTCCGCAATGTGTTTGAAAAAAGTGAATTCAGCAAATGATAGGTCCACTATTTCTCCTACCTCTACATTAGGAAGCTCCCAAGTTTAGTCACACAGCTACTGAAGAGGCACAAGGTACGTACGCTGATTGGCTGCCTCTGTTTCTCCCTTTCTCTCAATATCTAATGTTCTTTGATCTCTCTGATTTAAATATTCCCAGATCACACTCATTATTTATGGGTCATGGAGAGGTAGGAAGGGAATCAGTAGTATTCCCATGGGAAGAACCTTTTACAGTGGGGGTTCCTGGGGTTTATGCTGCCATTTATCAGAATCTCTCCACATGGGGGCACTATGCTGTGTTCTGGTGGTTTAAATTCTTCTAATTCTCACAACAGTCCTCTGAATGTTTTCTAATAGCGGAAGAATCAGATGCTGAGAGGGTATAAATGCCTTGCCCAGGGACCCAAGTGTAAGATTCCAAAGCCCATGCTCTGTCCACAGACTATGCTATAAAGGTCCACCTTTGGATCTTTGGGCCACCTTCAAAGGTGGCCTAAGAGCCATTTCTTAGAACTTGAACCATTACTTCAAGGAGGACGCTGTCCATTTGTTCCTTGCGATAAGACTTAAACAGAAGAATATTAGCATAAATTGCATTGAAAAAAAAATTGGCATAGACAAGTTGATCATGATCCACTGACACAGGGAGCTGGGAAATGGGTGGGCGCCCCACCTTTCAGAGTACTGACAAGGGCGACAGCAACGGCCCATCTTAAGTTGTTTACAGAAAACACAGGAAACCATTTTTCTTCCAAGGTCAACTGATCCAAAGGAAAAAAGGGAATCAAGAGAATACTAATTGCTAAGATTTAATGTACTGATATTTTTGTGCTTAACTTCATTCAAGTGCTTTAAATTAGGTAAATAAAACTAAGATCAGAAAAAGTGAGGAGTGACTGGGTGGCTCAGTTGGTCGAGCCTCCAAGTCTTGGTTTCCACTCAGGTCATGTTTTCAGGGTCATGAGACCGAGCCCCGCGTCAGGCTCTACACTGAGTATGGAACCTGCTTGAGATTCTCTCTCTCCCTCTCCTTCTGCCCCTCCCCCACGCCTCACCCATTCCCCAGTCCACTTATGCACTGTCTCTCTCTAAAATACAAAAACAAAAAAGAAAAAGTCAAGCACAATTTTTTCCTTGGAAAAATAAATGTTTTCCTCAAACTATTTATAAAATTACGAACAATAAAACTCCATTTCACTAATTCTTTAGCTCCATGGGCAGTTAAAAAATTGGTGTTGGTGGGGCGCCTGGGTGGCTCAGGCATTAAGTGTCTGCCTTTGGCTCAGGGCGTGATCCTGGCGTTCTGGGATCGAGCCCCACATCAGGCTCCTCCGCTGGAAGCCTGCTTCTTCCTCTCCCATTCCCCCTGTTTGTGTTCCCTCTCTCACTGGCTGTCTCTCTCTGTCAAATGAATAAATAAAATCTTAAAAAAAAAAATTGGTGTTGGGGTGGGTGAAGAAGAAAGGGGAAATAGTAAGAGAGAGGGGCAAGGGAGGCAGCAGTGGGGAGAAGGGAGTAAGAGGAATGTAGGAATAAAGGAGAAACACATTTAAAGGGGAGAAAAGAAGAGGGTGTATCAGAAGGAGAGAACAGGAGAAAAAAACCAAGAAACAAACAAATGAAAAGAAAAGCTGAAGGGAAGGAAACTCTAGTGAGATTATTTTTCCTTCACACTCTTCTCTTCAGTTAGGTTGTAAGTGAACTTTAGGCCAAAATATCATTGGATTATTTCCGTCTACAATGGCTAGTTAACTGCTTAGCCATTGTTCACAAGTCTCCAATGTCTCTTAAGTTTTCAGAGCCTTGGCTCCAACTGATACAACTACAGTAGCCATTTGGAAAAACTACCCTTCAGGGAGCTTGCAGAGAGCTGGGACTATCACTTTCACACTGAACAAACTCAAAATGAGGGACAAACTGACCGAGTCTGAAGCAACCTGAGTACTATCTGAGGAGGTAAACTGGACCGCCTGGTTGACACTTCAGTTCAAGGCCAAGAAATAAAATTACGTTCAAGCCATCAAGAAACATAATATAATTACGAAGCATCCTCCACCAAAAGTACACCCTGGGCTGGATTCTAGATTTCCTCCCTTTGCTACATCTGTCTCATCACCTCCTTGAAGAAATTCTCCAAGGTGTTGACTACCTCATAACAATTCACGAGTGGCTCTCCTTGCCTCATTCATCTTGGTTTCCGGCTCATTACCAGTTCCACCCAAGCTCAAGGTATTGAGGAATGGTGGCACAATTTTTAAGTGAGGTTGAAAATTTTCCAAGTTCCCTACATCTCTGCAGGCAACTTGACAGATTTTTATAACACAAAACGGAATTGTGAAAGCAGAGTAGAGCTGCTTGAGTCTCACCAGATGTTACTGTTACAGAGGGTATGAAACGCTTTCTTCTAAACGTGCACGTGATTAGGTCTTGGGGGGGCTACTCTATCATTAGAGCAACAGGGATTTTTTTTTTCTTACAAAGTTGTATTTTTCCTACTCGAAGTCTCTTTTGACTAAATGAATTTCATATGTGTAATCAAAGCATTATGCATGTCATTGTACTTGGAGCTAATTGGAGCGATTTTTGTTAAAATTTACCCACATGGTAAAACGCTCTTTGAAACTCATCTCATGAAAGAGAATTTCTAAAGTTATTATTTTAAACATAACCATGCGTCTTTACTTTCGCGGCAGTATTTTTTCTCTTAAACCAAATGGGTACCCTTAGACACAATGTGTTCTTACATCAATGTTAGGAATTACATTTCGGTTCTTAAGCAGTGACTGGGACGTTGTATCTTACTATGCAAGAAAATTTTAAAACGTCAAAACCTCCTAGAAATAAGTAATTTTTAAAATATTATTAATAGTAAAAAATTGGAAGCAACTTCAATAATATTAATTCATTCATTCATTCAATAAATATTTATTGAGCACCCACCTCGTGCTAGCTCTGTTCTGGGCACAGGAAAACCACAGGACAGAGCCTGGAACAGTCCCCATCTCATGAAGCTCCCAACCTAGAGGAAGAGGAAATTGGTTATATAAACTATGGCGTATTCGAAGGCTAGAATACTCTGTGGTCCTACGAATGATGTGGTACAAGAACATTTATTAACGAAAATGACATTCATAGTATAGGAAGTGAAGTAGACAGACAACAAAGACGATTACAGTGTGATCATTTTTATTGAATATATAGTAATATAAGAGTTAATTATTTGTGAGAATACTTGGGCTTAAAGTTTTGGTTACAAACAAAATTATTCAAATTTTACTATAGGTAGCCGTGTTCTAAGTATTCCACAGAAACGATTTTCCCTTATCCTCATTCCAACTTTGTGCCAAGTTTGGGGTTAATATCATCTTAACTCCATTTTTAAAATGAGAGAATGGGGATTGATGAGAGATTAATTAGCTTGCCTAAAATCACACAGCTTGTTAGTGAAGGAACCGAGATTTAAACCCCAAAAGTTCAGCTCTGGAGACGTGCCCTTCAATCAACATGCTGCTTTGATTCGCATGTGCTAACGCTCACACCGCGTGAGTTCAAATCCAAGCTAAGCTACTTGTCAGTCATGTGATCTTGAGCAAGTTCTTTAACCTCCCTAAGCCTTTGCGTCTTCCATTCTGAAATGCAGAAAACAGTAGTTAACAATATCACATATTGTTAACATGTGGGTTGAGGGAAAAAAATCTATGTAATACCTAGCACACAGTAAATACTCAATAAGCCTCCTTCTCCTTATTCTCTTCCTCCTTTCTTCTCCATCTCCCTCTTCCTTTGCCTTCTCCTTCTTCTTTCTCCCTTCCTTCTCCTTCTTCTTCAAATTCTGGGGGAATAGATGCTCAAATACTAACAGTGGTAATTTCTATAAAGTATAATTACAGAAGACTTTCCTTTTCTTCTTTTTAACAGCATTTCCTACTTATAATATATATGTATTGTGTGGTTAACTATTGGATATAAAATTAAATCCAAACTTCTCAATTGCTGCATGCTACAAATATAATAATTTCTACAAAGATGGACATACTGCTAACAATGCTAAACTTTTATCGAAGACACTCCAGTTATGAGGCACCATTTGGGTTGCAGAAAACATAAAAATGAATAAGACAGAGAACGGGCTCTGACAGAGCTTACGTTATAAGGTGAGAAATAAGTATAAAGGGAGAACCATCAAGGCAACAAGGCAGTATTTTAAGAGAGATACATACACAATGTTCTAGAAGCCCACTAGAGACTGGGGACCTGCCCAGGAAGCAAGAAACGAATTCACACTGAGAGGGGTGGGAGCCAGGAAACATGTCCTCCAACTTCTCACAGGAAAAAATAGATTATAGCTATAATATGATAGAAACGTCAAAAATAACAAAATCAGCTGCACAGACTATGGGCTCTAAGTCACACTTCTATTTATAAGGGACTTCAAACTTATGAGTACCGTATCTGTGTGCCCCCAGAAATCAAATCACCTCTCATCACACCTCCAGTTGAGCCTTTAGTTTGTCTTGAGAATGCATAGGAACTTTCTAAGAGAATAAGCCAGACTGGGAGCAGAGGAGACTTTTCTGGACAAACTAAGTGAAGTGAAGGTGGGGAAAATGACACAGATTTCTTAAAGAAAAGATTCAGAGAAGGGTGCCTGGGTGGCTCTGTCAGTTAAGCGTCTGACTCTTGATTTCGGTTCAGGTCATGATCTTGGGTTTGTGAGATGGAGCCCCACGTCGGGCTTCATGCTGGGCGAGGAACCTGCTTAAGATTCTCTCTCTCCTTCTCCCTCTGCCCCTCCCCACCCCCACCTACCCCCACACTCATGCACATGCACTCTCTCTCCCTCTAAAAAGAGAGAGAGAGAGAAAAAAAAAAACAGAACAGATTCAGGGATATAAAGAGGCCTGACCCACAGGAAGTGTCCATGCATGAGGAGGACTGATGGGAAGCAAGATGACAGGTCTTATTTGAATTCCCAGAAAACCACAGGTGGGCTTGGCAAGAGAGAAGAGTACGGTGTTGGATTTTGCACCAAGGGAGACGTGAGCTGGTAGATCATAGACTGTATGTTTCATTCTCATGCCCTGCCACTCCCTGAGAGACCAGCATGGACCAGAAATTCTGCCTCTGATCAAAAAGAGTGAAGTGCTTGAGCTAAATCTAAGCATAAAGTGTGCTGACCAGTGGAGAAAGTCAATTTTGGATGTTACTTGGATGCTGTTGCTCATATGTTGTAATTCTTTCGATTCTTGAAGAGAAGATGTTTCTTTTCCTTTTAAGACAAACAAAACTCTCCCATTCTCTTAACATATCAAACAGAAAATCTCCAAGGTTGTCAACTGAAAGAGATTCTCCACATAAGGGCAAACATTGGAACTACATCAATGACTTGATACAAATCACCACGATAAACAGAAACACTCCCAAAAGCAAAACATGTCGAAGTCATGAACAGGTCATTTACACACAAGAAAAGCACAAATGTGTAATAAACATAAGAAGATTAGGATTCCCCTCAGTACTAGTAGAAATGTAAATTAAAACAGCAGTGAAGTACCATTGTTTTCTGTCGACGTAAAGAATACTTTTAAAATTATACTAGCCAATGGTAGGATTAAGGGAAACTTCACAGAATAATTTGATAATAGGCATCACAATATGCATACACTTGGACCCAACATTTTCACTTCTAGGAATGTATTATAAGGAAATTGATAAGGATATATACAAAAATTCATGACAAAGATATTCACTACGAAGTTTTTTAAAAAAGAAA
The DNA here is from genome assembly GCF_023065955.2 of Ursus arctos. NCBI lineage: Eukaryota > Metazoa > Chordata > Mammalia > Carnivora > Ursidae > Ursus > Ursus arctos. The sequence continues at coordinate 9,692,652 of NW_026622852.1, forward strand.
ATTTAGGAACAATCTAAATGTCCAACAGTGAGTAGCTGAATTATTTTTAACTTTTCATTTTGAAATAATTTTAGACTTATCAAAAAGTTGTGTAACAGCACAACGAGACCTTTATAATAACTCTGAAACAAATTCAGACTAAACTTCTAGAACCTAGAAAGGCATTGTGGTTGGAGCTTTCTAAGTGGCCAAGGGAAACTTGTCTACCAATTCTGGAACTTTTTTTGTGCAGAGGGTATGGACAAAGTGCACTTCTGTGCATGCTCAGAAACCCAGTGGTCATATTGACTTTGACCAGGTTAATGTAGCATTAGAGAGGGAAATAGAGTTTTCCTCTCTAGTTCCTAGATGAGAAAAAAAACATATTTCACTGGGTCAGACGAGGGGAGGAATCTGTTAATGCTTATAAAACAAACACTTGGGGTTCCATTAGAGTCAATCAGTCCACAATCACTACGCACTGCCCCCCTCTTCCCAATCCCAAAACCTGAGTGGTGTTGACCCAGCTCACTTTCTCTCACGTCCTTGGAATTCAAGTTTTCAGGATAATAAGATTTACTATGATCAGAACTATAACAAAACAGTCAGTGAGAAGGGAGATACAGGATCTGCTCAGCTCGGGTCTCACAAACCTGCTAAGACGAGTGCTGCCCTCACTTAGACACCAGCGTGGTTAGCTTTGCCTCATGTGCTTATGCTTTTCTACGCTGAGACCAAGTATATGTTTACATTCGGAAATGCGACCATGTTAACAATTCCAACTCGGTATCAGAAAACAGAAATCCTAATTTTCTAACCACCTTCCTGGTGGTTAGAAATCCGTAGGAGTGTTGAGCTTAAGAAAGAAAAGAAAAGAAAAAGGAAGAAAAGAAAAGAGAAAATGATTTCAGGTCTTTAAATGAAAGGAAACAGCTAATCTTCTTAAACATTTACGTTAGAACATAAATTACAGGTAACTCCCACCACAAACACAGCTGCACTATCTCGTCTGGTGACATTAAAGACAAACACTTCTCTGTCAGGAGCTCAGGAAAAGCAGCAGAAGTCTGCCTTTGTGGGGAGCAAATTAAAACAGTCCTGTTGGCATCCCCAAAATGCAGTGTGTTTGAAGATGTGGGCAAACGAACTCCTCCCTGCCATCCACTCCCTCTGGCTTTGAGATAAGTAGGAACATTTCCTTTAAACAGCTTCTACATGAAAGGCAAGCTTTCCAGCTGGAATGGGAGCCTATGTGTCAATGACAAACACATGCACTGAATGTCAACAACACAACAGTTTGAAACATTACAGGAAGCGCCTTGAATGACTCTGTTCACTGTAGGCCTGACTGGCCGTGCTGTTGAGACATAATTATGAAGGGCCCACAGGCACAGCTCCAGAGCCAGGCCCCAGCCGAGCAGAGGCTGGGCTGAGCTAGTGGAAAGAGGCAACAGACAAAGTAACCCGTTCTTGAATAACTCAGGTAATCTCAGTGTCACTGAGTCCGTTTCAATGCATCGGAGGTAAATTAAAATTAAAATGAAACTGTTCTGTATTGATTATTTTTTTAAGATTTTATTTATTTGACAGAGAGAGAGAGACAGCCAGCAAGAGAGGGAACACAAGCAGGGGGAGTGGGAGAGGAAGAAGCAGGCTCCCAGCGGAGGAGCCTGATGTGGGGCTCGATCCCGTAACGCCGGGATCATGCCCTGAGCCGAAGGCAGACACTTAATGACTGTGCCACCCAGGCGCCCCTGTATTGATTTTTTAATAGAACTATGATTTTGACTTCTCTAAAGTCCAGGTAGAGAGAGGGAAGGAGAACAGAAGAAAGAGGAGGCGCCAACCCTACCAAAACTTGGGTTAGAATCACAGAACGTTGGATCTAAATGGAACATTAATGATATAATTCGGGGGTTCTCAAGCTTAGTTACATCTCAAACTTACCTGAAGAGATTAAGAAGAGTGAGATACATAGGTAGACAGACTGACAGTGCCCCCATTCCCCACCCCGAGCACCCGATGGACTTGAACCAGGGTAGGGCTAGAGCATAGGTAGTCAAAGCTCCGAGGCAGAGCGTTCTCTAGTAAATTCAGGGTGGATAAACAGTGGTTATACACACAAAAAAAAGTATGTTTAGGGATGGGATACCAGAGGTTTAAGATGGTATGGACAAGGAATCTCTAACCCAGTTTGACAGGCTAGAAGGAAGTTGTGATATGCTACTTAGATTGGCCCTTAGGCAAGTTGCCAAAGAAAAGAGAGGCAGAAATAAAACTCTCTAGGGCACCTGTGTGGCTCAGTCAGTCAAGTGTCTGCCTTCGGCTCGGGTCATGATCTTTGGGTCCTGGGATCGTGTCCCTTGTCGGGCTCCCTGCTCAGCAAGGAGTCTGCTTCTCTCTCTCTCTGCCCCTCCCCTTCCTCATGCTCTCTTGCACATGCACTCTCTCTCAAGGAAATAATAAAATCTTTAAAAATAAATAAATAAAACTGTCCAGGTAGACAAGGCATATATATATAGCATGTTAAGGAGTTTGGTGATTATCCAAAGACATTTGGGAGCTGTTGCAAGACTTTAAACATGGAATGTCATGTACATCTGTTGCGTTTGCCTGCCAAGGCTCCCTTCCCCTCTTTAGCTAACAACAGCACCCATTCATGGGGTTTGGGTGGGGCTGACTCCATCCTCCAAGCCACAGGGGATGGATGTACCACTCAGGTCAGCCCAAAGAAAGGCCCCCATGACTGGAACATGAGTGATTGATTTGTGGATAGGCCTGTGATCTTCCTTGGGACCATCCTGCCAAAACCATGTGGGAAGATGTTCTGTTTCTGCTGGGTTGTGCCACTGGAAGTATCTGAGTCCTGGCCAGCTGGTGAGCAATATACCCAGCAGTGAGTGTATTTGAAATTCTAAGTCAAGCTGGGCCTTTATCAAACTCATCTCTTTGGATTTCCCACTGATGTGAGCAAATGAACTTCCTGATTTGCTTAGTATAGTCTGAGTGAAGTTTCACTCACCTGTACACAAAACAACCTAAGATAGGAGCATTCTTGGAGGTTAGAAAAAACAAGTCGGCTACAAGGTGAATGGGATACCATCTCAGAGGCCATGTCAGTAATGCTGGTGAGAAATAATGAAGGCCAGATGGAGGCAGTGGGGAGAGAAGGGCCTCACCATGGTGTCTGGGAGGCGATTCGTGGTGAAAGAGAAAAGAATCGATAGATTTAAGCAAATGTTCATGTAATGCTTACTCTACCTAAAATGGGGGAAATACCACATCAGGAGGACTTGTGAGAATCCAATGAGTGGAGACCCATAAAGAACATGCCTCCAAAGCCACTGGTAAGCAGGGTCCATGTAAAAGATAACTCGAGTTATAACAGCTCTATTTTGGTGTCTTTGGTTCTGCAAGCGGTCTTCCAGCCACTTTCCGTTCCAGGATTGTCTGATGCATTGTGAGGTATCCTGCAAAAAGAGCTACTAAAATAGGATTTGATCTAATGACTATTTCAGGAAGAAACTTCTTTCCAAATCCACCAGCAAGATCATCTCATTACATACGGTCATGTGGTACTAATAATGACTTCATAATTTAAAGGAAAAGCATTCTATTGATGAGTAGTTGTTTTAAAGATAATTTCATTAACTTAAGCTACTGTAACGTAATACCCAGGGATAAAAGAAATCAAGTTCGGTAAAAATAAATAATGTGCTTCTAGAGCGTCTTGTAGGTCTCATTTCAAAAAATGAAAAGGAAAACCATTCACGCCTGCCCTTCGATGAATTTGCTAACAGAAAATTAATGGATAGTATTGGAAATTCATAAAAATAAGAAGTTTGAATTCAGTGAAACATAAGCAATTATGCATGTTTGATATAATTAGAAAACCTAATACAATGACTCAGAGAGACCCCAGGAGATCTAAGAGTGCACACCAAGGAGATAACATCAGTATGGGGGTCCCTAAGACCAAATCTCCAGTTTTAAATAGCAAGTTCCTACAAGCTCAGTAGGCTCACTGCATTGTTCGAAGTGAAGAAGTCACCCCGAGGCCGGCAGGAATCAAGAACACTGCAACATGGTACATACTGGCAGGAAATGTCTCTTTAACATAAACGCAGACATCTCCGTCTTGGGCCTTGATCATTGGTGTAACGCATCCGATGCGATTTAGTAGGAAAATCCCCAGAAAGTTATTCTTCTGGTATTTGGCCCCATGCATCCTCTATTATTTCAGTAAGATATTGTCAGCCACCTTCTGGGTGTGAACAGCAATCCCTCATAAACTGAAGCTTTTCTTCACAACGTATTGACGGATTACAAAAAACGAACGGACAGAAAAACTCTGTTGCACCTGGACCCAACAGGTTTGTGTCATACAGACACGGACAGGTGTTTCCACCTGGGGAAATTGCATAGGATTTCCTGACTGGCTTCATTATCTCTTTTCCGTCATTGCATGGCATGTAAATGTTGTAGTCCTTCTGCTGATTGTAGCTTCCACATGCAATGATCATGGATCAGAATCCTTCCCCAGGGGGCGCCTGGGTGGCTCAGTTGGTTAAGCATCTGCCTTCAGCTCAGGTCATGATTCCAGGGTCCTGGGATCAAGCCCCCAAATCGGGCTCCCTGCTCAGTGGGGAGCCTGCTTCTCCCTCTGCCTACTTGTGCTCTCTCTCTGTCAAATAAATAAATAAAATCTTTAACCCCCCCCCCAAAAAAAGAATCCTTCCCCAGGTTCAGAGAAACCCAGACCCAGACAACTGTAAGACAGCCTAGTTCAACCTTTCTTCTAGGGCAGGAATCCCCTCCACATCCCTGTCCAGTGACTTCTCTGCCTCTGCTTCCCACTTCTCTCTCTCTCTTTTTTTTAAGATTTTATTTATTTATTTGATAGAGACAGCCAGCAAGAGAGGGAACACAAGCAGGGGGAGTGGGAGAGGAAGAAGCAGGCTCCCAACGGAGGAGCCTGACGTGGGGCTCGATCCCAGAGCATGGGGATCACGCCCTGAGCCAAAGGCAGACGCTTAATGACTGCGCCACCCAGGCATCCCACTGCTTCCCACTTCTGAACATGAGAAACAGTCCCATCCATGATCTATTCTATGCTCACTTTCACACTTTCTCTTTTATAGAACCAGCTCTATCACTTTAGATACTACGTTCTGGTAAATATTTATTCTCTCCAATAAGTTACCAAGTAAAGACGGGCTCTTCAAATCTCCCCTAGCACCTATGTCAGCTTGCACCCCTCACAGGTATAATCTGCGATACACTCAGCCAGATTGACTCAGATTGCTGAAGCAGATCCCTCAAAATCCCCACTTCCCCACGATCAAATGAACCAAGTTCTCTGCAGCTTTCTCTACAAATTCCCCCACCCCCCGCCGAAGTGCAAAAAAACCAGCCATTTCTACCACTCCCACTTCCCCTAGACTGAAATTATTTTTTTAAGATTTTATGTATTTATTTCAGAGAGAGAGAGCATGAGCACAAGCAGGGGGAGGGGCAGAGAGAGAGGGAGAAGCAGACTCCCCGCTGAGCAGGGAGCCCAATGACAGCGCAGGGCTTGATCCCTGGACGCTGGGATCATGACCTGAGCAGAAGGCAGACGCTTAACCGACTGATCCACCAGGCGCCCCTAGACCGAAATTTCTTGTCTACTTACTTAGTCCTTCCCTCTTGGAGCCAAAGTCGGTAAAGGTTCCTCTTTGCTACAGATTCTACCCAGAAACACTGATGCTGAATAATTTCCATCTTAATTCACATTGTACTCATAGAGGCATTGGTTCTTAGCTACAATTAGGGATGATTTGATAATCACCTAATGCTTTGGTTCTTAAACATCTGTGGAGCCCTTTGAAGAGCAGACGAAAGTTACAACCCCTCTTGCCAGAAAACAATGCATAGACGGTGCATGTAAAATTTCAGAGTCAAAGGACACCCACTAGAGGAAATCCCGCGGGGAAGAGTGCTGATCCAGGCCAAGCTTTACATTTGAGAGAGAAGACAAATAAGGAACATAAAAGACAAATTACTAGTCCCAAAATCTTAATGCTTAGTAGCAGCAAAACTTACATTACGCTTTGGGTCTCCTGATTCCTGGTCTGGGGCCCTTTCTATCTTCTCAAGTTGTTGCTTATGTCGGAGGCTAAACTGTTATTAAAAATTGGGCAGAAAGTGGAACTGTGATTTGGCTGCAACAAAGGCCACAGCCAACCCTATGAGGAACTTAGAAACCTGGGTGACCACTCAGAGTTGTCTGACTTGAGGCAGGGGTGGAGGGAGAGATGGGTAGCCTGGGCCCTTATCTTCCCACATGGACCAGTCAAGAGATATGAACTGTGTAGGAGACATGTGACCTCGGGCTAGGGAGACCTCTGCAGGGCCTCAGTTGAGAGTTACCAGCCATCAATACTCCCAGCAGGACAGTGGAATGAGCACCTTTGTCCTAAAGAGAGGGGATTCCTGGGCAGGGCACCATCACTTCCACTACAGTGGGCTTAGAAACACCTATAACTAGCCTCCTATTCCTTTTCAAATAACCCTCAAAATGTTAAGGTAACATTTTCCTCTCTCCCTTTCCCTCTTCTCGAAGAGCTACAATCAGCCCATAGAGCATCAAGAGCAGAAAAAAAATGCAGCTACGATAACCGAAATATCTCCGAACCATGCTGGGGACTCCTCTAAACACTGTAATGACAATTGACCTTGACAAAATCAGGGAAATCCATTTCCAAAAATAGTCTCTGGAGGATCCCAAAAGTAATGGGATGAAATTCATTGAGCAATGCACTGTTTCGCTTTATAGCCTTTCCATTTGTCATACAAATTATAATGAATACTTATTTCTTGATTTACATTTCGGCCTCCACACAATTTGCAGCTCCTGCCATGTTTTCGTGCACCATCTGGAAGAACTAATGAGCCCAGGAGCACCAGAAATTATAACTTGCTTTGACTAAACCTAGAAGATTTTTGCTGGCAATAAAATGATTTTGCCTTTTTTTTTCCCCCCTTTCTGGATTTGCAAGGAGATTAAAACCTGAGTTTCACAGAGTGTAGGGCAGAAATATGCAAAGCTAATTTTAATAGAATGAACCTGAAGGCATCTGGCATTCCTAATCAATTCAGAATAATTTAGTCATAATGGCAATAGTCTCATGACAGAAAGTCTCTTCTGACATTGGAATTCTTAAAAATGATTACCTAGCTCACACGCAAATGTTGCGGTGGGTCTCAGCGGGCATGAGAGGGATCGCACAGGAATGCTGAACAGCAAAGAGTCCAAGAACTTGGACTCTGGCCTCCCTTGGGCCTGGACCCAGCTCTGGCACGTACTATTGATAGGACTCTGGACAAGTTATTTAGGCTCTTTAGATATCAGGTGCCCTGTATACAACACGGGGATAATAATAGGAACTACATAATGGGGTTAATGTGAGAATGAATATGGTTGAATCATTAGGGCATCAACACTAAAGAAATACTTACTCATTGTTAGCGGCTGCCATTTTGTCTTTAGAGAGTTTGCCCCCCCAAGAAAAATTTATATATATATGTATATATATATATAAAAAACATAAATGAATTAAATAATCCATAATCAGTCCAAGTTCTCCGTCCCCATGACAGAGTGTGAAGGTCTTCTGGTTAGTCCTAGTCTCGCCATCTAAGTCCAGTGGACTCCAAGAAATGTAAACAGATATACAGATGGGGTCAACTGCTTAGCAGACATTTCACATTCTAGTCTTCTTAAAAGCTAAATTTAGAAAAGGACATAAGTGACTGTCCTAATCATTTCTCTTGCCATAGCAAACATCTTCCCCAACGGCAAAGTGAAGGAAGGAGGCAAATACTAGGACTATCCATGAAATCCAAAAAGATGGAGTTACAGTACTTAGAAGGCTCTTGTAAGGGGCGCCTGGGTAGCACAGCGGTTAAGCGCCTGCCTTCGGCTCAGGGCGTGATCCCGGCGTTAAGGGATCGAGCCCCACATCAGGCTCCTCCGTTATGAGCCTGCTTCTTCCTCTCCCACTCCCCCTGCTTGTGTTCCCTCTCTCGCTGGCTATCTCTGTTAAATAAATAAATAAAATCTTAAAAAAAAAAAAAAAAAAAGAAGGCTCTTGTAAAAGTAATACACTCAACTTAGCATGTCAGCATGATTTTACAGCATGGGATTTTATAGTATTTGTAAAATAGTATTTGTTATTTATGATTATAAAATAAAAAAAATCACAAATTGCAAAAAATACATTAAACTTTGAAGAAAGAGAACAGAAATCGTCCAAATCCTACAATTTACGGAGGTTAAACACCTAACCTATCGCTGGGTTTCTATAAGTTTTTTCCTACGCACAAATAGAGCCGTGTTTGTTTTTGTTTTCAGAACTGTGATCATACTGCCTATTTAGTATTTGATCCTTTTTTTCATTTATATTATATGTAAACACCAGTATCTTTGCACATTTCTTGAAAATGTGACTTTAGCAATATGTGGTATCCCCTTACACACGTTTCACCTATGAATCATTAGTTGTTTTTAATTTTTTACTCTAAAAAAAATAAAGCTGTAATAAACATCTTTACCTATTAATTTTTGTCCAGATCCGATTTTTTAACAGATGGATGACTAGAAATGGAATTACTGCAAAGAATGTATTTTTAAGCCCATTATTGTCCCTCAGTTGCTTTCCAAAAAGACGATACCGGCTTGAATTCCCATCGGCAATGCATTAGTACTCACCTTACCAAACCTCTACCCACACCAAATTACAAAACTTTTCAAATTAAAAGAGTATCTCATACAAATAATTGATATCTTGGCAATAAGAATATTTTAATTACCTAAATTAAATTTCTAATTACTTGGGGCGCCTGGGTGGCTCAGCCGTTAGGCATCTGCTTCGGCTCAGGGCATGATCCCAGAGTCCTGGGATCAAGCCCCATGTCAGGCTCCTCTGTTGGGAGACTGCTTCTTCCTCTCCCACTCCCCTTGCCTGTGTTCCCTCTCTCACTGGCTGTCTCTCTCTGTCAAATAAATAAAATCTTTAAAATAAATAAATAAAATAAAGTTCTAATTACCTACACTAAAATGTGAAAGTGAATTCATGACTATTAAATCAACACTAATTATACTTCCTACTTTGATCAGTCTTGGGGTTGAATTACCCTTTGCCGCCCTCCCTAGTCTAGGAGTCTCTGGAGGGCAGCAAGGGGTCTTCCGCACCCCCCACACCCCTGAGCACCATGTCTGTATGCAGTTCCTGCTCAACAACTAATTGGGGCATGCTGCTGACGGTGCTATCCAGCCTTTACGGCGATACCAGCCCATCCTGTGAAAGAGGCAGATACGGAAGACAAACCCCAGAGATGCCTACCCTCCCCATCACCACAGTGTTATCTGGATCAGGGGAAAAGTAAAACAAACCACAGGAAAGACGCTCTGCGGTGGTAACATGGTACATCTTATGCTAGAGCAATAGCTCTTCAAGGTTTTTTTGACCATGAGCCGTGATAAGAAAAACATTTACATCATGACTCGGTGCACACAAACACGTATAGAGATATATAACTAAACACTGTGCACTTCTCTTACTATCTATGATGTGCCCTGGTGTTGTCGATTTCCATTTTCAAAGAACGTTCGTCACAACGCACCACATTATCTCACCACATGAGGTTTGGAAAACAATTCGGTAAAGCAGAACCAGCCACCAGCTGCATGATAGCCTCAGAGGCCAGCAGCTTCCATATCTTTCAGGGGGTGGGAGACCTTCCTTGACCCTCCACTGTCCCCTCCACCCCGTGGGCACATCTGTGGAGGAGGTTTCCACCCTCTGTGGTCTCACTGCCATGTCCTAGTTTCCTGAGACCACGGATCCAGGCAACAGATCCAGCATCCTATTTCTGACTCTGAGATTCCTAACCCATCAACCCTTCCCACTGTCTGGGATGCAGACTTCGCAGCGGGAGTTAGAGCAACGGTCTTGGACCACAGAATACCAGCTAGTAGAACAAGAAACTAGATACCATAAAGTCGTCTCATCGACCCTAAAGCAGGTACTCTGCTATGTGAAAGAGATAGAAGCTTCTATTCCATTGAAGCCACTTTGCTGTGTCCTTGGCTACAACAGCCGAATGTGTATGGGAACTAATTCATTCTCTGGATCACATGAATAAATACCAGAGTCTAATATTTGAACCCAAATCTGTATGAATCGAAAGCCCAGTTTCTTACTGACCATACAGTCTCGCCTGCAGAAACCAAAAGAAGAAAGTATATCAGAAGGAGGTCAAGCTGGCAGCGAGAGAGGGTTAAGTGCAAACTAATTTTCACTCTTCAGTGAGTAAAACAAGCCAGGCCACATCCCACTGAAAGCTCAGGCCCCCTGATCTTGAATGAAAAACCAATAAACAGCTAGAAGGACGGAGAGGCATTCCACAAACCCCAACCACGCAAGCGCAATGCTGACAGTTGCAGATAAGAGCCAGAGTCAGGTTTGCTGTGGGAAGCAACACGGTGAATGACCCACAGAGATAACACGGTGTCAGCGACACTTCCCAGTTGAAGTCCCAAGAGGCAGCGCCAAGGTACTGTGGCTGTGGTCACCTCCCACCCCACTCACCAAAGGCATTGCTACCACCCAGTTTCCAGGGGCATCCCGGAACCCAACACTGGAGAGTGGTCAGTCCAAAATCCATACTTTGAAAGAACCAAGTCCTGCTTGTTCCAAGGACCTGAGCAAGGAAACACTCCTCCTCAGGACGAAAGCCCCCACGGTCCATCACAAAGGTGATTTGGAGGCATTCGTTGGATTTAGCTGAAACAAACAAACACTGAATAACCTGTTCTTAGACCAGAAAGATTTTCAAATCCGGCAAGTAGGCACTCTTCCCATGTTTTACACTGATGCCCTGCCTGCACGCACCCCCACCCCTTCCCTACCACCCTGAGACTCTGTCAGGGAGCGCTTTCATATAAACCAGGGGATCTTGAAGAAATTTTAGAAATTTCTGTTGTGTCTGTGGAACCTGAAGGAATCACGGAAATTGTTTCTGACCCAAATGTCGGAACAGAGGACCACATGTCACAGCCAAGCAACAAGGCTTCCAAACCAAACCGGCCCAGCCGTTTGTCCCCGCGGAAGAATGTGGGCCGTGAATGGTTTCCAGCCAGCCCGCGGGCAGAAACAGAAACCCAACACCCCAGAGAAAGTCCCAATCCCCTGTAAACAGAGAAGGGAAGAACTGTTCATTACAGCCACTGAAATCTTTTAATATCAGGCTCCAAGTATGTCAAGCACACCAAACAAATTTAGCTTCACCACCTGTTCCGGAAAAGAAACACCCATGCCAAAATCCCCCTAAAAGCGCATAGATATTCTCAGTGTGGATTAGCTGGGAGTCTTTTCAAATATGTTCTATATTAGAGTTTGTAAACTGGGCACTGGATGTACACCACATGGCCGCCGTGTAAGACAGGCGAAGTTTTTGTTCTGGGACTTAAAAAAAAAAAAATCACACTCCTATGCTTTACAATTTTTAGATGAAATTTGACAAAATGGTAAGAAGTCCTAAAAAAATATAAAAGAAAAAATACCTACTTTGGGTGTGACTCTGAGTTGGCGTCCTGGGGAACAACGGAGGGAGCCTAGAGTCTTACTGCGGGGAAAAGACATATACTTGACAAATTCAATCATTCGAGAGACATGCCAAGAGAGAGGGTGGTTCATTGCCAACAGAGCGGGCTAGACGGTAATGGATAAAACACAGATGCGTGTGTGTGTTGGCGCCAAGAGGTATAAAATGCCATGCTATAGGCAGGTAACAGAAAAAGTCATGCCTTGGCGAAGCCATATAAAAGGATTCAAAAGACAAAAGTGAGAGAAAATACCTGAACATAGTTCCACTCAACATTGACTTGCAAAGCACCTTCCAATCTCTGGATTCCGAGCAATGAAATGAGGTCATGTCTGTAAAGGGTTTAAGAAAATGCCAGGAACCTACTGAATTTTCAACACACGCTTGTGACTGTGGTCGCCCTTGAGATGAAACTGTGCTCCTGGGTAGGTCGTATCTCACCCAGGAAATTGTTGGGGTCCTAACCTTCCTTTAAGACGAAACTCAAATCTCCTCTTGAAAACCTAGATTCCCTGCCCCAGGCAGTGTTAGGAGCTATTCTGCCAGCACTCTCCACGCACAGTTTTACATACATAGATCCCCTCCCGTGAACTCAAGACTAATTTAAAAGGGAGGCATGTAGACTGGTCATCTATGCACCCGTGCATCCAACACGTAACTCAAACACGCTCACCGAGTGAATGAGCCCTAAGTACTAGAAGGAAAGAAGTCGGGAAGGCAGGCCAGTGGGAATGTGCCCTGAATGTGCCCCAACCTCCCCAGCCTATGGCTACGCATGAGATCTCCCCAACATTAATACCTCAGTACGGAGAGCAGCAAGCCTAGCCACACCGCTCGGGCACGAATCCAATCCTTTGCAAAGTTCCTCGGAATTGTGTCACGTGCTCTCGAGGCAGTGCTGACCACCATCTCTCTTCCTCCTTGCTAAATCTAAGCCCACTGCTTCCCTTGCTAATCCCCCCCATCCCCACGACACCTTTGCCTCGCAACCCTGCGGCAGCACTGGGAGCAGCCCCCCAGCCGAGGCCCGGGTCCATGCAGATTTGCCCAGCACAGACTCTCCATTCTGGCTGAGCAAAAACAGCCTGAGTCTCTCGAGAAGGGAGAGGGGAGAAGCAGGCTCCCTTTGCAGCACCTGAGACTCCAGGAAGCAGATGGGGCTGTGGATGGGGGTGCGCTAAGGGGTCAGAGAGCTAAGACAGGTTTCTCAGAGAACACACATGGCAGCCACTTCTCCCCTTTCTCCCTGGGGTGCCCGGGGGACCTCAGAGAGGCGGAGCTGGGATGCGATGGGTACAAGCGCCAGTCTCAGAGTCCTCGCTGGAGTCTGCATTGGGATGACAGTCCCCTTCCTCCTCCACCCAACACTCTCTCAAGGGGCGCTCCCTCCAGGACTTCTAGCCACGAGGCACCAGAGACACAGGGTGCACGGCCTTCCAGCGGTCTGCTCAACAGCCTCTGTAAATAGGGAGACCTAGCATGGACAAAAAAGAATTTGTTCCAAAATTTTTCAAATCCTGCAAAGCTAACATGAATAAATATCCAACTAAAATGTTTACCAAATGTCACATTACATCAGCTCAAATAATGTCTCCACATTAAGGAAGTTTATCCTAGAACGTGGGTGCTTTCGTGGGTTAGAATGATACGGGATGAGGTCTTCAAAAGTACGCGCTCTGAGAGCCTGAGGGTCAAAACCGGCCATTCCTCCCTGCAACCTGGTTCCTCAGACCATCTCCAGCCTCCTCAGTCTGCCAGACTGGTCCGAAAACACTGAGATGCAATTATAGGTACACTTCAGTGCTTTGACAAAAGAGAACTTTTGTTAGAAAATGTTTGAACATACACCAAAGAACGCAGCAAGCAGGAGAACCTTCCTCATGGACAGAATAATTGGCAGCGATCTTTGCGGACACTAGCACCTCCATGGAGATGTCATCAATGCTCAAATAAGCTTCACAAGCCTGCTTTTTTTTTTTATTATTATTATTATTAAAGATTTGTATTTATTTATTTGACAGAGATAGAGACAGCCAGCGAGAGAGGGAACACAAGCAGGGGGAGTGGGAGAGGAAGAAGCAGGCTCCCAGCAGAGGAGCCCGATGCGGGGCTCGATCCCAGCATGCCGGGATCACGCCCTGAGCCGAAGGCAGATGCTTAATGACTGGGCCACCCAGGCCCCCCAAGCCTGCTCCTCCTGAAGAAAAAAAATAAAATTTTTAGAAAACTTACTTTCATTTGAGACAGAGCACATGCAAGCAAGGGGTCAGGAGGGAGAAGCAGGCTCCCCCCTGAGCAGGGAGCCCCACATCCGACATCCAGGGCTCGATCCCAGGACCCTGAAATCATGACCTGAGCTGAAGGCAGCCACTTAACCAACTGAGCCACCCAGGCGCCCGAGAAAATACGTTTTTAAATGGGTTTTATTTCAAGGTAGACTGGCAAGTTAACAGACACAGACAGGCATACATGGTAGGGCATCAACAGGAATTGTTAATTTCACCCACATTCTGCAAAACAAATTATCTGAATTTCTTACAAAAATGTTGGCCCTTCACATCGTTCTCATTGAGAAAGAAAAACATTTGTTCTCCCTCTTTCTGCGGAGAAAGACCCGTAAGCACTGTGGGATCACACGCAGAACTGTGCAACACTGTGAGATGTATTCACAGTCATTTTCGTCATTCTTTGTTCTTCGTGTACGGTCCAAAGTGGCGGCTTCTCCCTCCATGCGAGACAAAGTTGTCTCTTTGCCCTAGAATCCAGTCAATGCCCACGGCACCTGGCTGACCTCAATCGTTAGCGTTCCCCCAAGAAATACTCCTCTCATCTTCTAGCCCTCCTTCGTCCATTCCCCCAGGACCAGCTTTGTCCAAACCCCGTCCTCTCCTGATCCGCCCACCACCTCTGGCTGGAGCACAGCTGAAGCCCCACGTCCCTCCCACAGGCTTTCGGTTTGGCTAAACTGTAACAACCTTCCCTTCGCCGAAGTCCCAAAACAGAGCGCTTTACTCCCACAATTTCACCCTCAAGTGGATGCTCTTGCATATTATCTAAAAATTATTTCTGCTTATGTCTTACTCTACTAATAAGATTCTCAAATTCCCTCAAGGAAGGAGCTGTGACTCACACATCTTTTCTAGCCAGCACGGCGCGGAGCACCTGACAAACGTGCCTTGCCTGCTGCTCTAAGTGGCTTTGGAATTTCAGATCTCACGTGGGAAACTGGCACCTCAGCCACTTGCATGCTCACCCAGTGGGACTTCATAACGACACAAATACACATGCAGAGACTTACACGTGTGCTATGGTGACAAAGTAGAGCGGCATCTTTCATTACAGTCAATTTGACATGTTTCCATTTCTTAAAAATTACCATTGCCATTTTGACCGATTCATTTATTAGAACCACACAGGACTACCCCAACATGGGCGGGTGTACAAGATGCCTGCGTTAGTGTTCTCCAAGGAGCACACGCTGAGTTTTCCTTTTTGTTCTCCGTGTCCCTATTGACTAATGTACTCCTGGTATTCTGTTCAATGAATTCCAAAAGGAAAGAAGAGAAAGAAAAGGCATTTTGTAATTTATCATCACATTTGATGTAACAAGCAAGGTAGGGAAAAAATGTATCGTTTTAGCAGTTTAACCACACCCTCCTAGGAATGGAAGAGTGTCGGAGAAACACTTCGATGAGCCCTTGGAGTGAATCACTGAAACAGCAATGATCTGGCTGTCCAAAGAGCTTGAATTTGCTCTGAGGGCAACAAGGAAAGGAATTTCTTTGTTGTTTTAGAATGAGTGGGGGAGGCGGAGGGAAAAAGAAGGAGAAAGAGAGCGGAGCAAGGATAAAGCCCTTCCCCCTTTTCCCTTTGGAAAGGGACAAAACAGGACCCCAAAAGGAGGGGCCCAAAAGGATTTTGGAGAATTTGTTATGGACTTCTGTTTGTTTACTCTACTAGGTGAGATATGACCCCTACTCTGTATGTTACCCAAATCTGCCCCTACACCATTCCGCAGAACTCAATCTTAAGAAAACTCAATCTCTATACAATTCAAACTTTTCTCCACTCAACCTCCACCCAAATTCTTCTCAACTCAATCTCTACTCAGTTAAAACCCCTCTCAATTCAAAACTGACAGATGCTTTGAGTGAGGGTGGCTTTTTTGGAATTTGAAGAGGTCTGAATTCACACGTAGGCTGTAGCAGGGTAGCCTGGAGAAAAATACACAATTGTCAGAGAAGACCATCCAAATGCAAGTTCCTTGTGAATTTTCAGAAATCTTGCTGGGGATAGATTTCTACAAGCCATGGTTTCGAGGCACTAGAGTTAACTTATTAGATATCAAAGGAAGGTCTCCAATTGATGTGAGAGTTGCACATTGTTTAAAACTTTGAATACCCATGTGCAGACTCCACGAAAGTAGGAAAAATCCTTTAGAGCTGCTCAAGTCCAAGGCAATGCTTAATGTTGTTTATACTTTTGGAAAAATCATATGTAGCTATGAAGTTACTCTTTATACCAGAAGAAATAGAAATCTCCGTGCAACCTCTTGACCACCATGCAACACCATTGGTGCGACATAAGAACAACAACTCAGATCCCAGAGGCAGAGCCCGAAGGTGCCCAGCCCAGAACGCACAGGATGGAGAGCAAGACGATGACCAGAGCAAGCAGAAACGTAAGCCATTGCCAGGTAGTCAGCGACAGGCCTTTCACAAAACATCCTTTAATGGATAACAAACCTTAGGGGTTGCATTCCTGAATTCTTTATCATTTATTTATTTATGACCTGTAGGGTACATACATCTGACATAACAGGGTGGAAGGAAGACAGCAATTATCTACCACCTTTTGAAGTGCCACTAAAATAAATTACAGGCATTAAAAATGTACACATGAGGGCGCCTGGGTGGCCCAGTCGTTAAGCGTCTGCCTTCGGCTCAGGGCGTGATCCCGGCGTTCTGGGATCAAGCCCCACATCAGGCTCCTCTGCTAGGAGCCTGCTTCTTCCTCTCCCACTCCCCCTGCTTGTGTTCCTTCTCTCGCTGGCTGTCTCTCTCTGTCAAATAAATAAATAAAATCTTTAAAAAAAAAATGTACAAATGCACCAAGACAAAGAAAAAATGGGGAGGAGACAACTGCCAATGAGTGAGGTCAACAAATGTTCAATGACGGAAAGCAGACAGGGGAGTAAGAGCAACTCTAGCAAAGGGGAGAAATCCAGTATCTAAGAGAAAAATTATTTTAAAGAACAGCCAAATCACCCACAGTATTGCAGAAAGGCTCAGAAGTGGACACACCAGGAACCAGGAAGTGGAACGAGACCAAGGGAGGAAGGAAAATCTGTACACAAAGTAAGGAGTGATCAAAACTAAGGGCCCCTCCCCTTCTCTCAGTTCCCTGCAGCCAGGCCCTGGCCTTCTCCCCTTTGCTTAAGAGACTGGAAATTAAGTCTCTGAAAAATATAGCCCAGAGCGACTCAAAAGTACCAGGTAGTGAGGGGTTGGGCTGAAGCTTGGAGCTTTGGGGATTAAGGAAGGCCTTCACGGTAAACATTAGGTCTACTTACCCTGCTGCTGGGAGCCATGTATACTATAGGACAGAGAGTAACACATACTGATGTAAAGAAATTGAACAGCACGAGAGGGGAGAAAACTCAACAGACATCAATACAGGGACGCTGTCAATGAAAATGTTAGATCACAGCCCTAAGCCCATGTACTCTCCTCCCAGCTTCCAATGTGCTTTTAAGTGATTATTGTTTTAATGAGAAGATGGACAAGGATCCTCAAACGCTTGAGCAAAGTTGGTAGCCTTACACTACCAGATTTCAAGCCCTAGGACTAGCTGCAGTAATGTTCACATAGGATAAACATATAAAACTGTGAAACAGAAACGGAGTCCTATAAATACTGCCAGTTGATTTTTGACAAACTAGATCAGGCTATCCTCCGAGAAAAGAATAACAGAAGGATATCCATATAAACAAAAATTAACCTCCTTGTGTGCACAGAATTAACTCATAAGAGCTAAAACCATAAAGCTTCAAGAATAAAACATAGGCAAAATTTCTCACGCCCAGGTATTGGCAAAGATTTTTCATACACAAAACATTAAACAAAACGAAACAACACAACCTTAAAAGAAAAGAAACAACATGTTTTTGAGTTGAAATTTTCAAAATTTCTTTGCAAGACATGTTAAAAATGAAAAGGTCAGGGGCACCTGGGTGGCACAGCGGTTAAGCGTCTGCCTTCAGCTCAGGGCGTGATCCCGGCGTTATGGGATCGAGCCCCACATCAGGCTCTTCCGCTATGAGCCTGCTTCTTCCTCTCCCACTCCCCGTGCTTGTGTTCCCTCTCTCGCTGGCTGTCTCTATCTCTGTCGAATAAATAAATAAAATCTTTAAAAAAAAAAATGAAAAGGTCAGTCGCACAATTTGGGTGAAAATATACAACAGATTTGTACCCAGAGAAGAACTCTCACTTCTCAATTAGAAGACAAACAACCCATTGTTTTAAATTAGCAAAATACTTTGACAATTCACAAAGGCGGCTAAACAAATGACAAATAGGCACAGGAAAATATTTTGAATGTCCTTAGTCTTTAGGGAATTTCAAATTAAATCTCATGAGATACCACTACACACTCACTCGGGTGGTTGTGATTTTTTTTTTTTTTAAGATTTTATTTGACAGAGAGAAAGAGTGGGAGAGCACAAGCAGGGGCAACGGCAGGCAGAGGGACAGGGAGTCCGATGCAGGGCTCCATCCCAGGACCCTGGGGTCATGACCTGCGCTGAAGGCAGATGCCTAACTGACTGAGCCACCCAAGTGCCCCACGGCTAAAATTTTTAAAAGTAACAATTCCAAGTGCTGACAAAGATGTAGAGGAACTGGCACTCTCCTACATTGCTGGCGGGATTGTAAAACGGTGCAACCACTTGCAGGTTCATATATACTTTTTCTAATTAACCATAAAAAT
Organism: Ursus arctos; assembly: GCF_023065955.2. Lineage (NCBI taxonomy): Eukaryota > Metazoa > Chordata > Mammalia > Carnivora > Ursidae > Ursus > Ursus arctos. Next base: position 9,711,267 of record NW_026622852.1, read on the forward strand.
TATATAGAACCCAGCAATTGCTCTCCCAAATATTTCCTCAAAATAAATGAAAATGTACATCTATACAAAAACTTGTATATGAATTTTAGTACAGTTCTGTTTATAATAGCTCCAAGCTAGAATGTCCCAATAACCCAAATGTCCATGGATAAACGGATAATCAAAGGTGATATATCTATATACCACTCAGCAATAAAAAGTAATTAATGCAGACACAAAATGGATGAATCTCAGGACGCCTGGGTGGCTCAATCGGTTAAGTGTCTGCCTTTGGCTCAGGTCATGATCCCAGAGTCCTGGGATCAAGCCCCGCATCGGGCTCCTCGTTCAGTGGGGAGCCTGCCTCTCCCTCTCCCTCTGCATGATGCTCCCCTGCTTGTGTGTGCTCACTCTCTCATTCTCTCTCTCTCTCTGGAAAATAAATAAGATATTTTTTAAAAAGATGGATGAATTTCAAAAACATGATGATGAACAAAAGAAACTGGTCTACATAGTGGATGATTCTATTTATACAAAATTCTAGAACAGGCAAAACTAATCCACTGTCACAAAGAAAACCAATGTTTGCCTGGCATGGGGGCAGACTGACTGCAAAGGAGACTGCAGAAGCTTTGGAGATGATGGAAATGTTATAAATGTGGATTGTGGTGGTGGTTATCCGGGTGTACAAAACTCATCAAGCTGTGTATTTTACAATGGGTACATTTTATTATATGGAAATTATACTTTTTTAAAGATTTTATTTATTTTTGAGAGAGAGAGAGAACGAGCAGGGGGAGGGGCAGAGGGAAAAGCAGACTCCCTGCTGAGCAGAGAGCCAGACACAGGACTCGATCCCAGGACCCTGGGATCATGACCTGAGCCAAAGGCAGACACTTAACTGACTGAGCCACCCAAGTGCCCTGGAAATCATACCATAATAAAGTTGATTTTTAAAAAAAATCTCCTCACACCACTTTTTCCTCCCACTACTCTGCTCCTTGACAGCCACACTCTCAGAAGGGCTGCTATCATTGCTACGTCACTTCCTCTCCTCCCATGCTTAACAGCCCATTTCAAGTCAGGCTTACGGCCAGACCACCAAAACTGCTGTTAGAGCACTAATGACCTCAAATTTCCTAATTCTATTATCAATTTCATACAGTCTCCCACTTCCTTCTTCTTGATATGCTGAGAGTCACCCTTCTTTCTTTTTTGGTTCTCTTCCTACCTCACTAGCTGTTACTCATTAGTCAACTTTACTGGTCTCTCCTCAGCATTCCAGAATCTACTTGGAATTTCCCCAGGCTTAGTAATCCTCTATTCTTTCTCTATACTCATTGCTAGGTGATCTCATTTAACCCCTAGCTTTATATATTACATGTAAACCGATGATTCCCAAGGCTGTCTCTTTATCCCTGACCCCTTCCTGAACTCCAAACTGACATACCAGCTGCCACTTGACATTCTACTTGAATGTCTCAGAAATGTCTTAAACTCAAATTACTTAAACTACTACTTAAACTGTAGTAGGCTACAGGATGGGCCTACGTAGATACCCAGGTCCTAATTTCTGGCACCAGTAAAACTTACCTTGTATTTTAAGGATCTTGAGATGGGGAGATTAGCCTAGAATATCCTAATTGGCCCTAAATGTAATCACAAATGTCCTTCTAAGAGAGAAGCAGAGGGAGACTTGACTATAAAAGAAGGCAAGGACATACTGACTAATGATGCCTAAAATAAGTCATAAGTCTGCTGGTTTTGAAGATGGTGGAAAGGGCTGCAAGCCAAAAGATAGGAGGAATGAAGATCTAGAAGCTGGTAAAGTCAAGGAAACAGATTTCCCCTTAGAGCCTCTAGTAGGGAGCACATGTAGCCTTGCTTACTCCTTGATTCAGGCTCAGGAAAACAGAGTTTGGACTTGTGACCCCCAGAACCATAGAAAATAAATTTCTGTTGTTTTAAGCCACGAAGTCAGGGGTAATGTGTTATAGCAACCACAAGAAACTCATACAGTTCCTAAAGTTAACTCCTCATCTCTCTCCTCCAAGTACCCATGCCATTCTCATTCTCAGTAAATAGCTCAGGCCAAAAAAAACCTTGGATAAACATTCCATAAGAGCAGGGACCATGTTTCATACACTACTGTTATCTCTAGTTAAGAAATAATACGAGACACATACCAGGTATTTAAAAAGCATTCGCTGGACAAATGATGGAACAGAACACAGAAGATCACTATCATACCATCCTTAATATCCTAAAGGTTAAAGGTAGATACTGTGTCCATGAAACAAGAAAAAATATGTTACATTAAAAACCAGAGCACCTGGCTGGCTCAATCAGTGGGGTGTGTGACTCTTGAGCTCAGGGTTATGAGTTCAAGCCCCACATTGGGCATAGAGATTACTTAAAAATAAAATCTTACAGCACCTGGGTGGCTCAGTGGGTTGAGCATCCAACCCTTGATTTCAGCTCAGGCCGTGGTCTCGGGGTCATGGGATCGAACCCCATGTTCCATGCTCCACATTGGGCATGGAACCTGCTTAAGATTCTCTCTCTGCCCTGCTCAATCTAAATAAATTAAATAAATAAACAAACCACCTCTTTTTTTAAAAATCAAAGATCAAAATAAAGAGCTTTTGAAATTGAAAAAAATCTCAGCTAACATTTTTAAAGACTCAATGTGAGGGTTGGAAAAGTACAATGAAAAAGCCAAGAATAATACAGAAGATAAGAAAATCAGGACTGACTCCTAATTCTAACTCAAAATTAGACTTGACACCCATGATCCAATTAACAGGAGATTCAGGCAGAGAGAACAGAAAAAAAGGGAGGAAATTGCTAAAGAAATAAAATTAAAGGGGGCGCCTGGGTGGCACAGCGGTTAGGCGTCTGCCTTCAGCTCAGGGCGTGATCCCGGCGTTCTGGGATCGAGCCCCACATCAGGCTCTTCCGCTGGGAGCCTGCTTCTTCCTCTCCCACTCCCCCTGCTTGTGTTCCCTCTCTCGCTGGCTGTCTCCATCTCTGTCGAGTAAATAAATAAAATCTTTAAAAAAAAAAAAAAAGAAATAAAATTAAAGAATTTTCCAAAACTGAAGGACATGGGTCTTCCTGATGAAAAAAACCCATCACTTTAAGTATCTTGCAATTTTGCCAATAAACCTGGAGGGGGGGAAAACTAGCTTATGAAAGACAGTAAACAAGGCCTTCAAAATCCCAGCAGATGTGAGCAGAATTCCATACCAGGCAACACTATTAATGAATTGCGGTGTCGTGTGCAATAAAGACATTTTCAGACTGCCCAAGAATTCAAAAACATGCTTCTCCAGCAAGGCTCTGCTTCAGAAAAATCAAGATATGGATGGGAAAGACAAGGAACCCAGAAAATAAGTTGTCTAAGACCAGAGAAGTCCTGCAATGATTCCTGCACTGCAGACCCGCAGAGCCAAGCCTCCAGGGTGGCCGAGGAGCCAGACGGAGATGGGGAAGATGGGGGTGAAGGGATGGAACCCACAGATTTTTTTTTTCAATTTTTCTACACGTTTCATAAAATTATTGGAAGATGCTTGACAAATCTGTTGGAGCATCTGGAAAACAAATTATCAATGCATACACAGCAGACCAAGCAAATGAAAAAATAAGTCAATTATTAACATCAAGATGAAAAAGACAAGAAAGGAAAGGCAATGTTCAAACATTACTTGCCCCTGCAGTGAACAACTTATATGGTTGTAATAATGTCAATGGTGAGCAAGGATTTAACCAAAACCGTGGCACAACTAGAATATGAGGAAAGAGACAGGAGCAGAACAGGCAGTGAAGATGGGGGAGAGAGAAAGAGAGCCAAGGCTTCATCCACAATAACAGAAGAACATCTAAACTTGGGAATGGATATAGACTATCAGCATAAGCATATCAGGTTTTTTAAAGATTTTATTCATTTGAGAGAGAGCGAGCGACCGAGCACGAGTGGGGCCAAGGAGGGGCAGTGGGAGAGGGAGAAGCAGACTCCCCACTGAGCAGGGAGCCCAACGACGTGGGACTCGATCCCAGGACCCTGCGATCATGACCTGAGCCAAAGGCAGACGCTTAACTGACTGAGCCGGCCAGGCGCCCCAGCATAAGCATATTAGTTAGAAATACTATAATAAATACTAAAAGAAACAACTAAAAGAGTTTAATGCAATCACTTTCAGGGAGGGAGGAATGGGACAGGGACTTTTCTTTATAAGTTTTTGGTCCTATTTCATTATGTTTTTATATGTACAGGTATTACTTTGATACAAGCCTTAATGATAAAGTCAAAGCTAATAAAACTAAATAAAGGGCTCAGAGCCCATATAGATATCGAGAGAGAATTTCCCACAAATAGTAATCAGGGCTATGACACAAGAGAGTGAGTGACGTCCCTCAGTCACCTAGAGCCTGGGACCAGCAGAATAAGACAGAACAGAGAGCACTTTCTAGACACACCTGGCTCAGAGCTTCCATCGATCCCTTGTGAGAAGGAAACTAGAAAGTACTAAAACCACATGTTGTCATAGGTTTTTGCACATCTGCTTCCTCCCATGTAGAAACCTGTCTTTGGTTCTCTTCCCCAGTGTGGATTCAACCACACTCAACAAACGTGCTCCTCATCCCCAGCAAGCCCTGCGGCCAAGAGCCCCGCAGGCATGTCACAGACAGACGTCTGCACTGGCCAGAAGCAAGGGACAAGTCTGAGTAAAGTTCCTCTGGCAGAATGTCAATATGAACGGACTCGGTCTTGACCACGCGCGCACACACACACACACACACACACACGCACACACATACAGTGTGCTCTTGGGAGGGATTTTTTTTTTTTTAACTGTTGTCTTCTGGCTTTTTTACTCAGTATTGGAACTTTTTAACTAACGTCCACTTTCGTCTTCAGTAGGACGATGAAGTATAAATCGCACTGCATGAGCTGAGCAAAGGCACAGAATGTTCTTGTCCATAGCAGGACTTGGGACAGATTATGATAATGGCAAAACTGACTACAAAAGCAATTTGACCATACCAGAAAACTGCTCTGATTTCAAAAGACGTTGCTGTAGTGGAGACTTCTTACAGCTAAGGCTGCATGCCATTGCTGTGCACCGCATCTTCATAAACATACAGTCACTGTTGAAATAGCCCACCAGGCTTGAAGGTCTGCCATATATAGTCCGTAAAATAAACTGTGACTTAAAATAGAGCTTTGTCTAAAAATAATGCAGTTACTTTAAAAAAAATCAAATTATGTTCAAAGAGTTGCTTGTGTAACCCAAAGGTAATGGGAATTAAAAAAAGAAAATCAAATGGCAAACCCAGCATGTGGGCCCATACTAAGTCTCCAGCAAACCCTAGCTAGAAAGAAAATAGGTGGTAAGCTGGTAGACACAGAAGGAGGTATTTCTAAATAGACTGGGGGACTTGTAAGCACTTTTTAAATCTAAAACCAAGGAGGCTACTAAAATCCTTCCTTCCATAGTTACAAAAAACAAACACAAAACAAAAGTCCATTTTGCAATAGTCATTATCAAAGGCCTGTTCACCATGACGAAGAGTCCCGGTGACTCTGAGATTGCTGTGGCCCTGAGAAGCCATTTCAGCCACTTCTCGCCAGTAGCCAGTGCAGAGCTGGGGGTGAGTAACTCCAGAGCAGCCCTAACGAAGCGTGTACCTCACGGGCAGCTGCTCCCTGAGTACCCACGTGTATGTGGACACATGGGAAGTAAAATTTACAGTGGTGAACCAAAGTTCTGGAGGGATACTACAAGAAAAGGGAGTGCATCTATTTTCCGAGTAAGATGCTTTAGTAAATAACAATAAACAGTCAAGGTATGAACTCAGAGAGTGATCTTAGTAAGTACAATGCCTAGGTCAAGGTTTCCAGAACAGTCCAGGTACCAAATGTGCCAGGGTTTTTACCAAACTTCTCCATTTCATAAAGCAACCAATTCTCAAATATTCTTGTTAGAGAAAGAATGAAGCTAAATGATATGCCCAGTTCATTTTTTTTCAATTAGCAATCTACCATCATGTTTTTAAAGACATTCCCCCTTCTAATTGTTTTTAATGATAAAGATCCCTACACAAAATTTTAATATTGTCATCATCTCGTGAAAAGAAAAATCCCATACCAAAATTGAAAAAAGAATCATGATTTCTCCCTCGTTTTCTGAAAAAAAAAAAATAATAATAAAGAAGAGCTTTGTTTTGGTATCTTCTGATCTAAGCACATGAGCACTGGAAAATAGAATCACTTAAATTTAACAACTCAGATTGTTTCCCCTCACAAAACAGAATAATAGTGGGAACATTTTTGTGACTCCGAGGAAGCAAATGTTTCTAATTAGTGAACAAGATCAGCTGAGGTAGGGCTCGGGGCATCTGTGTCTCTCATTAGGGACACTATCCTGGAGAGCAAAACAACAGAACTGCCTGAATTCTGTTTGTGAAGGTTGCCACCTACCGAAGAACACACAGAACTGCAGCCAGCTTCCAGGGCGGAGCGCGAGGAGCGTGATGGGGGAGGAAGGGAAAAGCAGATAATCCTGCGATCTGGTGAGACTTTCGTGCCCAAAGAAGGCAAGAAGGGGGTACGGCACTGACTTAGCAGATACAGCTCTGGGTACAGGACGGTCAGGCTGGAAGACTGTGTGGAGGAGGTACTTACTGGGCCTCCTGGGGTCATTAGGGTTTAGCAAAGGAGGAGCGCATGGGAAGTGGAGGCAGGTGGAGGCAGGCAGAGAGGTGGGGAAAGCCATGACGTAGATGGAGTCCAGTGAGGGGATGAGACCCGCCCGAGAAGAGTGTATCCCCTGGGCTCTTGTAGGAAAGGAGATGAAATGCTGAGGGCCTCGGGTTAGTGCATTAGGATTCCTCCCCTCCTACGTGTATCAAGTCATCGTGTTGTACAACTATACCTCAATAAATCTGGATAAAATGTGAAATAAATAACAAAAACATGTAAAGAACCAATGGATTATGGAAACAGAGCTCAGTGAGAAATTGCTGTACAGATGGTAAACCTCCTGACTCTTTGGAAATTGTCTCAAAGGAAATTACTTAGATTAAAGATTGACATAGTGATCTGACAGGTAAAATAGTGACTCTAATACCATCCTGGGCCACCCAGCACTAGGAGCTACAGCACCTGTGGCTACCCCCTCGATCGGTCAATATGGGAGCCCCAAGCCTGCCCTCTGTCCACAAACGCACCTCCTTCTCCGCTCCCATAAAAGCAGTGCTCCCCCTTCCATTTCATTCATCTGTTCTAAATATATTAACAGAGACCCAACCATGTTCCTGGCATGGAAACAAGGATGAAGGCAAATATGGTCCCCTCCCTCATGGTACTTACCATCTAGTGAAGCTTGGAGACAGTAATTAAATAACTACACAGATGATAGTATAAAAGTTATGAGTACCCTAAATTCAAGGCTGTGAGAGCCTAGCTAGGGGCAACTGAATCAGTCCGGGGGTGGCGGAAGGTACATAAATGGATTCTTACTGAGGAAACAACATTTGGCCAACACGCATCAATTACGGCCGCAGGGGGCGCATTCAAGAGCACTTGCTGCCACAAGGGGGCAGGCAGGAGCCCAGGGTTTGGAGGCCTCGGGCCGGCTTCCACCTTTTAACAGCTTCTCCGGACAAGTCACTTGAATTCTTAGTCTCAGTTTGCTCGTGTATAAAATGGGGAAAGAAGGGGCGCCTGGGTGGCACAGCGGTTAAGCGTCTGCCTTTGACTCAGGGCGTGATCCCGGTGTGATGAGATCAAGCCCCACATCAGGCTCCTTCGCTATGAGCCTGCTTCTTCCTCTCCCACTCCCCTTGCTTGTGTTCCCTCTCTCGCTGGCTGTCTCTATCTCTGTCAAATAAATAAATAAAATCTTAAAAAAAATGGGGAAAGTAGTGGGGATTAAATGATAAAATACACAGAATGTGCTTACTGCAATGACTAGAACATAGTATGCAGGAAAATGTTAGCTCATATAATTTTGGTGTTATTAATCCTCTCTGCTTTCATGCCAGAGTGTGGACAATGAGGAAGAAGAGGAATAGGGAAGATTTGAATTTAAAGACTAGAATGGTTATATGCTATTTCTATGTGATATGTTACTGATATGTTTAGATTCCAGATAGAACATAGGATCCATTATGACACAGAAGGAAATAAAAATAATATGATTAGAACTCTCTCTTAGCCATCTAGCTGGAAATTGAACCATTATATTTAACATCGTTTATGTGGAAAAATGTGTTCCAATCCAAACTGAATTAGCCAAAAAATCCTTTGACTACAATGCATTTGTATATTGGTGACTGTCCATTCTTTCACACAGAAGGGTTCTATAGGTGAGAGCAATGTTTTACATACAACGGAAAGCTCCTGAAACATGGGGTAATGCCCTTCCATGGCTGTTGGCTATGCCACTTAGAAAGGACCATAGTGATACCATGTCCACTGGGAAATTGTCATGGAAGTTACATGACTTACCCAGGGACAGGTAAATGCACCTGGGGGCTACAGTCTCTTAATCAGTTTCCTTTCCTACATCTCATTAAAGTGCTGCCCCTAAGTAAAGAGGATGTTTTCTCTCTTCTAAGCCTTTTTTTATGTTCAGAGGTCCCGTGTATGTCAGGAAGAAACAAAAACAAGCAATTTGGAGAGTTTCTGATGACTCAGTCCATTTGAATAACTGGGTGATTCAGGTAGATATCTGGCTTAATTTTTTTCAGTAAATTTAGGTGAATATTCTACCTAAAATGAAGTCTGGGATATTAAAATGGTTTAACACTGTTCAGAATGATTTACAAACGTGAGAAAAACCTATGCACATAAAGAAAAGGGGGGGATGTATTAAAATGTATAAAAACTGGATGGTTTCCTATGAAAACGACACACAAAAAAATGGAAAGACATCCCCTGCTCATGAATTGCAAAAACAAATATTGTTAAGATATCTAAACTACCCAACACAATCTACATATTCAATGCAACCCCTATCAAAATACCAACAGTATTTTTCACAGAGCTGGAAAAATCCTAAGATTTGTATGGAACCACAAAAGACCCTGAACAGCCGAAGCAATCTTGAAAAAGGAAAGCAAACCTGAAGGCATCACAATTCCAGACTTCAAGTTGTGTCACAAAGCGGTAGTCATCAAAACAGTTTGGTCCTGGCGCAAGAATAGACACGTAGATCAATGGAACAGAAAACTCAGAAATAAACCCATAATCATATGGTCGATTAATCTTCGACAAAGGAGGAAAGAATACCCAGTGGGGAAAGGACAGTCTCTTTAACAAATGGCGTGGGGAAACTGGACAACTACAGACAAGAGAATGAAACTGGACCACTTTCTTACGCCATACACAAAAATAAATTCAAAATGTATTAGAGACCTAAATGTGAGGCCTGAAACCATAAATATCCTAGAAGATAAGGCAGTAACTTTCTCTGACATCAGCTGTGGCAAATTTTTTCTAGATGTGTCCCCTGAGGCAAGGGAACTAAAAGCAAAAATAAACTACTGGGGCTACATCAAAATAAAAAGCTCCCACACAGCAAAGGAAACCATCAACAAAACTAAAAGGCAACCTACCGAATGGGAGAAGATATTTGCAAATGATATATCCGATAAAGGGCTAGTATCCAAAATATATAAAGAACTGATACAGCTCAACGCCCTGAAAAACAAATAATCCAATTTAAAAATGGGCAGAAGCCATAAATAGACATTTCTCCAAAGGAGACATCCAGATGGCCGCCAGACACATGAAAAGATGCTCAACATCACTCTTGTGAGAAATGTAAATCAAACCTACAGTGCAGACCCCACCAGTCCTTTGGTCCTGGAGCTGCGTCCAGCACTCTCCTCTGCAAATGGGTTCCACAGCCTAACGTCCCAACCCCATCACCCACCTGTGATTGCCAGTGGAGACCTGGGAGGGGTCACCGCCGGGTTTCCACCAGCCCACAAACAACAGCATGGCAGCCACCCCCGTCCAGCAGCTGGCTCGTGGCCACCCACGACTATCACCAGCACCGCCTGCACTCCACTTCCAGTAACAGCTCCTGCGGAAGGGCAGAGCATCCTGGGGAAGCTGCCCCTCACCGCCCCCCAGTCTCCCCATAGCCCACCACCAGGCTTTACGAGGCGCTAGGCTCATCAGAGCTCCCCGCTTTCCCTCCTGTGGATGCGGTAGGCTGCAGCAAGCAGAAACATTTGGGCTCTTTTATATCAAAACCACAAAACACCAAGAAGGACATTAAGAGAACCCCACTCTGTACTATCCAAGCCACATGCAAGCCTTCATGACACCCCTGGAACTGTGTGCCTTGCACCCAGTGGAAAATAAACTCTAAGCAGCCAATAATACAAAACAAAACAAAACCACCTACATGCACTATCTTCTCACACCTGTCAGAATGGCTAAAATCAAAAACACAAGAAACATGTGTTGGTGAGGATGTGGAGAAAAAGGAACCCTCATGCCATGTTGGTGGGAATGCAAACTGGTGCAGCCACTGTGGAAAATGGCATGGAGGTGCCTCAAAAAGTTAAAAATAGAACTACCCTGTGATCTAGCAATTGCACTACTGGGTATTAATCCAAAGAATACAAAAACACTAATTCAAAGGGATACACGCAGCCCACTGTTTACTGCAGCATTATTTTCAATAGCCAAGATATGGAAGCGGCCCAAGTATCCATCAACTGATGAATGGATAAAGAAGTGGCTCTTTCTATATATATTATTTATATATTATTCAGCCATAAAAAAAGAATGAAATCTTGCCATTTGCAACTACATGGATGGAGCTAGAGAGTATAATGCTAAGCAAAATAAGTAAATCAGAGAAAGAAAAAATACCATATGATTTCACTCATATGTAGAATTTAAGAAACAAAAGAGCATAGGGGGAAAAAAAAGAGGGGCAAACCAAGAAACAGACTCTTAACTACAGAGAACAAACTGATGGTGACCAGAGGGGAGTTGGGGTGGGGGGGAGATGGGCAAAACAGGTGACAGGGATTAAGGAGCTCACTTTGACGAGCACCAGGTGTTCTATGGAAGGGTTGAATCACCACATCCTACAACTGAAACTAATATTACACTGTATGTTAAGTAACAAATTAAAAATATGTTTTCTCTATTTTTCATATTTTCTCCAAGGGATATAGAAGTTTAACATAAAAAAAAAAAAAACCTTTTACTACATGGGACCAAAAAAAAAAAGGGCAGATACCAGACCCAAAATATGAAACTTCTCATAACTGGGGAAAAGGATATTCACTTTCCACAACTCTCAATAATTTCTCTTTATACTCAGGCACCATGGAAATGCCAGAGAAACTGGGGTAAATATTTTTATTTTTTAATCATATCACCTGGAAGCAGTCCAATTCACTAAAAATCAATTCCCAGAAAACTATTTCCGTGAATTGCCAAATTACAGCAAATTGGTTTTCAGGAAAAGGAGAAAGGAAAAACAAAAAAAGGACCTAAACTTCATAGCCCAATTGTTTGCTAAAATATACCTAATTCACATTATGAATAGTAGTGCTGGCAGTGAGTGGACACTCCCTGCTTCGCCTGCATTTAACTGCTTCTTATTTACCTGGAAAGAGTTCAGTGACTTCTAAGACCATTTCCCTAAATGGTGAGTTGAAACTCACAGGGGCTCCTAAAAAAGCAGCCCTTTTTCTTACTTTGAGGCTGAAACAATAAAAGGCATTGGATACTCAGATCAGACTCGCCAGATTCAGAGATTTTACCCTGTGTCAGGTGTTACAAACAGCAAGAAGAGGTCCAGGACCTCTAATCCAACTTCCCCAGTCCTTTCTTAGGTCGTTTGCCAATATCTGACATATGCAATCATTGTTTTCACCAAAAAGAAAAAAAAAAGCTATCTCTACCATGAAACATCTTTTGCATTCCTATAGTTACACAGCAGTGGTTCTCAAACTGGCCCTAGCAGACGGAAGGGCAGGGAGAGACTGAGGAAAGGGACAGAGCACCCGAGACTGGTGGTGGCGGGTTTAATAAGCAAGACAACTTAACTTACAAGGATTGTCTCCAGCAACCACAAGACGAGTAAATCTCTGCACCCCGCTGCCAGTCTTTCCGGTTTATACAGAGGTCTTCCCTGGGCTCAGTCACGTACTCAGAGCAGGTGATCTCAACCACACACTGGGAAGGTGGGCGGAACGTGCACTCAGAGGCCAGGGGAGGGGGTAAGGAGCCTCTGATTGCCCAGGGCCAGCTGGAGGGTCAACCCGCAGTCGTGTCCTCTCGATGACCTCCGCCGACAATAGCTTATGTAACTTTTTCCAGAAAGCCAGGCCCCATAAATCCGTAGATCCCTGGTCTGTCGGTCATGATCAATTCTAGACAGACCAGGTACTTTCTGCTATGCTAAAAATATTCCACCATTGAGGACTCTCCCATCAGAGAAAGCCATGAGTGTGACTGCCGAGAAGTCTGTCATTAATATGTTTATAAAGAGATTTGACCAAGTCATCTCTCCTGCCAGCAAGTCTCTCAGTAAAAAGGAGAAACGAGTTGCATGCCTGGAGCCCCCAGCCATCAAGAGAAAAATAATTTGTATTTCTTTCTTTTATTACAAGCTTTTCTTTCTCATTTCAAATAAATGTTTGAGGCAAAAAATACAGATAAGCAAAATAATTTTAAAATATTTAAAGTACTTAAATCAACGTAATTCCTCATCCCTCTGGATAACCATCAATAGATTGTTAAATATTTTTCTGCCTTTTTAATAAATGCATAGTATTAATGAAATGACATCAGGCTAATGGTCCATGAGACACATATAAATAATAAACAAGACGTGGGGTGGGGATAGATTTCTAGAAGAGCAGTGTGAGGAGTTCTGTAAACCTCCCCAGCAAAACAACCATAACTAGTCAAGGGTTGGTTTTGTTTGTTTGTTTTAATTTAAAGTCTCTAGAAATTCTCCTAAGGGCATCCAGCACTTAGAGAGCCCTTAGAGAAATGTTTACTCAAGGAAATCGAAGTCTCAGTAAGAAACACAAGGGTTGGTGGCATTGCCCCTCTCTCCAGCTCAGCACTGTGGGGGCGCTAACCCAGCTGGTGCAGCCCGGAACATGGGGTTTCCACTTGCCCCAGCTCTCAGTCTGGGGCCACAGGATCTCTCCTGGAGGAACAGGCCACCAGCATTTCTTGTCCCCCCACCAGGTTCATGTTGCGGAAGTTCTACCCAAGGCAAGAATAGCTGAGAGGTCCAGGACTACCTTCCATCACCCTCAAATCATGGGACAGAAGATCTGTCCCAGGCACAGCAGGCTAACAATCTGGAACCCAAATCCCCTTGATCCTAGCTCACTTATGGGCAGATTCCGTGTCAGGAGAGGCAAGCTGAGAGGTCCACAGGCTACTCCCCCATGCAGCACCCTGCTCAGCAAGCAGGGGTGTCATTCTGAGAAGGAGACCATGTCCCTGTCCCAAGCTCTACAGCAGTTGACCATAGATTTTGCCCAGTGAGAGAAAGAAGCCATAAGAACAGAGAGCTTTGAATCTCTCCTCAAAGGAATGATTTTATTGGGAACAGGGTATGGGGAAGTTTAAGTCTAAGGGCACTGTTGCAACAGTGGAGATTTTAATGGTAAGCAATTAAGAGAAGGCGGGTAACTTTATAAGAATAATAAGCTAAACTGTATGGACGCCTGGGTGGCTCAGTCGGTTAAGCATCTGCCTTTGGCTCAGGTCATGATCCCAAGGTCCTGGGATCAAGTCCTACATCAGGCTCCTTGCTACACAGGGAGGCTGCTTCTCCCTCTGCCTGCTGCTCCCCCTGCTTGTGCTCTCTCTCCAACAAATAAATAAATAAAATCTTTTAAAAAAAATAAGCTAAACTGCAGACCAATGGAAGGTTAACAGAGAGAACTAAGGAAAAAGACAGCTAAAAACAACCCTCCTGGGATGGAAACAAACCTCAAAGACTGACTTCAGTGACTCTTATTCCTAAAAAAGGACCTAAATTTAATTGGACAAGACTGTAGAACAACTTAGGTCCCAGGGCATTGTTCAAAACAGTAGAGCAACCAGCTAGAAATTCGTGAAGACTACCGGCTGGATGTGATAGCAACAGAGGGGGACAGCCTAACGGCCAGAAGAGGGAAAGACACAGCCAAAGCCAGCCCTGCGAAAGCTACTGTCATGCCGAGGTCGTACCCTCGGAGGTGTAACATCAGAGGCGTTACCCCGGAGCAGGGAAACTTCCAGCCGTGTCACTGAACGAATAAAAAAGAAATGACACACGAAAGTAACTTAAATCCAAAGGGATAAAAGAAAAGAACCAGAAAGTAAATAAACAGGGTTAACATAACAAGTACTACAGGTAAAGGGTTAAAAGCCCTGATCTGGCCCTTCAGTTAACATTCCAGCTCTATCTTCAGGAGACGTGATCAAGGTAAGGATCTGACTCCATGCGGCAAATACCACCCTGGGAGAAAGGTGCCTCCTCTGGCCTCTTGCACTGAGCGGCTAAAGGTTGGACTGTCACCCTCAGTCTGGCTCGATGTCTTAAACTGACCACCTACACACCTGATTCCTCAACAGGTGGAATGTGAATTATGACACTAAGTGTCCATCCATTTGGGCATCTATAACGAAGATCCCATGGACTGAATGGCTTATAAACAATAGAAACTTATTTCTCACAGTTCTGAAGGCTGGGAAGTCCAAGATCAAGGTACCGGCAGAGTCTGATAAGGGCTCACTTCCTCAACTACCTTGCTGTAACCTCACGTGGGCGAGAAGCAAGAGAGCTTTGTCAGTCTTCTTTTACAAGGGAACTAATTCCCTGCCTGAGGGCTCTGCCATCCTAACCTAATCCCCTCCCTCCAACGCAACCTCTCCTAATCCTAATCCTAATCCTAATCCTATCATTTTGGGGGCAAGGATTTCAACATATGAACTGGGGGGGGGGGGGGGGGGAGCACAGATATTTGGTGTACGGCACTAAGCAATGTTGCCTAATGATTAAGATGACACTTGGCGGGTAAATTTCATTTGGATAGGGGGAGACCGTAAATGAGCTTTATTTATTTATTTATTTTTTTTGGAAGATTTTTTTTAAAATGTATTCATTTGGGAGAGAGAGCGCGCGCCAGCGAGAGCACGCGCAAGGGGAAGGGTCAGAGGGAGAGGGAGCCCGAGGAGGGGCTCATCCCAGGACCCTGGGATCACAACCCGAGCTAAAGGCAGACACCCAACCCACCCAACCAACTGACCCACCCAGGCGCCCCTGTAAATGAGCTTTAAATCAGGCCAAGGAAGCTGCAGTTCCCCTGAGTGTGGAGATTCCTGTAACTGAAATGTCCCTTAGAGACCCTAGAAGCCTATTGAACTGTTATTTAAAAACAAAAACAAAAACAAAAAAACTTACCTACTGTCTGATACGAGGCTTCCAGGCCAATGGCAGCGCTGGCCTTCCCTGGTGTGTTTCTCCTGTCCTCGCCCCAGAGCTGAACGTCTGCAAGTTCTCCCACTGGAGAGGAATGCCTGATGCTGCCCTGCGCATGCGCTGTGGCTCCAGACTGACGCCCTCCGCAGCAGCCTGGGCCAAGTGCAAGCCTCCGATCGCCTTCACTTTCAATGTTTAAATGACGCTAACAAGACCCCCGGATGGACACTGCAGACACACAAACGCTTTTCTGTTACTTTACAAAAAGCAAATCATACCACCAAGGCTTGCGTTGGCCCATTTTTACCCCTTCGACTATGATGGCCATCTTTCTGATATTAAATATTCCATATTATTTGCAGTAACTGCGTAATATCGATTGCGTGAATATACCATAATTTACTAAGCCTGGTGTTGGGCATAAAGGTTTTTTTCCCAGTTTTTCTGCTATTTCGAACCACACTTTAAGAAACAAGTGGGATACTAAATAGTTTGATATATACATGATTCTTCTAAGGATACATTCCTAAAAATGAGGAAGTCACATGTCAGGCCAGTCCTGAAATTTCTACAAAAAACCTTCTATGACTATCTCTTTGAAATGAGTGCTTTTATTCAGTTCTTCAATTCACTAGGTAAAGGCCTTAACCATACCTATTTTTCAATTATCCGGTACTGTATTTGTAAGATTAACTAAGTAGTAAATATTATTTTCCAGAAATTTTCCATAGAATAAATCCACTTGACCCAGGGAAATATACTGCTTAATAGCTTTATAAATCTAACAGTCATAGCTTTTTAGTTAGAGTTAAGGAATAAAATTAAGTTTATAGCCTATACATTTCTTTTTTCTTGCCAGTAAAATTGAAACAAGGAGAAGTTTCTTTGGTTCCTGGAGCATGTTTATAAAACTCTTCTAAAATTGGAAGTAATTTATGGCTGAATGTTCTGTACAATACAGCTGTGTATCCATCTGGCCCTGGTGCTTTATTACCTGATATGTCTTACAGGGCACTTTTAAAAAATTTCTTTTCATCCACAGGGCTTATTTAATTTCCCTTTGCGTCTGGCCTCAATAATTCCAAAACTCTATTTCATCCTCATGGCAAACACACAAAATAAATCCCATAATCCTGCATGCTATCTTCCAGCGGTCATATTTATAAGGTCCATAAATCAAGGAGATTTGAAAAGGGTTTTTCTTATATTTAGAATTTGTTCAATCGTGCACATGAGCTAAACTTCAACTGATATTGAAGTTGACTTTTGTCCCAAGTGGGAATATGCCGTTTAGAATCACAGATCTATCTACAAAGAAATTACCAACATCTTACAAATGTTTCTTCTCGAAGAAGAGACCATTTCTAAGAAGTTACTCACTGTATTTTGATGGGCAACACAAGCAGGTCAATTAATTCAATAAGCATTTATCAGGATTTCTCTGACTTTTGACTAAATACAAGTAAGAAAACAGTGATCGCCGTTGGTTCCAACAAGACTGACATGGAAGGCTATCTCCTGGAAAGACCAGGAATCCTGAGCCATAGCAGAGTGGACCAGTGCGCGAGGCTTGGTACAGAGATCCTAGACACAGTCTTTGAGGACCCTCACTCCCACATTCCTTTGTTTCTAGACTTGAGGGCACAACCATGAGAGAGGCAAGAGGATAAAGTTATTTTCAATGCCTTGTATAAGTTCAAATGAGGGGAACTCATTTCCTCGTTGAATGCAAAAAGGCAGCATACTTGTGAAATGGCCTATCTTAGATCTTGAACTCACGCAAAACCTAAGCAAACGGGGCTGATTACCTTGGAGAGGTGGAGAGCCCAAGAGACAGAGTGAGGGAAAGGCTGCGATCTGCTTGGGTCCCTCCAATGACCCATCTCCAACAATAAAATCAAATTCCCACTTGGTCTTGATGCCGATGGGAACTATGGCAAATGAGATGATCATAGTGATTCCCCCCCCAAAAGCAGGTGTGTTGCCTGAATTGAGGGAAGATGGAGTTGGGCATATGAAGGGGTGCTTCCTACTCTTCTAGGACACAATGTTACACATTCTAAAGAGAACCTGGACCACAAGATTGAAAGCCAACTATGTGAGTTTTGTTCTTAGAAGAGTTCCTAAGCAACAAAGAAAAGAAATTTGAAATTATAAATTATGCATAACATTCTCTTCCACTCAAAGCATCTAACTAAATGTCTAATCATTACTACCGTTATTTGCTTAAAGCTTCCACTCCTCTAGCACAAGAGTAAGTATATCATGAGTAACATCTCATTTACTAAGTATCAAAAACAGCAGAATGCAAGAGTTAAGTGGTATAAAACTGTAAAATTCTCCCTGGATTTCCTTTAGAGCAAGAAGTAGGTCTTATTTGTCTTTGCATCGGTGAGACAGTGCTGGGCATACAGTGAGTGCTCAATAAATCTTAAACTAAATGATCTCAAGCTACAGTGAATTCAAGCAGTGAAAATTCCTCCAGAGAGAAGAAAGTCTTACAATTTTGGCAGTCATTCAGTATTTATTTTTAGTAATGTAAATGACATCATAGAAAAGTTATATCCCCTAGAGTAGATTATTCTATTTGCTTTAAATATGCCATCTCAGAATACAAAAATCAAAGCCTGAGCCTATTCTAGGAGCAGCATTCAATTTTACTTCCTTGCTAAGAGAGGATTTGTCCAACTTCTGCACAATGGAAAAGTCCCCGAAGTACCTTTCACAGAGCGCCAGTCCTAAGGGTCACTCGTGGGCGGTGGGCGCCATCAGCGATGCCATCGAATACGGGTTCTGTGTCAAGGGAGCGTGCGCTGAGTAATTCAACTGGTGTCTCTGCTGGAGGACATATTACAATCGTTGTACTGCTCCAGGTACATTGTAAATCTCCCCAAAAGAGGATCTGGGCTGTGGCATTTCTCAGACGCCTTGTGCAGGGAACTGCTTTTTCATGCTGTAGCTTGAGGAGCAATGTTTTCCTGAGCCCGCTCTGGGAAGCGGGGGCGTAGGTCAGCTGTGCCTCTCCACCTACGTCTCCGGCGGTGTTCTTCCGGTTGTGCTTTCCTAGCTGGCTACCCATCTGTAGTCGCTGGACTCCCCTGCTTGTGGCGTAGAGTATTAGGAGAAGAGACAAGAAACTGAGTGTTCCACAACTGTCTCTTCTTGACCACCAGTTTCTACGGGGGCAGCTAAGAAATGCCTTAGGAGGCCCTGGGAACTATGGCGGAGATGACAGGATAATTGAGACAGGGGAAACTGAGGACAACACAGGAGAAGAAGAAGAAAGGGGAAAAAGGAAAAGACAAACTAAGAAGGGATACTGGTGAGAAGGAAGGTGAAACCGCAGTCAGTGAACACCCACCTTCCACATTAACATGAAGATCCCAGAGTTGAGTTAAACTGAAGCCGTCAGTGAGGGGGTGTTCCCACAGGAGCAGCTGACCAGCAGCCCGACGGGGAGCCTCTTCCCTCGGCCCTCAGCCTCTCAGCCTTCGCCTCCTGAGCCAAGGGAAGCCACCTACATACACAGCAAACCTTTACCATCCCTGTGGTGTCTTTTTAATGCCTCTCACTACTAGGGATTCTGCTCTTTTGAATGATAATATACCATTTACTAAAATGATTTGATCTTGACAAAAGCAAAAGCACACAAAGGTTGAGTGGCAGGCAGAGACCATGTCCACGTGGCTTTAGAGTCTCAGATTCATAGCTGTTCGGAGTCTAAGGACCTCAGAGGCAAGCTTGTTTTGGTGACTGTTTTTGCGAGTGGCCCTCAGAAATGCGTGTGTGTAAACATTGTTCTTTATCTGAAGAGCATTAAAGGTAAACCACCAACTCACCTGTTCACGGTGGCTTCTTGGCAGGAAGGACAGTCGAGGTGATTTCTTGGAGCCTATCCACCGTTACTAAAATATTTGCACCGCCAGTATCAGATGCTACCCCGGGAATTTGAAATGTTACCTGCAACAGTGACACCTGGTGGCTTCTATGTCTTACTGCACCAGGAAATGAGGTCTAGGTATAAGCAATAAATATTCAGTCACAACATGAAAGGAATACATGAGTTCTGGAAAAGGAATACAGAAATGTTAAGATTTCACAACTTCCACTCAAAGCCTATACTACTCACTATATTAAAAATTATTACAAAATAAATTTTTTTAATAAAAATTACGACGAAAGAGTTACTGTGATAGAAGTCCTTGTTTCTACAGGGGAAGTAGCTAAGGAAATATCCAGTTATTTTGCAAGGGGTAGAGCATGTCTCCAAGTGATGTCTGAGGTGAGATTTGTTTTCCATGATCTGCTCACCCACACATCTGCTAAATGGGGGGCAGCCAGGTAACCCTGCCCATGCACTGCGACTTTAAAGATTAAATGGACAACACGCATTCTCTCCTGAGAATTGTGGAACTGGGAAAATAAAAAAATAACATCATTTATCTGGGGAGATATACCCATGAGGTAGACAGACAAAATGAGCCTTGTCTGCGACAAAGTTTTGCGGGATCAGGGCCTGAGAAGATACAGACAAAGCTGGCCAGGAGAGAGAAGAAAGTAAACAGTGTGCAAGGAGAGTCAGGAAGCATGAAAAAAGGGAAATGAGTGGAGAGAGAAGTGGACAGAGGCAGCTACCCTTGGTTTCTGTCCTTCTGTGAGCCTAACTTTTTTTTTAAGACTTCATTTATTTATTTGAGAGAGAGAATGCATGTGAGTGCAGGGGGAGGGAAGAGGAGCAGAGGGAGAGGGACAGGCCGACTCCACAGTGAGTGTGAGCCCAACACGGGGCTCGATCTCACAACCCTGAAGTTATGACCTGAGCCAAAACCAAGAGTCAGACCCATAACCAACTAAGCCACCCAGGTGCCCGAGCCTAATTTTTCTTTAGTTAAAAAAAAAAGAAGTCACAGAGGTAACCTGAGTGATTTCCAAGGTAAAAAGGAGTCCCTGATCTCTTAATTAAAATATCAAGTCTTTCTTACAAATCTGAATTGCTTTTCAAACTGCACTAATTCTCAGCACTCTTGTTGCCTATTTTCCTTATTTATCTCCGAGGCTCAACAGCGCTGACAGAGAGGGCTTTTCAGTTGAAACAAGATTGGACACTTTGCTTCCATGTAGTTGCAGTAAAGACTCAGCCATGTGAGAAAAACATAACCTAAGGAATTCTTTGTAACTCAGAAAGGCCCAATTCAGCTCTGCGCCGGTGCTTGTTCAGAGTCAAACTGAACACACTCAAGTCCGCTCACCCATCTTCCCTGTCCCACCCTGAACACCCATTTCTCCCCCATATTGCCAACTTCCTCCCCAGCACCTAAGCCAGAAAGCGAGGCCTCATTCTAGATCCTCTCTCCTGCCCTACCTCCATTCTGGTGTCCCCAAATCTGTTTAACTTAGAACTGCAGAAGCATAAATCTTAGCCACTGCTTTAGACTGAATGTTTGTGTTCCCCTAAAACCCATATGTTGAGACCTAATCCCCAATGTGATGGTGTTGGAGATAGCACCACTGGGTGGTTCATGAGAGTAGAACCCTCATGAACAGGATTAGTGTCCTTAAAAGAGACCCCAGAGGGCACCTGGGTGGCTCAGTCAGTTAAGGTCATGATCCCAGAGTCCTGGATCGAGTCTGCTTCTCCCTCTGCCCCTCCCCCCACTTGCACTCTCTCTCCCCGACTCACTTTCTCTCTCAAATAAAATAAAATAAAATAAAATAAAATAAAATAAAAAACTATTTAAAAGAGATCCCAGAGAGCTCCCTTGTCCCTCCCTATGAGGACACAACACAAAGACAGCTGTCTATGATCCAGGAAGCAGACCCTCACTAAATCCAGACATCTTGATCTTCAACTTCCCAGCCTCCAGAACTAGAAGACATGAATTTCTGTTGTTTATAAGCCACTCTGTCTAGAATATTCTGTTACAGCAGTCCAAACACTTGTTTGTGTCATTTTCTCACGTAATGCTTTGTTCCCTTGACCTACAACAGAAATGCTTCTTAGACAGTGAAACACAAAAACCTAATCAGTTCTACCACCATTGCTGACAGTCAAGACCAATGGGCATTTTTTCCTATTGCAAACTGATACAGCTATACATCAAAATTGTTTCGGCCTTAAGTCAACATTTATCTATCCAACATATAATGTGACTAAATAATAGGCGTCGGGCACTCTGCTGGGCATGCAGATAACAAATGTAACTCAAATAAGTTGTTTTAAAGAGACATACTTTCAAATTAACTACAGTTAAATGGTACACAAGCTATAATAAATAACCGGATGAAAAACTACCAGGAAACACAGCAAGAAAGGATGAATTCTACCTAAAGAAGAGAGATGAGAAAAGAATGTCAATGTTTAGAATCAAGAAGATAACACACACATTAAAAAAAAGTGTTAGGAATATAATGTATGTCTGCTTTTATGAACTAGGAAGGATAAAAAGTATCCTAATACATGATTTATGTGCAATAAATCCTAATTCATGATTTCTCTGATGTGTGACTGACTGCAATGTAAAGTGTAAATAAACATTATTTCCCAGCTATTCAGCCCCCTCCCATAAAAACAGTAGCAAAATAGGGGGGAAAATGAGATTTGGCTTTTCCAAGAGGAAGGTGGTAAGGCCAATAATTCTTGAAGTTCTCCCAATGAGAAGACCTGGGAGCAGAGTGGGTGGTCCGTGTGCTGACCTGTCCTCAGGTGCTGTCTCCCACCAACCCGTGCCCTGCCCACAGCCCAAACGTCCTCTATGGTCATGTGCTCATCATAATGACGGGTGGAGATTCTGGAACCTTGTGTGGGTACGCAGGTGCGCAGGAAGAGTCTTGCCCACTGATCAAGGTGAAACAGAACAAATCAGTTGAAAATCGTTCCATGGATCCGAGCCACAGGAAGCAAATAACCACTGTCACACTGTCTTTGCCTTGTTAGTCAGGGTTCTTAAATGGACACCACAGCAAAAGGACACAAACAACACAGCATTTTCACGCCAAGACCATTTTCTGAGAGGAACAGACAATATACTATGCTCCTATTCTCTCGTCAGTTCAAGGCCATCCGAACAGGACGTTGGCCATTCTGTTACCTACGTCATCCTAGAATTTCCAAAACGTTCTAGCAGTACAGACTCTTTACTCTTTCAAACATCACAGTTCCCAGTACACCAAAAACTTAGAATCCTAAGAAAAGAACCCAGAAGAAGAGAAGGAGGGAGAGGCAGTGTCAAAAGTCTTCTTTATTTGGGACGCTACATTGAGCCTGAGGTGAACTAAATCAAGTGACTTCGGACCTCACCTCTGGGGACGCTATGTCCCCCCACGTAGGGGAGCCATCTTCCTCCCCTGGGGTGGGAATATGACAATTAACAAAGTGATACGGAATTTGAATACAAAATAAATTGTGCTGAATCTCACATATGGTGCCCTAAAAATGTCCAAAATGATGTCATCCAAAGTGGGGGGGGGGGAGACTGCAATTAGACGGATGAGGAAGAGGCATTTGAGAAAACAGATTAATGATGCCTTTGACACAGTCAGCCTGAGAGGAATACTGGTTTCCATGACAACCAAACCACTTAACCTAAATTAACAAAGCTGTTAAAAAAGAAAAACTTAAAAGATGGGGAGGGGAAAACCCAGTGCATCCTCTTTGGGGAAATTAAGCAGCCTGTCCCATCAGCGCCTGTGAGAGGTGTGTGTGTTAACTACATATCCACAGGGTGTGTATTCTCTTACGCTCCCTGGTTCCCAGTAATTAGTTTTCAGAAGCAGTCCAAAGATGTTGAGAAATTGCAACTAATTAGTGCAGTTTTCTGATAGAACAGCCTTATTATCCCAACGCAGCCTTAGCCAGACTGCAAGGATAGGAACAGACAAAAGGCTGCTTCTTGCTTTCCCTCAACTTTGCACTGATGTTCACAGCATCTTCCCAGAACCACTTTCCCAGCATCAGGCAGGTCAGGCCTCTGGAATTTTGTTTGTAGCAGGGAATCGCTGCTTTTACAGAGAGACGCACAGGCCATTCACGATGAGACAATGCTCAAATCAAATAGTACAATGTCTAAGAACAATTGAATGTTTCCCATGGAATGAAAGGAATTGTACTTTCCTGTGTTGCTTTTAAGACAGTGGAGAAGTATCTCCAAATTTTTCTGGGTCTGCAATGAACTTGTCTGAGCTGTGGTGGAGACAAGTAGAGGTGAATCTATCAGAGAGAGGAGAGCAGAGAGAAAGCAGTACAGTACATCCCTATTGGCTTGAAATTCTGCCTTACTAGTCCCAACGCTAGTCCTCCACCCCTACTGTGCCTGAAGATGACTGGAAAATGGGGACTTTGCCTCTTTGTTGTCTCTGCTAAAAATATGTCTCATACGGGGGTGCCTGGGTGGCTCAGTTGGTTAAGCATCTGCCTTTCGCTCAGGTCATGATCCTGGGGTCCTGGGATCGAGTTCCACGTACGGCTCCCTGCTCAGTGGGAGTCTGCTTCTCCCTCTCCCTCTGCCACTCCCCCTGCTTGTGTGCACTCTCTCTCTCTGTCAAATAAATAAATAAAAGTCTTTTTAAAAATATGTCTCATATGGATAGTCGATTGCCAACATAAACAAGAAAGAAAAAAATAGGAACCCTAAAAATATTGAGAGCACTGTCAAGGTTTAGCATTTCTTAGAGGTGATATTCTCTGATTTCATGAGGAAAAAAACATGTAAGTATTGTAATCAATTAAGCTAGGTAAACCCTTGTTTACATATACAGTAGTCCTCGTGGATGCCAGAAACTGTGGAGTACCAAACCCTACATACGTGATGTTTTTTCCTGTATGTACATACCGAGGTCAAAACTTTATTCATAAAAGTAGGCACAGCAAGAGATTAACAATAATAACTAATATTAAAATAGAACAACCAAATAATATACTGTAATAAAAGTTGTGTGACTGTGCTCTCTCTCTCACAACATCTCATCGCACTGTACTCTTTCTCCTAGTGACGCAGTGAGGTGATGCGCAGGTGAGGAGATGAGGTGAGGGGAAGGACGTAGGCGCTGGGACCCAGCATCAGGCGGCCACTGACCTTCTGGCAGTAGGTCCGGAGGAGGATCGTCTGCTTCCCACGTGGGTAACTGGCCGTGGGTAACTGAAACAGCAGAAAGCGAAACCGTGCAAGACGGAGGACAAGTGTATGACATTTTATGAAAAATAAATAATACGTGAGGATTTTAAAAAATCAATCTCAAGTTTCTCTCAAGTTAAATTGTAATAATTAGGGGCACCTGGGTGGCTCAGTCGGTTAAGCATCTGCCTTCGGCTCAGGTCATGCTCCCAGGGTCCTGGGATCGAGTCCCACATCAGGATCTCTGCTTAGTGGGGAGCCTGCTTCTCCCTCTGCCTGCTGCTCCCCCTGCTTGTACTCTCTCTCTCTGCAAATAAATATATAAAATCTTTTCAAAATTGTAATAATTACATCTAAAAGGTAGGAAATCTGCACATTGGACTTTTTTTTTTTTAACAGGTAGCACGGTGCAACCCACACGGCATCCACACAGGTATATCTCCTGTTTCATGACTTCGTTGTAAGTTTGACCGACATTTTGCTTCCGATGCTGGGAATGAGAGTCACTGTTAATGTGGTAAAAGAAAAGAGGGCCTCGGAATTTACATTTTGCCTTGCACTTTTCACAGGTCATTGGTGACTTTCATTTCTTCCTCTGTGTATTGCCTGTGTGCATTTATTCTTCTGCGGGGTCTTAGAATTGTTCTTGTAACTATTTACCACTTTAAAATTTACCATGTTAAAGTTACAGTTTAGTGGTTTTTAATGTATTCAGAAAGTTGTGCAACTATCACCACTACCTAATTCCCAAACATTTTCATCCCCAGAAAGACACCCTGTCCCCCTTAGGGGACACTCCCCAATCCGCCCTTCCTCCAGCCTCTGGCAACCAAGCTACTTTCTCTCTATTCTGGACACTTCGTCCTAATAGAATCATGTCGTATGTGGCTTTTGTGATGGGCTTCTGTCACTTAGTATAATCTTTTTAAGATTTGTCTATGTCTCAGTACTTCACTCCTTTTTTGAGTAATATTTCAATGTATCTACATTTTATCCGTTCTTAACTTGATGGACATTTGTGTTGTTTCTACTTTCTGACTATATATTACTGCTATAAACATTCATGTACAGATTTCTGCATGGACATATGTTTTTAATTCTCTTGGATATACACCTAGGAGTGAAATCCCAATATTTTTGTTTCATAATGTCTTTCCCACCGATCTTTAATTTTTGTTCTTACCGTTAAACTCCTATTTATATAAGGATTGGTTTCAGCACTAATCTTTTCCCCTGCCCCGTCACTTCTTTTGCAAATATTACACATTTTCCATTTTAGTAGCCTTATGTTTTATTAGCTCATAGAGCAAGTCACTTTTAATTTTTCCTTTCTTAACTTCTCAACGATTATTGCCTGCTTACTCTTCACTACCAACTTTACCATCATTTCCCTTGCTACTAGTATTTTGATTGGGGGTGGGAAGTTAATTTGGGAAAACTGAGTGATATCCTTTGCCCTATCTCATCTTTCTACCCACCAAACACGATATCTCTCTTCTTTTATTTAAATCTTCTACCATCTCTCCAACTAAAATGTTGTGACTTCCTTCACACGGGACTCACCCAGTTCTTGTTAAGGGAATAACTGGTTAACTCTAACCTCTGAGGAGGTGAGAGTAGGACTCAGTTGATGAGAGGAAGTTAACCAAGCAAAGACCTGAAGGAAGACGGCTGTGGGCACAGCAGATAGTGAGGGCAAAGGCTCGCAGGTAAACACAAGTTAGCACATGGAAGGAACAGAGAGAAGGTGAGCACAGCCAGAACAACATGAACAAGAAGAGTAGAAGGAATGAAGTCAGACTTAGGCAGATCCCAGGTCATATAAGGCTTTCATGGTCATGTAAGGAACTTGGACTTCTGCCTCACACAAATAGGAAGCCACGGGAGATTTTAAAGCAGGCATTGACATGATCTCGAATAAAGGCAGCTGCCCCTAGTCCAGCTGGGAAGTGACCCTCTTGATGTGGCCAGGGCCAAGTCGAAGAACCACAGAGAATATCCATGGGCTGGGAGAAGCAGGTCCAGAAACACTCACCTTTTCTGAGTGGGCTTCACGGGCCACCACACACTGCTCATACACTTACTATGCTGGAGGCAGGACCTGACACCACCAGCACCCACCAGAGGGAACTACGGGTCCCAGGAGCACCCATTCCCCATCTGCCCACTCAACACCTATGAAAAAGCCCACACGACGACAGTAGCCGCCAACACTTCTGGAAAGAAGATAGTCAGCAAATACCCTCCTCCCAAAGACTTCTCCATGCTTCTCCCTCAAAGCTGCTACCAAGAAGAGCCTTGCAGGATGAGGACTTCCAATACAGAGAAGTGACTCAGAATCACTGAAATCACCCACAAGCCCTAAGCGGTTCATCATGGCCTCCTATCCAGCTGGAAGCTGCCATCTTCACAGCAGTCACAGCCTTGACCTCCGTCCTTCCTGTTTCCCCAGCAGTAACCAGCAGCAGGCACACACATGCGCAGAAACACCCCTGAGCTCACATTCTCTAGCCTGGCGAGGAAGCCGAAGCTGCTGCCAGGCTGAGGGGGGCTATCCACAGTTGGATAGGTTTCAGATTCTAGAGACCTGTTGCTCAGATCCATCCGAACCTCCCTGGTGGGCCTTCCTGAACTGAAGAAGCTTGGAAGCTGAAAACCACATTTCCCAGATGCCCTTGCTGCTGTAGATGTGGCACGAATTCAGTTAGACACCCTAACAGGAGACTTGAAGGCAGAAGTGACGCCGACCCATCTTCCTGCAATTTGGGGCTGTTTCTGGCAAGAAAGGTTGTAGAGACAAGGGATTTTCTGCAGCAGGGTTCTGTGTACCGTATCTAAAGAGCAGGTGACTTCCTGATACCAGGATTACAGCCACATGGCAGGATTTTAACTCAAGGTTAAATGTGGTAGCCTCTTAATTCTCCACCTTCCTGATTGTGTCCCCTGGTGAGTGAGTTGCTTCTTTCCATGTTCTGGAGTCATTCCTGGGGGCCCAGCCTAGAACCTACTTGTCCAACCATTCTAGTGATTTTGTAAGTACCTAGTTTTCTGGACAATGTCTTTTTCTTCTTAAAGTACCCAGAGTGCTGGGAAAAAGAGAAAGAGAGAGGGAAACCAAGAAACAGACTCATAATTAGAGAGAACAAGCTGATGGTTACAAGGGGAGGGAGGTTCGGGGTTGGGTGAAATAGGTCATGGGCATTAAGGAGTGCACCTGTCGTGATGAGCACTGGGTGATGTATGGAAGTGTTGAATCACTATATTGCACACCTGAAACTAATAAAACACTATATGTTAACTAACTGGAATTGAAATAAAAACTTTAAAATAATAAATAAATAAAAGCACTTATATGTTCAAAAAAAAGTACCTAGAACGCTTTCTGTCGAACCCCAGCTGATATTCAAATAGCAACAAGCAACCACGAGAGATACAGCAAGCGGTTTCTCTCCTTAGCAATCCTCATAGCCATCCATGCTGCCGCTTCACTGGATCAGGAAATCGGTTTTGCAAAGACTACTGTCCTAGAGAGGAAACTGCCAACCTGTGCCACCTCTCCTTCTCTACACTCAGACTCAGTCATCGATCAAGTTTGAAGGAGGCTCCAAGCTTCTCTTCTCTGGCCGTTCTACGTATTCTCCATACTGAATGCCCAGGCTTTGCCACGGCTGCTTGCAAGAGACTGCAAAAGTTCTCGAAGTCCCCAAAGCAAATTTTTGGTATAATCATGCCAGGGACCAGGAGGTAACCACCAAATTGTCCCTGCACGTCAAATCTATGTTAACACTGAAAGAAGAAACGAGCACTTCAGAAATGGACTTCCATGCCTGCCTGGGCCCGCTGCCTCTCTCTGCAGCTCTAAAACCCAAAGGAAACTTTCAGCAGGGCAGCCGCCTCCCAAGAGAGGAACATCAGGCAGCCTTAAGGCAGGTGGAAAAGTGGGAAAATGGGAAAGCCACAGGGCAGCCCATTTAATCTTGAAATAAAATGTTTCTGCCCAAGGCAGACTCTCCACATGTATGTGCGTGTGTATCCGTGTACACACAAGGACACATGCATGTATACACACTTTGTATTGGTAGGGATCGTAAGAGGGGGAAAAAAAGAGGGGCACTTGGGTAGCTTAATCAGTTAAGTGTCTGCCTTCGGTTCAGGTCGTGATCTCGGGGTCCTGGGATCAAGCCCCGCATCAGGCTCTCTGCTCCCCTTCTCTCTCTCACTCTCGCTCTCACTCTCTCTCAAGTAAATAAATAAAAATCTTAAAAAATAAAAAGGGGGGAAAAAAATCTCTTCTGGAGCCTTGGAACTCCAAGCAAATGCTACCTGGCAATGGAGATTTTTCTTTGGCCAAGAGGCTGTCTTCTGAATTGGTTTAAGTCTATAGCCCACAATATACAAAATAAATAAATTATATATATATATTAGTAATATATTATTAATTATTAGTAATATATATTTATTACAGATACCTCAAGTTTGTTAAAGTGCAGTGACTTTAATTCTGTTCAAGTTGGAGTGAAACTGGGTTTTTGCGGGGATTGGTTGGGTGTGGTCTATCCCTGTGGTCTATCTCTGTGAAAACTCAGCCACTCTAGAGAAGTGCCATGATGACTGCTAGTCTATCCCACCCAGAAGGAGCCCCTCAGCCTTCCCCTCAGGCATCCTGAAATAATAGATTCATACTCTGGCCAGGCTGCTATGAGACCTGCCCAAAATCCCACTGGCAGGAGTCCTCGTGGAACCAAGGGGTAGAGGTCAATAATGGTAATTTTTTTTTTATTTAATGAAATCTGATGAGTCAGGCCTACTCAGAAAAGAAGGCTTGGAACCAAGAAACAAACAGCTATGTCCAAAGGCAACTGCCAGGAAATGTTCCATGATGGCCTTTCCCCAAATCAAAGGATGGAATGTGCTAGTTGTAGACTGTCTACTCTTTTCTCAACATTTCATTTTTGGTATCTGTGTTTTCTTTTGTAAATAGCCGTTTTCAGTATTTTGATGATACATAATTGCCTACAGTTTGAAACCCTCTTGTAGGCGTCTGGTCATTCATACTCAGCATTATCTGAATGATTTGGGATAACAAAACAAAATACACTGTAGAGAAGAAAGTGTACATTTGCTTAACGACACAATAACAGCCACTGCAATCATCAACCATCTGCATTAGACATGAGTTAGATAAACCCAGGGACTTGAGGAAGGGATGAGAGGCCCTAGAACGTTCCCGGTTTTGCTTCTACTCATCATTCACAGCCTGTAAAGACTGGATGCATGACTTCGTAAACGTGAGTGCCAAGCCACGGTCTAACATAATCTTCTGTCCTACGAAATCCTGTTTCCAGGGCTCTTACTAACTAACTGTTTGAGCTACAATGCAGAACAAGGCAGCCCAGAGACAGTGTGGGAGTCTGGCCGGAGCACCACCAGCAGCTCTATCCATGAACTCCCCGTGCCATTCTGTAGCTACACGTCCAACAAAGACAGGAGAGGAAGCAGCCTCAGCTTCATCTCCAGGTCCTCCCCCAGGAACGGCTACTGCCAGAAGAGCTGAGAGCAGCTGGAGAGTCCGGGATTGCTCCCCACTTTCGTGGGAGAGCCAACAAAAGGCCGCAATGAGAGGACAGTTGGTAGCTGGCTGTCTGCTAGAGGCCATCTGGAGAAAGAAACTGCCGGTCTTGGAACACAAGGCTTTTCCCTTTGAACGAAGCTTTATGAACCACCCTTCCTTCAGAGGGCAGAAGATTGCTCAACCAAATCAAGAAGAGAACTTTATGATGAAACAGGCGAGAAAGGAGAAGATGAAATTACATATCTGATGTTTCCTAAGATTCTGGAAGACTTCCAGGAATCACTTTCAGGGGAAATGAATATTGAGCATTAACTATTAATGGAAAAATCACTATAAGGAATATGGAAGAAAGAGTTTATCTAGAGGGAAAGATGAGACAGTCATCGAAATTGTACTTTCCTGTGGCTTGATGTTTATTAAGGAAGAGATTCTATTGACCTGGCATTGACTTGTTGCTTCATAATCAATGGCAGACACAGGGTTTTAACATCAATTACTGGGAATTTGTGCTCCACTGGTGCAAAAATTCTATAAAACAATCACCCAACAATGACATGGATTTTGTTAATCAAAATCTTAGACACTTACTGTTCTTTGATGTGTTTGACACAGGGGCACAGAATTCATCTAAAAAGATGAGGAAGGCATCCCGGAGGCACAGAGAGGTACACCAGTCTGAAATACTGTCCCCGCAAACCCCGCCAATCTCACTTTCTGCTTATTGGTACCTCCTCCCCACTGCACAACCAAAAAAAAAAAAAAAAAAAGTCCAATTTAAGACGTGGGAAGCTCAGAACCACTACACTAAATTAACACCGTGGGCAGTACTCCATACACAGATTGGCTGAGGGGCAGCTTCTGGTCCTGAAAAATGAATGAAACCTGGCG
This sequence comes from Ursus arctos, assembly GCF_023065955.2. Classification (NCBI taxonomy): domain Eukaryota; kingdom Metazoa; phylum Chordata; class Mammalia; order Carnivora; family Ursidae; genus Ursus; species Ursus arctos. The sequence continues at coordinate 9,742,289 of NW_026622852.1, forward strand.
GCTGAATGGTCCTTGTTCTACAGGTGAACCGAACCCTTCCAGACAGTTCCAATAGAAGATTCCTTTCCAACTGCCAGTTTTGTTGACAGGGAATAGCCTGCAGCTATTTAAAAAGAAGCATTCAACAAAATAAAATAGAATAAAAAATAAAAAAATAAAAAGCAGCATTCATCTCTCTGACAGCTAGTCAGTAATTCCCCTGGGGGGTCAGACTTTGCCCAGTTTGACCTTAGGAAGATCGCCTGAGAAACGGTGGAGAAGGAATGTGTCCTGTTCTTACTGCATAAAACCCATACATAAATCCCTGACAGAGATTAGGAAAAAATACTCTCCCAAGGCACTGGAATGTCAGGATATACATATTTCCTACTAGATGAATGAGCACTGTGAGTATTTACATGGTCTGCTGAGGGATCTAACGGGGGGGTACAGAATCCCTGGGAGAAGTGGGCAGATACCAAGTAAAGGTAGATTTCTTAGTACTTGTAAGAATGCTAAGTACATTATTTTAAGTTAAAAGGTATATTAAGTATATTATATACTCATATTAATGTGCTCATATATTATACCTATTATACTTACATATACTAAGTATATAACATTATTATATTATTATTTAAATAATTATGCTGTAATCATTTCTTAAAAAACTGCTTTCCTGGAATAAAGGATTCCATCTCTTTGCAGAGAAGCCATCTTACGGACAAAAGACAGAGGGTCTAGCTCTGTCCCTACATCGGTCCCATTTTTGCCACTCGCATCTCCATGTTCACCTACAGTTCACCAAATACATGTTTGGCCAAATTAAGATTTATTTGATAATGGAGGGAAATAAGGAAATACTTGGTGCCTCAGGACCTCAAAAGATCATACACTTAAAATCTGGATTTTAAGAAGCTTTAGTCTCATAAGTAACTTCAGACACAAAAAATAAAAGAAAAAACGCTTTCTTTTTTAATGAAGAAAAATATAAAGTCTGCAAAATATTAAAGTGACTCTACTTTTAGTCTCAACATAGAAGTGTTTCGTTTAAAGCTATTAATAGTTTACTAACATGAACCATTAAGTGAAGAAAAGGAGGAAAATAAAATGGAAACTTTCCGGGCTAGAATGAGCTCTTCTTAATTTCCATTTAATATTTGGGTAGGAACAATTCTTAGAAATGATCACAAACACAATAATTACTGGCTTAATCCTAAATAGATTTGCAGTCATTTCTTTGCATGTTATTTTTGGCACGCTGGCTGTGGTGGTGGCCTGCCATAATGTTGATATAACTGGTTTCTCAGAAAACAAGATTTGTGACAATTTGCTCCATTCTGCTCCAGAGACAATCTGAGGCTTTCAAAAGGGGCTAAAAATGCACACAAATCTTCCCCCTCACAGCTGCTTCTTGTTTAACATTGTCAAATTTTCTTAATTAAAATTTCAGATTTTATGCTTGGCTTTTTTTTTTTTCCTCCCCTTAAAGCTCAAATGCTACTCTGCCCCTTTAGGAGGCTGCAAAAAAGCCAGATAACGGCCCTGTTTTATTGGAAGAGCTCATTTTCATCTGTATTAAATTTTATTCAGTCTGAACCCCAACAGGCTAGATTTAGCTTTGAGGTGAGCAGAGCATATAATTCACCCCAAATCATAATTGTTGGTGAACTATCATGGTCACTCCCTGAACCTTCGTTATAAAAGTCTCTGGTCCCCTGGCTTTCAATACCAGCTGTGTGCCGAGAGCTCCTAATTTATTATCTCAACCCAAACCCCTCCCCTAAATTCCACAGTCCCTTAACCAACTGCCCCCTCGATATCAGAATGCCTAATCGACACCCCAAATTCATTCTGTCCAAAACTGATTTCTGAGTATCCCCCCAAATCTCCTTCCTCTGTCACTTTCCCCATCTCAGATGGTTGAGGCAACTACATCCTTCCAGTCGACCAAGCCTAAACCCAAAACATCACACTCTGGTCTGAGCCACCATCACCTTTTTTTTTTTAATTTTTTATTTAAATTCAATTTAATTAACATATACTATATTATGAGTTTCAGGGGTAGAATTTAGTGATTCATCAGCTGCATACAACACCCAGTGCTCATTCCATCAAGTGCCCTCCTTAATGCCCATCACCCAGCCACCCCATCCCCACCCATCTCCCCTCCAGCAACCCTGTTTGTTTCCTTTAGTTAAGAGTCTCTCATGGTTTGCCTCCCTCTCAGTTTTCATCTTATTTTATTTTTCCTCCCCTTCCCCTATGTTCATCAGTTTTGTTTCTTAAATTCCCCATGAGTGAAATCATATGATATTTGTCTTTCTCTAACTTATTTTGCTGAGCATAATACCCTCTAAGTCCATCCATGTCATTGCAAATGACAAGATCTCATTTCTTTTTGATGGCTGAGTAATATACCATTATATATATACACCACATCTTCTTTATCCATTCATCTGTCAATGGACATCTGGGCTCTTTCCATAGCTTGGCTATTGTGGACATTGCTGCTATAAACATTGGGATGTATGTGCCCCTTCGAATCACTATGTTTGTATCCTTTGCATAAATACCTAGTAGTGCAATTGCTGGCTCGTAGAGCAGTTCTATTTTTAACTTATCTCAACCCAAACCCCTCCCCATACTGTTCCATACTGTTTTCCAGAGTGACTGCGCCAGTTTGCATTCCCCCCAACACTGCAAAGGGGTTCCCCTTTCTCCACATCCTCACCAACATTTGTTGTTTCCTGACTTGTTAATTTTAGCCATTCTAACTGCTGTGAGGTGGTATCTCATTGTGGTTTTGATTTGTATTTCCCTGATGCCATGTAATGGTGAGTACTTTTTCATGTGTCTGTTAGTCATTTGTATGTCTCCTTTGGAGAAATGTCTGTTCATGTCTTCTGCCCATTTCTTGACTGGATTTTTTGGTTTGGGGGTGTTGAGTTTGATAAGTTCTTTATAGATTTCAGATACTAGCCCTTTATCTGATACGTCATTTGCGAATATCTTCTCCCATTCTGTAGGCTGCCTTTAGTTTTGTTGATTGTTTCCTTTGCTGTGCAAAAGCTTTTTATCCTGATGAAGTCCCAAAAATTCATTTTTGCTCATTTCTCTTGTCTTTGCAAGAAGTTGCTGTGGCTGAGCCACCATTACCTCTTGTCTGCATCACTGCAACCCCCCCCCCCCCGCGCCAAGTCTCTCTGCTTCTGCCCTTATCCACCTCACCCTATTCTCAAAGTGGCAGCCAGAGTAATCTTTTCAAATCATAAGTCAGCTCACAGCACTCCTTTGCCAAAAACTCTACAGCGGCCCCTCATTTCAGTCAGGATAAAAGCCAAAGTTCTTTAAATGGCCCCATTACCTCATGAAGGTACCTTATAACCCTACAAGTGGGAGACAATTCTCCATGGGTCTCTTGCTTTTCTGCACATCTTTCAAGAAGAAACACTTTGTTCCAGACAATCTTTTCAAAAATGTGTGGCTAGCAAGCAGCTTTGGAAAAATACAGCATCTCCTTCCAGAGCTGAGAGCAGTTTGCTTGCTATCCAGTGTGACAAAGATCATATCTCCCTCCATGCAAAGGGTAGGCAGGTTTGCTTGCAGTCCATTATGAGAGACTCCGGTACGTCGCATCCACCTGGGGGCCGCACATTGCCTCCCTGGGACTCGGAGGAAGGGGAACTGATGGAAATATGCTGCTGTCATGCTTCTTGCCGTGCCACGAATAATAAGGGTTTTGGTCTCTGACTCAGGAGTCTCATGCCTTCTGCCAGAATCCACAAAACTGTGTAGGCTAAATTTGTCAGCTTGCAAATAGAGGAAAATCTCAGCCCCTCCGTCCCAGACACCCATCCAACCCATCTCTTACTATTATCCCCTCACTCACTTCAGCTCAGCCACACGGTCTGCTCCCTCTTCTTTGATTGCATTTGACACACTCCTTTCTTAAGGCCTTTCTACTGGCTTTTGTTTTCTGCCTGAAATACCCTTTCCCCAGATATCTAGTTGGCTCCTTCCTCTTTGCCAAGTCTTTGCTCTAATTTCACCTTCTCAATGGGGCCGGCTCTAACCACCTCATTTAAAATTGCACCTGACCCTCCTTCCTTCCTCAACATTCCCAGTTCTCTTTACTTGGCTCTATTTTTTCTTTGCTTCCCTGCACATATCACCTTCTATGTACTATATAGAGGGTCAGCGAATATTTTCTTGAAGGCCAAATAATAAATATTTTAAGTCTGTGGGCCTAAAGTTCTCTCTTGCAACTACAGAGGGCTCCCAACTTACGAAAGTTCGATTTACAATTTTTTTAGTTTACAATGGAACAAAAGCAATGAGTCTTCAGTATAAACTGTACTTGGAATTTTAAATTTTGATCTCTCCCCAGGCTAGCGGTAATGCAGTATGAGACTCTCTCGTGATGCTGGGCAGTGACAGTGAGCCGCAGCTCCAGTCAGCCACGTGATCATGAAGGTCAACAACTGAGAACTCACAACCGTTTGGTACCTATACAGCCATTCTGCTTTCTGCTTTCAGTATGCATTACATGAGATGTTCAATACTTCATCATAAAACGGGTTTTGTGTTAGATGATTTTGTCCAACTGTAGGGTAATGCAAGTGTTCCTAGCATGTGTAAGGTGGGCTAGGCTAAGCTATAGTGTTTGGCAGGTTAGGTGAATTAAATGCATTTTTGACTTAGGGTATTTTCCACTTACACTGGGTTTATTAGGTGTCATCCCATTGTAAGTCAAGGAAGATCCCTAGTGAAGTCTGCCACTGTCGTGGCAAAGCAGCCATGGGTAATACACACATGAACGGGCGTGGCCATGTCCTAGTAACACTTTATTTACAAAATAGACAGCTGGCCTTAGGCGTTAAATTGTCAATCCCCATGTTATGTAACTTAGTTATCACATTTACTGTTTGTTTGCCTCATCGCACTAGAATATAATCTCCATGAAGGCAGAAATCTGTTTTACTCACTAGTATTTCCCAAGTGCCTGGAACAGTGACTAAAAGGCATAGCAGGAACTCAATAAATTACTGGCCAAACAAAAGTACAATCAGGGAACACATACTTGTAGATCAATTTCCAAACAATCTAAATCGGAATTAGATTCAAACTCACAGACAATATTTGAGATAGACAAAGTCAAGTAAGTCTAACTCCATAATGATCCCTTCCCCTTAACTATCCCATTCATCACTCAATGAGGATAAACTTTCAGCAGCCTCGTTTGTTCCAAATGAGCCTGTTCCCCTGGTCACAGTTATTTGAGGGGAGGGTCAGAACCTCTCCCAAGCTAGACCAATAACCCTCCTTCTCCCCGCAAGGACTTGGAACTTACACTGAAAAAGGGAGTCATCTCGTGTAGCTGGAAATGTAACATGTAAATTTAAAACTAAGGACATGTGTGGTAGAAATGTACTTCCTCGTCCCCTTGAAGCTGAGCGTAACCACATGACATGCTTAGGACAATGAAACATGAATGGAAATGATGCAGGTGAAAGATGTGGGTGAAAGCTATAAAGGCCAGTGTGCTTTTTAACAAATGGTTATGGGATCATTGGATGCTCACATGCAAAAGAATGAAGGTGAACCTCGACGTCACATCATACACAAAAATCCACTCAAAATGGATCGAAGACCTAAATGTAACAGCTACAATTGTAAAACACTTAGAAGAAAACACAGGAGTAAGCCTGTGTGACCTTGAATTAGGCAATGGTTTTTTAGATAGGACACCAAAATCACAAGCAGCCTAAAAAAAAAAAAAAAAAGATAAACCGCACCTCAGATGTGTGTCAAAAGACACTATCAAAAAAATGAAAAGACAACTCCCAGAATGGGAGAAAATACTTGCAAATCATATACAGGCAGACCTTGCAGATCTTAGAGATTCAGTTCCAGACCACTGCAATAAGGCAAGTCAATTTTTTTTTTTTTGGTTCCCAGGGCATATAAAAGTTACATTTACACTGTACCGTCGTCTATTTAAAGTGTGCAATAGCATTATGTCTAAAAAAGCAATGTACATACCTTAATTAAAAACTACTTGATTGCTGAAAAATGCTAACCATCCTCTGAGATTCAGAGTCGTAATCTTTGCGGGTAGAGGTCTTGCCTCGATCCTGATGCCGGCTGACTGATCGGAGTGATGGCTGCTGACGGTTGGGGTGGCTGTGGCAACTTCTTCAAATAAGACAACAATGAAGTTTGCCTCATGGATTGACTCTTCCTTTCATGAACAATTTCTCCGTAGTATGCGATGCTGGTTTTTTTTAAGGTTTTATTCTTTATTTGACAGAGAGAGAGCGTGAGCGCACAAGCAGGGGGAGCAGCAGGCGGAGAGAGAGGGAGAAGAAGGCTTCTCACTGAGCAGGAAGCCTGACGTGGGGCTCGATCCCAGGACCTGAGTCAAGGAGATGCTTAACCGACTGAGCCACCCAGATGCCCCGCCACGCTGCTTGATAGCATTTTAGTCATAGTAGAACTTCTTTCAAAATTGGACAATCCTCTCAAACCTTGCTGCTGCCTCACCAAGGTTATGCAATATTCTAAGTCCTTTCTTGTCATTTTAACAATCTTCACAGCATCTTCACCAGAAGTAGATTCCGTCTTAAGAAAACACTTTCTTTGCTCATCCATAGGAAGCAACTCCTCAGTCATTAAAATTTTGTCATAAGGGGCACCTGGATGTGTCAGTCAGCTAAGCCTCTGACTCTTAATTTCAGCTCAGGTCACGATCTCAGGGTAGTAAAATTGAGTCCTGCATCAGGCTCATGTGCTGGGCATGGAGCCTGCTTAAGATTCTCTTTCTCCCTCTCCCGCTGCCCCTCCACTGCCCCCATCTCTCTCTCTTTAAAAAAAAACAACGTGAAATTGCATCAATTCAATCACATCTTCAGGCCCCACTTCTAATTATTCGCGATCCCTTTCTCTTTGTACCATATCTGCTAGTTAACTCCCTCCTCTGAAATCTTGAGCACCTCGAAGTCATCCGTGAGAATCAGAATCCACTTCTTCCAAACTCTTGTTCACGTTGATATTTTGATCTCTTTCCATGAATCATGAGTGCTCTTAATGGCATTTAAAATGGTGACTTCTTCCTAGGTTTTCAATTTACTTTCCCAGATCCATCAGAGGAATCACTAGCTATGGCACCTATAGCCTTTTTACAAAATGTATCTCTTAAATAGTAAGATTTGAAAGTCAAAATGATTTCTTGATCTATAGACTACAGAGTGGATGCTGTATTAGCAATCTCATTGTACCTCTCCATCAGAGCTCTTGGGTGACCAGATGTATTGTTAATGAGCAGTCATATTTTGAAAGGCATCTTTTTTTCTGAGCAGCAGGTCTCAACAGTGGGCTGACAATATTCAGTAAACCATGTCGTGAACACATGTGCTGCCATCCAGACTTTGTTGTCCCATTTACAGAGCACAGGCAGAGTAGATTCAGCATAACGCTTAAGGGCCTTAGGGTTTTCCAAATGATGACTTTACATTGGTTTCAATGTAAAGTCATCAGCAGCATTAGCCCCTATTAAGAGGGTCAGCCTGTCCTTTGAAACGTTGAAGCCAGGCATCGACTTCTCCTCTCCAGCTATGAAAGTCTTACATGGCATCTTCTTCCAACAGAAGGCTGTTTGGTCTACACTGAAATCTATTGCTTAGTGGAGCCACCTTCATGAATGATTTTAGCCTGATCTTCTGGAGAACTTGCTGCTTCATTTTGAACTTTTATGTCATGGAGATGGCTTCTTTCCTTCAACCTCATGACCTCATGAACCAACCTCTGCCAGCTTCCAACTTTCCTTCTGCAGCTCCCTCACCTCTCTCAGCCTTCACGAAATTGAAGAGAGTTAAGGCCTTGCTCTGGATTAGGCTCTGGTGGAAGGGAATGTTGTGCCTGCCTTGATCTTCTATCCAGACCACTGAAACCTTCACCATCTCAGCAGTAGGGCTGTTTCATTTTATCATTTGTGTGTTCACCGGAGTAGCACTTTTAATTTCCTTCAAGAACTTCTCCTTTGCATTCACAACTTGGCTGTTTGGCAGAAGAGGCCTAGCTTCCAGCTTATCTTGGCTTTTGATATGCCTCCCTCACTAAGCTTCATTGTTTCTAGCTTTTGATTTAAAGTGAGAGACGTGTGACTCTCCCTTTGACTTGAACACTTAGAGGCCACTGTAGGGTTATTAATTGGCTTCATTTCAGCATCATTGTGTAACAGGTAATAGGGAGGCCTGAGGAGAGGGAAAGAGATGGGGAACAGCCAGTAGGTGGAGCAGTCAGAGCGCACACAACATTAAGTTTGTTATCTTATATGGGTGGGATTGTGACACCCCAAAACAATTACTATAGTAACAGTAAAGATTACTGATTATAGATCACCATGACAAACAAAATAACGGAAAAGTTTGAAATACTGAGAGTGCTACCAAATGTGACACAAAGTGAGCAAATAGTGATGGGAAAATGGCGCCAAGAGACTTATTCAATGCAGGGTTGCCACAAACCTTCAATTAGTAAAAAACATAGTACCTGTGAAGTGCAAGAAAGTGAAGCACAACAAAACAAGGTGTGCCTGTATTGGACAAAGGTCTAGTATCCAGGATAAACGAAGAACTCTTACCACGAAACGATACAGAGACAACAAAATTTAAAAACGAGTAAAGAATTGGGGCGCCTGGGTGGCTCAGTCGGTTAAGTGCCCAACTCTTGCTTTCAGCTCAGATCACAATCTCAGTGTCATGAGATTGTGCCCCACGGAGTCTGCTTAAGATTCTCTCTCCCTGACTATGGACTATGAGAAACAAACTGAGGGCCACAGAGGGGAGGGGGGTGGGGGAATGGGATAGGCCGGTGATGGGTAGTAAGGAGGGCACGTATTACATGGTGCACTGGGTGTTATACACAACTAATGAATCATCGAGCCTTACATCGGAAACCGGGGATGTACTGTATGGTGACTAACATAATATAATAAAAAATCACTATAAAAAAAAAAAAAAAGGATTCTCTCTCCCTCTGCCCCTCCCCCCACTCACATGCAAGCTCTCTTTCTAAAATAAATAAAATCTTTAAAAAAATGAGTGAAGAATTTGAATGGATATTTCTCTCCAATGAAGATATATAAATAGCCAATAAACATATGAAAGAATGCCCAAAATCATTAGACATTAGAGAAATGCAAATCAAAGTTGTTATGTGATACCACTAGGATTGCTATAATCAAAAATCAATTAAGGAATTAGTGAAGATGTAAAGAACTGGAACCTTCATAGGTTGATTGTGGGAATGTAGTAGCAGTATGGCTACTTTGGAAATAGTTTGGCAATTCCTCAAAAAGTCAAATGTACAGGGGCACCTGCGTGGCTCAGTTGGTTAAGCATCTGTCTTCAGCTCAGGTCATGATCTCCAGGTCCTGAGATCAAGCCATGCATCTGGCTCCCTACTCAGCAGTGTGTCTGCTTCTCCCTCTCCCTGTGCCCCTCCCTCCCCTCTCGTGCTCTCTCTCTCTCAAATAAATAAAATCTAAAAAAGAAAAAAAAAGTTAGATGTACAATTACATATGACCCAGCAATTCCACTTCTAGGTACATACCTTAGAAAATTGAAACCATATGTATGCACAAAAACTCATACATGAATGTTCATAGCAGCATTATTCATAATAGCTTAAAAGTGGAAATATCCTAAATGTCCCTCAGCTGGTAAACAAAGACAGTATGGAAGTGATACAATAGAATGTTGTTCAGCCATAAAAAGGAATCAAGTACTGATACATGCTACATCATGGATGGAACTTGAAAACATTATGCTAAATAAAAGAAGCCAGACACAAAAGGCCATTTATTTATAGGACTCCATTCATATGAAATGTCCAGAACAGGCAAATCCACACAGACAGAAACTAGATTAGTGGTTGCTAGGGGATGGGAGGAGGAGGGAATCAGAGTGGACCGCTAGTGGGTACAGGGCTTCTTTTAGAGTGATGAAAATGTTCTGGATGGAAATGTTCTGGACTTGATAGTGCTGATGGTTGTATGACATATAACTACACTAAAAAATACACTGAATTGTATACACTTAATTTTGTGCTTTAAAATAGTGAATTTTGTTATGTGAATTATATCTCAATTTTAAAAAATATGCATCAAAACCCCAACAGATACCACTTCACACATACCAGACTGTTAAAATAAAGACTAGCACCATAGAGCATTTGAGGATATGGAAATGGGAGCCTGCCTACGTTGCTGGTGGGAATGCAAAATGGTACTGCCCATTTGAAAGATAGGAAATTTTCAACAAAGTTAAACATATACTTCAGGAATTCCACTCCTGGGTATCTACCCAACAGAAATGAAAACATATGTCCACACAAAGACATGTACGTGAATGTTCAACTGGTGAATGGATAACCAATATAGGGTATATTCATACAATGGAATACAATTCGACAATAAAAATGAAGTACAATTATATTCAACAACATGGATGAATGTCCAAAGCATTACATTAAGGGGAAGAAGCCAGAAACCACAGACTATATATAGGATGATTCCACTTACATAAATTTTATTTAAAGGCAACACTATAGAGACAAAAGGTCAGTGTTTGTCCAGGGCCAGGGAATCCGGAGTGGAGACTGACGGCAAAGAGGCAAGAGGAAACTTTCTGAGGTGAAGGCAGTGTTCCAAAGCTCAGCCATGGTCATGGCTGCACAAAAGTATACATTCCCTAAATCTAGACTTGTATACTTAAAAGGAGTAACCTTGATGGTATTTAAAGTATACCTCAATAAAGGCATTTAAAACAAACCAGAAAAAGCCAGATTCCTTTTTCTTTGCCACGGTGACGAGCATCATTCCGGATAGTGGAGGTTCCAATGGCCTCCACAACGTGGAACAGGGTGCTCTATTGACCTGACACACACGTATAGCAAGAGCAAGAAATAAAGTATTGTTATTTTAAGCTGCTGAGATATGGGGGTTATTACTAAAGCATAGCCTAGCCCATTCGGATTAATACAGAAATTGATTCCAGAGGTGGTATTGACTCAAGTCAATATTAAGTTTAGTCACTTAAGTCAAGGGAGGTTGGACATGGGAATGAAAAGTGGCATCTTAGAAATACTGTGGTGTGGTTATCTGGTATATGACACTGAATCAAATAGACAAAAAACAGACTAAATTTTTTGGAGAACTGTGTTGCCAAAGAACCACCAGCCCTGAAAGAGATGAGACTTTGTGACTTAAAATGATCCCTTGGCCTCATCACGAGGCAGGAAATGTTCTGAGAAAGTTGCTCACTTCCTCAGGAGGGCAATTTCCCTGATAACCACTTGAGATGTGGCCTAAGACATTATGGAAAAATAAAGACTCTTTCAGGAGGTGAAGCCGGATGCTACAGAGAACAATGGACAAGGGTGATACTGCCAGGAAATGTGATCAAGGTCTAATCGAGAAGCATTCTCCATTCGCACAGTCAGGAGGCTCAAAATATGGGATTTTAAAACTGTAACAGACCAATGTTGGCTATGTGTTTGCCATGCTTCACTTTTCCATTCGGAGTGGGAGTTTTTATTGGGGTTATCCTGCCCCTGCTCAACTACTATGTAAGTTGTGTGTAGAGGGCAAGTAACATTTTAGTTCATGGTCACCAGATCAATGGGAGCCACATTTGGACTTGAAATAGACTACAGGGTATTTCATGGAGATGCCATGACTGGATGGGATTTGGGGAGTATCTCCCTCCAGGCTGAAGTGAGTATATTTTGTGTGAAGGAAGGAAGGAGAATAAGCCAAATATCTAGATTACGGCAGTCATAAGTGCTGTTCACCAACATTTCTGGTACTTCTTCCAGGCACATCATAGCATTGTGTTTCCTCCCCAGCTGAAGGTGGTAAAACTCTGGGATTTGCTTTGAATATGAACTATGTCACTTCTGGGTAGAAGCTCTAAGAGCCAATTCATGTATACCATGCTCTCTTTCCCTCTCCTGGCAGAGTGGAGACTCCAGCAGCCCAGGGCCCTGTATGAGGACAATGTGGAGTGGATCCCTCACTGGCCCGAAACAGAGAAGGGGCATGACAGAAACACATGGCGGTGTTGTGGTCATTTTCTTCCCATGACGTAGCCTAGGAACCAGGAGCAGAGGCTCATCCGCTGGGAAGGAAGCAGATGCACAGGAGACAGAGTAAAAATGGTCTCTAAAGCTTTTTAAATCTGAATTCAAATGCTTCCTGAGGATCTCTCACATTCCTGTCCCTGAGTTCCACAAGACGCCCTTTACCCACTTAACAGATGCTTCCTCGAGTTTTTGTTTTTAAACTAGCTCAAGTTGATTTTATTCCCATCCAAAGAGTTATAACTAATGCATCCCCAAATTTATCAAGCCCCTTATGCCAAAGAACAACAACGAAAAAGACAAATGTGAAAGCCTGGGACACACTGTGAGAACCATGGTGGATGCAGCACAAATGGGAATGTAGCAGAGACAAGCCAACTGTTGGCCATAACCATTTCCTCTTTTTCCCTGAGCCCACAGACTACATTTCTCTGCCTCTTTCATCATTAGGTGAAGTGAGATGACTGAGCTCTAGCCAATGGAATATGAACAGATCATATGCATTACCTCCTTCACACAACCCTCCATGCTTTTTCCCCTTTCGCAGCTTGATGCAAAAGGACAGAGTGACCTTAGCAGCCATGCATTGAAGACAGAAGAGCCACAAGACAAAGAACATGGGTTACTGAATCACAACATGAAAAGTCACGCGCTGGCAGGAACAACCTGCTTTGTGACAGATGTTAGCTTACCCTAACTCATCCAGGGGAGTAGAAGAAAGCATTTTATGCTAGGTTACCTGTTGGTGATTCTTATATACCTCGTTTGATCTTCCCTGAAGCTGAATGAGGTGGTGAAATTGTCCCCATTCTACAGAGGGGTTAGGCAAAGTTCAGAGAAGTGAACTTGTTGGGGAAGAGGATCACATGGCACTACCCAGCCAAGTCCAGCTTCAAACACAGACCTCCTGATTCTCAGAGGCCAATTTTTTCCCACTGTTACACTGAATGCTAAAGATTCCTCCTTAAACTGAACATATTAGCACCTAATCTAAATCTCTAAACTATGAAATCGATTCTAAAAAGATGAAAGACAAGGTAATCCTCCCTCAAGATAACTGTGCCATCCCATTTATCTCTTCATGCCCACTGCTCAGTCAAGAACATGGCAGAAAGAGAGACTTTCCCATTTGTCTGAAAAGGTTTTAGAAAGTCTTACCAAGAAACAAAAAGTTAAGTGCACATCACACTACAATTAGACACCAGCATAACAGATGTTGTGTTGGTGTAGACCAACCACAATAAGACTAATTTCATCAAGTGGAATTTACTTAAGTAACAATATAACAATTCAATTGCATGTTGTAGGTAAATGAGTTGTAGCAATACAAGAATACCGAATTCCGGGAATACCTGGCAACTTACACATACAGCTAATAATGCAGGGTAATAATGCAGGGTATTCTGTAATACTGAAGAATGAAAAATAAAGCATGTTGACTTTCAAGTTGGGATGATTTATTTGCACTTAAAAATACAACTTCTAAGATGACATCTGTTTTCAAAAATGTCTTAATGTTAAAAATATGCTACAGGAACTGTTGTCTTCATGTTGAAAATGTGGATGTCATATCAGCATTAGCTTACAAATCATAGGTGATAACATTAACACAAAATCAGCAAGCAAATACGCATTGGGAACACAGTTTTTATATTAAAAATATCAGAAGTTCACAGTTTTCTTCTTTCTTCCCGACTTATATTGATAAAATGCTTTTATAGCTACAATCTATTTCACTTTCTGGTACCAGATCCAATGCCTATTTGATCAGCAGATGGATGCTACTAACACATTCATCTTACATAGAACTCACACATCTTCAATTTCTAAAAATGTCTTGCTCTGTAAAACTGTGACCACTGGGAATGGAAAAGATAGGAAACCAAGTTCAAGTGTAATGAGAAGAGAATGAGGGACAGAAAATGTTGGCAATTTTTACTAATAAATCATTGAATTACAAAGTACATACAGGTAGCTTTGATGAGTCAACAAGAAACCACACACTGATTTACAAAGTCTATGACCTCTAACTACTTTTGTTTAATCCAAATGAAAGTGAAAAATACACATTTTCAAAGAATTTCAAAATCCACCTACATGGCATGGTAACATTAAGGGTTTTTAGATAAGCAGACCACAAGACAGGTTTATTTTGTTTGTGTTTTAAGGCAAAGCAAAATTTCCCAAGTGAAATACCTACAAAATAAATTTGCTTTAGAAATAAATTTCAGTAATAAAATAATACTTCTCACTTATTAAATATATATTTTACCTTTACATCTGATTTAGCAACTTGCATCAAAAAATTCAAGAGTTCTATGAATATTTGCAAATAAATATTTAAAACACTAGCATATAAATGCCTCAGCTGGTATTCATTTGGGTGTTTGGATGTCAACAGTTAGCAAAGGGAAAAAAAGAATAAATAATAAACTACCTACTTATAAAAAAATTTTCCCTTAGACAACATGAGAATGCGACATACTGGTTCGGAATGAAGTCATTTTTCTGGACAGCACATATCAGTGGAACACGTGTGCTCTCCTTTTGCAAATCAAAGTACCCAACAGTACTGCTTTCTTCAGCCATTAAATCAACAGCCTAAGATTTATGTTTACCATAATCTTTCTTTTCATGTAAAGTATATCCTTAAAAAATGAATCACTGTATAAAAAGCAACAGTCCACTATGAAGAGTAAAATCATTTCAGGTAAAAAGTGAAGTAATTAATGAAAATTGTTTAAACTAATTTACTAACCTGGACACTTGGTTCCAATAAAGACAAGAATGAATTAGGATGTCTGTATGATTTCCCAAGCAGGGAGTCACATCCCTTCAAATTGAGGAAGACCTTCCAGCATCTCAAAATAACAGAATTCCTTTAAAACTGAAATGATAAGCAGTATTCTCTAATATGTTCACGTATCCAATTTCTCTGGCTATCAGTTCTGTTACACTGAGACCCAACTTTTTCTTTTCCTAATAGTGTTCAATAGACTACTAATAATTAAAACAAAATTACTAGAAAATATTAAGTAGCAATAAAACCAAAGCTCCCACTGGGATATGCCAGCATCCCTTACATTCATCACTTAAACTGTGTGTTTCTAAGAACTACTGGATTAACATACAAGTTTTACTTCATAAAGTTTAGCATTATACTTCAAAGTACCTTGAGATTTCCTATTAAATACCTGATCTGTAGGCATCTGTATGAATTCTTTATTAAATACAGTGAGGCGGCTGCTTGGATTTTTCCATGCAAGGTCGGGTTACAGTATTACCATCTGATATATTTATAAATGGGACAGAATGGGGGTTAGACTTCCACCGAAGCTAGATGCACCAGCCCTTTAGGACGGATCAGGCCAAGAACCTGCTCAGCCTTCTGAATCCACTAAACAGTCCTTGCATCATTTCTTTCTGCCGTTTTCAAGTCATGAACGGATTGGAATGGACTTCCATGCCATCAAAATCAGATAGCAACTGCTCAACAGAGAAGGTATTCTCCCTCATGATAAATTCTGATGCATCCTTCCTTACATTTCAAGTTCAATAATCTGAAGTAACTAAATCTGACAGCAGATATAAAAAAGACAAAGCTATCAACAATGGGAAGTGGGAACAGGGTTTCAAACAAGCAATCGAATACGTAAAGAAAAATATATAAATAACTGGTCTACAGGAGGGGAGACAATTTGGAGAAAATCCTGCACTCTTTCTGAAAGAGCAGGATAAAACATTGTCTATTTCATATTTATAAGTTATTTTCTATCTACTTGCCTATCTGATCTAGACATGTCTACAGAGATTAAAAATGTCAATTACATGAACACATATAATTTAAGTATATCACACACATTAAAAATACTAATAATAGGCAGCAAAAGGCTTAAAGTATATAACTTTAAAAAAACTATCTGCCAAATCATAAGTGGGTAGCTAGTGACTAATATTCCTTAAATAGTCATATTGGCATAGCTGAGACACCAAATTCTTCAGAATAATGTTAACCTTAGAAAATATTATTTTAGGGGTGCCTGGGTGGCTCAGTCAGGTAAGCGTCTGGCTCTTGATTTCAGCTCGGGTCTTGATCTCAGGGTCATGAGTTCAAGCCCCACGTTGGGACCCATGCTGGGTGTGGAGCCTACTTTATATATATATAATTTTAATCATAAAACCTACTAACATCTCAAAGGTGAATCACTCTACAACTCTAATTGTTTGTGCTGTTGCATCTGAAAAAGCGACAAATGTTTGTAAAATCAGATTAAAATAACAATGTTAAAAATAAGGTCTCAGTCTAGTATTTAAGGAGCTGTGGGAGAGTGAGTGATCAAAGATGACCTTGATCGGGGCGCCTGGGTGGCGCAGCGGTTGAGCGTCTGCCTTCGGCTCAGGGCGTGATCCCAGCGTTATGGGATCAAGCCGCACATCAGGCTCCTCCGCTATGAGCCTGCTTCTTCCTCTCCCACTCCCCCTGCTTGTGTTCCCTCTCTCGCTGGCTGTCTCTATCTCTGTCAAATAAATAAATAAAATCTTAAAAAAAAAAAGATGACCTTGATCATCTGCAGAATAAAATGATGAAATGAAAGTTTATGGGCACTTGAACAGAAAAAAGCAAACCTCACAGATACATATTTGAACCAGAACTGAGAATACAACTATGGTGGTTGGGTGATCATAGTAGATAGCAACTCCAGGAAGCATGCTTTTGGGAGGCCTTTTCTTTAAACAGACCTGCAGCACACATAAATGAGCACTCCCTGACACTCAGCATCATTCCAACCCACATGCCATTAGCCATGTTTCAAGTGCTCAATTGTCCCATGTGGCCAGTGGCCACGAGACCGGACAGAGCAGGACTGAAGAGGTTGGGTGTGGGGGAGGAGATAATTTCCCAAGACTCATTCCAGGCCCTATGAATCACAAAATCTTAGGGCATCTAAACAATCACTAGAGTCTTCATTAACTCATTTTAACTAAATGCATTTGTATTTATGATTGATAAAGATGGAGAGAATAGGAGAAAAACAGAAATACGTAAAAAGAAAAATCAATGAAGGATTAATCAGAGTAATTCCAAAAATCTTTCTGTTAGTCACAAAAATCTTTTCAATTATTATTTTCAGTCACTTTAAAGGAAGGATGAGAAGTAGCATCATAACGACCATAGTGACTATTAGTGCCTATCACAATGTAACTACGCTTACAGCAGCTTCAAAAGGAGAAATACTCGATTGTCTTCAAAAGGGGGTAAACCTTCTTCTTTATACACATCCCACTGATTTGAAGCCCTTATCAAAGACTCATAGAGGAACCTCAAAGTTCAACTGTAAGTTCCCAGGCCAGGTAGGAACGACAGTCACATAGCTCTGCTAACCTGCCTACTTGGCCAAAGACAATATACTTAGATTGCTTCAATGATTAAAAAATCTTTCTTGATGCTGATTAATTTGGAATTCACCTCTCTAAAGCTTCTACCCACTTGTAGAGAAAACAGAATCAATGAGCTTCCTTTTCCTATGTAACTTGAGACCTTCCTGTATCCAGGAGAAGCACAGAAACATTAAAATATATGTCCACATAGGAGTTGATATAGTTAATCTTCCATTAATTATCAAGCGGAAGTCATGCCTTCCTTGTCACTGATCCTACAAAGCAGAACCTTTGCTTGAGTCTTAAAATTTATACAGCACTAATCAGAACCCTGGCTCTCCATTTAAAAAAAAGAAAAGAAAATTATACCAAAACTACACAAATTGCACAAACTGTCAGACATATTGGCAGCCCAAACCCATCACATATGCCCCTCAAAACATTAGATAAAACATTGTCACTTCAGCACTCATTCTTCACAAAGCACCCTGGATCCAAAGTCACTCCAAAAATGCAGTATTAGCTGACGCCATGAAAGTGGCATCACCAGGGCATCGTCAACAGGCCAGGAGACAGATAAATATTTGTAGTGTTAATGATATTACAACAATTACACAGTCAATGGATAGATCATCCATATTAACAGTTAACTATAAAAAGAACAGGACAATCAGAGAAAGACAATTATCATGAGGTTTCACTCACACGAAACAGCGCAGAGGATCATAGGGGAAGGGAGGGGAAAATGGAATGGGAAGAAATCAGAGAGGGAGACAAACCGTGAGAGACTCTTAACTATGGGAAAGAAACAGGGTTGCTGGAGGGGAGGTGGGTGAGGGGAGGGGGTAACTGGGTGATGAACATTAAGGTGATGAGCACTGGGTGTTATGTGCGACTGATAAATTACTGAACTACATCTGAAACTAATGATGTTCTATAGGCTTGTTAATTGAATTTAAATAAAAAGAATAGGAAGTAAAAATAAGAACAAAATAAGAAAAAAATAGAGGAACAATTCTAATGAGAGATAGGAATTTCTTTTATATTTGTTTGGTAATGCAGAGTTAAAGTAAAATAAAAATAAACACCATAGCTTATATTGTTTTCAAATTATACCAGAAAGATAAGTTTTTACTGACTTCCGCTCTGACCTGCAGGTTCTCACAAAAACAATATGGGTGTTTGTACTTTTAAAAAGTAATGCTACCAAAGCTCTTCTAAGGAAATTGTTTACTATTTCTCAAGTTGTATACAAAATAATTATTAAATGTATTTCCACTGCTGATATGGTAATAACCGTTCATTTTATTTCCTCTTGTCTGGACTTAAAATAAAGCTACGTAATTCATATTAATAGCACATAGCGAGAGCTCCCACCATGCTGTCTGAAGGACTAGTTCTCTGACTCAAGTTGTATTAATCATCTTCCACTGGAAACATATCCTTAGTATTGGTCAAGAATTAGTACCTTAAAGAAAACAAGACCAAAATACCTGCTGGGCATAGACACGTGTAGCAGGGAATGAACAGCAAGGAGCAAATTCATAATCTGGGTTATTGTCAGGGCCAAACACATGAATAAATTTAAAGGTGTTTGAATTTCTGCACTTCCTTCATTTTACATCAGAGACCACAAAGTCGGCCAATATTTTTGTGTTGATATTATTATCAGTGCATAAAATCCATAATTATTACAGCAACTCATATACTCACATGGCCTTTCACAGTTTACAAAAAGCTATCATATGCATTATCTAACTGAGCCGCCACGAGCACCAAGCAGTGTGTTGCCATCCCCACTGGGGAAACGGAGTCGAGGAAGAATGACTTAGTCCACGTCAAGGAAGTACCGACTAGCAGAGGTGGGCTCCAGGCGCCCAATCTGGGGCTGTTCTGCTAAACTGCAGAGGTTTCCATAAGTTACTCTTCAAAATAGAACAGAAATGGGACCAAACCCTGATTTATGGATCCATGAAGTATTTTTCCTCGCCCTGGATGCAATCCTGTCATTAACCCCAACACTTGGCAGTGGGGGGGTAGACAGGACTGTGGAGTAAGACACGCACTTTGTGGTAATAGTTTGAGTTAAACAGTTTGACACTGTTTGCAGAAAATGCCTAATACACAGACGCACATTTAAAAACCTGAAAGAGACCTTGAAAAGTCATCTGTTCTTTTTCCATTTCATAGATGAGGAAAATATGCTGACGCAGAGAATAGGGGGGCTCCTCAAGGGTCACCCCAGTAACTGCTAAGCCAGGCTCTTCCCCACATTCTGCCCTGATTGTGTTTCCCAGTTAAAGGACGAAGCACAGTCCAGATATTTACAAGGAACCATCACAGTGCTAGATAAAGAGATTAGAAAATTAGATCTTACTCACCAACATCATGAGTATAAAAATTACTGATATTTTACATATCATTTAAAGCAGCAGGAACTTTGCTTCCTATAGAAAAAAATAATCAATGTACGTATTTTAGACTCTCATGGCTAAGGTTGAGGATAATTTCTAAAATATGACTTTTCTTCCCTTTAGACAGAGTTCTTTGAATTTTATTATAATAGACTTAGGTACATTCAAAAAAAGAATAGTTGCTCAAAAATGTCACCACCTTTAACTTACACGAAGAATAAAAAAAAACCTAAAACCTATATTTCACCATCTTTTCTAGATACAGTTCCCTTCCACCTATTAAGGACATTATCCTGTCCCTAATTCACACCCACTGCCTGTCTTATTCAGGAGACTTCAGGTTATTGGTAATCTATTTTGAATGTAGGTGATTTTTATTTCCCCTCTTAAATTTAAATAGGAGGCAACAAAATATCTCTGACCAACAAAGCTAAAAATGGCTCAACTTATCAGCCATTTGCTACTTAAACATTAATTTCCACATTAAAAAAAATAAATAATCTAATCAGACTTGATTGTACCTGTGAGTCCTTTAAAAGACTTCTTCACTCTCCAATTCAAATCTAATATGAAATTCTTTTTGGAGAGGCAAAATATAAGAATTTTCTAGATAGTACTAAACATTGAACATCGTTTCATAGGAAAAAAAAATTTACGCAGACCAACAGTAAACCACACAGATGATAAAAAATATTAACAATAAAATTATTTTTTTGTCTCTCATTCACGAGATCACTTTTCTACTTTAATACAAGCTCTAGTCTATCGCAGATGTCAGTGCTAACTGAGGAAAAACCCCATCCTTCATGTTCTGATCAATCGGAGGAAGTTTTTTTCCAGAGGTGAAGAGCTGCCTGAATTCGGAAGTGTAGCCTGGACTCCATGGAGTAATCTTTGTAGTTGTTTCTAAAGAAAATAACAATGAAACTGTAATGTCAAAATCCCTTTGTATCCAACAAGGGCAACACCACCACCTCCCCTTCTTCTCATCTTCATTCCTTATTTGCTTCCAAATGTGAATATGACTTAACAGCAGATCTTGTTAAAATGTAGATTCTGATCCTGTGAGCAAAGGAGGATGGCAATATTCTATATTTCTAGAAGCTTCCTGGCAGTGATTTGAGTCATACTTTGAATAGCAGGTTCCTATTTAATGACCAATCCATTCACAAACACAGCCAGAAGCATATGAAGAGGGTTTAACAACTTTTGTGAACTATTCCTAAATAGTTGACTTTCTTTTCTAAACCAGGAATTTTAAGGCAGCCTCACGTGAACATGATCAATCACTGCCCCCCCACCCCCGCAAAGAAATGATGCTGAAACTCTCATGAAACAGCTACAACAAAGAAAGCAGGATTATATGGTGACACCAAAATTATTCCGATTCTCACAGGCAAATATCAATGGTTTGGCCAATAACTGTGGGACGATGTCAGAAGGTGCCATAGAAATCCATAGATTAGTTAAAAACTTTACTTAGATCATCCATGTTCACTTCCGTCTGTTAGAATTGTTAAGAATCAGCAGGAGGGAATGGCTGTAACTCTGGGCTCCTGCTTTTACACAGTGCCTTGGCCCGTGGGTGAACTGTAACTCCTTTCTTTGCAATGGCAATGCTTTCCTTCAACAGCTCTTTTTATACAGGTCTAAGAGCTACTCACTGGTAACCTTGATAACAGTTATTATACACAATACGGGTTACCAAAGGATGTAACTGAGTATTTTCCTAAATGCCCGGCCACTAATTTTGGCAACTTTGCGAAGCTCCAACTGCATAATGGAAAGTGCAGACAATTCAAAGTCTTGAAATTGCTGGGAAGCAATCTGTTTATGGTGGTTTCATTAGCACAGGCTTGAGTTAGTGGTGACTTTTGATCACTGATGGTCTTTTTTTTTAGTAGTGAATTATCAGTCTTATTTTCATCATTACAAATTTGTCTTATTGTGCATTGCTTAGGTAACACCAAGTAGGTCCAAACAATGAATACTGCAAACGACACTAATGAGAGTTCCTAATTTTCCAATAGCTAGATTTGAAGATACATACATGTCAGTTGAAATAAGAGTCATTCTCACTCTTAACAAAATTAGCTTTAAAAGTGACTCACTCCGATATCACCCTTTAAAAAAATAAGTAGCAGCAGGAGCAGCCTCTCTCAGTTCCATGATGCCCCTGAAGCTTCTTCCCCATTACTATGCTTCATTCACAGCAACACATCCTGAAAAGTTGCCTGAAGTAGCTGACTCCACTTTCTCCCCTCACTGGTCAAAGTCACTGATGATCTTCATGCTGCCAAGTTCAGCAGCCACTTCTCTGGACTCCCCTTGCTTCACCTCTCAGCAGCCATCTTCACAAATGACCACTTTCTTCTCTTTGAAACACTTTGTTCACTTTGCTTTCCTGGATGTCTTCCTAATTCACTGGCCACTTCTTCTTAATCTTATTGTTTCATTTCTAAAATGATGGCATAGGGGCACCTGGGTGGCTCAGTCATTAAGCATCTGCCTTTGGCTCAGGGCGTGATCCCCGGTGTACTGGGATCGAGCCCCACATCAGGCTCCTCCACTGGGAGCCTGCTTCTTCCTCTCCCACTCCCCCTGCTTGTGTTCCCTCTCTCACTGCCTGTCTCTCTGTCAAGTAAATAAATAAAATCTTTTAAAAAATAAAATAAAATAGGGGCGCCTGGGTGGCACAGCGGTTAAGTGTCCGCCTTCGGCTCAGGGCGTGATCCCGGCGTTCTGGGATCGAGCCCCACATCAGGCTCTTCCGCTATGAGCCTGCTTCTTCCTCTCCCACTCCCCCTGCTTGTGTTCCCTCTCTCGCTGGCTGTCTCTCTCTGTCAAATAAATAAATAAAATCTTTAAAAAAAAAATAAAATAAAAAATAAAATAAAATAAAATAAAATAAAATAAAATGATGGCATATCCCGAAGCTCTGTGCTGGACCTCTTTCTCTAGCTGTATTATTTTCCCCGAATCACTTCATCAAGTATCCTGGCTTTAAATATCACTGTCTCTGAGCAGGTGACTTTGAAATCTCTACATTCAGCCTTGATGTTTCCACTGAACTCCAGGCTTGTATATTTGACTGTCAACTCACCATCTCCACATGGACACCCAGCAAGCACCTCAAAATCCCACGGTTCTAAACAGAAGTATGTCTTCTCCTTTCCTGGAACCTGCTCTTCTAAGCATACCCCATTTCAGCAAATAGCATCATATACTATCTAGTGGCTAATTGCCCATTTAGAAGTTTCCTAGCTGTGGCTTCAGCCAGGAATGCTCCCCACCCCGTCTTTTGGTGACTGATCTTCTCAAGACTGGCTTTAAATATGCAAATCTCAACTACAGTATCATCTCCTCAAGGAAAACGTCCAGGCTCAACCCAACCTAAGGTAATACCCAGGGACTCTGTATCATATTATAAATGTCAGCAAAGCATATGCCATTGCTGGTTTTCCTACTTGTTGGTTTATTCAACATCACCCTCTAACTAAGCAAGAGGAAACGTCACCTGTTTATGTATAGATGTCTGTCTAGAGCCTTTACTAGTGTCTGGCACATAATAAATGCTCAGTGAATACTCGCTGAATTTGAGTAAATGAACAAACTAATGAATCAATAAGCTATTTATGGCTTAAAGCTATTATGTCATTCTTTCTCCACTGTATTCAAGAAGTATTCAAGGCGAACAGACCACAGGGTTTAAGTGAGCCATGATCACAAGTCTGAGAGCCACTGTCAAGCAGAAATGAAAATGCTTCGAAATTACCACAGTAGACAGAAAGAAAAGAGAGCCAGGGAAAGACACAGAGGGCTTCTTCCAATCAGCAGCTCTTCAAGGAAATGAGAGATATGGTTGAAGACAACAAGGGTCAGCAAATTATGACCCAAATAATGGCCAAACCCAGATACACCCATTTATTTACATGTTGTCTTCTGCGGCTGCTTTCAATGCAATTAGAAGTTGCAATGAAACCTTATGCTGTAAAACCAAAAATTCTTACTATCTGGTCCTTTCCAGAAAACGCCTGCCAACCCCAATCCAGAAGAGAATAGGTTAGAAATCAGGCATAGAGAGGCCCACAATCACATTTGCAAACAGTCACAGGGCCAGGCATTAAAAAGGCTGGAAATAGCACAACTACAGCAAAAGTCATGAGCATAATGTTATTATTCATTTTTCATTCGTGTTTTAACTTCTAAGTATATAATATTACTGCTGTGGCTATACTGGTGTCGATGTTCCTGACTTCATAGCAGGCAGGAAGAGCTGCCATCACCACTTACCTTGCAGTTTCTAGGGTCTTTATGGCCTTGTCAATTTCCCCTTGGCTTTTGTACAAAAAGGCCAACTCAAACAGAGTAAATGGCACTAGATAGTGGTCATACTTCAGTAGCTTTTCACTAAAAGAGTGAAAGAAAAGTGATTAAGTCTTAACAGAACAAGAAACAAATCGTTCTTTTTTAATGTATGCACTTTCCCCATTCCTCAGGAAACAGGTACAGCACTAAGCTTATTACCAGACAGAACTGTCATTATACGGTCAAGGAATCTAATAAACGATGGCAGTAAATAGTGTGTTTTGACTATATTCATCTTTTATTTTATTCTTTAATCTAAATCCAGTACTGAGCATTGTTTATGCCCCTTAGGCAGACGAATGCATGCAAGATCTTCAAAGATTAACCCTGAAAGGACAAGGTCATCCTCCTAAAAAATGAACGTATTCAGGAAATAATTCCATTTAGAAATAAGGACACTGTATTCCTTTAAATTGTTAAGTCTTGTAAGGCTAAAAAAAAAGTCAATGAAGAAGTGGTCAACACTTCTGTTTTCAGCAATATTATGAAATCTGACCATAAAGCATCAAGAAGCAATAAAAAATAAATATATATAAGGTAAAGCCCTTCCAAATGTATAGCTCAGCTCACAAGAACATAAGAAAAACTCTCAAGCTGAAAACAAAACAAAGCCAGAACTCTAAGTGTCTGGATGATGTCAAAGCAGTCCTGGGACCTGTTTTGGCCTGAATCAACCAGGGCTTTATATCTCAGTGTTCATGCAGATGAGGCCTTGAGCCCACAGAAGAGCAGCGCCTGAGACTTCTATATCAAGCTGGGGCCATTCTCCATCAGAGAAAGGGCAGATTGGAAAAACCTACTCTCTGGCATAGGAGGAAGATAAGGGCAGTTGGCTCCTCGGTCTGCATCCAGGTTGGAAGGAAAAAATGCATTCCTTGGGAAATTAATAACAGACCTGTCCTCACATGAATTTGCAATTCATATTTACGTGGCCCAAAGGATCCAAGGACCTCTAAGCAATGACATTAACATGAAAGTGGGCCTGGGCTGAAAAAGTTTTGGGGGCACTGGCAGAAATAAAAGCAAAATCACTTCAGAGGCTCTTCTTCCATCCCAGCCTCATAGGTGTCTCACGATAAAACCCCATTGAAGGGGAGCTCACGATCCCAAATTACAAAACACGGGAGCAAACAATTCACTGTAGATTCGACAAATGTAACACATAGCACAAATTGGGTCATCCTTTTGATCCTTCCAGAAACATCAGTAAAATTGAACTCAATGGATACTTCTTTTCTTTTTTTTTAAATTACTTTTTTAATCAGTGGCTACTTCTTTAACATGTTTATTAAAAACAGCAGATGACTTATTTGGGATATAGACATGGTCTCTTTCCTCTTCATAAGGACACCAGTCCTCACCAGTCCTCCTATGTTCTCAGCTAAACTAGTGTTTAGCTTTCATGGAGCTTAGTGTTCCCCTTACACACCAGCAGAAATGCATAAAGCCATGCTCTACTGGGGCTCTAAGTTTGCTCTCCAAGGACAAAGAGAGCGCTACTGGATTCTTTTCCTGGTAGCACCGAACACTCGCTGTGGGAGGGAACACGTTGCTTTCTCACAGTAACTCCCTGGAAACCACAGCCTGCACTCAGCCCCAGCCTCCTTGCTCGTTTGTACCTTTGGATGACGTGATTGAAGCACAGCTCGGCTTGCAAGGGCCGCTGCAGGTTCTTAAGGCAACACCCCTTCAGCAGCTTCACCAAGCACTCGTCGTCCACTGAGTAGTCGCTTATGTCTAAAGCCAAACAAACAGAAAGCAAGCACAAAAGGAAAAACACTTTTAAAAATCCCAAGGGAAAAAAATAAGTAAAAATAAAAATGAAATAAAATAAAATCCCAAGGAAGAGGGAGAACGAATAGCTACTAGGTTTCGGAGGGATCACTGAAGAATAAGGAAAATATTTCTAGCACGTGCTATGCTTCATTTAATAAAACACAATGAAAATATTTTATTTATTCATTTACTTTTAAATTTTTTTTATTATGTTATGTTAGTCACCATACAGTATATCATTAGTTTCTGATGTAGTGTTCCATGACACAATGAAAATATTTTAAATTAAAAGAAGAAGGAGCTTACTATCTTACTACACCATTTTATGAAGGGGTGCAACTCTATCCACTTGAAAATCTTTCTTCGGGTGCTCAGTGCTCATTGTCTGAGTTAGGCGGCCTTAGATGTCACAATAGGAAATCTGAACTCTAATAAAGTCGGCGCCGTATTAATTCTATAAAAGGTAAAGTGAGAGGAGCAAGAGGGCTGCCTCCTCCCGTGGTTCTGGCGACGAACTGCGCTGGCTTCACGCAGGAGACGATAACACTTCCATATGGAGAAGCAGATGGCTTCCTACCCATTAAAAATTCAGGAAGTAGAATAGAATACCCTCTCCAGATCAGTCTGTTTACAACTTATCAATTCTCCCAGGGTTTGTTCTTTTGGGGGGAAATTCTGTCATAAAATTAGACAAAATGGTTCCGAAGTACAGGCAAGGTACCTAAAACTTTACCTCACAAACTTGCAAGCGCTTGAGGCTAATGTCAAGGGTTTTCTTTCACCACGTTTCCCCTTTCCAAAATGACTCATTGCCTTCTACAGCCCAAGGCTGTAGAATATTAAACAAAAGGAACCATATCCTGTGCGACATTGACCTGACAAAGGTAGACATTTCACATCTACCATTTTTGAATTTGGGAGCTTTCGCAAGTTACTGCAACTAAGTCATTCTCAAGACAGGCCGATAATTTATACATTTCAGGCTGTGACAAGACAGGGGTGGGAGGGGTAGTAAACCAAACCCCTGGAGCCTGGGAGTCGTCCTACTGAGATTCCCCTGCTTTGAGTACAAACCTCAGAATTCACCATTAACACATGCTGGTGTTTGAGTTAGTAAACTGCTGGTTGATGGGAGGTTAATGATGCAACTTAACCAACTGGAAGGGGATCCCTTTACTTCTAGGTGCTAAAAACAGCTGACATTCACCTTTCACTTCCAAGCTCTGATAGTTCATTCACCAAGAAAAATCACAGGTTATCAATATCACGTTACCTTTCTTATTACTTAAGGACCATTTTACAGCAACCCCCCGCCCCCCGCCCCGCCACCGGCACACACACACAAATACATCTACGTTTCTAATCATGGATGCTCACTGAAATACATAAACAAGAAGCAGTAGCTTTCCAGGCCTAGAACCAAACTCTTAGGGTCCATACTGGATGCTAGCTTTTAGTACATTTTTGTGCATTCTACTGAGTCCTGTATTAGCATTTTATGACAGTTTGTCTTAGCACAAAATCCTGGTGCTCAGTGAATGATGGTTTTTCTGAGGAACAGACATAACACTATGGAAAATTTAAGTACCACTAACACCGCACTTAGCTTTTATTTAGATCATAAGTTAAGGATATAGAAAATGGGTCCAGGGGCGCCTGGGTGGCACAGCGGTTAAGCGTCTGCCTTCGGCTCAGGGCGTGATCCTGGCGTTATGGGATCGAGCCCCACATCAGGCTCCTCTGCTGGGAGCCTGCTTCTTCCTCTCCCACTCCCCCTCCTTGTGTTCCCTCTCTTGCTGGCTGTCTCTATCTCTGTCGAATAAATAAATAAAATCTTTAAAAAAGAAAAGAAAAGAAAAGAAAAGAAAAGAAAAGAAAAGAAAAGAAAAGAAAAGAAAATGGGTCCAAAGACACCACCTTCCTCCAAACCTTAGCAAAACCATTATTTCCTCAGACCACAGAGTACTCTCTGTCAGATGATTATTTTCCCTTAAAATCTGAATGCTTTATCGTGATTCTCAACCTCATGGGTGAGTTCACAGATGAACATTTCAACACACAATTTCCATTTTACATTCCAAGAAAATTATACAATGCTGCCAAAGCATATTTTCATCACAAAAGATCTGCTTAACTTAATAAAACAGAGGGTAGGCTGAGGAAAAAGAAAGTTTGAAGCCCAAACTACAAAAATATCCACATTAAACTTTTTAGAAACTAGCTGAAATGCACCAAAGGAAAAATTCAAAAACAGATTTAGAAAGTGAAAAGCCATAAAGTAGCATTTTCCCTTTTATGTAGCCCTGATTGTGTTTGCTATATAATTTCACAAAGCAAATTAACTGCAACAAAGAGCCAGAGAAGAACTACTGTACCGACTTCTGGCTACATGTTGAGTTTAGTTAGATTTCAAATGGAACACTAAAGGAATTAGTGGCAGACACTGACTCCAGGCATATTACAGGGGGTGTGCTCTTATTAAACTGTATCTGTCCCTTTGTAATCATAAGGGGCCTTTCATAATCGCATTGTCAGAGCAGAACACCAACTGTATCTTCTACCATCTTTTACTTTAGAGACACTTGCCAAGGGGAGAAGAAGCAACAACACATTCACTTGCCAATACCGGGGAGAAACAGGGTGGAGGCTGGAGTCACCTCGGGTTTACAACTTTGTTTTATTTTTTCAGTTTTGGATTTCTTTTCCCCCTTGCTCTGAAAGGTAAGAGCTTAATTACTAAAAGGTCATTACTGAATGGAGGGAAGGAGCGGAGATGGAAATTTGGTAATTTTCCTGCAGAAAATAATGGACCTGGAATAGATTATCAAAATTTTGTGTACAAAATCTTCAGGAAGAAAAAGCTTTTTAAAATTATTATTATTATTTTTTTTTTTACCAGAGGGAACACATAGAAAAACAGAATTGTATGAAGTACAGTGCATCTGTCTGTCTGTCTGAGCTTTCCCCAGCCCTCCTTAAATATCTCCAAGCCTACCATCTCAATAGATGATTAAAAGAGGAAGGAATGAATGGAGAGAGCAGTCTGGTTTTCTAAGCCTCTATTTTACTGTACATACTTAGTCCAATACATGTATTACTCCTTTCCATTTTCCCCCAACCAATAATGGGACAAAATAAACTCTGAGGTAAAGGCTGAAGAGCCTGCTCAAATAGAGAAAAATCCAATGGTCCCTCAGGTCTTCTTAATATACAAAGGCCCTACTCTCTGGTGGTAAGTATTAGTCTATACAACAAAGGATTCAAACGTCAGAATTTATTCAACTGAACCAAAGCCCTTACATTTGTAGGAAAACACAAGAAACAACCTGGTTCACTTTTCTGGGGGGAAAAATACTCTACAAATGTTTTCATTTAATAAAAAGAGGTTTTCCTTCACCTCCCAGTTTTTACATATCCACTTATTAAAAACATATCCACTTTCCCATTTGGTTTGCGGATATATGGGTTTTAATCATAGATAATCCCCCTACTGGCAGAGACAATGTTTTCTCAGCCTATCACAATTCTATATCTAGTATGGAAAATCTAAGAGTGTTCAAATGAGCAAGTTAATAAAATGTAGCCCAATTAGTTGAATAAAAATGAATACTAAAATTTGTTTAAAAGCCCAAATGGATTCTACAAAGGTGCATTTTGTGAAATCTCATTTTTTAATCTCAACTTTCATAGACTTTCATTTCATCCAAATTTCAAAATGATGTAACTTTATGTTGACTTTACACACAAATCAAACTAAAATCTTTTTCCTTTTTGAAGTAACGTCACACTGAAAATAGTAAAGATCATCTCACGCCCATTAGGATGGCTACTACAAAAAAAAAAAAACCAAAACACCCCCCAGGATATTACGAATACTGGTGAGGATATAGAGAAATTAGAACCTTGCGCACTGCTGGAGGGAAGGTAAAATGGTGCAGCCGCTAGAGAAAACAGTGTGGCAATTCCTAAAAAAATTTAAAATAGAAATACCACATGATCCAGCTATTCTACTTTTGGGCATTTATCTAAAAGAACTGAAAGTGGGGCACCTGGGTGGCTCAGTTGGTTAAGCGTCTGCCTTCAGCTCAGGTCATGATCCCGAGGTCCTGGGGCGGAGCCCTGCATCAGGCTCCCTGCTCCGCGGGGAGTCTGCTTCTCCCTCTCCCTCTGCTCCTCTCCCTCTCTCTCTCAAATAAATAAATAAAATCTTTAAAAATAAATAAATAAAAGAACTGAAAGCAACCTCAAAAAAATATTTACATACACGTGTTCATAGAAGTACTATTTGCAATAGCCAAAAAGTGGAAGCAACTCAAATGTGCCACAATGGATAAATAGAAAAGCAAAATGTGATCTATCATGCAATGGAATATTATGCAGCATTAAAAAGGGGAAATTCTCACACATGCTACTACATGGATATACCCTGAGACCATCTTTTTTTAAGATTTTATTTATTTGACAAAGAGAGAGCGAGAGAGCACAAGCAGGGGAAGCAGAGAGAGAGAGAGAGAGAGAAGCAGGCTCCCCACTGAGCAAGGAGCCCGACGTGGAGTTCGATCCCAGGACTCTGGGATCATGGCCTGAGCCCAAGGCAGACGCTTAACCAACTGAACCACCCAGGTGCCCCAAAGCCTGAGGTGCCATTATGTAAAGTGAAATAAGCCAGTCCCAAAAGGACAAATAATGTAGGATTCCACTCAAATGAGCAACCTAATATAGTTCAATTCATAGTAACAAAATGTATAACTGTGGTTGCCAGTGGCAGTGAGGAGAGGGAAATGGAGAGCTATTCTTAATGGGTATGGAGAAGTTCTGGAGACCAGTTGTACAACTATGTGAATATATTTAACATTACTGAACTGTACAGTTAAAAATGGGTCACATGGTAAATTTTGTGTGATATATATTTTGTACTACAATTAAAAATTAAAAAGAGGGGCACCTGGGTGGCTCAGTCAGTTAAGTGTCTGACTCTTGACCTCATCTCAGGTCTTGATCTCAGGTTTGTGAGTTCAAGCCCCACATTGGGCTCCACACTGGGCATGGAGCCTACTTAAAAAAATAAAATAAAATAATTTTTAAAAATTAAAAAGATACAATTGTAAAATGAATAGTAAAGAAACTTAATGCAACTCTCTCTATAAAAACTATGTAGATAATATACTAGTAATGTCACATCTAGAACATACAAAGAAAGTCTAAAATGTCCATATAGTGAGTCTGTAAGACTATACTTATACATACGCTCCTTTGGTTCTCTGTTAAATAGTACAAACTTTGGATTTCTTTTTCGATTTCAGTTTCTCGAGCCCTTTCATCCACTTGTTTCCCTGGTGCCCAGAAATCACAGAGAATTATCAGTCCATGAAGATAAATACCTCAATATTTTGGCTACTCTACCAAGCTTCAGCTCATAGGGGTTGAAGTTTAATACTTTTCTCTAAGGGGAAGGAAAAAGGAGAGAAAGGGAACCACGGTTCTTTTATAAAAATGCTGCCTTTAACATGGGAGACTGACATTACTCACCCTCCAGCAATAGATGACCTCTGCAGGTGACTTTTTTCAATAGTAAAGTAGAATATTCCATTTACCCGATTCTCCCTGTGATTACCAGTTTATATTCACAGAACGGTAATTTGGGAGAACTGGGGGGTGGGGGTGCTGATCTGTGGCCCCAGGACGTCATTGCTTTCTGTTCTATTGACTTCTTCAGCTATCCTGCCTGAAACCTTGACCTTATTAGCTATTAAGGCCACTGATTCAGCTTTCATTCTTTCATATTTCCTCTCCTTATTGATGGCAATCTAAAACTAGAATTATTGGAAATATGGAAAGCAGCCTAAATGCCCAACAATACTGAGAGATTTGATTAAATTATGATACATTAGCTCCATGGAGTGCTATGAAGCTTTTGAAATTATTATAGGAGCCATTTAACAACAATTTAAAAGTCTATGATAAAAACAGAACTACCATATGATCTAGCAATTCCACTTCTAGGTATTTATTCAAAGAAAATGAAAACACCAAATCAAAAAGATATGTGCACCCCCATGTTCATCACAGCATTATTTACAATAGCCGAGATATGGAAGCCATAAATGGATGAATGGACAAAGTAAATGTAGTATAAACATACCACAGAATAGTATTCAGCCATAAAAAATAAAATCTTGCCATTTTGCAAGAACATGGATTGACCTTGAGGGCATTATGCTAAGTAATGAAATAAGTCAGACAGAGAAAGACAAATATTATGATCTCGCTTATGTGAAATCTAAACAACACAACAAAAAAACCAAGTTTATAAATTGGTCGTTGCTGGGGGTGGGGCATAGGAAGTAGGAAAAATGGGTAAAGAAAAGTATAAACTTCCCATTATAAAATAAATCATGGGGATATAACGTACAGCATGGTGACTGTAGTTAATAATACTGTACTACATATTTGAAAGTTGCTAAGAGAGCAGATCTTAAAAGTTCTAACACAAGAAAAAAAAATTTGTAACTATGTATGGTAACGAAAGTTAACTAGACTTATTGTGCTGATCATTAGAGAGGCCACAGATACCGAATCATTATGGTATGCACATCAAACTAATACAATGTTATGTGTCAATTATACTTCAATTTAAAAAAGTTTATGACATATTAAGTGAACCAAAAAGTAGTCTAGTATATATCCAGGTACACTATGGTTGCAACTATAAAAACAAGGCTAGGCTGGAACAAACAAAAATTCTAAATTAACCATGTTAGAGTAGCAAAAATATGGGTAACTTTTTCACCTACGACTATCAATTATAATTATGTGTTTAATTTTTTAACAATAATTATAAAGAAAAATCTCATTTAACATTTCAGCCTCATTCTATAGCTCCAAATACAAAAATGATCCAAATGAGGTTCTCATCCCTAGAGCTACGTTCAATATTTAATTTCCCATGTGGAGAATATATCGAGGATGGGGCTAGCCACTCCGTCAATGCCCATCTTTTTCCAGTTAAGAAATATGAGTTAACTGTTATAATTTTCCCTGCCTTTTCCTGAATTTCTATGCCCTTTGCCATGTTTGTCACCATGGAAGTTTTCTTTTACTTCTGTGGTTAAAACATTCCAAAGGATAAGCCCTAAATGATTGGGGGCTGATGAGAAATACTACAAAGGCTATCATTTATGGCATCATTTATGAAAAGATAAACCCTCTACTTAAGCTAGAGAATTAGACACTGTCAGAGCAAGAAAACTTTGGATATTATCTATGGTTCTTTGGATAGCCTCATCCCATTTTAAAAGAAACCCCAGGCCCAGAATGATGAGGTAAGTTTCCCAGAGTCTCACAGCTGCAGAGCTGTAAGCCCATATGGCCTGATTTTCCTTCTACCATGCCGGCTGCTTCCAGGAAACGGAGCTTCCAGTAAACTAAAGAGGGGCCTCTAGGACAACCAACAGTAATGAGTAAAAAAATTAAATTGTGAGAAAATGTCAACTTGAAAACAATCTTCTGTGTCTGCAAAAACATAATAGGTATTACAGAGCAAAAGGAGGCATGGAAAGAGTCACAAATTAAAAACCAGAAATGCACTCTAAAACTTAACTGATTGTTCATCTTTTTCAGTGACAGACTTATTCAGATATAATCCATGTACCATACAATTCACCCACTTGAAGTACACAATTCACTGGTTTTGAGGATGTTATAGAGTTGTACAACCAATACCACTGTCTTAGAACATTTTCATCACTCCAAAAAGAAATGCCATGCCCTTTAAAAGCTATCACACACATGCCCCAGTTCATCCACCCCTAGTTATAAAACCACTAGTCTACTTTCTGTCTTCATAGATGTACCTGTTCTCAATATCTCATATAAATGGAACCATGCGATAAGCTGTCTTCTGCAACTGGCATCTTTCACGTAGCCTCGTGTGCCCAAAGCTCGTCCACGTTGCAGCGTGTGTCATTCCTCCCTTCCTCTGATTACAATCACCCAGATCCTTGCAGCCCAAGTGCTTTGTCTTTGTGACACACACAAATGAACACGGGTAGATATACACAGGGAAAGGGCAGGAGAGTGGTAATGAAAAAGATTTCCAGGCTTCTACTTTTCATACTTACTTTCATTTTGTAAAGCAGCCTCGGCCTTTTCGACAGTGACCAACAGATTTTCAGAAAGGTCTTTTCTCTTGCTCACTATTGGAAAACCATTCCAGACATACATCATTTCCTAATGAGGAAGAACGAAAAGCCATTTGCAATTATGTGAGGTTATTCAATGTCCTTTACAACAACGAAACTACTCTCTTGGTTGCTACGGATCTCAAGACAACCTTCAGAGATCACTTTCCTTAGCTTTCCTCATTTGGAGTGTGGTGAATACAATTTCCCCCTTTCTCGTTTTAGCATATGCCTTTTGCCTTTTATACCACTCAATATATATAGTATATTATGTTTTTACTGAAAAATGTACTCATTCATTTAAGCATCTACTGGTAGTTGATCCTTTTGGAAGATAATAGGTTACAAATACAGAAATAAATAGAATATTTTTAACTGATACTACGAACAATTGTATTTGATACAAATTTTTGTTGTTACTTTTAAGTAAAGGGAAATATTTTAAAATATCTGCCAACTGTTTACATAAAATGTTTCCAAGGACTTCACTGGAAATGAACATAGAAAATATTTTAATGGTTCTTTCATCCCATTAAAAACATGTGACAGTCCAGCAATACAATCCAACATGCAGGAAATGCATTCATTTAAAGGCCATATGGCTGAATGACAGCCCCTGAAAGTGTAAACTAATGATTTCTTATTGCAAATTACATCTCATAGGCTAACAGATGAGAATTTTTTTGGACCAAAAGCAAATATGCTTTTGCTTGAAAATATTTTTCTAACTTTCCTGGTAGTACAGTTCATATTTTTAAGGGTTTAAAATAAGCAGGGTAATTAGTATCTTCTTGGAGATAAATGAATTTTAAAATACGATAAAGATATTGTTTGAACAGCTTCTTACAGGGAAGTCACATAAATGAGGAAAATACATTCCAGTGGCAGCAAAGTCACCTCTACTCTACGGCACTGAAAACTAAGATCACAACACTCTAATTTTTTTTAACAACCAACAGTTTCTTATTGCTAATAGTGTAAGACCTTGATTCAATAATTAATGGAATAATTAACTGATGATCTTTAAGTTTTGTTTTTATTGAGAGACTATCAGAAGAAGGCAAGCTCATATCTGAGATTCTAAAAATAACATTTTGGTGAAATTCCTGGTTAACACCAATTCAAACCAATTCTACATCCTTAAACCTGCAGAAAGAAGTGCAGTTAGTTCCCCTTACTCAAAGTAGGATATAGTTATATACACATGAGCAACTAAGTTCTAGGGCACAGAAAGGGCTATCAGGCTTTAGAAAATTTTCACGAAAGTTCTGTGACACAAAGAAGAAATTTCCCAGTGCAAATCACTTGATAGAAATCAATCAGGAATGGATCTAAAAGTATAATTGGTGAAACAGCAATAGTCTCCCATGTGAGCTGGGAAAGGGGGATGCTTGGTCATTTTGGTGATTTGCATGGTGTTCCTGTTTTTATCTGTGCTCAGATTTGATGACAGAGTGCTGTTTTTGTCTCATTCCATCACAGGCACAGAATAACCTGGTCTGATGGTGGTGCTCTCTGGGATTGTTTATCTTAAGTAGAGAACAACTGGACCTAGGTATAGGCTAGTTCCTATCTGATACCTGTTACAGGCTACCGTTTTCTTTCTCACAGAATATATAAAGAGCTCCTATGAGTCAATGACAAAACAATAAACAACCTAATGAAAAATTACATTAGTATATGAACAATTCACAAGAGAAGAAATAAAAATAATAAGCACATGAAAACATGCTCAACCATACCAACAGGGAAATGTAAATTAAAACAGTGAAACACTGCTGGTAGAAATTTAAACCAGTAAAGGCTTTCTGGAGGGCAATTTGGCTATGTCAAAATAGTAACTGCATATACTCTTCAACCAGGAATTCCATTTCTAGAAATCTTCCCAGAGAATTACATGACCATGCACCAAAAAAAGCAATATAGGGGCGCCTGGGTGGCTCAGTCGTTAAGCGTCTGCCTTCGGCTCAGGGCATGATCCCAGGATCCTGGGATCGAGCCCCGCATCAGGCTTCCTGCTCCACTGGGAGACTGCTTCTTCCTCTCCCACTCCCCCTGCTTGTGTTCTATCTCTCGCTGGCTGTCTCTCTGCCAAATAAATAAAATCTTTAAAAAAAAAAAGCAGTATGAAAGAATATTCATTGTAACATGTTTGTAATAGTAAAAACTGGAAACTAAACTGTCAAAGAGGAATAGCTGAATAAACTCTGGAATACAAAAAAAAAAAAAAAAATCAAGAAACCCCAAAGGAGGACTGTAGGTGTCAGCTTGCGTTTAATGGTTTTCCTGTGCTGACTACATATGCAAAACTAAAGCCCCAAAGAGCCCGAATAATTTGATACATTCAGTACTTTTAAAGAAGTATTCATTAAAAAAATTTAAGTGGAAATTATGCTTTTCATGAAGTGTAGTCTAAACAACATAATGATTAAGAATGTGGGCTCCAGGGACACATGGGTGGCACAGTCGGGTAAGCGCCTACTCTTGGTTTCGGCTCAGGTGAGATCTCAGGATCATGAGATCGAGCCCCACGTCAAACTCTACGCTGAGCATGGAGTCTGCTTGAGACTCTCTCTTCCTCTCCCTCTGTCCCCCCTGCTCATGCTCTCTCTCTCTAATAAATAAATAAATCTTTAAAAAAAGAAGAAGAAGAAGAGGAATGTGAGTTCCAGCACCACACTGTGGAATGCAGCAGCCACCAGCCACTTCGGGTACCTGAGCACTGGAAATGCGGCCAGTCCACACTGAGATGTGCTCTGAGAGTAAACTACACACTAGATTTCAAATAATTAGTACCATAGATAGGAATGTGAAATATCTCATTAAGTTTTTACTGGTTATATGTTCAAACAAACATTTTACATATGTTGGGTGAAACAAGATATGTTCTTAAAATTATTTTCACGTTTCCTTTAATTTTTTACATTTTTTTGACCTCTTAATTTTTAATGTGGCAATGAGAAAAGGTAAAATCATATAAGTGGCTTGCATTAGAATTCAACTCAACTTTAATTAAGCCAACTCACCTCTCTGCCTGAATTTCCTTATCTATAAAATGGGGCTACAGGGAGAAAGTACCCTCATAGTTACTGTAAGAATTAAATGATATATTGTTTTAAATAGCCTTTCAAAAAATAATAAATGATATATTTTTAAATATCATAATGCCTAGAACATACCAAGTAGTCAAAAAACATTAGCTATAATTTTTATGATTATTTAATTATTAATAATTCATAAATGTTCACCTTACAAATACCCTTACAATGGCATTTAATTGAGCCAAACTTCACAGCAAACAGCTAAACTTCACAGGTGTGCTTCCTGCTGCTGTGAATAGATGATTTCTTTCTAAAACACCAACAGTAAATAAAATAAAAACAGATACCAGGGCAGGCACGATGAGCTTCACAGGAGCAGGCAACGAGGCAGAGTAACGTCGAGACTTCCTTACAGCAAACTTCTCAGTAGGGATGGATTTCCCGGCAATTCTCTGCTTTAAGCTATCCACCTGTCTGTGAAGAACCCAACCCCAGCCCCAGCAAAAGGTCATTAGAACACAGACGTTATTGATACCTGCAGTTTTCATGCTGCACTCCCCATACCAGCAGCAGCAGCAGCATCTAGAAATGCAAATTTTCAGGGCGCCTGTGTGGTTCAGTCAGTTAAGCGTCTGCCTTCAGCTCAAGTCATGATCCAGGGTCCTGGGATCAAGCCCCATGTTGGGCTCCCTGCTCAGCAGGGAGTCTG
Organism: Ursus arctos; assembly: GCF_023065955.2. NCBI lineage: Eukaryota > Metazoa > Chordata > Mammalia > Carnivora > Ursidae > Ursus > Ursus arctos. The sequence continues at coordinate 9,780,279 of NW_026622852.1, forward strand.
CTTCTCCCTCTCCCTCTGCCTCTTCCCCAGCTTGTGTGCGTGCTCTCTCTCTCTTTCTCGCTCACTCTCTCTCAAATAAATAACTAAAATCTTCAAAAAAAATGTTTTTTTAAATGCAAATTTTCAGACTCCACCCCAGTGGTGGAGTGACCTAATATTAGTGATCTAATATCAGTGACTCTAGAGCTGGGCGCAGCAATCTGGATTCTAGTGAGTCCTCCAGGTGATTCGGATGTGTGCTGAAATGTGAGAACCACTGACTGACACATACTTCTCTCTAGTTAACGTGGCTAATATCTTAATTTATCAAACACAATCAAGGAAATCTAGATATAAAATTGGCAATGCACCCCAATGTTTGTAGCAGCAACGTCAACAACAGCCAAAATATGGAAAGAGCCCAGATGTCCCTCAACAGATGAATGGGTAAAAAAGATGTGGTGTAAACACACACACACACACACACACACACACACACACACAATGGTATACTACTCAGCCATCAAAAAGAATGAAATCTTGCCATCTGCAAAGACGTGGATGGAACTAGATAGAGGGTATTATGCTAAGCAAAATAAGTTAGTCAGAGACAGACAAACACTATGTGATTTCACTCATATGTGGAATTAAAGAAACAGATGAATATAGGGGAAGGGAAGGAAAAATAAAATAAGATGAAAACAGAGAGGGCAACAAACCATAAGAGACACTTAACTATAGGAAACAAACAGGGTTGCTGGAGGGGAGGTGGGTGGGGGGGATGGAGCATTAAGGAAGGCACTTGAAGTAATGAACACTGGGTTGTACCTCTGAAACTAATAATACAGTACATGTTAATTAAATTGAAATTGAATAAATATTTTTTTTTTTAAGATTTTATTTATTTATGTGACAGAGAGACAGCCAGCGAGAGAGGGAACACAGCAGGGGGAGTGGGAGAGGAAGAAGCAGGCTCCCAGCGGAGGAGCCTGATGTGGGACTCGATCCCGGATCGCCAGGATCACGCCCTGAGCCGAAGGCAGACGCTTTAACGACTGCGCTACCCAGGCGCCCCGAAATTGAATAAATATTTTTAAAAAAATAAAATAAAAATAAAAATAAAAATTGGCAAATTCCATAAATAAGCAGGAAAAGAGTCCAAAGTATTTACTTTTACGTGGATACTCAGAGAGAGGAAAAAGGGTATATGGTACATTTCATATTCATATCTATTCCTACTTATTCCTGTCTTTATCCTAGGACACAGATCTGTAAGATAACGTGCTTCAAAACACAGCTGTCAATTAATGTATACTTAGAGAAAAAGTTTCTCAAACATAGGTTATTTTGAAAATAATCAACTAAAGACATGCACCATGATTACAAACTTCCTCTTAAAAGCCTAAGAAATCCCCATTGTGAAATTTACAAGCACATAAATATGAGAGTAGGACGGAGAGACTCTATATTCCCAACGCACTTTCTTGCACACAAATTTGTAAGTGCACCAAACAGGTTGCTGAGACAAAGTTCAGGAAAATAAATATCCAATTACATCATTGAAAGAAAAAGTAAGATGAAACAAGAGAAAAAATATTCCAATAAGAGGACAAGATTGTGTTCGGTTCTTTCTGGCACAATCTGGGGATATGAACTCTAAAGCAGAACGCCCATGATTTGATGTTCAGTAACATCAGAGGAAGAAGCAGTGGAAATGTGAAGTGGGGGTTGGGGATGGGGGATAGAAACATGCTTTGGACAGGAAATCATGTGGTTTGAAGACTGCAGAGTCTGTATGAAAAAACATTCACTGGGCGACTCTCTTCTCATTATCCCAACCAATTAGATGCTATCATACAGCAGACCTCAAGCTTTCTTCTGAAAATAGGACTGGTTACATGTTTCACAAAAATTGTTTTGATATGGAGAACACTTACTCTAAAGTGGAAGAGACAGAGGGAGAGTTAAAGATTTCAAAGTATCTTAATATTCCATTCCATCCGTTGTTTGTGTGAAACAAGGACGTACATTTTACCAGCAAGAGGTGGCATGAATCCTACCATGGCTTCCACTGGTGTTGATTCTATAGTTAGTATACATGTTCCTTTTTGCAAAAATAGCTTTTAAAAAGAAGATGAAAAAGTGGTTTTGGTCCTATCTTCAGATTTGTCCTGACAAATCTTGAGGGTCCAGCTAACATATTATTTCTTGTAACATGAGCACAGGATATAGGATTCCATGTAAAAAGTTTTGTCATTAAATATGTTTGAAGGATGTAGTAGAGCTTCTCTCTTCCTTAACTTCCTCATCTCCAGTGGTCAGCTCCTCCCCTCTACCATACCCTCTCTTAGACCACTTTGGCACCTGTGACTTTGCTACCTTAAACAACATGGAGATTAAAGGCACCGACCCCCTCCCACATGGTCAAAAATCCACAGATAGCTTTTGACTCCCCCCAAATTTAACTGCTAACAGCCTACTGCTGACCAGAAACCTTACCAATAACATAAACAGTTGATTAATACATATATTGTATGTTGTATGTGTTAAATGCCATACTTTGACAGTAAAGTAGACTAAAGAAAAGAAAATGTTATTGAGAAAATCATCAGGGGGGCACCTGGGTGGCTCAGTCGGTTAAGCATCTGCTTTTGGCTCAGGTCATGATCCCAGAGTCCTAGAATCAAGTCCCGCATCGGGCTCCTTGCTCATCGGGGAGCCTGCTTCTCCCTCTGCCTGCAGTTCCCTCTGCTTGTGTTCTGTCTCTCTCTCTCAAATAAATAAAATCTTGAAAGAAAGAAAGAAAGAAAGAAAGAAAGAAAGAAAGAAAGAAAGAAAGAAAGAAGGAAGGAAGGAAGGAAGGAAGGAAGGAAGGAAGGAAGGAAGGAAGGAAGGAAGGAAGAAAAAGAAAATCATCAGGAAGAGAAAATGCATTTTCGGTATTGTACTGATCAAAAAAAAGTCCACTTGAAGGGGACCCACACAGTTCAAACTCATGTTGTTCAAGGGTCAACTGTACGTTAAATGTAGCATGATGTCCTATCAAATATCATCTTTTAGTCCTTTAACGTGCAGTGTTCCTTCCTTCAACAGGTCCTCTCACATGCTCTTCCCTTGGTCTGAAACTGTACCACCACAACTCCCTGCTGCCTCGGCGGCTCCTACTCTGCCTGCAGATACCATCTTAACCATTACTGGCTCTACACATATATAAATACCCTTCCTCCCATTGGAGAATGGTGGGGGGACAGTGAGCAGTGTTGACGATGCAAGTATTATCAGCTTCTGGCTTGCTAACTGTGGTCCCAATCACCAAAAGAGGAAAAAATACCAGGTTTGCTCAGGAAGACTAAACACAGTAAGTTTAACATGCTTTTGGGTGGCACAATTGGTTACACGTCAGACTCTTGGTTTTGGCTCAGGTCATAATCTCATGGTCCTGGGATTGAGCACCACATCGGCTTGGGACTCTCTCTCCCTCTCCTTCTGCCCTTCCCCCACTCTCTCTAAAATAAATAAATAAAATTTTTAAAAAATAAATAAACAAAAAATAAATAAAATGCTTTCACATTTTCAAGGAAAGGTGACAAATGGGAGCTGGCTATATGGGTCGGGAGCTCAGTCAGGAGGTCTGAACTAGGGATTTAAACTTGGCCTGGCTGAGATTTCCTAAGGTTGAGGCTCTAAGACATCAACATTTAATAGCTGGATAAAACAGGATGAGCCTACAAAGATACTGAGAAGGAATGGCAAGAAAAGTAGTTAAGAAAAAAAAATTAGTCGTGTATTATAATTTTGCCATTATTTGTGTGATAATTTCACTGATGTCTGGTTCCATTACAAGATTATAAACTCCACAAGGACAGGAGCCATGCCTGTTTATTCAACACCCAACACGGTACCCTTCACACAGTAGGTGCTCGAAAACAAGGTTACAGATGATGGACGGACACCAATCTAAACAAAGTTAAACAGATAAGTTCACAGCAGACCCTCTCTGAGTGTGGTTTTTAAGTGTTCCTGCACTGAATGAGTAGAAATTAAAGAAGATATGAAGGTAAAGTCTGGGAGAACACTTAGGGGGAAAGAAGGATATATCCAGGATGTGTGTCATAGCAAAAGTGCCTTGCTTACCTGAATAAAGTTACCACATCCTCTTTAGTTGCCGCTACATCCTCCTCTGGAAGCATACTCAAAATTGCAGCTTTCAAGAACACGTAAGTTGCCTGGAGGAAAGAAGAGAAGCAGCTAGTTATAGGGCATCTCTAGGTATGTGACATTTCTATCTTGCAAGTCAGGAATGACCTACAAACTGTCCAGAGGTAACATTTAAAAGGCACCAAAAAAAATAAATAAATAAAAGGAAAAAAATAAAGTCTTATACTGCCTGTTTCTACTGAGAAGACGTTTCAGTTAATTTTGACCATTTTCCTATTATACAACTGTAGTGTTTATGGTCAAGAAAGTACACAGAATGAACAGGGAACTGTTGTCTCATTTCTCCCAACTTCTCACAAATAGATCAGAATTAATTTTAACTATTATGAAAAGCCTTGTCATCAGGGCATCATAAAATCTATGGAAAAATTATCAAGGCTGTTGATACTGAATAACTTTTAAATGTAAGTACACTTCACCCTGAGAGGTAAGAACCTCTTTGTTGAAAAGGACTGTTTGGATGGCTTTTAGAACATGTAGAGCTAAAGACAGTGCTTCTATGCTGTAGGTACTTAATGCCTAAGTTGAGAAAGTAGTGTTGATGTCATACTTCTGAGCAATCGGTCCTAAAGAAAAATCATCCTGGACACTTACTAGCAAACAGATAACAGTAATGAAAACATAGCACTTTACCTTGGACCATTTACTTTCTTTGCAAAGCAGATCAGAATAATAATATGCCTCCATCCAGTTTTGTTGGAATACATAAATCCACATCAGCTCCCAGTAACAGAGATGGTGAAACTGTTTCCATTCTTCTTGAACTGAAATGCATTTTCGAAATATCTCTTGTGCCTATAAGTCAATTGCAGAAAGCTGATCATCCAGATATTAGACAAGGAGAAAATAACCTAATGGAAAAATACATAAATCACTTTGTACAAAAAGAACAAAAGCATCGCTCATTAAACCACTCAATGTGATGATAGATGTTCCTTTCCCTACATGCAATGATACAATTAAGCTCTGCCTCTTGATTTAGCTTCGTGAGGGGGCTGTGGGACTTTATAATGTGGGAGTAGTGAAGTTCCTTCCCAGGAAGATATAAAATGCAGAAGTCCTTTACCAAAGGACTGAAAATATAAAAGTCAGAACTCCCAGAAGTTAAAATATACCTTAAACAAAGTTAAAGGAAGGCTGGGAGAAGATATCACTACATCCACAACTGGCCAAAATTAATCCTTATCATATAACAATTCAATAAAATACTTGAAAAAAAAAGACAACTCAATGGGAAAATTGTCAAAGATATGAATAGGTAATCAGAGAAAAAGATATACAAGTGACAGACATACACATGAAGGAATTTGTAAACTGAAAAATATAAATTTAAAAATTAGATTCTCAGGGCACCTGGCTCAGTCGATTAAGCACCTGAATTTTGGTTTCGGCTCAGGTCACAATCTCCGGATCCTGAGATCAAGCCCCACGTCAGTCTCCAAACTCAGCTTGAGCTTGTCCCTCTTCCCCCCACTCAGCCCCTCCACCCCCACCCAGCTCTTGTGTGCATATGTGCATGCTCTCTCTCTCCCTAGAATAAATAAATAAAATCTTTTAAAAAATTTGATTATCATATTTTGGCTATGACATGGGCAAGAATACAACAGATAATGTCCAGAGTTGCCAAAGTGCATTGGAAGTAAGTATGCTCATATCTTTACAGGAGTTTAAAAGGAATAACCTTAGTTATTAACCTTAGTTAGGAGGGCAATTTGGCTAAATTTATCAAAATGCAAACATCTTTGACCTAGAAATCCTGATTATCAATATCTGTCTTATATAAATACACCTGTGCACAGAAATATACACTTGATGATGTTTACAACAGCATTATTTACAGTAGCCAAATGTCTATCAATAGTGGACTGCTTAAGTATCATATATCCATCTCATGGAATGAAACCCAGCCATCAAAAAGAATGAGGGAGATTTAGATACACTGACCTGGAAAGAAATCCAAGATGTATTGCAGGTAGAAAAAAAAAAATCAAAGAAAAATACATATGTTTGACCTCATTTGTGTAGAAGAAAATTATTTGTGAGTATACGTCTATGAAAAAGTCCATAGTCATCATCTTTAAGAAAACTAGTGAGTAATTTCCTTTGATGAGGAGTATGTGTAGTACAGTGAAGTTGTATCTTATGCAGGGGCTAGATTTCAAAGTCAATATGCAATACAGAAACTGATCAAGTTTTTTCAAATTCCTTTAAAGGTTGCCCACTTGTATTTTGTATATTCTACCCCAAGCTGACTCATGTATTTAATGTGTAATTATAGACTGTATTCAGTAATCTACATATAGAATGCGTACACAAAATTAAATTTGGGCATTTTAATGACATGTTTTGTCTATATTGCTGTCTAGTGCATATAGCTGAATTTACTTAAGCTGAATGAGTGTGACACAACCCCACCTTACAGACAACTCCCCAAGTTACTTCCCCCAAGATAAATTACCTCTTCCACATTCCCTTTCAGCAGCTCTATCCGGGCATGATAAAACAACATGAGGGAGCCCTGGGGAGAAAGGAAGCAGACAGACTGATCAGTGGTCAGCCCCGCCTGATTGGTTATGGCCGAAACATGCATTTCAAATTCTAAGCATACGTTTGGAAACTGCTGGAGGAAGGGTGCAAGGAGACTCTCTGCTTCCACAACATTCACTTCTCCTGTACCTAGAAATGCAACAGGAAAGGCCTCAGTCTTCATGAAACAGGGTAGATACTTATAAGTAATTCTCCACATTTCAGTAAAATATAGCAAACACCTATTTGTGGAAAAGATAAGAACTGTTAATTTGGCAAGACAAGTCCCACCCACGACTTTAGTTTAAGAAAGCTCTAGGACCGACTAATTCCTAAGAATGGAGGGAGTTATTGTTGAGTCCTAATTGGGCTTTCTGGGTTTAATAACAATATTAACTTAACTTCACCAAAAATTAAATTTTCTACTCAAAAAGAAATCTAATACAAATATGCTAAAATAGATCACCTTAAACAAACTTTACCAAATGTCTTTAGCGGAAAACAGATACAAAATATTCAGGGAAAGAAATCCTCCACCCCCCTCTGCCAAATGTTACTATGACAAATGTCACTATTTTTCATCTTTCCTCAAAAAAGAAAAAAAAAGTTAAGACATACAGACTACTAGCACTTAGTGATTTATTTTCTAATTGTTTTAATTGAAATATAATTAACATACAATGTTATCTTGGTTTCGAGGGTACAATCTAAAGTTTGTACTTACTCAGATGAAAGGTAATCAACTTTCAATGACATAAAACGTACTCCAGTCCTTACCAAGTATTAGGGAGATATAAGTATGAAAAGCTAGTATAGTTAAGCAGCATAGTGGAGACCTCATGCTTCTTCCTGATGCACCTTCCTGTAACTGCAGGAGGCCCAACTCCTGTGGGAAACAAATGCATTTCAGAAGGAGACAACATGACTGAAAAATCACATTCAGACACTACAGAGGCCGAGTTCCTGTGTCTCCACCCTCCAAGAAGGTGGTGTCTATTTTCCAAGAGCTTAGAAAAGGGGCAATGCTTGACCAGAAACAAAAGTTACATTTTAAATTGGCATGAGATAGATAATCTCACAAACTCTTTCATATTATGTGATTCTAGGGAGAGGATAAAGGCAGTGCTCATTTCATAGAAATGTTGTATTTCTCTGATAAAAATATTAATTTCTTCAAACATGCTGAGGATCTAAATATGAGGCATTATGGTGGGTATGAACAAATACAGGGTTTTTTTTACATTTTTTATTTAAATTAAATTAATTAACATATAATGTTTTCTGGGTTTCAGAGGTACAGGCCGGTGATTCATCAGTTTTATATGATACCCAGGGCTCATTACATCACATGCCCTCCTTAATGTCATGAACAAATACAGTTTTATCTTCAAAGACCTTTCCAACAAATAGGGAAGACACTACATGAACACACGGTCATATTAGAATGTGGTGAATGCCGTAAGAAAGATAAATGATTCCAACTTAGGAATACTTGAGCTTCACTGGGAGAGGATAAGGGAAAGTGTGAGGAACAGTGGACATTTATCTCAAACCTAATGGATGCAGAGGCTCTCAAGAGAACATTATTTGGGAGGCTGCTGGCCAGGGAGCGCATCCAAAATAGAGAGTAGCAGAAGCACAGAAAACAGAAAAGCACACGACCTGTCGGGGGGGGGGGGGGGGGGGGGCGGGGGCGGGGAAATAACAGTTTCTTATACTTGTTCTCATATAGTTCTCAAAACCTGCCCTTTTCACTAATAGGGACAGCTTTTGCAATAAGGCAATCTGGTAATAGCATACCGAGTGTTAGGTTTAATAAATGTTATCTACTACAAAAACAACCACACAGAAATATAATGAATGAAATTCATGGAAAACATTTCCTTGCTTAGTTTTATCATGAAACTTATAAAAGTGCAAGGAAACCCAAAATACTAGAAGTATACTTGGTCCATGTGAATCATAAAATGTGAGACATAGAAATCTAGCCTAATTTCCTGGTTTTACAGAACGCTCTGGGGTTGCTAAAAGATTAAGGAAGCATATTTTAACCACACAAGAGTACGAAAGTCCAGCAAGTAGCAGTGTTAGTAAAACATACTTTTTAATCCCAGAACTTAGGTAACAAAGTAAAAAATTTTAGCTTTCAATAGAAAAACCATCTCAGCTCCTGAAAAGTACAATCAAGACCCCAATGACTTTTTACTGTCCTGCAAACAAACTGTCAATAACTGTCATGCTAGTTATGAGAATTGCTGTATTGCCCTCATATTCATCTTTCCTGTCAAAACCATGATAAAATTAAATTTGTACCCTGTTTCCTGAAAATCCTATAAATTCTAGTAGTCTGATAATCCGTGCTGGTAAAAGGGAGAGCATCTGCAAGAAGAAAAAAGTATACTTGTTAGTGTATCTATCTACAGATAAATATTAACCTCCAAACAACTTAAAGTTTTAATAATTCGGTAATATGAAATATTAGATAAAGTTTGAACCACTATACATATCTCAATCATCACATATTACACATACAGTAGTCATTACTTGTGAATTAATTTCATTTAGCTAAGACAATGAACCTAAAAAATTTAAAAACAAACAAACAACAATGGCAAAAACCCTGGCCTTTTCAGGATGCTCTAGAGAATACTTGCTCCTCTTATGTGCAGTGATGAGTGAGTGCTGAGAAGGCAATCCCTCAGTGCCCACGTCCAAACAAGATCTCTTTTAATATCCTTTTCCAGAAAGCAAGTCTGTTGAATTCTGCATAATATGCAGGAGTCAACCAAAAGTGAACAGCATGGCACTACAGTTGCTTTCTAGAACATCCCTGGGAAGCAGTGGGGAGGGGAAATCCAGCCAGTGCAAGAGCAGGTCACCTGCTTGTTCGTTTTGCTAGGAGAGAAATGGCCACATGTGTGATTCTATACGGATTCATTGGCTGCATGGTCAGGGATTTGGAAGGAATATCATTGGAATATTAATGACAAGGAAGTCTGGGGAAGAGTATAGACCTTTCTGAATGAGCAAAAAACATGAAGATATTTGTGTCCCATGTGAATGTTCACCAAAGCCTGACCTCAGCAGAGGAGGATTTGAATAATCAAGTGAATAGGGTGACCTGTTCTAACAGTCAGCCAGCCTCTTTCCCCAGCCACCCCTATCATTGACCAACTGGGTTCGCAAACAAAGTGGCCACGGTGATGTACACACTTGTGTATATTATTCCCTTTACCACTGCATTTTCTCATTAATTCCAGTCAAACCTTAATAAATTTCAAAATCTCTATAAATAACAAGTTACAGTTTGACAAATACCTACTCAAACTCTCTGTCTCCCCCTCACAGCATCAAAATCATGCCTCAAGTTATATGGCTACTGCCTCACCTATTTTCAATTCCAGGGCCGCCATTGCTAGAGCAACAGTATTTCTGACGTGGAAATGGAACCAGATTCCAAGCTCCTTATTACCAAAAATGTTGCTCGTCCACTCAGAGTGCTGCATGCTTTCCCTTGTGTGCAATCCAAACCTAGTCTGAGCGTGTGCAGAACTTTACAACACATACTGGCCAAAGTCACCGCTGGGTCACAACACAGAAAAACTGATCCCACTCTAGACACTTGTCAACAAAACCCAGGCAGCGGTTCACACACAGTGGAGAAGGCTCTGGAAACCTTAGCTTCTTTTACAAAAGCTTCTGGCGGCTTTAAATTATTTACTTACCAAATTAAAGGCACCTATTCCAAGCTTGACACCCCCTTCAAACTCATAGAAGAACTGCTGTTCAACTTTGCTCTTCTGAATTACATGCAGGATAGAAAGACATTCTCTGGATTGAAGAAAAAAGTTATCACGTAAGTTTTACTATGACTCTGAAAATAAACGTGAAGTCAAATTTCACACTGACACACGATAAGATAAATGTGATCAGCCAAAACACTAGGCAATTTTTCAATGGAGGTGACTGTGCTGAGTTTAACCTAAAAGGCTACTCGGGTAATAGTCATTAAGGAAAAACTGACACACCATTTCTACCCTGTTTATCAGGAGCAATCTTTCTGGGCTGAAACAAGACAGGGTTCGAACATCAGCACACAGGACTCCAGAGCCACAAGACTGCAGGGCCGTGACCTCACAGCTTTCCAGCAATGTCTCACAGAAGACTTCCCAGGGGTGCTCCATCCTTCGGTTGCTGTGCACGCTTGAGCAACCCTACCTTCCACCACGTATCTGAGGTGCTACTGCCAAAAAGATGTGAATTTCAATGTGATGGCCATGATCTCAAACAGACCAAATACATTAGAGCTTGCAAGTAGGAAAGACTGAAAAAGGACAGCAAATGCCATCAAACTACACCATTTGTCTTTCTTTTTCCTATTCCATCCAAGCAAATCTTTCCAATTTCTCATTTTAATTTCTTTTCTGTATATTTCCCCCTTCCCTTTATATCTGCAAAAGGCAAATACTTAATCAGAGAAATGCAAATTAAAACAATGACAAAGATATAAAACTTGGTAATGGACAGGAATGGCTTACCAAATTGACAAATATATATTTTAAAGGTAATAAGAAATTACCAGGTACTATATATCACCTTGTGTAATATAATTATAAAGTGTACAACTTCATTTATGATATGTCCTAGCCAAATTAATTTAACCTGAATCTAATATGCCGATAGATCTAATTTCCAGTTTACAGGGAATATAAGGGGCTAGAAGAATGCTATGGACTGAATTAATTATGACCCCCCTCCAAATTCATATGTTGAACCTCTAAGGCCTAATGTGAGGATATATGAAAATAGGGATTTTTAGGAGGTAATTAAGGGTGGGGTCCTAATCTGATAAGACTGGTGACCTCAGAAGAGAAAAAGAGGGAGATTATTTCTCTCTTGGCCCTGGGAGGGCTGAGCAAAAAGTAGTTAACTGTCTGCAAGCCTGAAAGAGAGCTCTCTCTGACCATGCTGGCACTGATCTTAGACTTCCAACCTCCAGAACTGTGAGAAAATAAAATTCTGTTCTTTAAGCCACCCTGTCTGTAGGATTCTATTACGGCAGCCTGAGCAGACTAAGACATAGAACAAGCTACATGAAAACTCAAGGAAGCCATCAAACAAAGCCGTGGGATATTCTGTAAGATAACTGGCTTGGGCTTTTCAACAACCATCATGAATATAGAGACTGTTCTAGAATAAAAGATATTTAGTGGACATAAACATAGGATGTAGTAGACAGTCTTATGTTGCATCCTGGTATAGACATTCCAGCAGTAAAAGAAATTTGGGGCCAACCAGGAAAATGTGAAGACAGACTGAGTATTATATGAAATGAAGATTTATTGACATGGAAAAGTAAAGATCATTAACTGAAAAAAGCAGGTTACAAAAGAGGATGCACATTAAAAAGTACATGTATGTTTAGATTTGGACAGAAAATATTCTGAAATAATATATACTAAGGTTTAACAGCCATTACCACCGTGTGCAAAGAATATGGGGTGTGAATGTTAATATCTGCTCATCTACATTTTCCTATTTTCCTAAATATATATGTCACTTTTGTGATAATAAAGCATTATTTTAATGTTTTAAATGGAAAACCAGTGCTGGCAAAGGAAAGAACAAATAGACATATTCATCTACTTTGGTAAAAGGTGGTTATAGTATGGAGATTGGCAAACTACGGGGACATAAGCATGCTCATTCATTCATTTATTGTCTGTGGCTGTTTATACTCCACATAGAGTTGAGTATATTATTTTTCAGAATAATTTTTTCAATATATATCAAAAATCTTAAATACAGGCGTACCTCTGACCCAATAAATTAATTTTATTCTAAGGAAATAGCATGGATAAACACAAAACTTACCATAAGGAGAGATACTGTATTACTATTTATAATGAAAACATATAAACAAACTAAATAGGCAATAATGGGAAATTAATTAAAAAGGCAATCACATGAGTGTATATATTTATACATACACACATGTGGTATACCCACATAATAGAATGCTATATAGCCATTAAAATCCATGATGAACTAAAAATATTTAATGACCTAAAATTCTGTGACATGAAGTAAAAACGGAAATTTCAAAATGACATGAACTATATGATTTCATTACATAAAAAGATAATTATATATGCTCATACACATGCATTAAAAACTCAAACATCAAAATATCAATAGGATGGCAGAAGGTAGAAATGATTTTCAGAATTCTTTCCTTTTTTAATCAAAATATAAATGTTCTATTTTCTGTTAATAGATGATTGTTACAAAATTTTCAAATAACATGGAGAAAGTGTAAGGACCCTGACATGACTATCCCGCAGACAGGTGGTTACTGTTAACAGCCTGGTATATAACCTTGTAGGTGGTTTTATGCTTTAGTAAGAACGCAATCTTTAAAAACCACAAATGGGATCAAATAGTATATACTGTTCTATAGGTTATATTGATGATTTCCCATGAAAATGCATGAGAGCTACCTTATTTTTTAACAAATGCATATTACTCTATGCTATGGAATAATTTATTTAACCAAATTCCTATTGTTAAATATTTACATTGTTCCCAAATTTTCCATATTATAAACAATGCTGCTAAAAGTGTGCTTGTACATTCATGAAGTACTTTTCCTACATTAAATACTGTTAACTATAGTTAATCTATCACAACTATCCTTAGGATAAATTCCCAGAAAAGGGACTTCTGAGATCAAAGGTGATACACTTTCTTAATTTTGATACATATTGTTGGAACATCCCTCAGGAAAATTCTATCAATTTAGATTCCCACCAACTTATGAGCTCCTCACACTGTCATTTTGCCCTGAATCATCTGTATCACATTTCCCTTTGTATTTTTTATTATGGTATATTTCGCCCTGATGAAAACTGAAATGTTTATTTGGTCAAGTCAGTCTTTTATGGTTCCTGATTTTACGTCATACTCAAAAAGGCTTCTGAAATTGACATCATGTATCTACTGATACGATAGATTACGAAAGGCACGATATCACTTGTATGCTATTCTTGCCATAGATGCAAAATCTGGATGTAATCATGAAGAAACATCAGATTAGTTCCCACTGAGAGACATACTACAAAATAACTACCCAGTATCTTCCAAAAATGTCAAGGTCATAAAAATAAAGAAAAACTGAGGGACTCTTCCAGATTAAAAAAAACTGAAGAGACATAATAACTAAATGCAACATCCCCGATCCTGGATTCAATCCTGCACCAGAAAAAGGATATTTTTGGTGGGACAATTAGAGAAATCAGAGTAAAATCAGTAGAGTAGTTGATAATACTGCGTCAATGTTAGTTTTTTGGTTTTAATAATCATATTGTGGTTCTATAAGATGTTAACATTGGTGACTCTGGATGAAAAATATATAAAAATTCTTTGTAAAAATTCTGAAGTTATTTCAAGGTAAAAAATTTTTAAATAAAAGTTTAAAGGCTTTTGTGCTTTAGGACTATAAAAAATATTTTCCTATGTTTTCGCTAGTACCCTTTTACAAATATTTTAATATTAGAGGCGCCTGGGTGGCTTGGTCAGTTAAGCATCTGACTCATTGTTTCGGCTCAGACATTTAACCAACTAAGCCACCAAGGCATACATATCATCTAAAAAGTCAAGAGCAGCACCTGGGTGGCTCAATCAGTGAAGCGTCTGCCTTTGGCTCTGGTCCTGATCCCAGGGTCCTGGGATCGAGTCCCACGTCGGGCTCCTTGCTCAGCAAGGAGACTGCTTCTCCCTCTCCTGCACCCTCTGCTTGGCATGCACATGCTCTCTCTCTCTTTCAAATAAAACAAAAAAACAAACAAAAAAATCTTTGGAAAAAAAAGTATTTCAAGAGGAAAACTGAAAACAATATGTCAGTTTCCCAAAACTCCTCCCTACCTCCACGCTCTTGGATGGAATATAATTTTATGAAATTACTTTGGGTAAAATTGTCTCTTAAAATACTAAATCTTGGTTCTGCTCTCACTAATGGGGCTCTGCTTCTAATAATGACACACATACTAGCTTATATTAGATTAACCCTCCCACAGATAACAGTTATGAACTTTGGAATTTAAATATATATTTAAAATGCATTTTCAGGCACTGGAAAGTGAAAACAAAAAGTAGTTAGAAACTGGAGAAGAGCTGAACTTCGAAAGATGGGAGTATCTCCCACACGGACTTTGCATTTACATAGATAGTCAGCTGAAAGTGCTCTTGAAACCCCACAACATGGGCTGCCTAGAACTGATACAGAAAGCCACAGTCCTACTGCTGGGGCTCCTGGGTGGCTCAGTTGGTCAAGTGTCTGACTCTTGGTTTCGGCTCAGGTCGTGATCTCATGGGTCATGAGACTGAGCCCCACCTCGGGCTCTGTGCTCAGAGGGGAGTCTGCTTGAAGATTCTCTCCCCCGGCCCCTCCCTCCACACTTGGGCACACCACATGCGCACTCTCTCGCTCTCTCTCAAATAAATAAATCTTTATGAAAAAAGTCTGATACTGCATTGTGGGGTTTATAATATATATAAGTGTACTATCACAAGAATAGCATAAAATACAAGTGGTAAATGAAACTATATTTTCACAAAGTTCTTGTATTTTATGGGCAATAGTACAATATTAACTCTAAGTTGACTGTGATAAGAAGGATATTATAATCACTACAGTGACCTCTAAAAAAATCAAAGAGGGCTACAACTAAGAAAACAATAGAGTGATTGATTACACTGGAATATATATGTATTTTTTAAATTTTAGTAACATAATAAAAGGCAAAAAAGAAGTGAGAAAACCAAATGAGGCAAGAGAACAAGAAAAGTAGTAGCCGAAAGTGCAAACAAATCATTTGTTATACTGAATAAAAAAGCAAGACCCAACTATAAGCATGTATAAGAACTGCAATTTAAATATAAAAACAAAGATAGGTTTAAAGTACAAGAATATATGACATATTACACTTAACACTAATTATAAAAAAGTATGAGTAGTTAAATTAATACCAGACAAAACAGACTTCAAGACAAGAAATATTATAAGGAGTTATGTAGAGACAGTTTTTAATGATAAAAAGGTTAATTCATTAGGAAGATAAAAAAAATAAAATATATACATAAACTTAATAACAGAGGCTCTAAATATACAATGCAAACACTGATGGAACTAAAGAGAGAAATGGGTAACCCCAGAATCAAAGTTGGAGATTTTTAACTCTGTGAGCAAATGATAGACCAACTAGATAAAACTCAATAAGGATATAGAAGATCCGGACAACACTATGGGCTACCTTAACCGAGCATTTGAATCGCTGCAGAAAATTCTATCAGGCAGTGCTGCTCTAGAGTCTAGACCGAAGACATACCCGTAATTTTAAATATAGAAATCGATTTTAGGAGAGAGAAACTAAGATTTCTCTGTAATTAGAAATTATGTCAGTAGCTTTTTTTTTTAGCCATTTTTCTCAAGATTGCATTTAAACTGAAATTCTGTTGTTCTATACCACTAAACACATACACAGTAAGCCAAAAAATCAAGTGCCTTTTTACCAACACCAAATAAAACCTAGTCATACTTCATGAGAATTCTGAAGTACGAATTGGACGGAGTACAAGAATCATTTAAAAACAACATCTTAATTTTTAACTTACTTATATATTTGGTAACTTGTCCTAATTTTGAGTCCACCTTTGATGAAGTTGATCATATTTTCATCCTGAAAACAATTCAGTTAAATAATTAGATCCTTTAGCAAAAGATTCTTTCACTGTTCTTTTATATATTTGTGTGATTAGAACAATACACTATCTTTTGAGGACATAATTTTTAAATTAAAACATTCTTCTTGCTTTACATTTGAAATGCTCTTCTGTAATTTTTCTTCCAAGTTAGATGGCAAAAAGAAGAACGCATTTTAAAAATCTTTGCATTACTTCAAGCAAGTAATTAAGGAAGTAATCCTTACCACTCAGTGGCCAAATATGTTAGTCCAAATCTACTGTGATAAACATCATCTAATGTGCAATTTTCTTAAGGGTTTGACAGAATCCAGAATGGGTGATTTAAGGATATGCTCTAAGGACAAACTTTCCAGTTCATCACACTCCAGTAAACGGGATGATGGTTCTTCTTTTGCAGGGTACTTTAGCATTCAGTCTACATTTAACACCGTAAATTTCACTCGTATACATTTCTAGAACAAAAATTACTGATCTGGATTCTAAACTGATTGTCACTAATATGCAGGGTTTTTTTGGAGAAAAAAATCATTTCACTTTTCTTTGCCTGATGGTCTTCAACCATAAAGTTGAGGCAGAGAGCCTAAGTGAATTATCATTTTGAGGGTCAGCATTCTAGGATTCCAAGAGACTCTCTTAATAAATTATATCGAAAACTGCTTAAAAGAAGTTAATCTAACAGTGCTAATGAAGACAGACCCGTATTTCACATTTCCAAGGAGAATATTTTTCTAGTCTATTGATAATGGAGAAATACTCTGGTATTTATTTCCTGTACACTTCAACATCCTTCTAAAGCAAGAGGAAAATTTACTTTAGCTTACAAATGTCATTAATTATTAAATCTTAACATTTAAATTATTATAAGAATCAATAAATACAAAATTCACTATGCAACTTAAATGTTTATCTTCTTATTTTAAGGAAACTTATGATTACACAAATTCCAAGACTGGCCTGGAAACAATTTCCTAATCACATTAAAATCTGCCTCAAATAATAATTTTTCATTTCGTGATTCACCAAACATTTACTGAGTGCCTATTTTACACCAGGCATCTGAATGCAACATCAGACAAAAGCAATACAAGGTGCTAAGGACTGGAGTCATGCACACGGATGGAGATATGCACAGGATGTCATGAGAGCACACAGCAGGGGAGGGGGTGGCATGGAGAGGCCCACAGAAGCTTCCTGGAAGCATCAGGGCTTAAGGCACAAAAAATGATTAGGAAGTGGCCAAATGAAGGAAGGCAAAGCAGATGCGAACCTTGCGAGCCAAGGGAAAAGTCAAGCGGAAGGAAAGGCAAGGAAGCATTAACGATCCTGGCGTGCCTGGCCATCTGTGCTTATGTAAGTCAGCACCGCCACAGAAGCTTCAGCAAGACAAAACTAAGGAGTAAGAAAGCTACCTCTACCGTGCCACTCAGGTACGCAACACACCTGTCACTAGCATCTGAGGCCATGGGTAAGAGGGGAGGAGGGAATTTGGGAGAAGATACCAGTTTAGTTTGAAAAAGCCTCCCCCGCCTTGCTGATATTCTGATCCGGAACCACTGCCATAGCCCATGAGAGCGACTCACTGCTAAAGCACAGCAATGACAAGGTGAGATTCTCATCTCTGAGAGGGTGCTCAGCTGCACAGTGGACAATGAGCTGGAGGTTAAGAGAAATGAGAGCCAGAGGGTCAGTAGGTCGCTGTGCCGTCTAAAGAGCTGATGAACACCCCCACTAGAACACTCACAGAAGGAAGAGGAAGAGATGGCACCGCTAAATCTTCAAAAGGTAAAAGAAGCATGAGCATTAAACTGGATATGGAGGCATGAGAAAGAGGGAGGTATCTTGGATATCTCCCAGATGTTTAATTACAAGTCCCCCACATTTAAAATAAGCCTTCAAATCCCAGATTTAATCGTCAAATCCCCATTTGGAAAACACATCAGAAAAACTGGGGGGCCTCCGTGACTAGCATTATGCTTACTGAGGCAGTAAGAATGAGGTTTTCAACCAGACTTCATAATTTGTAGGGTTTTAGGAAACAGGGTCATAGACCAGATTGATTCAATTTTATTAAACCAAATCCAACCGAAAAAGTCAATCTCCAGGAAAAAAAAAAGAAAAGCAACTCTCAATACAATGTAAAACATTGTGATTGAGGAAAATTTTCAATTTTACAATTGCATTTCTGCCCCCTTACAATCTTGACCCTACCTCTACTCCCAATGTATCCATCACCTCCACCCATGGGGCCATGATGCTTTAACAGTTCCTGGAGGTAAAATTAAAATGTCCTTTAAAGAAAGGTATTCATGGTTTGGTCTAGTGACTTTTTAAATCTGCTCTTCCAAAGGAAGAAATTAAAGCAAGAAAGGGGCATGAGAATAGAAAGAGGGGGAAAAATAAAATCTGAAGTATATATGAAAACCCTCGCACTCAAAGCATGCATTCACCGAGCTTTGCATCTGTGTAAGAAGGGAATGGGCAAGGATGAAGATGCCTCTCTTGCCCCGGGCCTGTAGCCCTCTACCATTAGCAAATGCAAAGAGGGATAATCCCACACTTCTCATGCAGAGAAGCATCCAGAAATTAGGTGCAGTAGTTGCAAAACAGTTCCTTTACAAGGCAGTGGTTCCCAATAGACTGAAATTCAAAACAGACTCCAAGTGCATTTGAGTAGGAACAAAGCTCCCTGGGGTCATCTTTCAGTCCAAGTTTATCAGAACGACAAGTATCTTCCATTACAAGTCTAAGTCAAAAGAACTGAAGCACTGACATAGAATGAGCCCCATTTTTTCTATGTAGTACTGGCAGGCTTCCCCAGCCTTACTGATTCGAAGCCAAACATTTATTACCTGCACAAACGTGAGTGCTGCTTTCTGTAGGAGACACTCGGCATAACAGATTTCGGCATGCATTTCCTCTATTAAAAACAAATAAAATTACATTAAGGAAAATCCTGTGTCCACAGTAATTGCTCTGAGATGTTCAGGAAAGACTCGTAACTCAATGAACCCAAGAGAGACACAAAAATCGAGGTTGCTTTGGTCCTTCCATAAAAGCAGAATGATGACCTTGGTTCTCAGTCCTCAGCAAGATTTTTCCTAGAATGTGTAAAAGGATTTAAGGAAGTCATCTTTGGCTCCACTCAAATATAACTGCAAAGAGTCAGGCGCTTGGTGCCAGAGACCCGAACTCAGCTCACAAGAGGAAACCAAAATTTAAAAGCACTTAAAAAAAATTATTTTTTAATTTAACAGTAACAGGTAAGTTTAACAGAGTTATGGAGATTGAAAAAACTATCTTAAATTTATGAATTCTAGCTTCTAAAATATGAAGGTATGATAATCATGGCAATGATCAGACACACTATTAACTTAAAGGGAAAGCAACAGTTCTCTGGAGTTCTGTGAACAAGTATGGACCAGCATGCCCAAGGCATGACTCCTCACACACAGAAGACATGATATAAAAAGAGCTCGCACTAGCACAATTTCAGGCTATTTTGATCACTGAGATATCTAGCACAGGAACAAGGCACTGACAAAAGGGACTCTGTAAAGCTATGTATATCCCAGGGACATATGGAATGCCCCAAAACACATGGCCTGTCTTCCTAAACAATACCTTACACTTGCAGAGACTGGGGTGGGAGGGAAATCTTTGCATTTTTGCATAAACAAAATCAGCAGATTCCTGATTTATCCATGGGATGCAAATTGGCATTTTTTTTTTTTTTTTAAGTAAACGAGCTTGGGGTATTTAACAGCCTGGATTGGAGGAAAAGTTCTGCCATGTTGTGGGTATCCATCTCTCTCTGCTGCTGGCCACCTCATTTATAAAATTCAGCTAGTAACATCTTCACTTCACAGCTAAAGAATCAGATGAGGTGCTGAAGGCTGAAATTACAAAGAAGCAATAGGGGTGAAGATCCTTCCACCGCCTGCCTACAGATGGGGCCAGCCTTGCGGAGTTAGGGCCTGTGCATGTTCTGGCAGCCATCACCAGGCAGGATCTCGGTGCTTCGGAACGCCTCACCTCTAAGTGTGCCTCCGGATTTTCTCAGCGTTCAGGGGAATAAAAAGTGGAGTCTTCAATTTTTACAGAGCCACCTGAATTTCCTCTTCCTAGGAACATTTGTAACAAAGTGGAAATAGTTTGGATTAACTCACTTTGAAAGTCTGCTCAGTGACACAGATTGCTGGCTTGGGTGTGTGCGGGGAAGACCAGTGGCGCTCCTGTGACGAAGCACAAGGTGTGTAAAGGGAGGAATGTGAAAATAGTCTGGAAAGGTAAGTCGGGGCTCAGTGATGGACAACCTTCAGTGTCAGAGACTGGGCTTGATTCAACAGGTAACACTGAGTCCGTGCAGAGGTCTGAGCAGAAGGATTGACTGCATCAGGGTTAAGTTATAGATGGACAAAACTCAGAGCAGCTAAAGAAGCAACAAGAAGGCAGAGATAAACGGCAAGAAAATTTGAACTCTGTATACCATATGTAAGTACCCTTCATGTTAAATCCCTTTCACATCCTAAGCACTGCATTTACATATCTGTTTTTAAAGGAAATTTGAAAACCATTCAGGGCAATATGCCAGCCCCGAGAGAAGAATGGGTGTGTTCCATGTTAAACCCACGAAAAGTTTAATTAAATATACTGAGTCCTGCAGACAACCAGCCACTCAAGGATGTAAATGAAAATTACCAAGAGGAAAAACAAATCACATACTAAAGCTACAATGTTTTGACATGCTCCCTTGAACACAAAGTCTGTTTGGGTTGCAGTGACAGCCAAACTCATTAGGAATAAAATGCAACTTAATTTATAAAAGTCGTATTCCTTCACTCTGGTTGATTTATATTGGGCAGTTCCCCAGGTCTCAAAATTAGCTGTTTGGCATTTATGAATAGGTATCTTACCAGAACATCTCTTAATTATAAATTCCTTAGTCTACTGAAGGAAATAGCTTCACCATGCTAAAATGTTAGCTAAGCATGCCTTTGGATGTAAAAGTCTAAATAAACCTGTTTTTCAGAATATGCTATAGTCAAAAGCTAATTTATGTTTATTATTTTCTAATTAAGGTTTTATTTTTTAAAGCAGCTTTAGGTGTGCAGCAAAATTGAGGGGAAGGTACAGAAATTTCCCATGTATCCCTTGCCCCACCCTCCCCTGATGAACTGATGAACTTCTGTTGACAAATCATAATCACCCAACGTTCATAGTCTACATTACAATTCCTTCTTGGTGATGTACATTCTATGGGTTTGGACAAATGTATAAAGACATGGATCCATCATTATGATATCTCACAAAGTTTTTTCACTATCCTAAAAATCCTCTGTGCTCCACCCATTCACCCCTACACCCCATCCCTGGACAACCACTGATCTTGTCACTGTCTCCACAGTTTTGCCCTTTCCAGAATGTCATATGCTTGGAATGATACAGCATGATCCCTTTTCAGATTGGTATCTTCTACTCAGTAATATGCATTTAAGGTCACTCTGTGTCTTTTCATGGCTTGATAGTTCATTTCCTTTTAGTGCAAAATAATATTCCATTTTTCTGGATGTACCACAGTTTATTTACCCATTCACGTATTGAAGGATATCTTGGTTGCTTCCAAGTTTTGGCCATTATAAATAAAGCTGCCATAAACATCCACAGGCAGACATAAGTTTTCAGCTCCTTTGGGTAAATATTAAGGAGACTGACTGCTGGATTGTATGGTCAAAGTATGTTTAGTTTTGTAAGAAATTGCCAAACTATCTCCCAAAGTAGCTGTACAATTTTGCATTCCCACCAGCCGTGAATAAGAGTTCCTTTTACTCTACATCTTTGCCAACATTTGGTGTTGTTGGTGTTTCAGATTATAGACATTCTAATAGGTGTATAGTAGCATCTCGTTGTTTAGTTTCTTTTTTAATAATTAGTAATAAGTAAATTATTCCAGATTTTCTGAAGTGCCATGTACAAAAACATTATAAAAAGATAAGAACGCAGCACCATCTACTTTCAAGATGTCTAACATAGGAATGATTCAACATTTCCCTCATCCATATGTGAACATTTCGTTCCCTTTTCTACAAGCCTACAAGAGAAAGTGTGGGGTGCAGTGGAAAGAACTGTGGCTTACAGAAAGGCAGATCAGCTTTGAACCCCACTCTGCTACGTGGGGAATCCTGGGCATTAACCAGTGGTTACTTCTGCAGGGTGAGTATCATGGGAAAGAGCAAAAGGTATTCCATTTCCTTTATATTCTACACGCAAGTATTGAATTTTATGAGTATGACCATGTTTTAACTTTTCAAAGACGAAAAACTTAATCTTTAAATGAGTCTTACCTTCAGTCAGCTGTTCCAAGGATCCTCTAGAAAGAAGACTTGAGAAAGATTCTACCACTGTGCATTTTTTCCTGTATCTGTGGAGAGCAAGCAGAAGGGGAGATGGGAAACAGAAAGAAAAAGTGACAATAAATCAGACCAAGCTCATTTTCCTCTGACATTCATTTTTGTCACAGTCACACCAAAGAGTTACCAGGGAGAAATGCTAAACCCTAAGTCTGTGGCGCACAGACCACCCTTCCCACCAACGCACAGCCAGCGCCCAGTACTGGGCTGGCACCCTGTGGGCACTCAATCCATGCTTACTGGACAAGTGAGTGGACAAACCCACGCAGAACAATGAATGCTAACCCTGCCAAGCACTGCCCTGATCTGTATGGCTGAAATCAGTATTTCTGGGGTAAGAGCCACCGCGGATTAAGAATCACTTAGACTGCAGTATTTGGAAACTCTCTTCATTCATAGGGTTGCAACATAATCACATGAGGATACAGTTTCATGTTAAACTTTACCAATGCTAGTTAACAGCTGTTGCTGGGGGCTTACTATACATACAGAGCAAAGATTAAAATAAAACTGAAAATTTGTCTCATTTTCACGAACCAGAAGTGCTCAAATATATCCTTTTAGACAAATAAAGCTCTCCCTTCTGAATAGGCAGTATCTCCCACATAAAGGGACATACTGGCTTGGCAGGCAGTAGCTGAATTCATCCACCCCAGGAAGACCCTTGAGAGATACATGCTGCTGACCCCACAGACATAGGAAAAGGAAAAGGAAAGAAGAAAAGAAAAGAAAAAAGAAAAGAAAAGAAAAGAAAAGAAAAGAAAAGAAAAGAAAAGTGGGGGGGAAGGTAGAGGTACAGATGCCAAGTGTTTGGCCAAACAAGAATCTACTATAATTCCTAAGAGTAAATTTTAACTCTGTTACATAGAACTACGTGAGGCCAGGAGGCTTGGAAGTACAAGTCCCTTACTACAATTGGGGCGAACTTCAAACAGAGCTCTCCATCAGGCAAACCTCATTCACTTTGTCACACAGACATAAAGGTTTGTAGTTGTATCTCAAGCATTTAATTACTCAGTTCATACTTTTGGCAGGTTTGTAATGCGTCCTTCATGGCGGAAATGCCGTTTTGGATGTCCTGTTGCTCGAAGGTCATGACGGCCTGCAACACCACAATGGTACTATAGCCCAAGGCATGGTACATACTCTCCTTAGCCCTGGAGGCAGAACACAGGGAATTAATACTTTCTGATTCAATTTAAAAAGCATGCAGGTCTTGTCTGATACTAACCAGGAGAAATCCTAGTAAAAGCATATTGTGACTTTATAGTGATAACTTTTACACACATAATCACCGAAATAATATAGACTGTGAAAGGCATGTCCTAAAAAACTCAAATATCAAGGACTTTCCAAATTAAACCTACACAGGCAGCACAGAATGTTCCAGGTTGAAGCAGAAGCCAACAATTGTTTTTCCCTGTTTCAGCACAAGGGGGCAGGCTGTGGACTCTTTTCCTTGAAAACCTTTCAAAGCAAACCAATTCTGCCCAGTTGAACACCAGGCAATATGCGTACTATCTTTAGCTCTGATACAAGTATTAAAATAAAGTCCACTGGAAATGCATTTTGTGACAGAGAGATTCTGATATATTTTCAGATAAAGACTCATTTTTTAAAAAAACAAAACAAAACAACAACAACAACAAAAAAACAGCTTCTCTCCACTCCCAGCCAGAGGCCAAAGGAAAGCAAGACTTCTGCAGTAAATTAGGTCGGCCACAACAGGCCCAGGCAAAAGTACATTTTAGACCTCATATCTAATCTAATCCCATTATCTATAATTCCTGATTAAAGTTCTTGACAACTCCAATTACTAAATTATCAGTTGAGAATTGCATGGATTCTTAAGGGCATTAATTAGTCTTAATGTATGGGCACCCCAGACGTTAGGGCTGTGAAAACCTCACTATCTCTTTCTCAAAACTTCTCATTAGGTTGATTTGTTATAAGATTTAAAATATTAATGCACGATTTTGTTTTTAATTCAAATGTAATGCACAACAGCCCACGGCTATGCAAAACAAATGTAAGCCCACATTATTCTTTTCCCTCATGGAAATAGTCTAAACATCCTTTGGTAATTTGCAGTTTGTCCTGACTAGTGAGGTCACAGGCTGTTCAAAAAACCGCAAGCAGTTAAGAGCACCCCAAAGTTAATCATTTATTGTGGTTTTAAGCCTCATGTTTTAAACTGAAAGCTCCAAGAGGAAAACAGAGATTCAAGTGGGAAAAATGTATGTTTAACAATGAAACTTGCAAAAAGATCAAAGAATATAAAACTTGACCAAATAAAATATTCAATCATGTCTTTTTATTCCATGTTATGACCAGCTGGGTGTCTGAGACAGAGAAAAAAGGCATCCTATGTGAATAAAAAACGAAGGAGACAAGAAGGCAGGCTGAGAGAGGAGAGACAAAAAGAAAAAGGGAGGCAGGCAGAGAGGAAGACAGGGAAGTAGACAGAAAATGGAGAGAGAAAGAAGTCTGAGGGACTGGCAAGGACAGAGGGAAACAAGGCAGGAGACAAGCAGGGCAGACAAGTGTTGAAGACAATACTGGACAATTTCCTTCAGCTGTGGGCTGTACCATCTATTTATCATCTGTTCCTAACCTCTGAAATAGAATTACCACAGCAGCTTCTCAGGAGGTAATGTAATTTTTTTAATTGAAGTGTGTAGTTGACATACGATGGTATATTAGTTTCGGGTGTACGACATAGTGATTCGACAATTCTATACATTATGCAATGCTCACCACCGCAAGTGTAGTAAGACTGAAAGTCTGTGATCAGGGTCACATTGCCCTACTGACCAAAGAAATGAGATTCCCACTCTTGTGCCCAAGTAATCTCCTAAAAATTGTTATGTAAGGTCTAAGCTTCATCCAAGCAAGTGACTATGTTTGAAGGCACAATGTAAGATTATTCCTGTCAAGCTCCAGGCGCACTGGAGAGTTGGGGACTGTGGTCAGGGTGACACCTAGTAACAGGGCTGAGCACAGGTGTTGCTGCCACATTTCAAAAATGAACAGGCATTATTAACTGAAATTAAATTGCTTAACTTGTTTATCACATAAATAGGGAGTCCCAGTAACACTTTTAATTATCTTAAATTTCTTTTTAACATTAAAGATTAGCATATTCTAGTTCTTTCCATCCCATTTCAAAGGAAACTTTTTTCAATCATATTTAAGCTTTAGAGGCATATCCATGAAAACATTTCACTGAAGAAAGTAAAATGAAGCTCTACAAAACTACAACAATGACAATATTTGAACACATATAGAAATTAAAATATGAGAAAGAATCAGAAACTTTCTACTGATTAAATTTGAAAAGACAGATTTCTTAACTGGATATTAAAACTGACCAACAGTAGGGGTCTCAACCAAATTAGCTTAGAAATATTCAGATGGCAATGCAGATAAATTAACTAACAAGCATGAGATCAAAGAAAGAATCATCAGAAACATCTGAAAAAAATATATTTTATCTGAAAGAAAGTTAATTACCACGGTCGAAGCAATTCTAAGGCATCTGTAAATTTGTTACTTAGAAATAAGTTCAATGCCACCGCACATTCTTCTAGGCCACACTTGAGATCCACCTTGTTTGATGTTGACCTGAAGACCAAGAAAAAAACACACAGAATTTCTATCGCTTTTACTATTAGCACGTTGTCACATGTGTGTATGCATGTACACTTTGGAGACAGAAAGGTTCCAATTCGAACTCTACCACTTAGTAGCTATTTAACCTTCTGAAGCCTGACTTGATCATCTGTAAAATGGGAACACCACCACCACCACCTACTTCATGAAGCTATTGTGAGAATGGAAGAAATTGACAAACAAGGCTCATAGTAGGCATAAAGACCACAAGCATGGATGGAACTACCTTTACTCATAGGAGAGGGGAAGTTATTGTGTTTTAGTTTGATTACATAGAAGAAAAAAATGTGCCTCAGTGGAAAACTATGCATTATTGTCTAGACTGCAGAAGAGACCCCTTCAAATTGCTTTTTGATTCTAGGGAACTGCCTTGCAACTCTGTAAACTGTGTTTTCTTTTTTAATTAGAGTATAGTGGGCACACAATGTTACATTAGTTTCAGGTGTACAACACAGCGATTCAACTTCTCTATAGTTATATTGTTCTCACCACAAATGTAGCTACCAACTGTCACCATACAATGCTATTCTGATATCAAGGACTATATTCCCTATGCTGTGCCTTTTATTCCCATGACTTATTTATTCCCTAAGTAGAAGCCTGTATGTCCCACTCTCCTTCATCCATTTTGCCCATCCACCCACCCCCCTTCCCTCTAGCAACCATCAGTTTGTTTTCTGTATTTATAGTTCTGATTCTGCATTTCATTTGTTTATCCATTTGATTTGTCGTTTAGATTCCACACATGAGTGAAATCACACAGTATTTGTCTTTCTCAGTCTGACATTATACCCTCTAGGTCCAGCTTTGCTGTTGCAAATGGCAAGATCTCATCTTTTTTACGGCTGAATAATATTCCATTGTACATATACACCACACCTTCTTTATCTATTTATCTATGGATGGACACTTGGGTGCCCGTATCTTCCATATCTTGGCTATTGTAAATAATGTGAATAAACATAGGGTGCATACATCTTTTTGAATTAGTGTTTTCATTTTCTTTGGGTAAATATCCAGTAGTGAAAATGGATCATATGGGATTTCTATGTTTACTTTTTTGAGGAACCTCCATGCTGTTTTCCACAGTGGCTGCACCAGTTTACATTCCTACCAATAATGCACGAGCGTTCCCTTTTCTCCACATCCTGGCCCACATTTGCTATGTCTTGTCTTTTTTTTTTTTTTTTAGGCATTCTGACAGGTATAATTGATATCTCACTGTGGTTTTGATTTGCATTTCTCCAATGAGTAGTGACATTGAGCATCTTTTCATGTGTCTGCTGGCCATCTGTATGTCTTTTTGGAAAAATGTCTATTCAGGTCCTCCACCCATTTTTTAACTGGTTTGTTTTTTTAGTGTTGAATTGCAACTCTGTAAATTGTAACTGATGGCAATGCAAAATAATTGTCTATAGACATGTAAATTCTATCCTGACTAGTAGACGTTCAATTACCTCTTCTCCTTCACTGTACAAGAAGCTAGTTTTGCTGACTTTGGACAGTAATTTCAACATTCTTTTATGTGCTGTTTCAATTTCTCCTTTGAATCAATTGTAACATCTGCCTAGTTCCCTTACCGATTAATGAATTAAGTAAAATCTTTACCATGATTATTTTTACATCTGTATAATCATTATGATTTTACTCTTCATTAAAAATTATCTGTTATTTATGATTGATAGAAATTTTGCTCTTTAAAATTAGGGCCCTCAGGCTGCCTAACTCAATTTTGGCTCCAGTCATGATCTCAGAGTTGTGAGATAGATCCCTGTGTTGGGCATGGAGGCTGCTTAAGATTCTCTCTCTCCCTCTGCCTCTGCCCTTCCCCGCCACCAAAATAAACAGACAGATAAATAAATAATTAAAAATGAGATAAAATTAGAGCCTTCTCCAAAATGTTTTGTGTAACTTGTTTTGTTTTGTTTTTTTTTTTTTAAGTAGGCTTCATGCCCAGCATGGAGCCCGACACAGGGCTTGAACTCAGGACCCTGAGATCAAGACCTGAGCTAAGATCAAAAGTCAGATGTTTAATCGACTAAGCCACCCAGGCGCACATGTGTAACAACTTCTAATAGGAAAATATTTCAGTAAGTAAACGCGCAGTACGATGATTCATTTAAAAGAACTTAAAGTCACACTTCCATGTCACCAACCTCTCCAAATTCATTCCTTCAAACATGAAAACAAAATCCCACTTCAGTTACTCTTCTACCAGAAATGGGTTCTGATGATTTTGCCCAACTGCAGGCTAATGTTAAGTGTTCTGGGCACATTTAAGGTAGGCGAGGCTAAGCTATGATGTTCGATAGGTTAGGTGTATTAAAATGCATTTTTTATTTATGACGGGCTCATCTGGGATGGAAGCCCACCATAAATCAAAAAAGATCCATAAATGTTGATGCAAGTAGTTCCTTAGGAAACTATCAGATGAGTCAGAGGTTAACCCTGAGGGAGAGACTCATATTTCTAAAGAAATCTCAGATTTCCATAAGCAGAGACATATGGAATGAAATCCTAATGTGAAAAATAAATGCCTTAAGATCCTTGGAGTTATTTTCAACTTCATCTCCATTCATCAACCCTCAAATTATTGCACCCCTTCGTCCTACTGTGAGAGCTGAGTCCTAAGGCGAACTGCCAAATCCATGAGTGTTATGAACACACACACAAGTAGCTGAAATTGCAAACGCAAAATCTCAAATCCTAAAGATCTGCTGTACAACTTAAAGTTTGATAAACCTATAAGGATAGATAAAAAGCCCTTTCTCATGGTACTAAAACATAGCTTTCACAGAGTTGCCTTTAATCTCTGATAAAGGAACAACATACATGTTCAAAAAGAAACAACTCATTACATTAATTCTAGAATGGGCAGGAAAGTAATATTAGTTAGCAATTGTGATATTAACAAAAATATTAATGGAAAGGAAAAATGTCATGATACATTAACTTATAAAAAGCAGGTTACTAAATAGTATGTTGAATGTGATCCATAAGCAGACACATATGGAATGAAATTTTTTTAGTAAAAAAAAAAAATGAAATTTTTTTAGCAAAAAAAACAAAAAAAAAAAAAAAACACTTGCTCTATATATGAAGAGAAAAAGAAAGGATAAACACACACAAACACAAAAAAAGTTACAGTGATAATACACATTTCTATTTCCCCTTTGTGCTTTTCTATATTGCCTGAATTTTCTACAATCAACATTTCTTAAAATGCTCTTTAAGCCAACATTACAAGAAGAATGTAAGTAGAAAAATAATCATACTACAACATTCAATGAAAACCCGATGGCTGCATCCGTATCAAACAGAAGCGTATGCCCAGGAAAAAGACAAGAATGAACACAGTTTAAAAGGTCATATTTATGGTGGATGTTTCTCCTTTCTTCCATTTTCTCCAATGCTTGACAATGTGGTTATAATATTGTATAAATGAAATTAATGATTTAAAAATTTTTAAGATAAAAAAGGCTCAAAAGAGAGTTGTGCACCAAATGTTGAATTTAGTTTTGTTTCTTTTTATGTAACAGCGCCACCCATTCACAAGTCCCTTAGCAGCTCTGTCTCTCCTTCCCTTATTTATAAAATGGACACTACACCTGCCTATTTCACCAGTCAGTAAAATACGAAACCCTGTTCTAACATCAACATTACAATGCACCAAAGGGCTGTACTGCTCTCCCCTGTTGTCCCGAAAACACCTGCACCCTCTTCCAGACCTGCTCACATTAGACGATCCAAACCGTCCAGAGGCCAGTTTTGTATCAAATGATGCAAAGGGACGGCTGCTTGTTGCCATATCTGTGCGAGAAAACCTATTAATAAAAAAAAAAACAAAACAAAACAGAATGAGGTTTTTCTTTCTTTGTCTTACAGGAACAGTCCACATAAATTCAAGTATACAACATAAGCCCTTCAATTATTTAGTACATCTCACCTCCATGGCTAATCAGTTTTAAAAATCAAGTAACAAAAATCTATGTACTGTGACATGGTGAACATTTCTGAAATATATCACCAACAAAATAAACTTATTTGTTTATTCTAGTACACAAAAAGAAATTAACTGAAATCACCCCCACAGCTGTCCACCCAAAGACAACATTGTAGCCTGTATATAAATATCCTTCCAGATATTTTCCCAAGTAAATCTATACATGTATTTCTATACTTTATTAAAATAGAATATTATTGTAAGGAAGGAAAAAGTTTTCCTTGACCCTCTTAGAGGCCCTGGCTGGGTCTGAAAATAAAACGCACAAAGACAGATTAACAGGAGAAAAGCCATAAATTTTACTGAATTTGTCTTGTACATAGGAGCCTTCACAAGAGAATGACGGCCCTGAAAAAGCAGGAAGCCTTTATATTTGTGAAGAATTGGCAAGACAAAGGGGTTGGGGCTCGGAATAGTAAATGATGAAGAAGTAACTAGAGAGACAAGCGTTACTTTAAAAAGGTTTGCAAATACTCTAAGCTGATACAAATGTCTTTCACCAGTAAAAGGAGAATTTATTTCCTGCCTTTAGGCAGAAAAGGGGGAGTTTTTCCAGTGTTTACTGCTTCTTGATTGCTGCCAGCTCAAAATGATTTTTAGGTCAAATTGTGGGGTGACATATTCTAGTTTCCTTCATTATATGTTTATTTTCAATTTTTTCTTCTCGACAAATAGTGTTGCTTTATCATAGTTACTAAACATAATTGGTTACCCGCCCCTTATTTGGGGGCATGTAAGTTGCTCCTGATGTTTTACAATTACAAACAACACTGTAATAAGCTCTTCCTCCACTTCCCTGATTATTTCCTGAGGATAAATTCTTGAGTTAAAGAGCATATATTTTGCAAGGTATATTCTTTTTAATAATTGGCTTCATTTCCCATTATATATACACCAAGGAGCGCTGAAATAACAAATAGGAGGTGGGGACTGATCTGGTTTGCAGACTCAGGCCATTTTATTGACCCAGTGCTCCCTCCACAGACACATGGAGGCAGGTCCACGCAAGAGAAGGAAACTCACGTTTAAGAATAAGCCCCCTGGATTGTAATAGAATCACTAACCTCCGGCTTCCATTCACCTTAACTATACACAAACCATACAGAGAAAAGAGTTATTGATTTTCCCTTTAGAGAACTTTTTTTTCCCTAATTCTAAGATGTGCAATGTCCTAAATTAAGTGGAGTTCTTTTCAGACTTCCTAATACCCTATAATATTTTAGATTTAACATTCATCCTGTCTTGAATATAACAAGTTCCCTAAATTTTACACAAGAGTTTAGGGAAAAATCAAGGTTCTTCTCACAAAGGTAGTTGGGAGAGAAGAGAACTCCATACATGGAAGGAAATGTAACTTAAGGCAGGTTGTTTTCCATCACAAGACCATTTTACCAGAAGAGACGAAGCACCCAGCACTTACACAAACCAGACTCTAGGGCAGTGATGTTACCTCTGCTTAGAAGCAAAGAGGAAAAAGATACTTACAAGGACATCCACCCATTTGGACCATTCTTGCCCATCTGGTCTACTACAGATTCACTCAGAACGGCTAGAAAAACATGGTCTCTGAAATGACCATAAAAACAGCCCCCTGTTTCTCATTTGTCTTCAGCTTTAATTACAAAATTCTTCCCAATATTGAAAATTTTATTTAATCAAAACTAATCACTTTGCTTTAACATTTCTAAATTTTAAGGACATACTTAGAGAAACCTTCCCTCCACTAAGATTATATAGCATAATTTTACCAGTGCTGCTACTTTTGAATATTCAGTTTGTTGATCTATTTATAATTTGAATATATAATGCGCTGTGTAGTTTTTCTTAACCTTTTGCCATTTTTCCCAAGATAATTTTTAAAGACCACATATTTTCCCCAGTGATTTGGTGTACCATATATATAAAATGCTAAAATTTATTAAGTTCTGCTAAAATCAAGTCTGCTATGCCAGGTAAATGTTGCATATTTCAAAGCTACAGTTATAGTATCTTTACCAGACAACAAGAGACTTGAATTCAGCAGAACTTAATAATTATTAATAAAATAATGTTAGATTTTATTCACATTTTCAGAGGTATAAAAGTTTAAATTAGATCCTTCTAGCCCTTTATGTTTTTGTATACAAGTCCATGAAGTCCCAGAAATTCTACAGTATTTTAAAATTTATATTAATATCACAGTCAGTACATCAGGCTACAAACTGATCTTTTTATTCAACAGTATTTTTTTATATAGATTAATTCACTCAGACTACTACATAATATTTCATCAAGAACCTATTTTCTTCTTTTTTTATGACAAATGTTTCAAATACAGAGAGAAAATGACAGGCATATATCTGGAATCCATTTTTGTATACAGTGAGAGCTAAATGTAATTGTTTCCCACATGAATAGGCAATTATCCCAACACCAGTGAATAACTCATCCTTCAGTTACTTCCTTAGCTTGGAAGTAACACAAAGGGAGGAGCACATGTCCTCTCAACATCATCTTGGAGCACTAACGGACCCACCAAGGAATATTTCATTCTGTAAGGAATATACCTTTCTTTGATTTACTATTTACTACTGATTAAGGTTCATATTACATAAAAAAATATGTAAACTTGTAGGGGTTTTTTTGTCTTGTAATTATGCAAATACTGCTTTACAGAAGATCAACGAGTTTTGCATATAGAAATCTTATTCCAACATTCTTTAGTTGCCTAAATGCTCCTGGAACCAGTTTTACAATCTTGTTTATTTCCTCAATAAATATATCAATGACGTTGTTAAAAGCAAAATCACTGGCCGAAAATGGTGTCCGTTAGGTTGAGTCCCAAACTGTAATCTAATTCTAGTTTCAACCTACCCCAGAAAAGTAATCTTAACCAGTCTTAACCAGTCCGGAATTTTCCCCATCTGGGGCCAATGAGTCTGCACTGAGTTTGCCAAAGGGGCCCTCACCATTCCCCAAAGGAAGCTGAGGTAATCTGCATGAAAAGACCCGGCTACTCTTACTCCTAAGGGAAATCGACCTTGCCCAGGACAATCCTTTCCTTTTGCTAAAACTTTCTTGCCCCACCCTTTCTCCTACAAAATCCTGCCATTTTGTACAACTCCCCAGAGGTCCCCTCTACTTTGCTGATGGGAGGCTGCCCAATTCATGAATTGTTTAATAAAGCCAATTAGATCTTCAAATTTACTAGGCTGAATTTTGTTTTTTAACACTATCTCTACAATACTATATTTTCACACCTATACACACACTTATTCAGGTCTTTTTTCCTTCAGTAAATGTTTCTAATATATGAACACTGCACTGAGGTTCAGATAGCCTCCGTGCTAAATGCTCCTTAGACTGCTTCAGTTTTAGAATCTGTACCACCAAAGTAAGCACAGTTATTAAAAATTTAACTGAACAGAGTGACTTGACTGCTGTACCCCTGAGCATAACCTAGATGTTATATTCGTAAGTTCAAAGAAATGTATTTTTAGCTGGTGAAAAATACTGTTATTGGGTTGATAGAGGATAAGAAAAACACTACATCAATTTCAACATTTTCAATTATGTTGGAAAAATTGTCCTTCTTTTGCCCTGATTTTATGCTTTTTTTTTTTAAGTTTTTAAACAGCTTTATTGAGATATAATTCACAGACCATACAATTCACCCATTTAAAGTATACAATCAAGGACTTTTAGTATATTCTTAGAGGTGTTCAACTATCACCACAATCTAAGATTTTATGTACGTACGTATGTATGTATGTATGTATGGGAGAGAAGGAGAGAGTCGAGGGAGGGACACAGGGGAGGGAAAAGGAGAGAATCTCAAGCCAACTCCCTGCTACGCACAGCGGCTCAATCCAACAACCTTGAGACCACAACCTGAGCCGTAACCAAGAGTCAGATCCCTAACTGACTGAGCCATCCAGGTGCCCCTATCATCATAATCTAATTATACAACATTCTGTCACCCAAAAGATACCCTGTATCCATCCATTAGCACTCATTCTGCATTTCCCCCTCCACCTCTAGTTTTAGGCAACTACTATTCTGCTTTCGGTATATACAGATTTTTTTCTAGCCTGGACATTTCATATTAATGGACTTACATGACATGCGGTCTTCCATGATTTCCTTTTTAACTTAGCATGTCTTCAAGATACATGTTGATAATATATCAGTACTTCATTCCTTTTTATTGCCAAATAATATTCCATTGTATGGATAGAACATGTTTTGTTTATCATTTCATTAGTTGATGGATATACATGTTATTTCCACTTTTGGGGTATTTTTTTAAAGATTTATTTATTTATTTTAGAAAGTGAGAGCACTTGTGCGCAAGAGTGGGGGGAGGGGCAGAAGGAGAGGGAATGAATCTCAAGCAGACTCCCTGCAGAGCACAGAGCCTGATGCGGGGCTCAGTCCCATGACCCCAAGATCATGACCTGAGCCAAAGTCAACAGTTGACTAAGCCACCCAGGTGCCCCCCCACTTTTTAGGTATTTTGAATAATGCTGATATTAACATTCATACAGAAGTTCTTGTATAGAAATATATTTCATTTTTCTTGGGTATATACCTAGGAAATAATTGCTGAATAATATGTTAACTTTATATTTGACATTTCAAAGAACTGCCAGACCATTTTTCCAAGTGGCTATGTGATTTTTACATTCTCACCAGCAATGCAAGAGCATTCTAATTTCTCTATATCTTGGCCAACACTTACTACTGACCATCTTAGTGGGTGTGATGGTATCTCATTGTGGTTTTGACTTGCATTTGCCGAATGACTAATGATGCTGAGCATCTGTTTAGGTACTTACTGGCCATTTGCACATCTTCTTTGGAAAAATGTCTGTTCAGATTCTTTGATCATTTTTTAAGTGGGCTATTTGTCTTTTTATTATTGAGTTTCACACTGCTCTAATTTTTGATCACTAAGTAAAACTATTTTCAAATGAAAAGCTGACAGCTATTTTTGTATACTTTTTCCTCTCATTCAAATCATAATTAGCAGAATCAATTCAAATTTAATTTCCGCAATAAATCCAAACAATGTGCTATGTTCTTGAGCAATGAAATAAAAGCTAACCCATTTTTTTAAAAAATATTTTATGTATGTATTTATTTATTTGAGAGAGAACACGTGCGCACAGAGTGGGAGGGGGGCAGAAGGAGAATGAGAAGCAGATTCTGTGGTGAGCAGGGCACCTAACGTGGGGCTTGATCCCAGCACTCTGGGATCATGACCTGAGCCAAAGGTAGACACTTAACCAACTGAGCCAACCAGGCACCTCAAAGCTAGCATTTTTTAAAAAAAATATTTTATTAATTTATTTGAGAGAGAGAGCACAGAGGGAAAATGGGAGGGAGAAGCAGATTCCCCCTACTGAGCAGGGAGCCTGAGGCACGGCTTGATCCCAGGACCCTGAGATCATGACTGGAGCTGAAGGCAGATGCTTAACCAAGTGAGCCAGCCAGGCGCCCCTCTGGCCCATTTTAAAAAGAAGAAAAAAATGAAATGAAATTTCAAAAAATAATAAAAAGACACTTAGTATCCTTTAAGCTTTTTCATCAAAGTTAAAATCTCTCTTTTGGGGAGAAAAGGAATGAAAGTAAACAGGCCAACTGTTACGCTCTGGGAGGCACCATTTATATAATCTACAGTCTGGACGGTATCCACTGGAGTTATAAACACAAGACTGCAGTGGACACCACCACCAGGTTTCCAGGAAATCTACTGCTTAATATTTTAACCATATGATCAGCCTGTGTTTCTTACTAAAGAAAACTGCTCACAAATTCTGCCCAGTGGATGAATCCTTCAAGAAGCCATTCTCACAGCCTGTGATCAAAGAAGAGGGGAGGTGTAGCTGCTGCAGCTGGTACAGCAAGAACAGCCCAGAAATCAACAGGTACCGCCAAACTCACTGTACTGCCAACCTCAACCCCAGCCTATCACCGGTGCTACAGAATCAAAGCAAAGGAATGCCACCATTTTCTCTCCACTTTAAGTCTTGTTCCTTTATAGGGAGGATCTACAAAGCTAAAAAAACAAAGGACAAGCACGAACAAAGGATATAATTATTCGACTAAGTCAGATACTAATGAATTTATAAACTAATTAACCTGCCCCTAAATAGTCCATGCTTAGGCTTACTACAAACAAAACCGTAAACTCTCTTTTACATTATCTGTAGGGCTTGGGTGATTTTTATATTCTTTCTGCTTTTTGATGTTTTTTCCAAGTTTCAAAAATGATCATGCACTATTTTTAATAATGGGGGAAAAGTATATATTTTGAGCAGTTTAAATTCAAATTCATGAAGGGGACATTCAAATATTAATTTAAGGAAACACCCTCCGATCACCCCCTGTACTATCACACACAGCTTACAATAGTTCTCTGGAAAAAATGCAAGAACAGTATATTATTTTTAGTCCTTTTCATGTGAGGAAGTTAGAATATATCACTACCCAATGTGTTTCTAATGTAATTTTAGACCTTATCGAACTCTTCCAAAAAGTATTTTTCAAAGTACTTTGAAAAGTCAGTACTTAAATGTTACAGCTTTTCTAATTTTATCTTCTTTGTTTCCTACACTGACAACACACTTCCATGCTATTTTAAGTTTTGAAATTAAAATACCTGTAATAATATATTCCTAAATTGTTTTCAAACTTGTTACTTTATATATACATTTATGACCTCAACCTGATTTTTAGTGTATCTACCTGTTTGCTGAAAATGGGTTTATTCCTTGATTGAAAGGAATTGGCTCTCACAGGCAGACATCAGTAGACACTACCATGCGTTCTTGACACTAGCCCCATTTCAATCTTTGGCAGATCTGAAAGATGCAGTACACCAGGCCCGTGAGCACGTCAACAAGCTATATGCTTTTATGGAAGATGGAAAGTGAAGGTCCATTGCAATAGATGGAGTCACTGGAAAGGTACTTCCTTTCACCCTCATGTTACATTTTTATTAGAAACTGGGATTAAGATAAAAAACAAGGTAACCAACTCTGCAAAAATAAATAAATAAAGCTGGAAAAGGTAGCAGGGAATGGACCACAAAAAAGTAATGCACTGAACGAAAGGGTCAAATTTAGTAAATTAAAGTTTAATTTTCACTTACAAACACCTAGGAGCACCATACTGCAGGCACTATATCAGGTGTTAGATACATTAAGTCATACAGTTCATGATCTCCAAGATGATATCTGAGAATAAATTCTAGATTTTAAATAACATAAGTTTTACCACCATGTTGCCAAGTCACATCTTTTTTTTTCCCCTAAGATTTTATTTATTTATTTATTTATTTATTTATTTATTTATTTGAGAGAGAGAGCACAAGCTGGGGAGGGGGGCAGAGGGAAAGAGAGAAGCAGACTCCCCTCTGAGCAGGGAACCCAATATGGGGCTCGATCTCAGAACCCTAGGATCATGACCTGAGCCAAAAGCAGATGTTTAACCTACTGAGCCACCAGTTATATCTTTTTTTATCCTGCTTATAAGCTCCTAAATTTGGATCAAAAGTCCAGCCAAGGGCACCTGAGTGGCTCAGTTGGCTGAGCATCCAAATCTTGACTTCAGCTCAGGTCATCAACTCAGGGTCCTGGGATCAAGGCCCTGTAGGGCTCCACGCTCAGCAGGGAGTCAGCTTGAGGAGGCTCTCTCTCCCTCTCCCTCTGCCTCTCCCCTGCCCCCTAGTGTGCACGTGATCTTTCTCTCTAAAATAAATGAATGAATTAAAAAAAAAAAATGTCCAACCAAAACCTTGCATACATGTCAGCAAGCTGTCTGCCAAGCATCCCCCAGGTAGACCTGCCACGCGAGTGGAGAACCTGACTGCCTGGATAAACAGACAAAGGAGCAAGTGGAAGTCAGCAGTACTCCCATCTGCTCCCAACAATACACCTGAGCACAATAACTGGAAATGCAACTAGCAGCCAATAGCCAGGGATAGAAAGGACACAAAGCCAGTTCAGTAGAAGGAAGAGTTCAAGAGAGTGGAGAAGTTTAATTCACGAACAAGGAGAGTTGGAAGAAAGCAGAGAAAAGGAAAGAACAAACAATCCCTCCCTTGCTCACTTGAGAAAGATTCCAATGTCCCCTTCTAGACCACCTTCTCTGGACTGCATCCTACTCCCAAATGACTCAGAAAGATGTAAAATAATGTGCATACAGAGAAAGAATAATAAAACAACTGTGGCAAAATGTTTAAAATGGATTAGGGATATACAAAAGTTCTCTTATTCTCATACTCTTTTGCTCAGCTTGACATTATTGCAAAATAAGGTGTTTTTAAAAGACAACTTGGATGATCCTGGAGCAAAGGGCAAATGAGAGTGCCCATGGACCTCAGGCATCCTAGCCAATGCCAGTGGGGAATGCCAAGCCATTGAGGTCATACCAACAGATCCAGCCATCTCAGGTACTTTGGTGGCAGGGACAGTGACGACAGAAGTTAAGAAAAAACAAGTAAGTGGGGCTGTCAACCAGAGGGCAATTCCCAGAGTAGGGCTCTATCTCCATGGAACTTCTGGCACCCAGGTACTATTAAGGAAGAGGGACAGGGGAGCCTTTGAGAAGGAAGATATAGGCCTGATGCAGAGTTTAAATTTTTACTTGACTGGGCACTTACCTCTCCCACTCCCCCCAAGAAAACGTGAGTCACTATAAAAGAGACTATTTAAAATGTGAACAGATGACAGGATCTTTTATCAACAACTACATGTTTTCTTCTGTTCTCACCGGGGATGAGAGTTCCAGAACAAAGTGAGAACAGATGAAAAGAACAGAAGCTAATTTTCATGTATAATATAAAGCACACCTCAGACCCTACTCACTAAGAAAATGGACAGCAGGACTTACTGTTTCTTCAGGAAAAAAAGAAAGAAACTGCCCCAACAGATGCTGTTTCTCTTGCCCGCAGACAGAGCAAATCAGACAGAGCTGGGAACTAACACCAGAGCCTGTATCTTTTCAAATTCTTTCCTTAAGCAAACTGTACTCCTTCACAGTATTTCAAACAAACAATGGAATGTCAGATTGGCAAGAGATATACAGGCAGCTCCAATTTCATTTTGCTGGTTTTTAATTAAAAAAAAAAAAATTCCTTCCCTATTGAAGGGTTTTCTTATTTCTAACAGAAAGCTGTTACCTACTCTAGCAATCACCCTTTCTCACTGCCCCACCTGCAGTGTGATGTCAGAGAAAGCATGCTGGGACGCAAGGCTGAGCTCTGGGACGCAAGGCTGAGCACTGGGTGTCTGTCCCAGGTGTGCCGGGCACTTGAAAGCAGCGACACACTGGACCGTTTGCTCACTGCTAGGGATCTCAGTGACCTCGTGTGCAAAAACAAAGAAAGGATACAAACCATAGAAAGCAGAGAGGTGGTGGTCAAGGGCTGGGGAGAGAGGGCAGTGGGGAGTTATTGCTTAATGAGTACAGAGTTTCCCTTTGTCCAGATGAAAGAGTTCTGGAGATGGACGGCAGTGATGGGGGCACGACCGTGGGAATGTACCGAACACCACTGAACTGCACACTGAAAAGTGGTGAAGATGGTAGAGTTTGTGTTAGGTGTATCTTACCACAATAAAAAGAAACCGGGAAGAAAAAAGAAAGCATACACCAAGACAAAGAGCCAGAGGAGGGATAACAATACCTGCCCCAGCTACCTCATGAGGAAGTTACCAGGAGGAATGTGCTCCATTTTGTAAAATCACTTTTGGGGCTGAAATACTACATAAATGCAGTCCTGATGTTGTCAAAAGAGTTAAGTGATCGGGGCCAAGAACTTCCCATTAGACAGCCCACTGCGTTCGTTCGAGCTACTGGGCAGCTGGGTATTTCCTGCAGCCCTGGGGGCGGAGGCTCCTTAGGCAGCACTTGGCGGGTTTCAGTTTGTCCCCCAAAGGAGGAATGCAGGTATTTCCAAGAGGAAGAGTAAACGCAGGTTTTCAGTATGACACTGCAAGGGGCTGGGGCGGGGTGAAGGATGTTTATCTTTCTTCTCAAACTTACGAACTACAACAAAGAGTAGCCAGAAGAGAAATTTTAAAAAAGTAATACTGGAAAAAAGTTTTCCTTTCATTTGGCTCAGAATCCATAATGGAGAGACAAAAATAAAGGCTACCTGGAAGTCATTTCTTTTCTTTCAGGCTACTTGATGTGCTTCTCCTCTGGGTTCCTTGGTCAGAATTTAAAACTCATCATGGTATGATTATTGCTTTACATTCAGTTGTGGGAGGTAAATGATGAGCTTTTTAAGGACAGGAATTCTCTGTCTTAGCACAGAGATGCTCAATGAGTTTTTGATGAATAAATGACATTTATATTAATTCTATATTAGCACCCTTGTGCCAAATACATTCTCAATACCTTACATTTTATATCATGTATGTATGTAAATGGAAAATACCCATGAATGTTAACATGGGAGGCCTTCATTTACAAACAAGTAGCTTTCAAGAAATAGTAGGTAAAACAAAAACAAACCAGAAGGGGAAGCAAATAAGTACTCAAGTAATTAAAGTTTAATTTTCCCTAGCTCTTCAATGTGTGTCTGTTTTCATAGTATGTTGTATATATTCAGCCTGTGATATCAAGCAGGCACACAAAATGGTTTTGGTATACAGGGATATTATTGCTTTAAAAACAAAAAACAAAAACACCTAAGCTAATATGAAGGAGGGGTGCTGGCACATAAATGTTATATATTAGGACTCGGTTTGCTGGATCACAGAAAGGCTCAAATTCTGCCCCACCCAGTAGTCAAGAGGATAATGACTATATAATCCCAAAGCACAAGAGAAATTCGAGTCTTGTTCCCATACTTCCCTGCTTGCTAAAATAGAGTCATCTGTAAGGACTTGAAAGAAGATATTCTATAACCCACCAATACAAAAACAATCACCAAAGAAATCCATTCATACTACTTGAATGGTCTCTAAAGACCTTCCACACCTGTGGACTGATGAAATATCAAAAGAAAAGTAAACCATCCATGAAATTCCTATCAAACTCATACCCACATAATCAGCCCATATATGCAGTCTGCCCTTTCTAAAATGAGCCAGGCGTGCCCTAGCTGGCTCAGTCAGTGGAGCGTGGGATTCTTGATCTCAGGGTTGTGAGTTCGAGCCCCACACTGGATGTAGAGATTACTTAAACAATGGGCCAAAGATATAAGTGTAAATGTGGTGTTAAAAAGTGGAAAGCATGGGGGCGCCTGGGTGGTGCAGCCGTTAAGCGTCTGCCTATGGCTCAGGGCGTGATCCCGGCGTTCTGGGATCGAGTCCCACATCAGGCTTCTCCGCTGGGAGCCTCCTTCTTCCTCTCCCACTCCCCCTGCTTGTGTTCCCTCTCTCGCTGGCTGCCTCTCTGTGTCAAATAAATAAAATCTTTAAAAAAAAAAAAAAAAAGAGTGGAAAGCATGGGCGCCTGGGTGGCTCAGTTGGTTGAGTGTCTGACTCTTGATTTCAGCTCAGGTCATGATCTCAGGGTCATGGAATCAAGCCCCGTTGGGGGGCTTTGTGCTCTCATGGAGTCTGCTTGTCTCTCTCCCTCTGCCTCTCCCCCCACTCTCTCTCTCTCTCTCTCTCTAGTAAATAAATAAATAAAATCTTTTTTTTTTTTCTTAAGTGGAAAGCAAGTGCAACATGTTAGGAAGATCGCTGGGTATACAGCACCAAAAAAAAAAAAAACATTTTTCATAACACATGTATCCAGGAGTACACGTGACTTTATTTAAAAAAAAATAAAATGAGGAGAGGGCTGTCTACACCCCAAGCAATCTATGGCTAAGGGACACAATACAACAGCTTTTCAAGGGGCACCTCATCTTTCTCATCTATAAAATAGGAGGGACAAATTACCACAGTTTTCATTGAAAAAACAAAGACAGACTTAGCATGGGTACTGGGACTGAAAGAGATATTTTTAAAAGATTCTAGTTCATTTTTTCCCCACTAAAGATATGAAAATCTTTAGTGGATGACACAGCAAACAAGGAAACTACAGAGGGCCTCAAAATCCCCTACTTCATGACAGGCCTCAAGCTTTCTACTAATCAAATGAGAAGGTTGTCACTGTGTTGGAAATCAAACATATTTGCTATACAAACAATGACTGATATTTATCTCTTTGTGTGTATATACGTACATACATACATAGGTACATATACATACACATGTTAAATGCTCAGCCTATGCCATAAAGCCTATTAAGCCCTAAATTATCTATAACTTTGGGCAGACTATTAGAACCCGGAGCGAGGTATCATATAGGATTGAGGCACACTCTTCCCCACCCCCCACCGCAGTCTCCACTCTGGGTCCAGGTCATCCTGTCTAAACACAAGTCCATGCAATCCTCACAATGAAAATACTTCAGGGGTCTGTCACCACCCTTGCCACAGCTGCTTGGCAAGACACCCCTGACATCTGTCTTCCTCTGACCAGCCTAAACTCACTAGAACTGCAGGACTCCCAAGCTTCTTGATAAACCCTGAAGAGAACATGGTGAACGGGATCAGAGTATGTCACCCTGAAAGATGTTACTTTGACATATTGTTTTGAGCTGAAGCGATTAGCTCTCACCCTCCCCATCCTAGCCTAAAAGCAGAGCATAAATTTCCTTTTGTAAAGGTGTTTCCCTTTCCCACACCAGGAAGAGAATTACTTCAGGGATAAATCTTACCAGCTGAGAGGACTCGTATCGCATAGCAAACCTTACTAAAAAATCCTTACCACACATTTCCTAGTCATCTTCCTACAATTTAATGCTCATCCAGAAGCCTAAAACCCCTTCTTTGGCCTAGCCTCTTCTGCACACTTCATCGTACCTCGTTAAGATAGTATACAAATGGGGCGCCTGGGTGGCTCAGTCAGTTAAGCAGCCAACTCTTGATTTTGGCTCAGGTCATGATCTCAGGATTGTGAGATCCAGCCCCACGTCGGGCTCTATGCTGGGTATGGAGCCTGAGTAAGATTCTCCCTCTGCCCCTCCACTCTCCCTCTCTTAAAAAAAAAAAAAGTATCTAAGCTCCAAATTCTAACCACCTCCTTAAGATACTTTTTTTGATGAACTCCCATGTGTGTACGCAATTAAACTTTTTTTTTCCCTCCTGCTAATCTGTCTTTTGTCCCTTTAATTTGCAGGACCCAGGAAATACATTAAGAGGGTAGAGGAGAAAGTTTGGCCGCTCCTACAACGGACTCTCATACCTCAAGGCCTTTGTACTTAATAAACCCTCCTGCTATACCCGATTGATCGTGCCCTGTATCTAGCAGGATCTGCCTCAATTCAGACATCGCCTCTTTCAGAAAGCCTTCTCAGCTCAGCCTCTGCCCAGACTCCTGCCCATCACCCCAGGTTAGGTTAGTCACCCCTCATCTTTGCTCCCACAGAACCCTGACCTTCTCCACACCACTGCATTTATCCCACTATATCCCAATAACAGTTTCCTTCTTTTTTTTTTTTTAACTAACGACAGTTTCCTATCTGTATCCCCCAATAAATTCTAAATGCCTGAACGACTATTAATAAGCCAAGATACTTTCTCTGTTTAAAAAAAAAAAAAATCCTAACTAGTTCACTTGCAAGTAACCATCAGGCAGCACAGGCAGGTGAATCAGGGCTCTGAGGGAAGGCAGGTCAGGCCGCCAGGGATTCTTCTTCAAAGCCAAAGCCAGCCAAACACCTTTATTCGTTCAGGCTCTTGCTGTTATTTTTGCTTTGTTTTGTTTTACCTGGATGGTTGGTTTTGGTCTGTTCTTTGCTTTTAATTCTGCTTTTGGTTTCTTAGTATCTTCTAATATACTCCAGTGAAATAAACAGCAGCTAGGAAATCTGGTTACTGGCCCCATTTTAACTTGTGTGACCTCTGTTCTTGCTCTCTACCTGTGTAAACTGAGGGAGTAGTAGAAGAATGGTTCTTTTTTTTTTTTTTTTAAGATTTTATTTATTTATTTGACAGAGATAGAGACAGCCAGCGAGAGAGGGAACACAAGCAGGTGGAGTGGGAGAGGAAGAAGCAGGCTCATATCAGGAGCCTGATGTGGGGCTCGATCC
Source organism: Ursus arctos (assembly GCF_023065955.2). Classification (NCBI taxonomy): domain Eukaryota; kingdom Metazoa; phylum Chordata; class Mammalia; order Carnivora; family Ursidae; genus Ursus; species Ursus arctos. The sequence continues at coordinate 9,824,925 of NW_026622852.1, forward strand.
CACAACGCCAGGATCACGCCCTGAGCCAAAGGCAGACACTTAACCGCTGTGCCACTCAGGCGCCCCTAGAAGAATGGTTCTTAAACTTAGTTGCCCACAGTCACCAGGGAAGCCTGTAATAAACACTGTTCTCCCTCTGGAACTCAGGTCACTGGTGAGCAGCCAGGTTTGGAGACCACCAGAAGGGGCAGAGACTGGAAATCAAGTCACACCTGCCATCAAGTTCTAATTCCTCCACTTACTTCCTGTGTGACCTGCAGCAATTTCACCTCTCTGTACCTTGGTTTACGTGCTTGTTACAGCAGAGATAGTTAAGTAGTTTATAGGATCGAAGGGAAGATTAATGTATGCAGAATACCCACTAGTGGCTGGCCCACTGCAGATGCTCGACCCCCGTCCTGTGTATTCCTCATTGCACCTTATCACTTCTCCACTGTGGCCCTTAACAGTTTCCAGCTGGCAGGGGGTCTCTGCCAGATTCTCCACCCCACCCCCGGTGCCCAGCACAGTTCCCATAACAGTGCCCAGCATCACAGAAGACACTCAAAAAATATTTATTGAATTAATGAATCAGTAAGATACTAAAATATACTAACATAACCAATTTCCCTTCCCCTCCCACTAGACTTAGCTATATATATAAGCGCCTCCAAAGCAGGGACCATTTCTTATTTACTGATCTGAAACCAGCACTTAATACAGTGCCTATCATATACTTGTTGAACTAATCAAATTATTTTCATAATCTCTTTCCAGCTCAAGTATACCAAGGATTTGTCACTTTAGAAGATCTGGGACAGAATTAGTTGCAAGTATTTATATGCCCTGTATATATCTGGCCACAAACCATCTACGCTTAGACAGTTGAAAAATTACCACAGTTGTAATGAAATGATGAGGTAGTTTTTGAATGCTCCCCTCACCTGCTAAAAATAACTGCTCCATGAGGGCACATATAATATCTTGTTCAGCATCATATCCCCAGAGCCTGGCAAGAGCTTTGCAACAAATATAAATGTTTATTGAATGAACGAATGAATACATGTCAGTTCCTTACAAGTCTAGGTGAGGCAGAATTTCCTATTTTTAGGAATCCTTCCCAAGTTGCTACATTTAGGGTTAACAAAATGTTAAAAATAAAAACAGCAAATGTTTGATCTCTGGGTGGTAGAGTTTCTTTTTTAAAATCCTTGATTTCTTTCACACTGCAGGAAATCAACCAAAATACTGATACCCACAAAGCTCATATAATATGTCCCCCTCAGTCAAATATATTCTATATCTACAAAGATGACTGTTACTAGCTGTTGTTTAAAAGTATTTTGACTACTGACAGCAAATCAACTTTTAGGAATTGCTTTAGCCATTGTGATTTTTAAAATAAAGGAATGAGAACGGTAACCAAATGATATGAATCACTGAAATCATAAGACTTTTCATTTAACAAAGACAAATCAAGAACATACGGGGGTTTTCATGGGAACCAAAACTTAACCTCTACCTTTACAAAATGTTCCAAAATTGATTCCATAATAATTCAGGAAGGATACAGTTCTAGCCTCCAGTGGATTCCAAAGGGGGAAAGTGGGACACAGTGACTAAGGACAGATGTTTAGGCTAAAGAATCTACGTCATCAGAAAAAAAATGGCACCAATTCAAATGCACAATTAGAAAGGGGTGGTCATGCAAAGGTCACTTTTTGGTAACTCCCACCCCCTGTAATCTGCTACAAAGACACCAGGAGAAGCCAATACAGGGCTTCACGATAAGAGGTGAAGTCTAGGACTATCAACCCCCACTATTCTGAGAGCGTGCCAGTGTACTTCATCTTTCGTTAAGGTTTTAATCACCCTAACAAAACAACACCCTATAATGAACCCAGCAAAGACCATAAGACGGACACAGTGAATCCACAGTGAGCCGTCATCACCCTTCCATTGTTCTACAACTACGTGCACACCTTGCAGCAGCAGTAAGCCAGCCATGGCATCCCGAGAAGACCACGTCCTCTGCAGCAGCAAGATTCACTATTTTCTCCGGTTTCAGCACTCACCCTCAGGAAGCCCCAGAAAAGGGAGGGGGAGGGGTTGGGGGAGAGCCCTGGCCAGCTTGACATGAAGCCTTTAATAAAGACAATGTCAACTAACAAAAACTGCAGGTCTCCAATGAGATTTAACTCCTATTTTTAAAATTCTTATGGCTTTCCTTAAATTAAATCCTCACCCATCTAAACAGAACGCTGCAATCAGACCCCCAGGAACAGCTTTAAAAATGCAACATACTCACAGATTTAGAGCAGCTGTAACTTTGGAGGAATGAGTCTAGCCTCACTGTGGAGATGCCTTTCCCTCTCTTCTACCAGATTTTTTAAGGCAAACAAAAAGAAGACGACAGTCCTCAAGTTAAAGGCCAACAAAAATCCTCAGTTCCTGTTTTATTTCTTGGTCTCCAGTGAGACTCTCAATTAAAGGGCATAAGAAGAGAAGTTGCCGAGGCTGCGGACAGCATCCCAGAGCTTCCCAGAGCAGAATTTAAGACATGTCAGTTAAAGTGGCAGCTACACTCACTGCCGTGGCTGACGCTTCTGCGGGAAGGGATGCCGGGAGATTTTTTTCCCCAGTCCCTGCTGCAGCCTAATTCTGATCCATCACTGTTTAATTATCCTAGGGAAACAGGCAAGACAAACACAAATGGCCTGAATTTATCAATTCTCCAGGGTCTCTCAGGGATTTTTCACCTAATCCAAGGATCCATCTCCATCTAAAGAGGGCTAACTGAGGAATAAAATGACTTCTTGTTCATTTTAAGGAAAATACAATAGCAGGCAGATATTCCCAGGTTAGAGTTAACTTTTATATCCCAGACACTTCTTTAAAACACTAAAATAAGGGAAAATCAAGTTCTCTGAGGTTTTTAATCTAACAGGCTAAATGCACAAAATTTAAATTAGCAAAGTGAAATACACATATGACATGACAGTCACCCCAATATAGCTCTAAATGGCACTTTAAAATTAACATTAGATAAATGATATTTGAGCTGGTTTCGATGAAACTAAAAGAAAAAACAAAAGTAGGTTTAGAGACAGTGACTTTGCAGCTTTCCTGTCTCGCCTTAAGTGCTCTTCCACGCACTAGAACTGAACCACTTTTACGAAGGGGCTCACCATTTTATCTGATTATGAAAGTATCAGGTAATCTAGTCTAACATTTCCTGATTATAAAATAAACTCCTTGAAGAGAAATGGAAAACAAAGAAGAAATAATCACAGCCATAATCTCATGACCCAAGATAACCAGTCTAATATTTTATAATATTTATTTCTTTTTTATTATATTTATTATTATATTTATAGTATATGATATATTATTATATTATATATTATTATATTTATAATATATAATATATTATTATTGTATTTATAATATTTTATTTCTTTATTTTCCTCCATGTATATATGGAAACTGTATATACATACAGTTTTCTTTAATACTATTGTTTTACATGTTGTATACTACCTTTTCCACATGGCATTGTTATGATTATTTACCCATGCATGTGACCCATTTCTAAAAGTGCTCCAAAGAGTTAGCATATGCAATGACAGCCAGTCAACATACACTTGTGCACCTACTGTGTGCTAGGCACAGGGGACATAATAGCAAAACACACATGGTTCCTGCTTCTTGGAGCTCAGTCCAGCAGGAAAGCCAGATATTCAGCAAATGATAGCATATATGATAGGTACTGTAGTTCAAAGAAGAACTATAAGACACTTTAGAAATATGTAAGACACTTGATCTTGTGAAGGTCAAGGTTTCTCAAGGAATGGCAAGCCCAACTCCAAAATTATTAGTCAGCGTATTTCACACCTACACTTTCCCATTAATACGAATATCTTTTTATCTTTTTTTAAAGAATGATTTATTTATTTATGTGAGTGGGGGTGGGGCAGAGGAACAGAATCTTCAAGCAGACTCTGTGCTGAGCAGGGCTCAATCCCACGACCCATGAGATCATGACCTGAGCTGCAACCAAGAGCTGGACACTTAACCAACTGAGTCACCCAGGCGCCCCATGAATATCTTTTAATCTAATATTCTTTTCTCCTATATCAAAAGAAACTTTAAGTCCAGCTATATTTTTGTGAATAATATGCAATATCTAAGAAAATAATCGATCTAACTTGTATTTGAACATAATCTTTGAGAAATTACAACAGGTAACCCACCCATAATTTCAGACATCCCTAAAATTATGAGTTACATGTTTCTAAGAAATCTTCAATGTAAAATTAACTTAGCCATGCTCAGAATCTCATAAAGGCTAAAAGACTCCTTTGAGAATGTTGGAAGAAGTATGACAATTTGACATGAATCTGATATAACCATAATGATGCATTCTAAGGAAAAAAACACCACACATCCAAATAAGTTAGGTTCCAGGTGATCAAGGTCAACATCAATAGTGATAAATTATGTTGGTAGCAGGTACTCTTGAAATGATATGGTAATAATGACACTTTATCCCTGTGGTCTTCCTCTCCAAAACCCGTAGCCCCACTCTCACCATGAGAAAAGCACCAGACAAGTTCCAGTGTGGGGCATCCGACAAAGTATCTGACTAGTACTCCTCAAAACCATCAAGGTGATCAAAAAGAAAGAAAAGACCGAGAACCATCGCAGCCAATTAAGGAAAAACTAAGTAAATCTGAATAAAGTATGTACTTTAGTCAGTGATAACATATTAACATTGGTTCATTCACTATAATAAATTATGCTACTAATATCAGCTGTTAATAATGAGGGTATATGGAAACTCTCTGTACTATCCTCTTGACCTTTCTGTAAATCTAAAACTGTTCAAAAAATAAAGTCTGGGGGTGCCTGGGTGGCGCAGTCATTAAGCGTCTGCCTTCGGCTCAGGGCGTGATCCCAGCGTTCTGGGATTGAGCCCCACATCAGGCTCCTCCGGTAGGAGCCTGCTTCTTCCTCTTCCGCTCCCCCTGCTTGTGTTCCCTCTCTCACTGGCTGTCTCTCTGTCACATAAATAAATAAAATCTTTAAAAAATAATAATAATAAAGTCTGTTTTTTAAAAACATCCTCTCCCAAATTGAAATTAACTTTACTTTTTCTGGTCATCAGTAAAACATGTCCCATAAAAATTTAGACAATACAAAAAAGTATAAAGGCTTTTTTGAAAATATAAATACCCTATAATCCTACCATGTTCAGAAAACCAATTCCAAACAAAATAATTTTTTTGCTTATGTGTGCATCCTTCGACTATACATGGTATTTTTAGCTGTGTTAAACTCAATAATGGTTCCCAAAGATATCCAAGTCCTAATCCCTAAAACCTGTGAATGTTACCTTATATGAGAAAAGAGACTTTGCAGGTGTAATAAAATTAAGGATCTTGAGATGGGGAGTGCTCTAAATGCAATCACAAGCCAGAAGAGGTTGTGACCAGAACACCTGGGTGGCTCAGTGCAACTCTTAGTTTCAACTCAGGTCATGAACTCTTGGTTGTGAGACAGAGCCCCATATCAGGCTCCACTCTGAGGATGGAGCCTGTTTGGGATTCTTTCTCTCCTTTCCCCCTGCCCTCTCCCCATCACCTCCTGCTGCTCATACTCACTTCTAAAAAAAATTAAAAATAAAACCAAAAGCTGTTAAAAAAAAAAAAAAAAGATGTTGTGACCATGGAAGCAGGGCTATTTGAAAATACCATGCTGCTGGCTTTGAAGTTAGAGGAAAGGGCCATAAGCCAAGGAATACAAAAAATGCAGCCACAGAGGCTGGAAACAGGCAATAATATGGATTTCCCCCCCAGAGCCTCTAAGGGAGCATAGTCATGGCAACACCTTGGTTTTGATTCAGTGAAAAGCATATCAGACTTCTGACCTCCAGAACTCTGAGAGAATAAATTTGTATTGTTCAAACCACCAAGTTGTGGTCATTTGTTACAATAATTATAGGAAATGAATACAGTACCCTGAAAGATCTTTATTTCTTCTTTTACAGTTACCTGCATATATCCCTTGGACAATTTTTTCCATCAGTGTTCTCTTTCTTGATTTGCTTTTTGGGATTAACCCTCTTTCGTATAGGCTTAAAATATTTTCCAATTAATTCTCTATTAACTTGGTTTATTGGTCAAAACTATCACTCTTTTCTCCTATTGGTATTAGGCTTAAAACATACTTTTCACCCAAAGAACACAGAATTCTTTACCTTCGTTTGCTTTTAATATTTAAAAAACAAAATCTCCAACTTTTTTTCTTTATTACTAAGAACCATGTAAGGTTATACATCCCCACACCCACGTCTCTCCACACATCAGTCCCTGGACTAGCAGCAACACCAAAACTTGGACAGAGAACAAATGTCAAGGAGGGAGATGAGAAACCTCGTAGACACCCCCACCACTTCACATATTCCCTATGTCAAGACTGTCCCCTCAAACTAACTGAGTGCCTCATGTAGAGAACGGGCTTGGCAAACATTTTTCAAACTATACCAAACAGGCATGCTCACCTTTATCCCTGGTCTGCTGAGGTAGCTCTCAGAAATGGGAAAATGGGGAAACAGTCAAGGATAACAGTTACTTTTATTTCTCAAATATTTGTTAGATTTAAATAAATATCTTTTCTTTTTTACTTTTTTAAAAAATGTTTTTATATCTTGAGGTAGCCATTTTGAGGCAGCATGAAAATAGTTATATCAAAATTTCTTATAATTGGAAGAGTGGTTTTATAAAAACAGCAATGCTCCCAACATGACATTATACATTAATTAATTGATACGGATATTACATGTTTTATACTTTGCAATTTTTTTAATGCAAATAAATTCTTTCAGAGGTTAAAGACGTGCTACAAAATATTTTTTTTTACTTACACAGAGCTGTCTGAAAAGGTATCCGTATACTATTTTAGTGACTAAGTTCTACTGAAAATATAGGATCCACCTAGGTATCTAAACAATAAAATTGTACTGAGACATGAGAATGTTCTTTCAAAATATATATGCTTTAAACAGTTGACCATGGAATTAATTTCCTTGTAGTAAGTACACAGAATTATTTTAATCAAAGCAAACCAATACGTTGTTGGTATAATTTCTTTTATATTGCGGGTAACTTTTTAAATGGCAAAGGATCTCTTAAATCAATGGGGACCTTACACACAGAACTTTATACACACACACACACACACACACACACAAACACACACAGTTTTTTGGGTTTTTTTTAACTGCATAAAAGTAAAGTCAAGCTAGCGCTGCAGAAAACTTTCTTACTGCCAAAAATAGAAAACAAAATCTCATAACAATATTGCCTACAGGGGAGACTAAAACTATGCCTATACTTCTAAAATGTTAATTCATCAGAGTTACATGGAGCTTTAACACATTTTGAGTTCTAGTTGTAACATTCTGCTTATAGGTAATAAAAAAAATACTCTGTGCTAGCCTGAAACTCACTCTGGACAATCAAAATAAAATAAGTAACAGAAATTACTTTATGCAATAATAAAAGTCATATACAAATCCCCAAATACCTCTTTAGGTGTTTTGTTTTTTTTTTTTAAGATTTATTTATTTATTTTAGAGAGAGAGAGCATGCAAGAGTGCATAAGCAGGAGGGACAGAGGGAGAGGGAGAGAGAGAATCTCAAGTAGACTGTCCGAGTGCGGGGCTCGATTCAGGTCTCAATCTCATGACACTGAGGTCATAACCCTAAGATCACAACCTGAGCCGAAACCGAGAGTCCGAGGCTTAACCAACTGTGCCTCCCAGGTGCCCCAAATACCTCTTCAGTTTTAAGCAATATCAGAGTCCTTTAGATTTGTTAGTGGCTAAGCCTTCAGACTATTTATTAAATGTGTATGACACACGATACTGAACTACACATTATACACAAATGTGCCCAATGCAAATATTACTCCCCCTTTGAGGGGTTCTACCCATGCTGTTCTACAAACACCATGCAACAAAAGGGGGACAGTGGGAAGAAGGGAAGAGAGGGAGAACCAGAGACAGTGAATGATTTTCAAAACATTAGCAGTGGAGATGTTTGACACATTTCAAAAGGCAAAGTTCTCAAGTATTTGATTTTGGGGGGGTTTATTAGTCATTTCAGGTTGCTATTTTTATCGAGATGGATGACGGTATCAAAACAAGGCAGATAAAGATGGTAGAAAGTTAACAAAAGGCGGTCTAGCTCACTACCTCCCTGAGGATTCTGACAGCTTGTTTACATACTCCTCAGATGGAAAGAGCGTCAGCCCCCAGTTGAGAAATGGCAAAGGAGACACCAATAATCCTAGATAGTGTTTACTATGCCCAAACAATTGGACATTACCTAATTATGTATGTATTTGGGTTGAGTAACCAACCAGCTATAACTCAATCATCATTAAAAAAAAAAAATACACACCCCAAAAGCTCTTTTAACTTACTCTCCCTCTGAACAATCACAGACATTATCATTGTGCCCTGTACTTGGTAAGTTCTCAATAAATGATGCCTGGATTTTTTTAATGCACTGAAAATCCTTGCAGTCCACTTTGAGTACTCATCTACATTTTCTGACTAGTACATTAATTTAACAAATTCATTAATTTGACACATACAAATTGAGAATTTACTATATGCCAAGCATGGTGCGTGGGTGCAGGGCACACTATAATGAGCAGAACAGACCAGTCCCACCCTCCTGGAACTTAGAGAACAAAGGAACAGATGGTCAAAAGCAAGCAACAATTAACTACAAAATGACAAATGAAATGAGAAAAACAAACAGGATGACAAGATAGGGAAGTGGGGGAGGAGTAACCCAATTAGGTGAGTCATTAAGAAAGGTAGGAAGGCATTCAAGCTGACAGGTGAGGATGATTAGGTAGAAGCCCCGGCAGGAGTGGGAGGAAGTCATTCTAGTCTGAGACACCAGCTCAAATCTAGGGCAGCAAAGAGCTCGCTCAGTCAAAAACCTGAAGGAAGCTTGTGGCTGGAGAGCAGTGAATGAGAGTGGAGGGTGCCCTGGACTAGGCTTCCACCTGTATGTGGGAGCCTGAGCGCCTCAAGCCTTGTGGACCACGGTAGATGGGGGGCTTCATCCTGCAGAGACACGTAAACTCATGGACGGACACTACGCTAAAGTAAGGGAATGACATCATACAATTTCATTTCTAAAAGGATCGCTCTGTCCTAATTCAAACAAACATGCTGTTAAAAAAATAATTATGAGACAACCAGGGAAATTTGAACAGGGATAGCATCTTTGACGACTATTGTTAATTTTTTTAGGTGTGATAATAGTCTCATGATGCTTTTAAAAAGAGACCTAACTTATATTTGTGTACTGATACCATATAAGACATATAGATTAGATAACAGTTCTGTATCAATGTTAATTTCCTGACTTAATCTCTTAAAGGTAATTCTATAGGAGAACATCTTTGTTTTTAGGAAGTACATACTGAGATATTTAAAGGTAGAAATAAGTTATAATGTCTGGAATATGATTCCAAATAACTTAGGGGTGGATTATAGATGAAAAAAATTGGCCTTGGATTCACAATTGTTGAAAATGAGTGATGAGCACAGGGGAGTTCAGTTTCCTATCCTCTCCGCTTTTTGTACGTGTTTGAAATGTTTCATATTTAATTCTTTTAAAAATAAGACAACTTTGGCTGCTGTGTGGAGACTGAGTGGGGTGCTGTTGGGAAGGTGGGAGGACAGAGAACAAAGGAAGCAAGAAAACACGTTTGGTGGCTCTTAAAGTAATTCAGGCAAACCCGAGACTGCCTTGAGCTAATGAAACAGGAAAGAGTGTGAAAAGTGAACAGATGCGAAATAAATTCTGGAGGTAGACATCATCACACTTGGTATCATGGAAGTTAGGGGAAAGAGAAGGAATCAAAGAGGTCTCCCAACTATCTGGCTTGCGCAAGTGAGTGAAGATGGGAAGCCCAGGAGAGGACAACGTTTCAGATGAAGAAGGCAGGTGAATATCACGAGTTCAGTCTGTAACATGTATATTAAGGTGTCTGTGAAACATCCATGTGAGTGATCACATAAGCAATGACTGGAACGATTTCCCATTACAACTACTGAAATAGCCCCAGACACAGCAGCACAGAGCAGTGGCCGTGCACAGAAGAGCACTGATGGAGGAGGGGAGGAACTCAGCCCTGGGAGCAAGGTCCCTCTGGCTCTCAGACACAACCTGGACATTGCTAGCTGGGATTGAGTGACAGTCAGAGAGGCTCCTGAGTCTGCAGAAAGGGCAACCACAATGGCAAAGGCCCTACCCAGAGGGGTTCACCAGCCATTCATTTTGCCACCAATAACACCAAGTCTTCTTCCTCCACTGGGCCTCCTTGGTAACACGAGACAACTGGACCAAAGGAGCGCTTAAGGAGCTTTCCTTTAACCTATGAAATCCTGTCAGTCCTCCCCATAGTGAATGAAAGAGAGCATTTATAGAATATATGTGCCTTAACTCAAAATGTACAAATACACTCTGTCCCCCAATAGCCTCATATAAAGAACTCTCATGTTGGAAGTTTCCAATACAGTAACAGGCCATTAAAGGACACCTAAAAGTACAAAAGAAAATGCAAAGAAGAGCAATTCAAGTAGTGACAATACAGGTGAAAGACACTAGCAATACCACTCAGTCTGGGCTTTTTTAGGGAACTTTATTTCCATTTACTATATTAACTCTGACACATGATTCTTCATCATGTAATATCCCTGAAACAAGGATGCATCTTAAAATTGACAGCAACTTTGGCCTAGATCAACTTCTTAAGGAGAGGATCCACATTGGCTTCTGCCAATTACCTGAGGGCTCCACCAACCTTAAAATTAAATTACCTCCTTCAAGTTGTTTGGGCCACACTGATAACTAAAATTCAGACTGCAAACCAGCTTGTTATTCAAATTCTTAAGAGCGTTAAAAAGGTAAACATAGGACCCATCAATTCCATTCCTAGGTATGTATGCCAGAGAATTGCAAATGTATGTCCACAGAGGACTTGTACACAATTATTCCCCATAGCATTATTTACAGTAGCCAAAAACTGGAGAAAATCTGAACTTCCATCAACTTGTGAATGGATAAACAAAATGTGGTGGATCCATACATTTGAATATTATTCAGCCATAAAAAAGAATGAAATACTGATACATGGTACAACATGAATGAATTTCAGAAGCCAAACACAAAAGAACACATACTATGTGATTCTATTTATATGAAACGTCTATAGAGACAAATCTAGAAACAGAAATTAGATCAGTGATTGCCTAGGGGTGGGGACAGGAGTGGAGAGTGACAGTAAAGGGGCACAAAGTGTCTATCTCAGGTTATACAAAGTGCTTTAACAATAGATTATAGTGATGGCTATGAATTCTGTAAATATGCTACACTTAATTGAACTGTACACTTAAAATGGGAATTTTATGGGATGTAAGTTGGCATGGAAATAGGGCTGTTTCAAAAGAAATGATCATGGCAGAGAATCTCATGAGAGGTATTTCTTTTCCCTCCCAACCTAGTACCAAGATTGAAATACACGAGTTCCCTTACCATGTCCTCCTGCGTGATAGTTTTATTTCTCTTTCCCTTATACAAGTTCTCCTACAAAATTCTTGTGTTTTTTTTCCTCAGCGGTATGTAAGGTAATGATATAAATGCCACTGAGGGGCGCCAGGGTGACTCAGTCAGTTAAGCATCCGACTCTTGATTTCAGCCCAGATGATGATCTCAGATGGAGCCCTCGGTGGGCTTTACACTGAGCATATACCCTGCTTAAGAGTCTCTCTCTCCCTCGCCCTCCACCTCTACCTCCGGTGCTTGCATGCCCTCTCTCGCTCAAAAAAAAAAAAAAAATTAAAAATTTAAATCCTGTCTTTGATCTAATAAAATAATTGTCAACCTGGTTGAGAAAAGGCAGATGGGCTGAGGGGAGGAGTTCCTCTCCAGATTTGGGCAATAATTGTATTGCCTAAGAGGGGAGAATTAGGCCAAACAAAATCAGAGAAAAATGAAAGTAAATCCAAATCTGCCTGGAGTTACTATTTTAATTTCACCACTATGAAGAAAACCATTAACTAGATGTTTTCCAACTAGCATTTACTGACTTTCACCCTAAATAACCTTAAAACAGAGCAAACTAGTTGATCATAATTAGTTGACCTAACCTAGTAAGAAAAACAAAATGGCCTTAAAAGCTTTATGTCATTGTAATCTACGATTTATAGTTCAAAAGATAAGGTGTAAAGAAGAAAAAAGGGAAAAGTCCCTAAGAAATGCTATGCTACAAAATATTTTTATTTCCGTCGTAAGCTTCTTATCACTTGGTTAAAAATGTCTATTTCAATTTCTAGAGGTAAGGATAAATTCACAGTAGTTCTTGCACATAAACACATTCATCCCCACTGCATTCACACTGCCTCAGGACTTGATTCAACACATCCACATTTCTAGGTAAGGATAAATTCAACAACTTAATAAGACGCTATGGAATGCAAGAGATCACTGCTGAGGACATACTAAACCTGCATCTGTTGTAACACTCTTTGAATAAAAAAGTAAATCTTAATCAACTAGTACTCAACCAGGGCCCTCTAGTTAATTAGAGTTTGGGTCCATTGCCCCCTGTGGTTTTTATGAGAAAGAGATTAATCAAAAACACTACTAAGTCATGGGGGAGCCTAGGTGGCACAGTGGGTTGAGCATCCGGCTCTGGGTTTCGGCTCAGGTCATGATCTCATGGATCCTACTATCCAGCCCCGTGTCTGGCTCCACACTCAGTGAGGGGTCTGCTTGAAGGTTCTGTCCCTCTGCTCCTCTCATGCTCTCGCTCTCTCAAATAAAATCTTTAAAAAACAACAACAACAACAACCACTACCAAGTCACAATAATTCCAAGTGGTTAATGGATGCTATCTACTCAACAGAGGCCAGGGATCCTTGGTGACCCCTCTTCATTTGGGGTGTCAGGTAATTCTGGTATCTCTCAAAACCCAAAGCCAGTGCCAGGCTCCTATCTCCTAGCTCTCTTTTGGAACCCTAAAATTTTATTTATTCTTTGTGTGTCATATCACACTCAACTTATAAACAGATTCCTTTTATACCCACCACTCTACTGTCAGAGATGGAAGTTAAGCAAAGGAGGATACTGGGCATCAGAGAATCAAGAAGTACATGCCAGCAGTGAATTGTTAAATCAGGAAGCAAGACACTAAAGCACCACTAATCCTCTGGCAAATTTCTATAGATCATAACATGGGTCTAATTTAAAGTCCCTCCCTAAGAGGTCACCTCCTTATGCCGAGCAGGCCAGAAAGTTCACAATTTTAATTTTTAAAAAGGACCCGCTCAATGTGCCACTAACCACTTAAGAAAAATCTCTTCTTTTCCCTTCAGTTCTAAATGGTGGAGATGTTTGTATGATCTAGCAGTTTGCAAACCTAGCAACTTCTCAAAATAATCAGTTAAAATAACACAGTAGTTACCACAAAGATTGAGAAGTAGGAAAATCTATGTCTGCAGTGGTAAACCCATTAAGCAGAAAAAGAGAATAGGAAATAGTCTTCTTTTGCGGAAACAATTTAAGGCCTCTCTCATCTGTTAGCTTGCATCTTTTTCAATAGAAATTCAGGCAAAATATTCACAGGAATAAATTAATCATCGGGTTGGCATGGGGATCATATCTTGCTACAGGGAAGTTGAAGCATCACTACTGGCACTAGAAACATAAAACCAAAATGCGTGGATCAATCAGCATGAGGAAAAAGGGCTCTACCGAGCTTAGCAGCTAATGGGTCATGAAAGGAATGGCATGGCATCACAAATGTAAGAGGAAACGAGAAAAATATTGACAAACTGAAATAAGAACAAACCAAAGTTCACACAAAAAATAACTGAAGAATTGTTGACAATTAACATGTATTTGTAATCACAAGGGAAAACAATTTGTTAAAGGAAAGAGATTGAATAATGGATTACTTCTGCAATATTTTGAATCTCAAAAAGGGTCAGTAACACAGGAGACTTAAGTACAGAAACATCACATTCTGTGTTGAGGAAATAAAAGGAACCACCCAAGTGAGGTTTCCCTATGAATGAAGTGTATCCTACTAACTTTCAAAATGTCATTTTAAAACATTTCTGGTCATTCTAAAATTTCCTTAATATACGTGACACAAGTCTCCACCTTCTTAAATGGAATATATTAGATATAATTTAACCTTCTTCCAATGTCTCAGAGACAGAATTATGAACATGATTTTCTCACTGGAGACTGAACAGCAATCAGGGTTGGGGGGGGGAATAGGAAGGTACCAGTATTCACTGAGCACCTACTATGTGCTTTACTCCCATTATCACATTTAAATTAAATTTCATTTTATCTTCCCATAAATCTATGCAAGGAGGAAGAAACTGAGACACAGAGAAATTAATCCATGCGTCCCAGCCACACTGGGACTGAAGCACAAGTTAGCCTGTCAAATCCGAGGGCTGGTCTCTCCAGAAAGGTACATCTAGTTGTATCCACCTAAGCAAAGTAAAACCCTGAGGCTGTGCTTTGGAGTGCCATGACTGTAAGTTGCATTTTCTTTCTTCTTTCACTGTCTTTTTTTGTCACCATCAACAAACTGACCGCTAAAGCTACCCCCTCACCATACCTTCCAGAACTCCAGCAAAATAATGCCAAAAAGCAAAGTTTATTAGAATCAGGTCAAAATTAATTGTAAACAGACTCCGGATGGAGGCCACTACTACAGGTAAAGGGCAAGAGTCTTAGAGCATGAATTCTGATATCTATTTTGGCCACCCATTCTGGCTTTAGATTCTATTTCAAGAAGGTGAGGTTCTCTCTTAGGTGATGTACTATCATAATGTAGCTGGTGATATATTACTATAACGTGTTGCTACCTACAAGAACATGTACCAAGGACATTTTGGCAACATTGAAAAGGAAACACAAAACTGTTTAAGAGACTGTCTTAAGGGACACAAGAAATAATGCACACCAGAAATCTAAAAGAGCAAGATAAATTCTAGAATGGGTAAACTTTTGGGTTTGCTAACCTGAGCGGGATAGGGAAGTAAAAATTAAAAGATGAAAGTAAATGCTGGCAGATATATACAGCTGAAGAGAGGCTGAAAGAGGCAATGAATGGAAAATAAAATTCTAGATACTTCGGGAGTGAGGTAGTGTTCAAAAGCATCATCACCACAGGGGTCATTGTTGGGACACTGTTCTTTTAAGAACCAGTCATACTAACATTGAAACACTTAAAACAGTTGAACAAAGAGTAATTTTTATGCAGACACAGACACACAGATGAAAGGAACACAACAGAAAGCCCAGAAACAGAGCACCATTATTTTAATGAATTTATTATTTGATAAAGGAAGCATCGTACATAAATGTTCTCTCTTTCACAAACAGCAAATGATGTTGGAATAGTAGGCTAGCAATTTTAGGGTTGGCATGAGATAGGGATCTAAATTAAATCCAGTTGCTTCAAGTTCAGGGGTTTTTGTTTGGTTAGTTTTCATTTTTAGTTCAACTGTGCCCTTACTGATTTTCTGCCAACTGGGTCTGTCCATTTCTGAGGAGGGCGCTGAAGTCATCAACTGTGATAACAGAGTCATCTATTAGTTTTTGCCTCATGTGCTCTGATGCTCTGTTGTTAGACATACACATTAAGAACCATCATGTCTTCCTGGAGAATTGATCCTTCTATCATTATGTAATGCCCTTCTTTATCTCTGATAACTTTCCTTACTTTGAAGTCTATTCTGTCTGAAATTAATATAGCTATTTCTGCTTTCTTTTCATTAGAGTTAGCATGGTATATTTTTCTCCATCCATTTACTTTTAATCTATATGTGTCTTTATATTTAAAGTGAGTTCCTTATAGACAAGATGTAGTTGGGTCATGTTTTTTGACCCATGCTGACAATCTCTGTCTTTTAATTGGTACACGTAGACCACTGATACTCAAAGTGATTACTAATATGGTTGGATTAGTATCTAACATATTTATTACTGTTTTCTATTTCTTGCCCTTGTTCTTTGTTCCTATTTTGGTCTTCTACTCTTTTTCTGCCTTCTGTGATTTTAATTGAGTATTTTATATGATTTCATTTTCTCTTTCTTACATATCAGTTATATTTTCCCCCTTTTTTGGTGGTTGCCCTAGAATTTGCAATATCCATTTACGACTAATTCAAGTCCATTTCCGAATACTCTCTGTACTATCGTCACAATAATTTTATAAATCTAAAACTGTTCCAAAATAAAGAGCTTCTTTTTAGTCCTAATCACAATTAACTTTTTCTTTTTCACATAAACAAACATTCAACAATATAAACTTTAAAACTTTTGGACAACATAAAAATGTATAACTAATATATAGAAAAAATAGCAATTAGGGAAAATATCTGAAGCAAATATACCAAAAGATTAAATTGCGTCTCTGTTTTTTTTTTTTAAGATTTTATTTATTTATTCGACAGAGATAGAGACAGCCAGCGAGAGAGGGAACACAAGTAGGGGGAGTGGGAGAGGAAGAAGCAGGCTCATAGCGGAGGAGCCTGATGTGGGGCTCGATCCCATAACGCCGGGATCACGCCTTGAGCCGAAGGCAGACGCTTAACCGCTGTGCCACCCAGGCGCCCCAAATTACGTCTCTGTTTTAAAGTTCATAAGTATGTGAGAGAGATGGTGAGAAAAAGTTAAGCATGTAAAAGAAGACTAGAACTTATATAAAAGGAACTACAATGTGGTAAACAATGATAATAAAGAAAAATTTTAAAAACTAAGCAATTATTTATTATTTGAGTAGCAAAAGAGTTTCAAATAGCACCCAGGGGTGACGCTAAATTTTATTTTTTTCTTATGATGTGTTTATTTATTTGAGAGAGAAAGCAAGCATGAGCAGGGGAAGGGTCAGAGGGCAAGAGAGAGAGAGAATCTCAAGCAGTCTCCTTGCTGAGCATGAAGCCCAATGTGAGGCTCGATCTCACAACCCTGAGATCATGACCTGAGCCAAAACTAAAAGTCAGACACTCAATAGACTCAGCCACCCAGGCGCCGTGGGACACTACATTTTAAACCACTTCACTTCCACAGTATTAGTAACCACATAAACTACATGAAAATGCTACAGACTGAATTGTGCCCCCCAGAATTCACATATTGAAGGCCTAACCTCCACTGTGATGGTGTTTGGAAGCCTTTGGGCTTAGATGAGATCCTGAGAGTGGGACACCCATGATGGGATTAATGCCTTTGTAAGAGGAGGCCTCTGTCTGTCTGTCTGTCTGTTGTGTGAAGACCTAAGAGAAGGCAGCCATCTACAAGCCAGGAAGAGTGCTCTCACCAGAACCTAACTATACTGGCACTCTGATCTCAGACTTCTAGCCTCTGGATCTATGAGAAAATACATTTCTATTGTTTAAGCCACCCAGTCTGTGGTACTTTGTTATGGTGGCCCAAGCTGACCAATTCAGAAAGGCAATTTGAAATATACTGGGGGCGCCTGGGTGACGCAGTTGGTTAAGCCACTAACTCTTGGTTTCAGCTCAGGTCATGATCTCAGGGTCCTGGGACTGAACCCCCTGTCGGGCTCTGCACTCAGCTCAGGGTCTGCTTTGGATTCTCTCTCCCTCTCCCTCTGCCCCTCCCAATCATGCTGTCTCTCTCTAAAATAAATAAATAAATAAATTTTTTTACTATATTGTATAAAAAGCAATAAAAATCTCCATCCCTTTTAATCCAGTAATCCTACATGTGTCAAGTTAATCTTTGGAGATAATTCAAAAATATGACAAGCTATATACATGAAAATATTCGTTACTTAGTTCTAAGTTTTTAAACTGGTTAACAACCTAAATGTCTAACAAAGGAGAAATGGATAATTGTGATGTTTCACTTGATCTGATAGGATATCATGTAAAATCAGTACAAGAACTATGCAAACTTACAGGAAATGCTTGTAATAAAATTAAATGCACACCAAAAGCAAAATTCCACAATATGAGGTTACTCATGTAAAAACACATGAACAAGATGTAATAGGGTTGGGTATAAACAAATAAAATTAAATTTGTTGGAAAACATTTCTTCTTTTGTTTTAGTTGAATTAAGGTTACAAGAAATAATACTCAAAAATGTATTTGGTGGTAACTTTAGAACAATTCTTTCTTAAGCATTATCACATCCTAAACTCCTGAATTACAGAAAAGTGATTTCTTTCTGGCAGTAGTCACAACTCTCAAAAAGAAAGAAATATTTACACATTTTATATAAGAGAACCATCAATTTTTCTTTACTCTATATTTTTTATTATGTTACTACTTACATAGAGATGGTTTCCACTGCATCTTCAAAGATGTCCTAGAGGGGAACAAAACACACAATGAGTTTCTCAAGAATTAAGAACTCCAAATGTAGAGAAAATGAGTATGTACGTAAGTGCAGGAGCAAGTGTTAGGGGACAGTCTGGGTGGAATGCAGTTGATTCACTCAACTTTTACTAACAGGCTGTTTTCCAGAGAAATCAAGCAAATGAATTTTAGTGACGTTTAATTTTTTTTAAATAACTAAGACTGATAAAACTAGCAACCACACTGGGCTAATTTGAAGAGTGTGATTGTTTTAATGGAATGATTTTTCACTCCTCAGTCTCATTCATCCAGATACAGAATAAAACAACAACTGGATTTGTCCAATTTAGACTTCTCTTGCTCCATGGCCATGTTATTAGCACCTCTGGGCCTTCATTTCACATCCAGCTCCACTAACCTCCTGGCAAATCTTCCTGACACCCACTTTCCCCCAGTTAATCTATACCACAAAAGTTAGCCCTTTCCTTCGTGGCACTGCCCTGCCCGTTCAAAAGCTACAACAGGAGAAAAACGCAAGTGTGTACATGCACACACACACTCATATGCACTTACAAATACACAAACACACCTCTCACACTGATACACACTAACACACACTCAGACTCAGTCATACACACACTCTCACAAATACACATCCACTCACAAACTTACATACACACAAAGCTCCCTCATAGCTGCAAAAAGTCAAATGCACGCTTCTCATTCAGACATTGGGGACCCACCATAACCTAGTCCAATCTTCAAAGCATCTTTCTCCCTACATCTGCACCACCACCACCATACCCAAGCACAAGGACCTCACTGGTCTCCCCGCTCCTAGGCTTGACACCCTCCATCCGAGTCTTCACACAACAGCAGTATTCTTTTCTTTCTCTCCCTTTCATAAGCTCGTGCCATTTCACTGTCCTAGAACTCTTTATGAGTTTTCCATTGCACTTACAATAAACTCAACTTCTCCCCATGTTCTACAGAGCCCTAGATGGCTCTACCACCCTCCGACCACCTCTCCACCCACCTGCACCCTGGCTCACCCCATTTCATGTGCATGTCTGTCTTTCTCCTCGAACAAGCCAAACTCATCCCACACCTCTCCTCATCATTCTCTCCTTCCTAGAATGCTCTTCGCTCAACTCTTCCTGTGGCTGACTCATTCTCATCCTTCTATTTCCAGCTCAGAAAGAGAATGTCTCTAATAATCTCAATTAAAATTACTAAGGATAGCAGCTTATAGTTTCTCAACATCTGATTTATTTCATTCATAAAATTTACCAAAATCTGTACTCATCTTGTTTACTTACTTGATTACAGTCTGTCTCTATCAGAGCATGTATCTTAGTTATCACCAGGGCTTGGCACAGCAGTTGCTCAGTAAATACATGTAGCCTAATGAATGAGTAAACTGAGCTCAGGCTGTCAAGGCACTGATTACATCACCTCATTTACAGCTATGATGCAGAAATGAGGAAGAAGGGTTATAGAACTTTTCCCTTGTGTGACAATTGATACTAAACAATGTTTAGACTACACTGAGCTCTACATTTAGGCAGGAAAGGGAAAAAAATGTATAAACACTAAGAAGACACAACATTGTTAAGTAGTGGCAGAAGTTCAGACTTTGGGATCTCTGACCCATTAAGCTACTGTATTGGGAGGGAGGTAGAGTCAAGGGCAACTCAATTTGAATCGCACTCTCCTGCAGCAAAAGCAGAAGTTAATAAACCAACTAGTAGAAGACAAATGAGCTAGTCCTGAAGCAAAAGAACCTAAGCCAAGATTAAAAAGATACTTCTCTGGCCTATAATAGAAATGACCAGTTAGTGGGGGACACCTGGATGGCTCAGTCAGTTAAACATCCGCCTTCGGCTCAGGTCATGATCTCAGGGTCCTGGGATCGAGCCCCGCGTTGGGCTCCCTGCTCAGCAGGGAGTCTGCTTCTCTCTCTGCTCATGCTCTCTCTGTATCTCTCAAATAAATAAATAAAATCTTAAAAAAAAAAAAAAAAAGACCAATTAGGGGCATTTGGGTAGCACAGTCAGTTAAGTGTCTGACTCTTGATTTCGGCTCAGGTCGTGGTCTCAGGGTGGTGAGATCAAGTGTTGGGCTCCATGTTCAGCTTAAGACTCTCTCTCTCTGCCTCTGCCCCCCACCCACACACACACATTCTCTCTCTCTTTCTCTCTTTCACTCTCAAATAAATAAATAAATAAATAAATCTTTTTTAAAAAATCCCAATTACAAATAGACTCCTTTCTCCAAATCAAAAGTCTGTTGAGGCTCTTGGTATCACAGATTTTGTCATTTTGAATCACAACACAATCAATGTCTTACACACCAGCACACAAGTTATCATGTAAGAGGCTATGGAGAAGGGGATAAATCTGCTCTCCAGGAACCCCATTCTGCCTGTGATGATCTGCTTCCTATACCAGACATCAGCTCACAGTCCCTCCAGCGCCACCATTAACCCTACCTGGGCTGACGTTTACCAATTAAGGGAGAATGTAAAGATCACAAGCCTGGAAGGCTACTGAGCATCTCTCCTCTCCTTACAAACCTCAACCTGAAATTAGAGCACACTGGAGACACTGAAATATTTACTGAGTGCCCTTCAAGAGGGGTAACTAGGGAAGCCACCTCTTAATTTAAAAGGAGACAAGGCGGGGCACCTGGGTGGCTCAATCGGTTAAGCGTCTGCCTTCAGCTCAGGTCATGATCTCAGGGTCCTGGGATCATGCCTGTCATTGAGCTTCTCTGCACAGCAGGGAGTCTGCTTCTCCCTCTCACTCTGTTAACCTCCCCCTTCGTATGCTCTCTTTCTCTCTCTCCCTGTCTCAAACAAGTAAAATCTAAAAAAAAAAAAAAAAAAAAAAAGGACTATTGAAAATCCACCAGAGTTCTAGGATATTATTCTAATAAACTAGAGATGAGAAAGAGAGGGAGAAAAAAAAGAAGAGAGAGAATTTCATCCATGAAGGCCAGACAAAAGGTGAAATTTTTTTCATTTAAAAAGAGGAAAGGTGGGGCACCTAGGTGGCTCAGTTGGTTGAGCTTCTGGCTCTTGGCTTTGGCTCAGGTCGTGATCTCAACGTCATAGAGTCGAGCCTGCCCCTGGCTCTCATTCATTGAGGAGTCTGCTTGAGCTTCTTCCCCACTCCCTCTTCTCTGCCCCCTCCCCCTGCTCACATGCTCTCTCTTAAATAAATAAATAAATAAATAAATAAAATATTTTTATATTTTTTTCTTTTTCTTTTTTTTAAAGGAAAGGTAAAGAGAACTAAGATTGACTGAGTGCCTATCATGTGCCAGGCATTTTACAAAAGTTACCTCAGTTGTTCCTCCCAATTCACAGCAAGTAAATCCAGGTAAAACATAGATGATTACCTGACCCATATTACCCCGCTGGTAAGTGAAGGAACTGGGATTCAATCTCATATCTTTAACTCCCAGTTATTTTTCTAATGCCAAAATTATTCACAACTTGGAACTCAGGCAGTTGGGTAGGAGTGGTGAGAGGGTGGGAGAGGAGGGGACAGCATATCTTCTCAAGGTCATACAGCAGCAGTGTTGAACAATTCCTCCCAGCGATTATCGCATTCTCTAGGAGAATATCCTTGTGTTTGACTTGATTATTTACTATCTGATTAGAACGCAGACACTGTGAGGTTACATATTAACTTCTAAATTTCTGAATGGCAGGAAAACCTTAAAGACTATAGTTTTATTAACCTGTAGGACGTTACCCAGCTTTACAAATGACCTAGCAATCTTAATCTACCATTGTTTTTTAAGCCTATAAATACCCAGTTCCTCAAATACTCTTTGAATCAGTTTACCATCTCACTGGTTTCCTCCACTAATGGGTGAAATAAAACTGACACATTCATTTTATATCTTTATGGGAATTATATTTGTATTTTGTGGAAATTATACATTAACAGTGACAACACACTCTCTCCCTAAGTACCTGCAAATATGATTTCCCAGATCTGTGGGAAAATTGATGTGGATTCCGCAGAGGGAAGAAACACCAGAAGTCAGAGACCTCTCCTCAGACCTCCCACAGCATATACCCTGGAGCCAATGGCTTCCTTTTTCTTCTGTTTTTCTAGGTTTCGACAGCCAGCTCAAATTCTATCCCTCTCCCGCTGCTGCCTCAGGAGCTCCCTTCCTCTGTGGATTGCCATCAAGACCCCTAGGCCTGGCATTAGATCCGCGGCTGACTGCTAGTCAACAGCCTCCCACCCAGCACTACATATACCTCCATATATTCTCCAGGGAACACACCTAGATTTCTCTATCTACGGTCTCTCTGCTTCTCCACTCACCACCACCTTCCCAGTGCTTTTCCACTGCTGGTTTGTATCTCCCCAGTGATCACCACATGCTGGGCAGACTCACCATGTGGACACCAGTTGAAACACATACAGTCAGAGAAGCATCCAGAGTCCTTCCAGCTGAATGACAGTAAGAGAGGAAAGATCATGCTGCTGATAGATATGACATGCTCCAGGAAAGCCCCTGTGTTTAGTTTCTTCCCGGAAGGCCGCTGCATTTGCCTCCCCCATTCCCACACTGAGCTGACCCTGAGGAGTGACTATTTTGGGGCATAGTGTAACAGATGCTTATTTAAGCCACACCTGGCTCCTAATCATGCATTGCCTCAAAATGGTACCTGACTTTTTCCAGAGCCTATCTCCACTCCCTGGCTGGAGTCAAGAGCCATTGTACTCTTTCTGAATCTACTTTATAACCCAGCATAGTACTTTGCACTTCAGAGACTTAGAAAAAAATCATTGCTGACTGGCTGGCTGAGTACCCTTGTCTCAAGAGGAAAGGTCCTTACCCTGAGCGGTTTTATTTTGCAATTTAGCAAATGGGCCAACCCTGTATGTGAAAGATTCCCTGGAGGACCTTCTGGATGCGTTGGCACTCCAGGGCCTGCTCCTGCTGGATGGGGAGCCTGAAACCTCCCCCTTCCCCCAGACGGATGGAGGACCCTAGTCATGGGGACAGACACTGAGTGAGGAAAGAGGATGGGGGTGCTGCAACAACTACTAAGGCTTTTTAAGCAATTTCATCTTAATTTGTTACATTCATCATATTCTGAGTGGCACAAATGCATGCAAGTGCTTTTAAGTGACAGCAAGTTCTTAACAAATGTCTATTTGAGAATCTTAAATAATGAAGATACCGGTGATGAAAAGGTTTACATTCCATTAATCCCTACTGGGGCCCGGCAAAGAATAAAGACGACAAATACGCTATTACCAGTAGTAATTAAATATTCTGTATTGAGGCACATGGATGGCTCAGTCGGTTAAGCGTCCAACTCTTGATTGCAGCTCAGGTCATGATCTCAGGGTCATGAGACTGAGCCCCACCTCAGCTCCTCACTGAGCGTGGACTCTGCTTGGGATTCTCTCTCTCCCTCTCCCTCTGCCACTCCCCCCACACACACATGCACAAGCACGCTCTCTCATGAATGAATGAATGAATGAATGAATGAATAAATAAATAAACTCTGTATTAACTTCCAAAGAGACCCAATGGATTTACAACTTTTCAAGCCTCTACATCTGAATTTTACTTCATTTTCCAATATGAAAAGGACTTTGTGGCAAATGCTACTCCGAGAAAAAGTAGGAAGAAACGTGATGAAACTTAAAGCTAGGTACCACAAATCCAAAAGGCTGAATCATTTCTCTAGGCCTCTTCTTTTGTCCCTTACCTCGTCCTCTTCCTCCTCCTCCTCTGCCTCTGCCTCCATTTTCCCCTGTCTCATCTGGATGACTTCCCAGGTCTGTGAGCTGATGCTACCATGTTCTCATTGAACTGTTGTTCTTTAGGATGACAAGGTTTGGTGGGGCTCTGTAGACACCTTCCTCCTCAGTGAGAGACCCCCACCCCCACCCCATAGCACCAGACACTCCTTACTGAAGCTTTCACCCACATTCCATTCTATTGACCAATGAAGCTGTGTATTTGGTACCATGGACTCAAAGAACGCTAGCGCTGCCAAGAACTCTGACAAGTCACAGATTCTACCCCTGGCTCTGGGGCACATCCGGACCATTCCCAGAACATGGCACATGAAGAGATGTCCAAAGCTCCCCTGGGACTAGGACGGGGATTAATAGCCATGGGTGTTGGGGTCATAAGAACTGCAAACATTCCTCTGCATGACCTTCACCCCTGGTGAACCAAGATGCTCAAAATAGTTGTTGAACCACTATATTGTACACCTAATATAACACTGTATGTTAACTGTAATGGAATTAAAATAAAATTCAGTTTAATTTAATTTAAAAAAAGATGTTCAAAAGGGAAACCAGACTGATATCAGTTGTTATTGTTTATCATTATCACAGTGACATACCAGGAGAATTTTTCAGATATTAGATATTAAATCTTTTCACACAGAAGAAGAAGAGGCACACTGCTAGTTAAAGGAATCATATGAGAAATACATAAACTTAAGTGACATCATTACCCACTACAACGTCAACAAAGTATTGATTTTTCTAAATCAGGGTTAATTCATTTAAAAGATATCTTGATTGTGTGTCCGTGAAGTGACTTTTAGAAGAAAGACTAGGCAAAGAACTTTTTAAAAAATATATGCACCCTGAGCTTACCTCTTAGGAATAATTGTTCATTCTGCTCACACCTGCCATCCATTTCTCTGTAATCTCTTTGTCAAGCTCAAAAAGGAGCCCATGGCCTTCTGGAGCATTTAAACTCCCCAACTAGATCCAGAGGGTTACCACCAGCTTGTCTTAGATGCCATGCTACACTTTTTTAAATTTATATTGTATGAGGGAGCCGCAAGGCCCTGAAACACACTGAGGCCAAACATAGAGCCCAGCTTCAGCATCCCCATTACTGGGTGGGAAGGGTGGGTGTGAACACCACTCACACTCCTATTAGAGGATTAACATCAAAGCAAGTTCTCTGTGAAAACTTAACTGACCCACAGGGCTCTTAACCAAAGGGAAGGAAAGCAATTGGAGCCCATATACTAGACACACTCACAATCCGAGTTCCCACTTGGCCTTTGAAGTGAACAAAATGTGACCTTCCCAAGGTTTAAAAAGATCAGACTATGAACAAATTCTCAAATATACCAGAAAAAAAAGAAAAAAAAAATGACAGAGTGCATCTTCTGAACCTTCCCAGAAGGTTTGTAAAACCTGATTTGGGGGGATACACAAAGTAAAAAACTGGAGGTTTTCAAATATTATTCAAAAATAGAGTTTTTTAGGGGCACTTGGCTGGCTTAGTTGGAAGAGCATGCAACTCTTGATCTCAGGGTCATGAGTCTGAGCCCCAAGCTGGGTGTAGATTACTTAAATAAATAAACTTTTTTTAAAAATAAGAGTTCTTTCAAACTTTTAATAATACAAACAGTAAGTCAGCTGCCAGAAGAAAAAAAATTGTGCCTTAGAAGTTTTTAAACACTCATCACTCGAGATTGAAAATAATTTCACACACTCTCCAAGCACAGCATTAATATAGTTCTTTAGTTCCTCTCAAGCCAGAAAAGTACTCTAATATTACCCCACAAGTTCTGTTTTAAGTTTCACATTTACCAAAAATCACAGATCTGATAGTGAAAATTGGGGATATAGAATAACAGTTCAATAGGAAGGGATTACTTTGAAAACAAAAATAAATTGAGCACATTTTTACTAAGCAACCATTACATGTTGGTGAGTGAGGTTTTATTCAGTGATTCACTCAAGCATGACAGTGGTTTAGGCCTGGACGTTATATTTAGACCTGCCGGAGTCAGAGTCTCAGCTCTACCCCTGACTCTGGAGGGTTCTCGCCCCTACAATCCTCCACTTTCCCACTGGTAGAATGGGGATTCCAACCACCTCCCGGGATTGTTGCAGGATGCCGGCAAGATAATGCATGTCAACAGGTCAGACTCGAAACAGAATCAGTAAATACAATGCCATAGGATACTAAATGCTCCGATATGGGATGAATCAGTGGACTCAGAGACAGACCTGGGACTCCTCACTGGATTTCCTTGATAACTCTTTCACACCAAAGATTCTGCACTCTCTTTTGGAAGAGAGACAAAAAACTGAATGTGGGAATATTTATAGCAAATAGGTGCTCAAAAATGTTAACTTCCTTTACTTCTCCCATCTTAAAATGCCTTCACCTCATATCCTTTAATGCCTAGACCCTTCCTATTCGGTGCGTTACCCAGCATGATAAACATAGCTTATGGGCACAGAGCCCAGGACCTCAGCTCACTGGGGAGCAAAGTGACCTTGGCCAACAATGTGACTTCGGCCAATACACCCAACCTCTCAGGATTCAAGCCTTCTCATGAGTAAAGCAGAGAGGATGACACAGATATCCCTCACTCAAAATCCTAAATGCTCTGAATTAAACAGAAATCCACCCCCCCCCCAAGGCAGCTGTTTGTCCACTATAAATGCTAAAGTAAAATCCCTCAAGGAAGGCGGGTATTCAGAGGGACTGCATCTAAAAGGAATGCTGGGCTTCTCGAAGTTTGAGCCAAATCAGTGGTTACTAAGTTGATCCACAAAAGCTACTTAATGTGGGGTCACCTGGGTGGCTCAGTTAAGTGTCTGCCTTCGGCTCAGGGGTCCTAGGATCGGGCCCCATGTCAGGCTCCCTAGCTGAGCAGGGAGGCTGCTTCTCCCTTTCCCTCTGCCTGCCTCTCCCCCTGCTTGTGCTCTCTCTTTCTCCCTGTCAAATAAATAAATAAAATCTTTAAAAAAAAAAAAAAAAAGCTACTTAGTGCGTTAAGTATCAAGCAAAGCAGTTCACACAATGGTTCTCTGAATTTCCGAGAACTAGTCAAGCACAGAGAAACCATGAGAATTAAAAAGAAACCACCAGATGTCACTCTCACAAACAACAACTGAATTGGACAGCATTGCTTTATAGTTTCTAACACACAGATGAACGTGGTACCAAAAAAAAAAAAAAAGAACAGTTAACTTTACGAAGGGGGCAAAGGCTTTTCCTTTCTGCATTTCATTATAAATATGAAGCTGAGTTGCAGCTATGGCAGGGGTTAAGCTCTAAGGTGAGCATTTAAAAGGAAAATTGTGTTTAGTCAAAATTAACATTGAACAAATACTGTAAATTGCCATTATATAATAGAGTAAACATGGCTTTGGATATAATCTCGTAGAGGAATGGGTACATAACAAATGTACTACGTGCACAGTGACGTCTGGTGCGTAATTAAAAGTACATATGCAGGGGTTTAAAAGTACACATGCAGGGGTGCCTGCGTGGCTCAATCAGATGAGCATATGACTCTTGATTCAGCTCAGGTCATGATCTCAGGGTGGTGAGATCAAGCCCCACGTCAGGCTCTGCACTCAGCAGGGAGTCTGCTAGAGAGTCTCACTCTCCCTCTCCCTCTGCCCCTCCCCCTCACTCACTGGTGTGCACGTGCATGCGTGCTCTCTCTCTAAAATAAATAAGTAAACTCTTAAAAAAAAAAGAGTACGTAAGCAAAATGTTTTTTACAATTGTGTATTACTGAATTTGTTTAACATAAATGACTAAATTATTTTACTCACCTGCACACAGTCCTCAGCTACTACTTTTACGGTCATAAAATGAACTTTGCCAACCACTTATCATGTCAAGCACTCCAGTCCTCTGGTACCAACCCCACTTAATCTACTGTAAACAGAATAATATCTAGGACATGCCATTTTTGCAAGGGAAAAATTTTACACAAAACAAACAGCAACAAACTGAACCAAGAGGCTGAGTTTTAACACTTTAAACTCTTTAATTTTGGAAACATCAGTAATTGAGGTATTTTAAAATTAAAAGAAACACAGCTTATAGCTTCTTCCTTTGAATAAATTATAAAGTCCATTTAACAACATCCAGACACTATACTGGACTCTTGGATGCTTATTTCTAATTCACAGAAAATCATAAAAAGTGAGCTTTTCACCTCTACTATTACTACTACCACTATGTTCTCATAATAATAGTAACAGGTAACACCACTAAGTGCCAATCCTTAACAGGTATTAACTCATTTAATATTCATAATGACCCTATGTTAAGACTATTATTATGTCCAAATTAGAAACCAAGACCCAGAGATTTAATTAACATATCCAATATCCCATAGCTGAGCCTCAGTTTCTCCATCTGTGCAACTGTTTTAATACCACTTAACTGATAGCACTGTTGTTAGGCTTAATGTATTCAATGCAGCTAACGCTGTGTTAGCACAGCAGACACTAATGAACAATTTTTTTATGTTATCATTAAAGCGTTCCTACAGGGGCGCCTGGGTGGCTCAGTCATTAAGCAACTGCCTTCAGCTCAGGTCATGATCCAAAGGTCCTGGGATCGAGCCCTGCATCCGGCTCCCTGCTCAGCCGGGAGCCTGCTTCTCCCTCTCCTTCTGCCTGCTGCTTCCCCTACTTGTGCTCTCTTTCTCTGTCAAATAAACAAATAAAATCTTCGAAAGAAAGAAAAGAAAGAAAAGAAAAGAAAAGAAAAGAAAAGAAAGGAAAAGAAAAGAAAGAGAAAGAAAGAGTTCCTACAGCTGAAAGTCTCCAGTGCAGCCTAAGGATGAGGAAAATGAAACCTCTTGCATCATCTTGCTGGATGGATCCTCAAATTTTCAGGCCATTACAGAAAAATGCAGAGTTTGCATTCCCTTTGGTAGCTCTGCTCCGAAGCAAATGCCTTAAAAATAGACCACAGATTCTTGTCATTTAACATGAGTGCTCAGAAGAGGCAGTTCCTGAACAGTACAGCTTCAAAGGACACCTCAAACTGAGAAAACCCAAAATTCAAGAGAGATAAGGAAGGAAGACTTGAGCTCATGTGGGTTCCAATCCCAGTTTCACCACTTACTAGCTCTGTGACCTTGGGTAAGCTACTGTCCTCTGTGCCTCAGTTTCCCATCTCACTGGGTTATCCATGGATTAAATGACACAGTGAAAACCACGTAGAACAAATACTGAGTATAAAACTTTGGTTATTACCGTACTATTTTGGGACTTGCACTTCTAAAGGCACTGGTGAGTAGTACTGTGTGCTACAGCTCGGACAGTTGAGTGGATAGGGCACAACACTTGGCACTAAGAATCCTGGTTCTGCCTCCCTCTGGCTGATATGTCCTGGTATCCCCAAATAGATCAGTCCACCACAGCAAACCCATGCACCAAATCTAGCCTGCTGCCAATTTTGTAAATAAAGTTTTATTGGAACACTATCACACTCAATCATTTACATATTGTCTATGGCTGCTTTCCTTTTACAACTACAGAGTTTAGTGGTCGCAAGTGAGACCAAATGATCTACAAAGCTGAAAATACTTACTATCTGGCCTTTTACCAAAAAAGTTTGCTTACACTTACACAAATGGATAAAACATCAAATTTCCTTGCCTATCCCATTGGATGTTTTGAGGATAGAGTAAGAAATAGGTATGAAAAATCTATAAAATACAGGGACTATTTACTAAAAACCCACAGCCTTCAAGCTTTAAATTCAAGAGGGAAATAATGCTAAGAACATGCACTATAGAGTCCCACCATCATCTCCTTCATTTATTAACTATGTGTGGTCTTGTGGAGGTTACTTAAAGTCTCTAAGATTCATATCCATCATTGTAAAATGGGAACAGCAACAATACAAAACTTGTGGGGCTGAAGAATTAGATAAGATGTATGTAAGGTTAGCTTGGTATCTGGTCTATAAGTACTCAATAATGTCACCTCTCATTAAATTATTACTTTTGTTGTTAATACTGCAGAGAAAAGTTATGTGTCTAAATATTGGACCACTCAGACAGTACTTTGCCTCCCAGGGTATCTACCCTCATGAAAATTATAGGTACTAGCAAAGCAGAGATGCTGAAAACTGTGATCTTGCTTTTGGGGCATTCTAAGGGAGAAAAGGCTAAGACTCCAACTTATTCATTTCTCTCAAGACTAAATTTCCTTTCATGGGTGCCTGGGTAGCTCAGTCAGTTAAGCATCTGCCTTTGGCTCAGGTCATGATCCCAGGGTCCTGGGATCAAGTCCCACATCAGGCTCCCTGCTCAGCGGAGAGTCCGCTTCTCCCTCCCTCTCTCCCCCTCCTTCCTGCTCATGTTCTCTCTCTCTTTCTCATGCACTCTCTCTCTCAAATAAATAAATAAAATCTTTAAAAAAAAGAAGCAATTAAATATGGAAACTTACTCAAAACTAGCAGAAAGGAGAGGATGCCAGAGGAATTAGTATAGTAGATCATATAATTAGTATCTTGAATATGTTATACAACAAAAAGATTTTTTAAGAATTTAAAAGTCTAAACATATAAAAGACAAAAACTAAAAATCTGGTAAAACTAATGCATTCGAAAAGAATTTGAAATAACTGCAAAGGGGTACCAGGGAGC
Organism: Ursus arctos; assembly: GCF_023065955.2. NCBI lineage: Eukaryota > Metazoa > Chordata > Mammalia > Carnivora > Ursidae > Ursus > Ursus arctos. Next base: position 9,855,784 of record NW_026622852.1, read on the forward strand.
AGATGCATTTGGGACTGATGCAAATGTTCAAGATCTCAATTACAGTGGTGATTAAATGGGTATACACAATTATGAAATTTAACCTGTACACTTAATATGGATGCATTTTACTACATGCAAATTATACCTCCATAAAGTTGGTTTTTAAAATGGAAAAAAGCTAATATAAGAAATGTCCCATAGGAAGTGTTAAAAATTCAGATACAGATATCATAAGAAGGGTATCATAATAATGGTATCAGTTCTGCAATACTCCTTACCTGCCAGGCACTGTTCTAAATGCTTTTACATGTATTAACTCATTTGTTCTTCTTAACAACCCTCTGAAGTGACTTAGTATTATCCCCACATTACAAATGATGAAACTGAACACAGAGAGGTTAAATAACTTGCCCAAGGTCACAAAGCAACTAAGTGACAGAACTGGGATTTGAATCCACCCAAAGTTCAACTTCAGAATCTATGACTTTATTCACTGTCATTAAAACTTTTAAAACTGGGCACCTGGGTGGCTCAGTCAGTTCAGCGTCTGCCTTCAGCTCAGGTCGTGATCTCAGGGTTGTGGGATCAAGTCCCACATTGGGCTCCCTGCTCAGCAGGGAGTCTCCTTCGCCCTCTGCCCCTCCCCCCGCTCATGTGCACACGCACACTCTCTCTCTCTCTCAAAAACATAAAATCTTAAAAAAAAAAACAAAAACCTTTAAAATGGGGGCCCCTGCGTGGCTCAATCAATTAAGCATCCGCCTTCAGCTCAGGTCCTGATGCCTGGTTCCTGGGACAGAGCCCCCCACCGAGCCCCTCCCCGTGGATTCCCTGCTCACCAAGAGTCGGCTTCTCTCTCTGCCTCTTCCCCCCACCTCGTGCTCTCTTCTCTCGTGCACTCTCTCTCTCAAATTAATAAATGAATAAATCTTTAAAAAAGAAAACCTTTAAAACTGCTTCTGACAAACAAATTTGGTAAATTCAACAAACTGTGCCATTTGACAAAATCGTCAAACTGAACCTCATCAAAGTGAACCAGAGCTATGGAGATACCAATTCTCCTCACACCATGTGTCTCACTTGCAAACATAGGTACGTGGGTCTTTTGTTTTGTGTCTGAGCTCCCTCTGGGCCACAGCCACAAGTTCCATGAGGCATATCCACAGCACCAACCATGCACAATGCCTACACATGGCAGCTGCACCAAAACTACTACTTGAAAGAATAGAAAAACAAATGAGTGGATCTAGGAATGAACAAATACATTTGGTCACACCTCAAGCATCACTGTAGATAGAAATTTTGTTCATATGTATGTATATGTACACACTAGTTACTTAGTCAATGTAAAAGCTATTCTTTTTTTTTAAGATTTTATTTATTTATTTGAGAGACAGCAAGCTAGAGACAGAGGGAGAGGGAGAAGCAGACTCCCCGCTGAGCAGGGAGCCCGATGCAGGGCTCGATTCCAAGACCCTGAGATCACGACCGGAGCCCAAGGTGGACACTTAACCAACTAAGCCACCCAGGCAGCCCTGGGCTATTCTGATTAATAAGCTATAACACTGTCATTGAACACATCGAATCTCTGTCACTATGAGAATATATAAAATATTTAGCATGTTTATACACCAAGTATTATGCTTTCTTTTTAAGATATTGTCTCATATAAATCAGATAGCATTGCTCTAAAAGAAATGTAATTAGCATCCCAGAGCTAATAAATGGTTTATACACAGGCCTGACTCCATAGCCTGAGCTCCTATCCATCATGCCAAGAAACCTTATAAGTAGTTCTAAAGTTATCTGAAAGGAAAACAGGATTTTCCTGGCCAAATTAAAGCTGTGGAATTGGCACAGGGATATAGATATAGATAGATATAGATATAGATATAGATATAGATATAGATATAGATATAGATATAGATATAGATATAGATATACATAGATATAGATATAATTATATATATATCAATAGAACATAATAAGGAATACAAACACAAATTCCTATACCTATAGGAATTTATTTTATAATTCAGTTACATTTTTCAATTGGAGAAAGAAGAATAAATTATTTAATAAATGATGCCAAGTTAATTGGTTTTCTGTTGGGACAAAAATAAAATTAAGCCCATACACAAATTTTGATATAGATTAAGTATACATACGCATGCGCACACACACGAGATAATGTATAGAGAATATTTTTTTAATAATCTTGAAATAGGAACAATCTTTCTAAGACAAAAACCCAGGAACCATAAAAAAAAAGAATGAAAGATTTGGCTACATGAAATTTTTAAACTTCCCAGACAAGCATACAGCTAGGAGAAAATATTTAAGACATCTTTACCAGACAAAAAAATTACTATCCATAATAAATAAAGAACTCTTACAGGGCAATAAGAAAGAGACAAACAACCAAAAACTCAATAAAGGGTGTGAAAATATAGTTCACTGAAGAAGAAAGCCAATAGCCAATAAACCTGCAAATATGCACCTAAAAAGGGGCATTTGGATGGCTCAGTCAATTGTCTGACTCTTCATCTCAGCTCAGGTCTTGAGGTCAGGGTCCTGAGGTCAAGCCCCATGTCGGACTCCATGCTGGGTGTGTAGTCTACTTAAAAAAAAAAAAAAAAAAAGCACCTAAAAAATCGTATTATTTTGTCATATGATTGACGTAAATGTATAAGACTGATAATATCCACACTTGGCAGAGATGCTGGAAAGTGAACATATACCTTTGCTACAATCTATTTAGAAGTCAGCCTTACAGTATCTATTTTAAAAAATTAAATATATATACACTGACACAGCATTACTACTTCTAGGATTCTCTGCTATTATAATATTTATACACACGCACAAGGGTCCATCTATTATGGAACATACTATATTGTGAAAAAAATTAGAAACTACCTAAATGATCTTCTACACAGAAATAGTAAATAAGTAACAATACAGTTACATTACCCAATCCCCTTCAGTAATTTTATAAAGAAAAAAGCAAAGAGTAGAAATATTTCTAAGATATATTAAATGAAAAGCCTAATCCTAGGAAAGCTGTATAGTATATATTTATAAAAACTCTTAATGCTGATTTCTTCTAAGAAGGGAGGGAATGGTAAAGGAAAGACCACGTTTTGACTTCCGCATCATTTAGATCTTCTGTAACAAGAATGGTTTTATGTATTATTTGTATAATGTAAAAAAGAATGAACAATTAGTACAATATAAAGAAAGGGTAAAGTATTACTTCAAGACAAGCAGATTCAACATACCTAGAAAAAAAACTCCTGCAAAATAAAGTAACATGACATTTCAGCTGAATCTGTTTCATAACCCAGTTGCCTCCATGTCCAGGGTAAGTAAACAGCACTTTTAGTAACTAGTTAACTTTTTTTTAAACTCTATTCAGAAATAATTTTAAAGTTACAGAAGTTACCAGAATATGAATAATAAAAAGAACACCTGTGTGCCATTATTTCAGATTCCTCTATTATTTACACTTTGCCCTGTTTGCTTTATAATCTACTCTCCTCTCTCCTCTCCCCTCCCTTCTCCTTCTTTTCTACCTAGCTACTTAGCTACTCTTTTTTCTGACCCATTTGAGAGTAAATTACATTTATTGTGGCCCCTTGCTTATAAATACTTTAGGGTATATTTCCTAAAAATAAGAATAATCTCTTTTGTAACCACCATACAGTTATCCACTACAATAAATTTAACTACCGGAAACTACGGCCCATATTCCAGTTTTGTCAATTGACCCAACAATTCTCCTTTCTGGCACTTTTCTCCTACTGTACAGGGTCTATCTAGGAGTCATGTCTCCTTCACCCCCTTTAATCCGGAATATTCTCACAGTCTTTGTCTTTTATGACATTGCTACTTTTGGAGTACAGCACTCCTCTCCTTTTTTTTTCTTTTGAAATAGAACTTTCCACCTTCCTTATTTAAAGTTTCTCTGAGAGGCACCTGGGGCGCTCAGTCCGTGAAGCGTCTGCCTTCGGCTCAGGTCATGATCCCAGGGTCCTGGGATTGAGCCTCACATCGGGCTCCCTGCTCAGCAGGGGAGTCTGCTTCTCCCTCTGCCTCTGCCCCTGCTTGTGCACTCCCCCCCCCCTCTGTAAAATGAATAAATAAAATCTTTTTAAAAAATAAAAACAAAAAGATAAAGTTTCTCTGATGTTTCCCCATGATTAGATCCAGGCTAGGCTACTACAGAAGGGATGCTGTGTCCTTGTCAGGTCATTTCTATCTGGAGGCACAGATGTTCATCTGCCATCACTGTTGATACTAATTGTGATCACCTGGCCAAGGTGCTGTCTGATTTCTCCACTGCACAGTTACTGTTTTGTCTTGCCATTAAGAAGGCGTTTGTGGTGAGACAGTGTAAGACCGTGTAAATAGGGGAGCCTGGGTGGCTCAATTAGTTGAGCATCCAACTCTGGGTTTTCAGCTCGGGTCATGAACTCAGGATAATGAGATTGAGCTCTATACTGGGCTCCATGCTCAGGGAAGGAGACTGCTTAAGATTCTCTCCCTCTGTCCCTCCCCCCTCCCAACTCATGTTTGTGCTCGTTCTCTCTCTCAAATAAATCTTAAAAAAAAAAAAAAGACCATGTAAATATTCTCCTCATCAAAATTTGCCCTAGATCAGCACCTAGTGATAGCTGCCTTACTCACTCTTCACTCTGATGGCTAAAGACTGATCTTCCAACTCCAGCACTCCCTCCTTTTACTGAAAGTGAAAGCCCTCCCATATCCCCCATTTATGTATCTAGTTAGTTATCATTGATATGGGCTCACGGAGTCCTATTATTTAAAATGGCCTGTACACATCACTGTCCTTAATTATTTTTGCACTCAAACTGTCCCACATTTGGCCTAGGCAACTTTTAAACTTCCCACTTTTTATCCCCTCCGAACATATTCTAATACTTAGAACTTGCTTATTATGAGAATTCTGTTTTGCCTAGGAATCTTACACGGTTAAGGTACATCTAAACTTTAGCAATAATATTCAGTTCTTTTTCTGATTCTCCTAATGAAAACTGCGGTATGTAGCCACTGACTTACACACCAAGGTACATTACAAAACGGACCTTATTACAATAAGAATACTAAATATCTGCTTGATTTGCTGCCACCTGAAACTGTTTCATTACCAATTCTTAGCTGTTTACTCCCTGCTCTACATACTTGGAGGGGAAGCTAAAGAGCCATCGGCATTTATATCAGAATAATAGACCTCTAAACTCTAAAACTGTCTCTTTAAATCATTTCTTTTTAATTAATAGAGAGCTAACTATAGTGAAAACTGGCAAAAATGTGCAGCCATTCTGAAAACAAAAAACTGCCAAAATTAAGAGGCTGAGAGGCGGCTAAAGACAACAGAAGAAATCAATCGTAACACAGTTTTGTTCGGCTTATAACAGACATGCGAGGAACTTCAATACGCTGTACAGAGAGGAGCTCCTGAGAGCCTTGTAGCTTTGCAGCTGTAGAAGAAGCAAACTGACTCGGGGTGAAAATTAAGCTAGACCAACTAAGATACAACTGTACAAGAGCCAGAAGGCTGAGGCCATTTTCCTGCCCCTTTCTGACCTTTTCTGCTGTCAAACAAAAGTAAAGAAGCTAAGGTAGTTTCATATACTTTTTTTTTTTTTGGTAGGCTCCACATCCAGTGCGGAGCGCAATGAGGGGCTTGAACTCACAACCCTGAGATCAAGACCCAAGCTGAGATCAAGAGTCAGATGCTCAACGGACTGAGCTACCCAGGCATCCCAGAAGCTGAAGTAGTTTCAAAAGCAATGCTCCAGCGTCCATTTTCCAGCGTCCTGTATATGAAAAGCAGTGGCGATCGAAGCTTCTGGATTCTGGTTTCTTGATCCCTGAATGACAGTTACTGCAAAGTGCCATGAACATTTAGCTCAAGAACCATCAGCCAAGGAGGATGAGCACCTCTCCTAGTGAGTCAGCTCTGGATGGCACTGAAGGTCATTTCTGGAGGCTCAGCCTAGAGATGCTGCTTCAGCCCCTCTGCGCAGTTTGTAAACGCCTACTTCCCTTCTTAAACTCATTACTTAAATGACCCACAGCAGTTTCTGCTTCTGGCACTGAAACCTGATGGAGGCAGATGACACAGAAGAAAATAAACAAGATAATACAGACTGTGATTATATCAAAGAGGAAACACACAGGATGCATAAAAGGGAAAAGAGAAAGGCTGCTTTGAAGACAGAACCCCAGGAAAGCCTCACTTGGAACCTGATCTTTAAAGTGAGGATGGAAAGTTAAGAAGGAGCCGGTCATGTGAAGAGCTGGCTGAAGCCTTGCCAGGCTGGAGAAACATGCAAGAGCACCACAGTGGGAAAAAACGGGTATGTTCAGGAGATCTACTGCAAGCTATGGTGGGTGGAACAGCAGGTGAGCCAGAGGAGGAAGGCAAAAGCCTGACCACATAGACCACAGGAAGGAGCATGCATTGCATTCTAAACATTCTAGAAAGCCACAAAAGTTTTAAGCAGGGTGGTAACACATATTAATGTTTGTGAATGAGTCTGAGGGCTGCAGAGTGGAATGGGCTGCAGAAGGCAGAGGGAGCAGGCAGACCAGCGAGGATGCTGTCCAAGAGGGGAGGGCATGAGACGATGATGGTGTGGATGGAAAGAAGGAGCCAGCCTGCAGTAAGGAGCCATGTTCTGGAGCTTGATTCGACAGGACTAGCTGATGACAGAAATGTGGAAGTAAAAGAAGGGGAAAGTGAGGGGAACAAAGATGGGGAATCGTGGATGAGGCACAGGGAGGGCTGGTTTGGTTGGACGATGCCGTTTTAAATTGTTCCCCCAAAGCCTTGTGTTTGCTCTTGAAATAATTATAGAAAGGATGATTGTCTCCAAATTGCCACAATTGAAATGGAATGCTTTGTGGTCTTTAATGAAGAGACAGGAATTCATGTAAGCATGTCCCATGTCCCTGAGGGGAGCCTAATCTCCTGTCCTGTGAAACCTCCTTCCGCAGGATGTGCACCCGAAGTGTGGACTGGGACTGGGCTTGTGTATATCAAAAAGGGGGACCCTTACTTAAATTCAAATGCAACCTCCTCCTCTGCAAACTACAAAGGGAGGTAAAAACAGGTAAGCCTTTAGAAGAAGAAAATGATTCTTTCTAAGCTAGTAGCTTTTTACTTTTTTTTTTTTAAAGGTTTTATTTATTTATTCAACAGAGATAGAGACAGCCAGCGAGAGAGGGAACACAAGCAGGGGGAGTGGGAGAGGGAGAAGCAGGCTCATGGTGGAAGAGCCTGATGTGGGGCTCGATCCCATAACGCCGGGATCACGCCCTGAGCTGAAGGCAGACGCTTAACCGCTGTGCCCCCCAGGCGCCCCAAGCTAGTAGCTTTTTACTTTTTTAAATGCCAAATATAATTAGAAACATTCTGATTTGTGGAGTCTCATGTCTTAGTAAAGTCATCTCAACTATTTATGAAATTAGAGCAGATGTGCTTTATGTCTGATGAAAAAGAATTCCACAAATCTCAATGTTTTCTACTTGGAAAAGGGGGGAGAAATACCACACACACACACACGCACACGCACACGCACACGCACATACACACATATGCTATTAGTACTAAATTAGCAAATTGTTAGAAATGTGAACAGCTCACGCTTCTAAAAGCATTAAGTGTATGAATAAATTATAGTCATCATAGTCATTTTGTGAAAGCTCCCTATCTACCCCAGCCAGACTGCACGTGTTATTTCACTTAGCCCCACTGTGGGAGTGGGGAAACTACGGCTCCGACTGCCTTGCCCTTGGTTACCTGGCTTGAGCCGGTTCTCCAAAAGGACATTTACCACTGCTTGCATTTTAAAATAAAAACAAAACAAAACTTTCTCTCCCAAAACTAAATCTTCAAATTAATATCAGCAAATGAATATTTAATATCAAGATGTTCAATATAGCTAGTTGCTGTACTTGATACCATCTCACCATGATTCTTTCCTGCTCTATAAAACTCTAGCCATCTGAATGTACTGATAAAAAATGAAATCAATACGTAGTTGCTATTCAAATTAATGGCTGCAACTCAGTATTTATAGTACGGGGGCACTGGGTGTGGTGCCAGGGCTGCACACAGCACCTCTGTGAGGTAGGCATTAGAATCCTCATTTGACTGGTGAGAAACTGAAGCTCAGAGAGAATCAGATTAAGTAACCTGCCCAAGGTCACACTGCCAGCCAGTGGCAGAACTCTCTCAGGTGACGTCTGCTAACCTGCAAGCCCTCCCATATTCTTTCCCTTCTCTCTCACATGCCTTCCTAAGAAGAGACACAACAAATCTGAAATTCTGTGATGCCTAAAAAGAGGCTGATTTCATTTGACTCTTTGTCCCACTCAAGACTTCAGCTATGGGGACAGCCTGTTTGATTCAACTACTTAATGGCTTAGAAAAGCAACTGCTTGTTTATTCCTCTAGCAGGAGCTAAACATACTGGATAAATAGCATCTGCCTTGGGTAATGAACAAGAAAATAGGAAAAACTTTTATCCATGTACACTACACATCTGCTTTCCTACAAACAGGACAAATTCTTCATTTGGACAGGGGTAATTCATGCAGCCCTCGAACCTCTGTTCTGATGATGTCACAGTGTAAGAGCCAAGTCAAGTGCTGACCAAAATGTACCGTTAGGGGCGCCTCGGTGGCTCAGTTGGTTAAGCATCTGCCTTCAGCTCAGGTCATGCTCCCAGGGTCCTGGGATGGAGCCCCAAGCCCCCACACTGGGCTCCCTGCTCAGCAGGAAGTCTGCTTCTCCCTCTGCTCTGCCCCTCCCCCAGGTTGTTCTCTCTCTCTCAAATAAATAAATAAAATCTTTTTTAAAAAAATGCACCCTGTTCTCCAATTCTGTTCTTTGATGGCCAACACTTTTGCATTATCCCTATCATATATAATGGCATCTCATTTTTTATTTCTGCCTGAGAAATTTTATTTTCTTCTGGTGATTTTAAATTGTTCAATTATTTTAAGTGTTAAAAGTGTATTGAGGTGAAAGCAAATGGGTAGAAGGAATCTTTATGGGGTGATGGAAATGTTCTTAACTGGATTGTGGTGGGGGGAGAGGGGTGGGCAAAATGAATGAAGGGGGTCAAAATGTACAAACTTCTACTTAAAAAATAAATAAGTCCTGGGGATGTGACATAGTCACAGCATGGTGACTATGGCTAATAATAACATATTGCATATTTGAAAGCTGCTAAGAGAGTAGATCTTAAAGGTTCTCAACGCTAGAAAAAAATGTCAGTAATGTATGGAGACAGATGTTAACTAGGCTCATTGTGGCGATCATCTGCAGTATGTACAAATATCAAACCATATGTTGTATACCTAAAATGAATACAAAGATTATGTTAATTATACCTCAATTTCAAAAAAAACTGGATTGTGGTGATCTGTGCACAATTCTGTAAATTTACTAACAATCACTGAATTGTACACTTAAAAGGAGTCAATTTTATGATATGTATTTACACCTCAATAAAGCTGTTTTGTTTTTCAAGTGTATTGAAATCAGGCCAATAGATTGTGGATGCAAATTCTCCTTCCTGGTTGAGAAGATAAAAATACCGCATTGTTAGAAACCCCTGAAGGGAGTTCCTTTTCTGCTCTCAAGACTAGGAAGAAGAACACCCTTTCCTTTTGGAACAAGGGGACAGCTCCGTCCCATCCCTGCCAGATGTCATGGCATGTGTGCCAAAAGAGGGGTATTTCTCCTACCAGGCAGCCAAGAACACTATATAGTTATTGAGCACCTGGAGCAGAGGGAAGAAGGGAGTATCTAGAAAGTCTGGAGGAGAAGTGTCCACAAGTCTTAACCGATGAAGAGGAACTGGCCAGGTGAGGGAATAGCATCTTAAAGGCTGGGACTGACCTTCTGGGAGCTGAGGAGTGGAAGGGAGGTCACAAGCACTTCAGCACTATTAGTCTTGTTAGAAATGCAAACTTCTGGGAGCCACCCCAGACCTACTGAATAGGACTGGTTCAGTAGGGGGCCTAGGAATGTGCATCTTAACAAGTCACCCGCTCCCCTAACCTGGGGATCTATGCACACTAAAGTGTGAACACCAGTAAGCTAGGTCGTAGGGAAGGCCTTATATGCCATGCTAAGGTGTCTGCATAATATCTCAAAGGCAATGAACCTGTGAACAGATTTTAAACAGGACTTGAACTTTAGGAAGAGCAGTCTGGCATTGCACATTGCTGTGGGGTTGAGCAAGAACCCTAGAACCTGCTCCAGGGCCAGGAGTGTGCACACACACACTGTCACCTCCTTTACCTTTTAACTTCTTATGCTAAGTAACCAAACACAGTCTCCTGTTAACATCCAGTTGCTACATGAAAAGGCTGTAAAGAATGTTACGACATTCAACAATGTTAAAGAGGGAACCATCCTGCACAGCAAAATGTTTGGAAAAACCAAAGGTTACATACCATTTATGTGTCGATGGGGAAATGCCACTTTCAAAATATAACTGATAACTGCCAAATGCCTTCCTGACAAATATTAACACTGTTCTGCACTGAGCCCCTGTTGACCACTGTCTTTTGTGGTAAGTGGTTTCCGCTCCCTCCTCAGGGAAGGAAAGTGTGAAGACTATAAACTCGCAGAACTGACCCAGCTGGAGTCTTGGGACTAGCCTGAAAGCTAACTGCATCTATCCTAAAGGGATCCACCGGACGGGAGTTGCAGTGGAGCGTGGAGGGGCTGACCCTCACAGAGCCAGTTCCTTAACCGGCTGGGAAAACAATGTCAAGCATCCACATGTGCAGTCTCAACCACAATAGAGCTAAGGGCCAACATTTGCACCCCATAAGCTAAGCACTTTATAGGGCTTTAATCCCTGCAATAATCCACTGAAGTAGGTTCTATTCTCTTCGTTTTACAGATGAAACTGAAGTTTAATTTATCCAAGGTTGTACAAGGAGGAGCAGGGATTCAAACCATGTCCATCTAACTCCAGAACTTGTACCGTACCACGTCATGGGATGTGTCAAACAGATTTCTATTTTTTCCTAGTTTTTGATGCTTATATGAGTATTAAGGAAATAAGCAAATTTAATTCATAAGGCTTACAACACATTATAAACAAACTTACACATAGCCCCTGAAATCACCTAAAGAACTAATAAATATTTAGGCCATGTGGGCCATATAGTCTGTGTCCCAACTATTCAATTCTGCAGTTGTAGTGTGAAAGCAGTCATGGGCAACACCTAAACAATCAGGCATGGCTGTGTCCCAATAAAACTTTATTTGTGGGGCACCTGGGAGGCTTAGTTGGTTAAGTGTCCGACTCCTGATTTCAGCTCAGGTCATGATCTCAGGGATGTGGGATCAAGCCCTAAATCAGGCTCCACGCTCAGCGGGGAGTCTGCTTGAGGATTCTCTCTCCTTCTCCCTCTGCCCCTCCACGCTCTTTCTCTCTCTCGCTTAATCTCTCTCCCTCTAAAAAAAAAAAAGAACAAAAACAAACAAAAAACTTTATTTACAAAAACAGACAGGAAGAGGGCAGAGTGCATTTGTCCTTCTGACAAAGTCTGCCACCCTAGTGGGAAGGGCACTGAATGTAGAGTTAGAGCACTTGGCTTCTAATGCCAATTCTGTGCCTAAGTGAGTTGAGCGACCCTGGGCCAGTCATTTCCTGCTTCTCGGACATGCTTACACAGAATTTCCTTCTTAGTTGGCTGCAAAAATAAGGTAAAACTATATTTGAACACACTAAAACATTTGCTGCAGATTCTTCATCAAACCCATAAATAATAAGCAGTGGCAGCAAGATCTTAAGGTAAAAGCATATGGAAAAAGAGAACCACCATTTTTGGAGTAATTCTATATGCCAAGTGCTTTGTCAAGTAAACTCTTATTTCATCCTCATCAGTAACCTTCTAGGGTAGGCATCATTATCCCCATTTTATAAACGAAGAGCATCAGACACGTTAAATAACATGCCCAGTCACACAGCAAATGGGAAGCCAGGATCTGAACCCAAGCTGGCCCTCTTCAGAAGCTTGATACTACTCTGCACAGAGCGTAGCTGCTCTTGGGCAATGAGCACCCCGTCAATGCTTCCACACGGATGATGACGCATGCGTGCTTCTGGGAGAGGTTTTGGAGTCAGGCCCCATTCCCCTCTCTTCAGGAATCTCCCACTCAGTCATCTGTCTTGCCCACTTCCTTTCGAAGAGATCACACCCCATTTGGCCTTAAAATGATGTGAGAATCTGAGGTTTGTTTCCTTTAGTTCTGAATGGAAGGAACTGTGACCCATGAGTTGAAAAAAGACCAGGACCCCCAGAACTCTGGGACAGAGCGGTCTAAGGAAGCAGGGAGGGAGAAAAGGACTAAGGGGACCCCCGCCACAGAGAAACCTGGACTGGTCCTGCTGACCACACCAGAGTGGTGGGTCATGTGGTTCTGCATCTCAAAACTTTGTAAGAATCTATGTGATAAAACATAAGCTTATGGAATTACTCAGGCACATCTGAATTGTCTGCCTCCTTAAACACTGCATTGCAGCTGACAGTCATTAGTTTAAAATTTCAGAAACGAGTTGGGAAAGGAGAAAGGGAAACTAAAATAGAATCATAGAATCATCACTGCTTCCTATACTGGAAGGGAGAGAGAGAGGCAGAGAGACACAGAGAGAAAAGAAAAAAAAGAACAAAAGAAAAGAGAAAAAGAAAACAGAAAAGAAAAGAAAAAGAGAAGAGAAAAGAGGGAAGGAAAGAAGGAAGAAACGAAAAAAAGAGAAGGAAAGACCTTCCCCAAATATGAAAGGATACATGTGTCTCCCCACTATCAAAAAAGAAATTAGAAAATAAAACAAACCTAAACTCCTTCACTGAGCACTGAAGGTCTGCCAGAATCTGCTACAACACACAGTAGACTCCCCTGCCTCAGCCCACAGCTCCCACACACCCTCTGCCTCAGCACAATGGTCTCCGTCATGCTTCATCCATGCCCGAGCACGTTTCCTCTGCTGCTCCCTCTGCCTGAAGGAATGAAGGTGGAATGGATCACACCTTCATTCCACCGCTGCCTGCTGAAATCCACCCCTCACCATCCAGATCAAAAGCCACTGTGTAGGGGCACCTGGGTGCTCAGTCAGTTAAGCGGCTGCCTTCGGCTCAGGTCATGATCCCAGGGTCCTGGGATTGAGCCCCATGTGGGGCTCCCTGCTCAACGGAGAGCCTTCTTCTCCCTCTCCCTCTGCCTGCTGCTCTGCCTACTTGTGCTCTTTCTCTAGCTCTTTGTCAAATAAATAAATAAAATCTTAAAAAAAAAAAAAGCCACTGTCTAGATCATAGATGTCAAAGCTTAAAAGAACTTCAGAAATAGAAGGTCAATGTCAACTCTTTCCCGTTACCTAGGAGGAAACCGAAGCCCAAAAGGTTTAAGGGACTTGCTCTAAGTCACACAGCTGGGTAGCTCTAAGTCACACAAAGACTTGGTCAGGAATCCAACTCAGCTGACTTGTGGGTGGGGGCATGCTATCCCCATGATGTCCTGATGACTGCCCTGGGAAAAGTCCTCTCCTCTTCCTAGGAGCACCGGGGTGTACATGCTGTCTGCGCCCTCCCCTATTTCAGGGCAGAGTTGTGTGCATGTGTCTGTATTCCCAAGTATCTGCTCTGTATCTTACCCATTGTGTTATCCCACTGCTTAGCCACCCTGGCATAGAGTCAGCCTTCAAAGGGCTGTAACAGTCATCGGACAAACAAAACAAAACACCAGAAATCTACCTGCCTCCTCATCTTGGGTCCTGTCTCCCTCCCATCAGCCTCCACGCACTGCCAGAGAGAGCCACCAACCACCCACTGATCTCTCCACACCTCTTCTCAGCTTACACCCTTAGATGAACACAATGATATCCACGATTGGGCAAGAAAGACTCGAACAGCCCTTCCTACCTTTCACACTCATTCCCTGCCACCTAGAGCACCACCAACTCTCCCTCACTTCTATATTTTATGCTTGCCATTCCCTCTCCCTGGGACACACTTTAAGGGCTCCCCTCATCCCCAACTCTCTCTCCTACACAGCCAACCCCTATTTACCCTGTAAGATCCAGATTTTCTAAGAAGTGGCCTCCTCCAGGAAACCATCTCCTGACTACCAATCCCCTCCTTTGGATGAGGTGCCCTCCACTGTGTTCCCAAAGCACCCTGGTATCCCTCCTCTATGGTTCTCAGCACAGAGTATTATGTCTATTTGTCTACACACCTGCTCCCATTCCCCACTAGATCATAACTTAGAGCCGGAGCCGTGTTTGCCCCTACAGCACCTAATGCAATATCCAACACATTAAATTAGACTGAATAATTCTTATTTACCAGTTGCAATCCAACCCAACAAATACATACATGTGGCATTCCTTCATTAAAATATTTAAAAATATATAGGCCCTACATATATGTCAGCAAAATATTAGCAGTACTAAGGGGACATGTCCACAGATCTCAGCAAAGAAGCACTTACTACACACCCAAAGTCTTTAAATAAAGAGCATAAGTTGCATAATGGCATTATGAAATGCCAGGCAGTCAACACTTGAGGAGTCCCTTTAGAGAGGTGTGATGACCAAATCAACACAGCCAATCAGCGAGGGTGTGTGACCAATATCCACTAAGCAACGTGAGTGGAAGAAAAGTTCTGACACAGGTGGAGACCAGCAGAAAGCTCTCCCCAGGAAGCCTCACAAGCACCTGGGCAGTCTCCATGTATTCATCTTCTGGAAAGTGAGCACACAGTGACTTCAGGAGACCCACCGGAGAAGGCCACTGGGCCCCCCCAGACTTGGGGCTGGGGAGATGTCAACAGATGGTTAGGTAGAAACCATAAGCCTCACAGAATTCACAGTATCAGATTAACACAGTGGATAATTAGTAACTGCACCCTTGGGCACGGAACTAAGATAAGAAGGCAAACAGCTAACGCCAGGAAGATCCAAGACCAGCCTCGAGAGACAGCATACCTCTGCTCCTGGACTTGAAAGCAAGGAAGGGGTTATCCAAGTATGAAGGGAAGGGGAAAAGAAAAGGAAGGCAAGTTTCCCTGAGAAGATGGCATTCCAAGTATAGACGGCATCTCAAGAGACAAAAGAATGAACATTTCAGGAAAACTGCCTGTTGGTTAACCTGAGCAGGAGTAAGGGTCTGATGGTATAAACGGACGCTATTTTTTTCCTTCCACTAACCTGCAGAACCAATTTACAAACACGCTTTTCTTAACCTGGCCCAGACTCATGCCCTTATAAACAAAGGGCTCATGCTCCCCTTGGTAAGGAGAGTCACAGTGAGTGACAAAGGTGAGCACATTCTATGTCAGGTCCTCCCCCATCCTCTCTGCCCACTCCTCCTGTGTTAATAGCACCACCGCCAAGCCACACAGGAACCCAGAACTATCACTGAGCAGCTCCCCACCACTCCCCATCCACTGGCCCTCAAACTAGGATAAAGGCCCCCAAGCCCCTTCCTTCTCCATGTTTTCCCTCACATCTGGCCTCTTCTCTGGAAGCCTGTGGCCTCTGCTCCACTTCAGTCCTCACCTCCTCCCACACTAACTGTTACAACAGCCATTCACCCTTCCTGCTGCCACCTCCACAGTCTGGCTGCATCAACTTTACCACATTAATCTTTCTAAAATAAATATCCTTACCCCACCTGCCTACCTAAAAAACCTCCCAGATTCCCGTTTTTTAGGAGATTTAACCCAAACTCCTTAGCACAATGTTCCAGACACTGCACCACATGATCCAAGCTACACTTTGCAGTCTCAGCCCTTACTGGCTCTCCCTCCCACATGCTGAGCGCCCTGCTGAACCCACACGTGCTCTCATCCTTGCCCATCTCAACTTCCACCAAGCCTGTGCCGTATCCCACTTGCTCTGCCCAGCACAAGCCTGCTCACCATTCAAGACCCAGTTCAAATACCATCTCTTCCTTAAAGTCCCTGCCAGCCCCTAAACTAGGGTGGCATCCCTGTGTTGCACCTGTTGTCCTAGGGTAACTACTGAAAGCACCCATTTACTCTCATACTGCCCTGCTATGGATGATAAATTACATGGCCCTTCTACCTAAAATCTACCTTGACCCAAAGATTTAACTAGTTACTCATATAACTGTGTCTTTTGCTACAGTGTACGTCCCTCAAGGGCAGTAATGTTGTCTTATCTTAGTGTGCACTTAGTGTATACTTCCAGCATCTATGGACCAGGCACTCAGTGAACACTGGTGGAATGAAAGAACAAATCTGATTCTTAAAAAAATTGTAGCAATCAGGGAGCCTGGTGCTCAGTCGGATAATTGTCTGCCTTCAGCTCAGGTCATGATCCCAGGGTCCTAGGATTGAGCCCAGCAGGAAGTCTGCTTTTCCCTCTTCCTCTGCTGCTTCCCCTGCTTGTGCTTGCTTGCTCTCACTCTCTCGTTCTCTCTCTTTGTCAAATAAGTAAATAAGTAAATAAATAAAGTCTTCTTAAAATTTTTTTTAAAAATTGTAACAATCAATCTTATCTAAACTTCATCTAAAATTCCAATGGATAAATTTTTTTTAAAGATTTTATATATTTATTTGACAAAGAGAGACAGCAAAAGGGAACATAAGCAGGGCGAGTGGGAGAGGGAGAAGCAGATTCCCAGCTGAGCAGGAAGCCCGATGCAGGGCTCGATCCCAGGACCCTGGGACCACGACCCAAACCGAAGGCAGATACTTAATGACTGAGCCACCCAGGCACCCCACCAATGAATAAATTTTCTAAATTAGAATTAGATCTGGGGTGCCTGGGTGGCTCAGTCAGTTAAGCGTCTGACTCTTGATTTCAGCTCAGGTCATTATCTCAGGGTCCTGGGATTGAGCCCAAGTCGGGCTCCATGCTCAGCAGGGCATCTGCTTGTCCCTCTTCCTCTCCCTCTTCCCCCTGCCCAATGCCCCAGCACACACTTGCACTCTCTCTCTCTAATAAATAAAATCTTTTTAAAAAATTAGACCTAAAAAGAATCCTGAGCCAAAAAAAAAATAATATTAAAATTAAAATTAAAAAATTAAATAAATCCTGAGCCAAAGGCAGACCATGAAAGCATCTGCCACATGAGCTATTTCTTTCTCCAACTCGGTGTTTCTCAACTTTTTTCATTATTGCCCTCCTAAGGAGCCCTATTAGACATTTTTTCCTAACAACACCCACCATGAAATCTTAAAATGCTTTAATACATTAAAAGAGCAAGTATAAAGTTTATTCTTTTTATTCAATAATGAATTTGGAATAACTGAATACATATTTTAGTTAAATTAAAAATTTTAAAGCTATTAACATTTAACTTTATAACTATATTTGCTGAGTAGCTTTTAATGTAATATAGCAAATTACACACGCAAATTTCTAACTTCTACATAATAATAGCTATGTAACCAAATTTTTAAAAGACATTCAACACTGCTATTTTTCCAGTGAAGGTAAAACAATTGAAAAATTATCCTCTTAAAAGTTATTTTTTAGGGGCGCCTGGGTGGCTCAGTCGTTAAGCGTCTGCCTTCAGCTCAGGGCGTGATCCTGGCGTTATGGGATCGAGCCCCACATCAGGCTCCTCCGCTATGAGCCTGCTTCTTCCTCTCCCACTCCCCCTGCTTGTGTTCCCTCTCTCGCTGGCTCTCCCTCTCTCTGTCAAATAAATAAATAAAATCTTTTAAAAAAAAAAGTTATTTTTTAGGGACACCTAGGTGGCTCATTTGGTTAAGCATCCAACTCTTTATTTCAGCTCCCCATGCTGGGCTCCACCCTGGGCACGGGGCTTACTTTAAAAAATTTTTTTGTTATTTTTTTAAAAAGTTATTTTTTGGGGTGCCTGGCTGGCTTATTGGGAAGAGCATGCAATTCTTGATCTTGGGGTTGTGAGTTCACAACTCACATGGGGTATAGAAATTACCTAGATAAATACATAAAAATAAACTTTAAAAAAAAGTTAATTTTAGTGAACTTAACTTTTTTTTCCTATAAGAAAACCATTTTTTTTAAGATTTTTATTTATTTATTTGACAGAGAGAGAGCCAGCCAGCGAGAGAGGGAACACAAGCAGGGGGAGTGGGAGAGGAAGAAGCAGGCTCCCAGTGGAGGGGCCTGATGTGGGGCTCGATCCCAGGACTCTGGGATCAAGCCCTGAGCCGAAGGCAGATGCTTAATGACTGAGCCACCCAGGCGCCCCTAGAGAAAACAATTTTTAACTTAAGTAGCTGCTAGTTAGTCATTCAGATACTATCAATATTTTTTCTTTTCAGTACTTGACAACTACTGGTGGACTGAATTACTTGAGGAGGATTAAATAATAAAATATAAACTATTCCTCTTTAATTCTCAAATACCAAGTTATGCACAAAAACACTCAGCGCCAAACATAAGCAACATCCACAAGGTAGCCAATGGGCAGCCTACACATATGAGGAGGTCATCAAGAAAGAGATGACTTCAGGGGCGCCTGGGTGTCTCAGTCGGTTAAGCGTCAGCCTTCCGCCCAGGCGTGATCCCAGAGTCCCAGGATCGGACCCCATGTTGGACTCTCTGCTCAGCAGGGAGTCTGCTTCTCCCTCTGACCTTCTCCCTTCTCCTACTCACTCTCTCTCTCTCAAATAAATAAATAAAATCTTATTTAAAAAAAAGAAAGAAAGAAAAAGATGACTTCAAGATCAAGTAACTGATAGAAAATCCTCCAATCCTAGCCACCTATTTGCCATAGGTTTATAGTAGGTTTGCATACATCTGTATATCTCCCAAGAACTTTATGTCTACATTGCTTACCTAATACCCAAGAAAACTCAATGAGAGAAATTTTAATGTTAATAAGATATTGTTGACCAAGCTCTGAAGGGCTACAAAACCATTACAATATCTAAAATGCTTCTGCCTCCCTCCAGAAACAATTTTTGCCACCCTTGAGGTTGCAAGCCCTAACTTCTATGTTCCCACATTTATCCTCCTAGCAACTAAACAGGAAAAAAAAAAAAAAAACAACAACAACAACAAACACCAGTTCACCCAGGAAAGCACCCCATCCACCAGCTACCATGACAGCTCCTCTACTACTATCATCTCCTTAGAAACTTTGAAAGAAAGGGAATTCCCATATTATTAGCTCTTCTCCCAAAAAGGAGCTTCCCCCCAAAAAGCATAGACTTCTAGAACTGGAAGAACACTTAGGGCTCATCCAGCCTCTCCTTCCTCAGATGAGGAAATTTAAAAGAACCCTAAGAGAAAGAGAGACTTGCTCAATGAAATCACTAGCTATAGAAAGAGACCTGATCAGTCCAGTTCACTGCTGTATCTGGAGGCAGATGTCTGCACACATAATTCGTAACTGGCTACTGGACAAATTAGTGACAGAGAGCCCAGTTCATCTAATCCCTAGCCTACTACTTTTCCAACTACACCACTTTGTCCCTTCTACTCCTCTGGAATATAAATTAATGGCCACAAAGACTATCAAATATATTAAGTGTTTAAAAAAGTTCCCCAGCTGAAATAGCCATTTTAGCTTCAAATGCCCAGTAAAACTGACAAACAGGGTCTTGTTCATTCATGGTACAGTGCTTCAGCCCACTGAAAGACTAGGGACTTTCTACAAATAAGAAAGGTGTACCCAGTCCACGATGCAGTACTTCGTACTTGCTTACCTTGCCTTGAGCTCTATTCTAGAGTTCTTGTACACATGTCCTATCTCCCTATCTAGCCAAAAAAATCCTAGAGAGCTAAAACTGTGTCTTCTCTTTCTAAGGCACCTACCAAGTTTGAGCACAGAGCAAATGTTCAATAAATGTTTGCAAAATTTCTACCAATAGAAATGGTGTACCATGGAGGGACAAAAGCGAATCTGGCAGGAACAAAAAAATTCTGTTTGTACTTTGTTCATCTCCTAGGACCAATTAGTACCTTACATGTAACAGGAATCTAATAGGTATTGAATTTAATAAATGAAAGATATAGCAAACACTGAGAAAATTATTAAGCAACATCATTTATGCTTTTATTCATTCATTCAACAAATGTATATTTATCAAGAATCTGTGTGCCAAGCTCTCTGCTGTTCAAAACCTAACTTCCCCCACAGACCTAGAGTCCTCCTCCCTACCTCATGCATCTCAACACTTCAGTTCACCTTGTAGACAGTGGGTATGGCTAGAGTGGCTGTAGGTCTCGAAATGCCCAGGACAGTCCCAGTTTACAACTATTGTCCAAGCATTAATTAACAGCATCCCCTTTTCTAGCTCAACAATGCCCTGACATTATATAGTCCTAAGAGTACCAAATCTTTTTAGATAAGCTGACTAGGGATTCAAAAATTTCAATTCACATTTACTATGTACTGCCAGTCTTGTTTCCTCATTTATAATACGGGCATAACACGGTTAAACTAACTGATTATACATAGGGAAGCAGCTGGGGATGGGCTGGAACATCAAATTGAGATCATACCACAGAGGGCCTTGCATGACAGGCATACGAATACTTAATTTAATATGCAACAGACAGTCACAAAAACTTTTGAGGAAGGGAGTGTATGTATAGTCAAAGCACGATGAACGTTTTACTACCTCCATTATAGAAAAGAACTAAGACAGGAAGAAAGAAAAACAGAAGCCTCCAGGTCATACCAAGAGACAGTCTAAAGCTATAAATAAAGAAAGGTTGTCATGGATGAAAATAGCAACAAATACGCTACTTCATCATCTGCCTTTACGTGTAGTGTAAAAGTTTCAACAATAAAAAGATGCAATTTAGCAAGCTCTAGTTCATTGGTTTGTGATCTCGGGGGTCCTCATTACAAGGGACTGGCTGTAAAGGTTTTAAACAGCCTGGCTTGCCCTCTTGCCTGTCCATCGTGTAAAGGAGCTGTAGTTTAGTTTTTGTTTCGCTTTTATTTTAAGGGGTACACTGAAAACACAGTATTCATTGTCAGGAGTTTCCCAACATTAAAGGGATGGACAGGAATCTTAACCTGCCTCCTCCAGATCTTCCACTATTGCATCATTTGAAACTAAACCTCCCCCGGCAGCGACTTGTAAAATTCAAGTCAGGTAAAATGGCAGCAGCAGCAACTGTGGGTGCTGCGGCTGCTGCTCCTGCTGCCGGCCTCAACTTCCAGCGCAAGAGGGAGCGTCTCGACCGATCTGCCAAGTGCTGAAAGGAACAGTCCATGAATCAACAGGTCCAGCGCGCGCGCCCGAGGGTGCTCAGACCCCCGCGCGCCGGCCACAGGAGGAAGTGACTAATGACTCAAATACAGTTGAGAAGTCAGGAGGCTGGAGTCGGTTCTCAAAGCGCCTTCCCCCGTCCACCACCGACACTGCGGACCTGCATGGGAAAGGCCTGTGCCCTGTGGACCGAGGAGAAAGCACCAACTCCTGGGCGGCTGCTCCGGTCCCCAGCCCTCCCGCCCCTCGGCAGCCCCTGCCCAGCCCGCTCGAGCAGACACCCCCGGGTGTCTTCTCCCCCCCGCCCCCAGCTAACCCCCTCCTGTCCCCAACTGTAAGCCTTTCAGTTCTGACACCTGGAAACTTCCATAGAAGTGATATTCCGCAAACCCCAGAGGGCCAGTGTCGGGACTTCAGGGTCAGACTTCAAAAAAAAAAGCCCAGGCGCTCCTGAAGAAGCTCAGAACAGCGCAGTGCAGCGGATCCCGCGCTCTCGCACCCATCACCCGCAGTTCCGACGTGGTGTCCTCTATAACCACGACCCCACCGTGCGGGCGCCCAGAACGTCCGCACTGCCTCCGCTCCGAGCGCCCTCCACGCTCGCGCGGGGACAGACCTCCCAGACCGGGTGCCCCCATCCACAGCCCGTGCCCCTTCCTCCGACGGGAGGTTGCCTGTCCCGAACTGGGAACCAAGGGGGCGGGACCTTGGCGGTCCCTACCCAGGTTCGCTCATCCCTCCGGGACTCCAGGGGCAGTGCCCGCACCCCCACCAGTCAGTACCTCGTCCGCCTCCAGCTCTGCTCCGTTGCCTAGGAGCGCCATGTTCCTCCTCAGGCTGCCGCCACCCAAAAACCAAACACTCAGCTCAGGGCCGACTCCGTTTCTCGGCTCCGAGCTCAGCCCAGCGCCAGTGAGGGAGGAAGGGGGCGGCCCCGAGCTCCGGCCGGGTCCCGGGCGGGGCCAGCGCGCCTCCGAGCGAGTGCTTTCCCCGCCCCCGGCGCCCGCGGACCTGCAGAGCATCCATTTCCCCAGCGGGCGCCAAGCAGCCCGCCTGGCCGCAAGCTCCGCCTCCCGCCGGCCTCGCCCCGCCCTCCCACGCGGCTCAAACTGAAGAGCCAATCAAGTTCCCGCAACGCGTCTCCGCCCCCAGCCGGCATCTGCCTCGGACCCCCATGTGGGCGGAGTCACCAGTAGGCTGGGTCGTCTCGTGGGGGGAGTTATCTCGCAGACTGGGACTTCGGTAAGTTTGGTCCACCTTTTGGGAGAGTACTTGAGGGGACCCGCTTCCTGTGCTGTGCTGAGGGCTAGTGCCAGCCTGCAGCCAAGAGGACGCCGGGTTGACGAGATCAAGGTCAAGGCCACGCTACCCCTGAGGCGGATGGAAGTATCACCTGGTCCTTGGGCCAATACCAGTCAGCTTCCTTCGCCAGGTGGACACCCTGTCTCACAGACAGTGGGACCAGAGGGCAGCCCTGGGTCACTCACCATCACCCGTCACACAGAAGCCTCTGTCGCGCCACGTTCCCAAGCACCATGTCGGATAGAGGTACGCTGTGTTTGCTTCTGTGTATGTTTGAAAAATAAAAGAAAATCCATGGGACAGATATTTATACAACTTGGAGCTCCTCTACCACTCCTCCCACTCCCCTGTCACGGTTATGTCATCCCCATAGCATCCCACACTGACCCCTTTTGTAACCCCAAACATGTGTATCTAATTCGTGCTTGAACTGTAAGCTCTATGAAGGTAGAGATGCCGTCTTCTTCAAGGCTGCATTCCCAGCACCTATTACAGTGTCTTGCACAAAGTAGGCACTCAACAAATACTTGCTGGCTGAATTTAGAAATTTATTCTTTTTTTAAAATTTTTTTAAAAAAATTTAGAGAGAGAGAGGGTGAGAGGGTCAGAGGGAGAGGAAGACGGGGAATCTTAAGCAGGCTCCACCCCTAGCGGGATGGGGGCGGGGCTCGATAGTACCCTAAACCGAAATCAAGAGCCCCCCCCCCCCCCGCTTATCTGATTAAACCACTCAGGCTTCTCTAGAAATTTATTCTTGCTTCTAACATGTAAAATGTTCTAACATGTTCTAACTATCGAACTAGGAAATTAAAAGCTATATTTTTTAGGGTTGGGGTATTTTTTGCCCGCTTTATTTTACACACAATAAAAGTCATCCATTTTAAGTGTGTAATTCCATGACGAATGTTTACAAAACACTATCCCAATCATAATATAGAGCACCCTAAAAAGCTCCCTGTGCCCCTTTGCTATCAATTTCCTACCCCCACTCCCCAGCCTCTGTCAAGGGCTGATCTACTTCCTATCACCATCGTTTTGCCTTTTCTAGAATTTAACATAAATTGAATCAGAGAGCATGTGGTTTTTTGTGTATGGCTCATGAAAGGCTATTTAATGGCCATCCAGTGATAATTTAAAAAATAGCTGAGATTTACTGAGTACTTACTATGTGTCAGGACTATGCTGTGCACCACATACATATTATCTCATTTATCCTTTATAACCCCATGAAGTAGGTACTATTATCAGTAAACTGAAGCTCAGAGAGTTCAAGTAACTTGTTTGAGGTCAGACAGCTTAAAGCAGATAAGGACACGTGAATCTGACCTCCAGCAGTCTGACTATAAGAGGTGGCTGGTAACCATTACTCTGTCCTGCCTCCAGCCACTCTGCCTCTCTTTCTCTTTGTTGCAGTAAACCAACTGCCTACACATGTCTATTACAGACATTTTCAGTGAGTCCCCTTCACATCCTTGGAACTTGCTCTCAGATTTTAACAAATCACTATGTAACTTTATAAAAGAAAAATAAAGTGGTTTCTATCCCATAAACAACATGAAAAAATATGTTAGATTGTGGTGATGGTTGCATAACACTGTAAACTTTCTATAAATCATTGTATGCTTATGGGTGAATTTTGGGTTATCTACATAACATCTCAATAAGTCCTTTTTTTCACTGGTTAGTACATTCTTTGGATGCTCTTTGAATCAAATAGATGGGGCTAGAAGGAAACTAAAGGTCTTTTAATTCGAATACCCCTGAAAATTTCCATTCCTCCTCCCCTCCACCCCCTTTTCTGTTTTGCTTCACTTTCTGAGGCTAGATTTCCTTCCTGGTCCAGATTCTACTCTGTATTACTCACAGATGATTCCGATTTTTAAAGTTCATTGTTTCCTAAATTAATATCACATCTTTTTGATGTGAAACTATCTTATTGGTGGCTTCTTCCTCTCCTGTATGCTTTGTTATTGTCTTACAAATTTCATCTCAAATTTTGAAGAGATACAAAACAAGTTGGCTCTAATTAGTGGCATGATGATGTTTAATGAGAATCAAGTCTAATTTTTCAGGACTCTATTCTTATAGATAAAGTCCAGTGGGCGTTTTTTTGTTGTTTTGTTTTGTTTTGTTTTTCTTAATATCAGGGATCAAATTTGAAACTCTGTATGTCTTAAATTCACATCACTAGATAAGCAGCACTCGTATATCTAAGGAAGCATTTATAAACACTGAATGTATATGTTCTAGCCACTGGAACATCTAATCAAATTTGCTTTGCTCCTGGCAGATCCCAGCTTTGTCTGCACATGTATGATTTTGCAAGATCATGAATCACCAATATAAAATAGCTTTTTTCAAAAAACAATTAGAATGGATTCATTTTTGTAACAGAATTCATTGCCAGTTTGCTGATGACGTTGTACTCTTAACAGTCAAGTGAGATTACTCAATATTTAATTTCCCAAAAGTAACTAACAGGATTTAAGCAAGAGCGAGTGCCTCATTTTTTTCTTTAATTTTGAAGGCGCACCTACTGGGATCTGTTTGAATTTCAAAATAATTCTAATACTGCTCGCAATCTTATCTTTAGTATTCCTGAACCTGTTACCCTTAACTGATGTTGATGTTCTTTGTTGATACTTGATTTAAATAAAAGTTGCATCTTCATCATTTGTGTAGTGGGGGAGAGAATGGTTTTCCATTTAGAAACAAAAATTTTTAGATGCTTGTATCCATGAAATAAGTGCTCATTGTAAATTATGCATTTGTTAGTGGCTTTGTCTCATGTTCGTATTTTAGCTCCTCAAGGAGAACTTTCCCCTCTAACATAGCCTTTCCCTCCCAATTACATGCTTCCATGTCCTCCTACTGCCTTCATAGCACTTTTTCCTATCTGAACTATCTTGTTGATTTGTTTACATGTCCATGGTCTATCTCGCTCAGCAACACCCCCCTCACACACACTACAATGTGAACTCCCATCAGGGAAAGACCCTGTGTTTTGTGTTTCTAATAAAACCCCAGTGCCCAAAACTTAACAGATACTTAATAAATGGTTGTTGAGTGAACAACTGAAAGTATCAAAAGTTCATGGTACATGAAGAATTTTGTTTAGACCTTGTAATGCCACTGCTTTGTAAAAAGGAGCAAACCAATAATAATGAAAGAGATTAAAGATGGCAATTTACATGAAATCCAAAAAGTAAATACTGTTTTTCTTAGGATAATGTGCAAGGCATGATAACTGTCTTTAATGCCAACTCATTTTTTTCAAAATTATACAAGAGCTAAGCACTTAGAGTTCCCTCAGTGACCTAAAAGGGATGAATTCATTTCTCTGGGAGAGGCTTAAATGCTAGGGGAAAAACCTCATCATTTGGTAGAGCCGAAATCCTCCCTTAAGAATATCCCTATTCTAGGCATTTGGAGCTGGGTGAACATTCATTTTACCCTGTTTATCAGTTCTTTGTTATAAATATATATTTATAAAGTATATATAATATATGTATATGTATGTGATCTTTCCAATCACCTTCCTATTTATTTTCTTTATAGCTCTTTAAATTACATTACTCTCATTTTTTCAAAAGAGGAAAGTGCAACCCAGAGAAGAGAAAAGCATAATAAAGACTAACTTTGGCAATATGAGACCTAGAGTAGTGTTGAAGATTTAAAACCAAGAATAAATATGGACTCTGTGGCAGAGACTGCTCATTACCACCTGCTATTCAGTCTCCCTTTTTTCCATCAGTAAGAGAGCCTGATTTTTTTTTAAGATTTTATTTATTTATTTATTTGACAGAGAGAGCACAAGCAGGGGGGGCTGCAGAGGGAGAGGGAGAAGCAGGCTCCTCACTGAGCAAGGAGACCTATGTGGGGCTCCATGTGGGGCTGGATCCCAGGACCTGGAATCATGACCATAGCTGAAGGCAGACGCTTAACCCACTAAGCCACCCAGGAGCCCCAGAACTTGATTTTATATAAGGCAGCCCGGTACCCAGCTAAAAGACTACATTTTCAAGGACTTCTTTGCAACGAGGAATGGCTGATATAATTAAATTCTGGCCAATGAAATATATTATATTTGACTTCCAGGAAAGCTGTTTAAAGGGAAAGGACTAAAAAAAGAGGCATGTGCCCTTCCCTCTTCTGCCTCTCCTCCTTCCCACAGCCTAGAAGAGATGTGATGGTTGGAGTTCCTTCCATCCTTTTGGACCATGAATTAATACCTTGAGAATGGAAACCATGAACTAATATGGTGGATCAAAGAGACAAAAGGAATCTGGATTCCTGATAACAGCAGAGCTGCCTCACAAGTACTGACTACCGATCCTACATTTATATCACATGAACGATAAATCAATTATTATCTTGTTTAACCCACCATTATACTGCGTTTTCCGTGATATGCAAACAAACCTAAATCTAAAGGTATACATATCTAATTCAAAGTGTTATGAGATGTTCTGGGTTCCCACATACCTTCCCACTTATCGGGCTAAAGCATTTATAGCTTCCGGTTGGTGTTGGATTGGAGAAGTTGACTTGGAGCAGTTGAGCAGCCCACGTACACCTTCTCTCTGGAGGGTACCTCCCACAAGTCATCTTTCTCTGGGCAATGTTGGGCCTTCTTTTCTGGCTTTTTTTTTTTTTTAAATATTTTATTTATTTATTTATTTGAGAGAGAGAGAGCACACACACAAGCAGGAGGAGTGGGATAGGGAGAAGCAGACTCCACACTGAGCAGGGAGCCTGACATGGGGCTCGATCCCAGGACCCTGAGATCACAACCCCAGCCAAAGGGGATGCTTAACTGACTGAGCCATCCAGGCGCCCCTGGCATGTTTCCCTTTACATTGCTGGAGTTTTTTAATGTCTTACAAGTCCAAATATTTCCACATTCTGCTTTTTTCTTCAGTGATCTTCTCATTGTATTTCATGCATAGGTTTAGCAAACCCATAATTATCTTTGACCATCTTTAATTCTATTCTCATAGCCTCTTTTAGTCCCAGTATCTATAACACTTCTGATTGGGCACTTTGGGTTTATATCAGAGCAGTTCTTATGCTTATCTAGAGGAGGAGTCACAGATACAAACCTTCTCGACTTACAGGTAGTAATATCTATATTCTGAAATCAGTTTTGATTCAGCACTGTAATAATTAGCTCTAAGTGTCTCAAAAGCAGTGATTCTCAAATTTGAGCATGCAGCAGAATCATCTAGAAGGCTTGTTAAAACACAGTTACTGGCTCAACCCCCAGTTTCTGATTAGGTAGGCATGGGGTGGGGCCCACTTTTGCTAGGGCTATTGGCTGCTGCTGGGGCTGCTAATTCAAGAACCATGCCTTGAGAACCACTGCTCTAAATTATGGCAAGCACCTTGAGTCCTCAGGGCACAAGCAGCCCACCTGCCCGACATAGCCCACCAAGAGTTCAGGATGGGAAACGAGAAAAGGGCTTTTGTGTTGCTACTTAGCGTACAAGGTCTAACATGAGCATTCCATCTCAGTGAAAGGCTGTGACAGTTTTCTCCTTGATATTCTTCCAACAACAACAATAAAATCTAAGTGGTAAGAATATATCTTTATTTTCCATGTGATCCAATAACACCACTTTCATTTCATTTTCCTACATTTTTTTGTCTGGTTGACCGATGTGAAAAAAAGGTAGATCCTCACCGCTCCAAGTGAGCCTGACTTCTAGGCAGATATCAGGCCACCAGTAAGTAGAAAAGTCTCATCTCCTCACTTCCTTGAGACCTGGATTTGTGACCTTTGAACAATCCACTTCAATTCTTTCATGTCTTTGGGGCGTGTCAAATACAGTGTAAGGGTTAAAGTACATAGATGCTGGGATTCTAACTGTTGGACTGAAAGAAGCCCTCCTAAGGGTGCCTGGGTGTTTCAGTCGGTTAAGCGTCCCCCTTTTGATTTCAGCTCAAGTCATGATCTCAGGGTCATGAGATCAAGCCCTGCATTGGGCTCAACGCTCAGTGGGGAGTCTGTTCAGGATTCTTCTCTCTCTCCCTCTCCCTCTGTCCCTCCCCTGTCCCCCGCCCCACCCTGTGTACAGTCTCTCTCTCTCTAAAAATATAAAAATAAAAAATAAAAGAAAGAAGCCCTCCTTCATTCACAGTTATGAGTGAGTGAATAGTGAGTAGAAGTTGCCAAATAGATAATTTTCCATGTTCCCAAATTCCCAGGTATCTCAAGTAATTTCCCCCACGGTGTCATACTAGCTAATGTGCTTGAGGGAAAAAAGCCTTGTAAGGTAAAATCGTTTATGCTATTTGATATACTTTGTACTACCTGTAGAAGAAACTATATATTATCATTTCTTTTTGATGTTTCCAGCTGACTTGGAATCCCCATTGGTTTCCCAACAAGTAGCTTTATCTGGAAACATGTTTAAATATTGAAAATTTGGCTCATACAGTCGATAATATTGTAATAACTTTGGCAACAGATGGTAACTAGGCATACAGCAGGGATCACTTCATAATGTCTAAAAATACCGGATAACTGTGATGTACACCTGAAACTAATAGGATATTGTATGTCCATTATACTTTAAACAGATGAATAAATAAATAGAAAGAGGAAGGAAGGAAGGAAGGAAGGAAGGAAGGAAGGAAGGAAGGAAGGAAGAGAGGGAGGGAGGAAAGGAGAGAGAGAGGGAGGAAGGAAGGAGAAAAGAAAGAAATAAGAAAATAAAGTAGGCTCCAGGCTGACGGCCCTCGGGTGCTACCTGGGATGACCCGCTCGACCGTGTGTCTAGGGTGAGAGTCAGCGCAGTATTATTTCTGCATGTCTGAACTGTCCTCTTGTCTCCTAAGCACTGTCACGACAGCCTGTGAGGTAGGCAGAGCTCACATTACACGTGAGAACACTGAGGCTCTCAGATGACTTGCCCAAAGTCACTGCTGAGTGGGGATTCCCCTCATCAAGACCGTTTACTAAAAGGTATTTTTAAGAGCTATAACCATTGTCTGAAGGCTGTTTCTGGACAGATTAGAAAAGGCCTAAATACTCCAAATCTGCCTCAGTACCACAAACATATCCCAGAAACGTGTTAGCTCCCTTATCACCCACTTCCCACCCCATTGGCTGTTAGTTTTGCCATTATCAGGCAATTCCAGCCCTTTGGGGACATAGACCCCTGGTGGACTAAAAATGTATTTTGATGGCACTGTTCATGCACAAGGGATGGATAAAAATCATAGATGTCAAACTGCGAAGAACACTGAAATAAATCCAGACGAGTGCCTCCTGTAGCTAACAACTCTTTTTTTTTTAAGATTTTATTTATTTATTCAAGAGAGAGAACATGAGTGAGAGAGTGAGAGAGAGCATGAGCAGGGGTGAGGCGCAGAGGGAGAAGCAGTCTCTCCACCGAGCAGCGAGCCCAACTCAGGTCTTTATCCCCAGGATCCCATGGTCCCTGGGACTATGACCTGAGCTGAAGGCAGCCTCTTAACCAACTGAGCCACCCAGGAGCCCCTGTAGCTAACAACTCTTGACCCAAAAAAACCTGCCCAATGGCACTGAAGAAAGACCCAAAGAAGGTAAATTCTGAAGACAGCTGGGGTCTCACACTTGAGAGAGAATTTACTTACTTACTTACTCTGTGACTTTCTTGTTTCTTATGGCCCTAGGCAAAGGATGGTCTGTGCAGTGGAGTTGATTAAAAGAATATGAGGACAGAGTACAAGGCAACCAGAGCAGCTGGAAGTTGAGAGGACATAGCCAAGAAGGGGAAGAGATAGTGGGGAAAGTTCCAAGTTCTGGGGGCATAAACTCTTACCCAAATCTCTGGCTGACCCCCAAGCCATGCATATGTGAGGCCAACTCCAAGCAACCCCGCTAAGCTTAAAAGAACCGAAAGGGAATTTCAGTAGTCACTCACCAATGGAGAAAGAGTGTTTATATTTGAGTTCAACCAAGTTAACCGATGAAAAGATAATAAGGGACCTTGGAGATCACTTCATAATATCTGTAAATGTCGAATCACTATGTTGTACACCTGAAACAAGTATAATACTGTGTATCAACTATACTTCATTAAATAATCATAATTCAATCCTCTTCAGAGGATCTAAAAGGATCCAATGCAAACTCTGGCATGCTTGATTCTAAAAACTATCTTCCTGGCTACTGCACTTTCCCTCTTTAGGCTCTGTTTAAGGGATCCCTTTTCAAGCATTGTAGGTAGCAAATGGCAAAATTAGCACATCTTCCTTAAAAAGTTTGGCCACAAAGATCAAGAGTTTAAAATTTTGCATAACTTTGGGAGCACCTGGGTGGTTCAGTCGGTTAAGGTTAAGCATCTGGTTTGGCTCAGGTCATGATCCCAGGGTCCTGGGATCAAGCCCTGCATCGGGTCTCCCTGCTCAGCAGGAAAGCCTGCTTCTCCCTCTCCCTCTCCCTCTGCCCCTGCTTGTGTGCTTTTGTGCTCTCTCTCTCTCACTCATTCTCTCTCTCAAATAAATAAATAAAACCTTTAAAATTTTGCGTAACTTTGGATTCAGTAATTACTCTTTAGGATCTGATCTTTTAGAGACAAGCAGACAAGAGCGCAAAGATATATGAAAAAAATTAACTGTAACACTGCTTTTAAATTTTAAAATGGCTTATTAACTATCAGACAAAGATCAAAAAGTTTGATAAAACGCTGTGTTGGAAAGGATTATTATCGATAATGGGACTCCCGTGGTTACAACTCTAGGGAGGACAATTTGGCAATAATCTACCAAAATTACAAAATCCCAACAACCCCACATCTGGGAATATGTCTTACAGCAGCCTTTGCCTTTGTTCATTTCACCATGTTTGGATTACATTTTAAGAAATGTAGGCCAGTTGGGGTCGATACTGAATGCATTTTAATTTTTCTCAATTAATGTATTTACTAGAGCATTGTCTTTTAATACTGCCAAAGACGCATTAAGCTCTGTGTACGTTTTGTTTGACTTATTTGGCTTATTTTATTTGACTTTATTCGACTTATTTGACTAATGATTTGTCCCCAGACTCCATAAAGTTAGATGTTAGCTTATAAAGGATGATAAATTGCAAACAAGTTCTGTCCAGGAAAAAAAGGTTTCCCCAAAGGTTAAGGTTATACTGTCCTGTAGTACCTTAAGCAATATTGCATTCCACTTACCAACCTCATTTTCTATTCTTTCTTTCAATGGCTTTAGAAACATATGTTTCTCTTACGGTCCTCTGAACCAGTGTTACTCTCCTACTGGTTCCCTTTTTAATGAATTAGATACAGTTTTTTAGCACATGCTCTCCTTATGTTTATATGAATCATGTTTTTAACTCTCTGAAAATTCTAAAATATTTATAATTTACATGTTGAATGAAGAAATTAGAGAATCACAATCATATCATTACATTTACATAAAATGATGCTTGTAAATATATATGTAAAAAATATTTGAAATAATTTTTATCAAAATGGTAACATTCATGGTTTTCTCTGAGTGGCAGGACTGTTTTTTTACTTTCTTTTTCATGCATTCTTCTATTGTTTACATTATTTTACAATGAACTTGTATGTCTTAAAATTAGAAAAAATGATAATGCAATTCATCCTCATTACTCGTGGTAGTTGGGTTCGTTAAAGTTGACAAACAGCAAGACCTCTGGGTGGCTCAGTTGGTTAAGCGTCTGCCTTCTGCTCAAGTCATGAACCCAGAGTCCTGGGATTGAGCCCCACGTCGGGCTCTCTGCTCAGCGGGGAATCTGTTTCTCGCACTCCCTCTGCTGTTCCCCCTGCCTGGGTTCTCTCACTCTCTCTCTCAAATGAATAAATAGAATCTTTTTTTTTTTTAATTGACAAACAGCAAATTAGCAAATAATTGAACCATTGCTCCTAGCAGAAATATAGGGTTCCTTTCCTGCAAGCTCTGGCCACACATTTTTGTCAACTGATGCATACATAACATTGTTTTATATGTGTTTCTGTCCAAAGACATGTATTTATTTAATATACATTGTTGACTCATTGTTTTGATTCACAATAACACCATAAGGTATGCTTCAACAAAGCTTATCCACACGTGTATTTTCTCTGGGAGGCACATCACAATCTTCTTGCACTTAGGAACTAGACAGTACTTCAGCACGATGTTTGGGGACTATTTTAAGCAGTAAATTCAGCAACAAAAGGCACAAAAATACAAAAAAAACACGGCACTAAATGGACTACAGAAAGGCTAGTGGTTTCCAGCAGGAGAACAAAACAAGAAGGCAGAGCATTGCCTGGTGTTGACGTCTCCTGGGAACGTGAGCATTGGGTGACTCAAACGTTCCACTGCTTTGCACGTCTTGGTTTAGAACACATAACATTAAAATTCTAAAATTCTAATTTTAGAATGTCAGAAAGTTAGAAACCAGACTCTAATACAAACGTACCATGAACACATGCTCAATATCTATTTCATTCATCAATAAGGGAAGCAACAGAATAGTACTGTTGCTTCAAAAGAGCCTAGGAGAGACCTCAAAAGCACCAGTAGTATTGATTTAGGGGTTAGAAATAAATTTTAGTCCATAAGTGAATCAAAATTCCAAATCCACAAATAATGCAGATTGACTATAGAGCTATTTTCACCATTTGAAACTACAATACAAAAATTTTTTAAACCACCTATGGAAGTTTTGCCTCAGGGACTGGACTCTGAGCTTTGGAAGACAGGGCTCATCCCTTATTCACCACTAAACCCCCAACAGCTCCCTGAGCGCCTAAAGCATGTGCTTAATAAATGTCCTTTTCTCACCATCACCACTTCTCTGAAGGACAAACTTAAGGGCATACAAAGATTGATCTTCCATCCTATATGAAGTTCTGCTCTTTGGAGATCACCAGGTGGAAGCATGAACGACTAGAGGAGACACCTGTCACTGTTTTTTAGCTAGCCAGCATGTAAAACTCTGGACTGGGTTCAGAGAACTCCCACCTATCAGGCAGTTTACCTCCTACTTACAAAAGCTAAAATGCCAGGGACTTGTGTTCCCAGCCTCCTCTGGAGCAAGGATGCCATCAATTACAAGTGCCCAACCCAGGAGTTGAATTCAAAGCTCGTACATGAACCAGCAGCATCCTTCAGAATCCATCTTGGAGAGGGGCAGTGACCATGGAAGCTGCTAAAAGCCATTTCCAGAATCAGCTATAGCAACCGTCCTAGTGGAGGTGGTCGGTGTCTATCCACTGTCACTAGCATTAGCATCACCAGGTGTGGTGTCTGTGCATGGGGACGCCTGCACTGTGGCATGATAATGGGCATTGCTTTTGGTCATAGACAAGGAGACTCCACGCGGAGCGTGGATCCCGACACAGGGCTTGATCTCAGGATCCTAAGATCATGACCTGAGCCAAAACCAAAAGTCAGACCCTTCACTGACTGCTTTAGCAGAGTGCAAAATTACAGCTGATTAAATAGTATGGAAGGTTTACTCCTTTCTGACAAAAGATCAAGGTTGGAAGGTGGTCCAGCAAGTATGAGAGACACACATCCTTAAGGTCACTTAGGGGCCCAGCTTCCTTCTATTTTGTTCTTCCCCCTAGTCCACGGTCAAAGCCGGACTGGCACTATCAAACACATTTCAGCCTGCAGGATGGGAACAGAGATGGTGGAGAGCAAACAGTAACCTTCTAAGTATATGCCCTACAATGGTACACATCATTCTCACTTCTCATTAGCCATAACTGAGTCACATACAAGAGAAAATGAGAGATATAGTCTAGCCGGGCAGCAGTATACAGAGCAAAACTCAGAGGGTTGTATAACTAAAAGGATGAGGTTGGGAATTAATACTGGGGGGCAATCTACAATCAACTCAAAAGTATGTTTCTCAGTGGTTCTCACTTTATTTTCCTAGACATTTTTAAAATCTACATAAAAGCAGTAAAAAATTAAAAATTTTTAAAACAAAATCTACATAAAAACAAAGCTTAATTGGAAGACAAGAGAGAAGATGCTCAGTTACAGAAATTGAAACTAAAGGATTATTTTGGACCGGAAAGTCAGTTTTGGGTGCCTGGGTGGCTCAGTTGGTTAAGCATCTGCCTTCGGCTCAGGTCTCAGGCTCCTTGCTCAGCAGGCAGCCTGCTTCTCCCTCTGCCTGCTGCTCCCCCTGCTTGTGCTTTTCTCTCTCTCTTACAAATAAATAACATCTTTTTTGAAAAAAAAACCTCTAAAAATTATTTTAAAAAAAGAAAATCAGTTTTAGTGAAATTTTATCTGCTTTTTGTCTCCCATAAAATTGATAGACACCATCTTTCAGATACCTTTAGTATAAAATGAAACTAAAAACATCTTAATCTTTGTCCTGCTGCCTTAAGTAGAAAACTTGATCTAAACTCCTATCACATAAAATTCTTAAAGCAAAGCTCTCTGACCTGATCTTGAATGAAGAGTATAAAATTTTATACTAGAGAGCCTAGCTCTACTATCATCTCCTTTTTATGAATTTTTAGTGCAGCATTCTGCAGCCAGTGGTGGAAAGGTATATTTGAATGATCTTTGAAGCTTCTGCCATATCAAACAACTGAGATTTAAAACAAACGAAAACTGCCGTATCTACTAGGCCTGACTTCCCCAGATAAAATTGAAAGTCCAGAGAACTTTTCTTCTTCTGAAAGAGCTGTTCATGCGCTTCAATATCCTGTTACATTTCTTACAACTCATGACTGTACTGCCTCTCCCAAACTCTGGGACTTTCTTAACTCATGATTTATTCTACCACATTTCTTCATTCAGCAAACATCTGTTGTAGCTTCCTTGAGCAACGCACCGTGCTGAACCTGTAGGTTTAAGAAGGGGCTTGAATCAGGACAACTCACTCACTATTGACTAATAATAAAAAATGATACGTACAGGGCAGGTCCATGTTTTGTGGGCCCAAAATGTATAAAGATTTAGCAAAAGAGGAATTGGGGTACAAAACTAGAAATATGAAATGAGATATGAGTATTTCGAATGAGAAAGTAAATAATTTTAAGTGCTAGAGGCATGGAGATTCAGATCCCTGTCTTCTGACATCTCTTTGGGCAATTTATCAGAAATGCTTTCATAGAAATGTGTCCTGGTTGCAACTGGCTTCCCCTCCACACTTGGAAATACCCTGCAACTCCCAGCAACTCCCAGCACCCACAGCAAGCTGAGCCAGTGAGGAACCCAGGAGTTTAAATCTCATTAGCTTCATGGTATTAATAGTTAATCTGCCTCTGGGCACACACACCTTGTAAATTCTCCAAAAGTAAGTTCAAAGTACCAAAGGAACTTGAGGAGGACTGGCTTTGCTGTAGCTGGGGAAGACTGACTTCTAGAGCAGTTAACGCTTAAGAAAACCCAACAGAGAGGGGTGCCTGGGTGGCTCAGTTGTTAAGCGTCTGCCTTTGGCTCAGGGTGTGATCCCGGGGTCCTGGGATCGAGCCCCGCATCGAGCCCCGCATCGGGCTCCCTGTTCTGCTGGGAGCCTGCTTCTTCCTCTCCCACTCCCCCTCTCTCTCTGGCTGTCTATCAAATAAATAAAATCTTCAAAAAAAAAAAAAAAAGAAAAGAAAACCCAACAAAGAGAGGGGTAAAAAATGGAAGAGGAACTAGAATTTCAGCCTTGTTGAGAATTTTGGAATTTACAGAGAACCACCCCAATCCCATTTTGAAACTGTCTTAATTGCTGTCTTCTTCCAGGTTTTATCTTTCCTGTGATGCTCAAGATGGCATAATCTCTTTCGTTTATGTTTTAGATTCACTGCTTCCAAATGGTTTTTAATCTTTCCAGTTGAATGTTCACTCTTAAAGTCCGAATGATTAAAACTGAATACCAGAGCTCATTAATATCCAGGTGTGGGGGGGGGGAGTATGTTTAATGGTAAAATTCTAGTTAGAACATGCTCTAACCAGCAGAGATGAACACTCTCTCATAAGAGGGAATTTGTTATTGATGAAGTCCATATTGCCATGGAGACAGAGGTCTGAGACCTTCTGGTAGATGTACTCTGCTCCTTATGCTACCTTACTCCTCATTCTCTTTCTTCCCTGGGAACTATAGGATCCCATACTTCCCCTGGCCCCATCCCAAAAGTTGTCATGACACTTTTCTCATCCCATGCTGCCTTCTGTCTGGAGGATCTTATCCACTGCACATGGAAACTGTCATCGAAGTGTCGAATTCCCAAGTCAGCATCTCCAGCCTGACCTCCACCCCAGTTCCAAACCCATGCTTTGTCAACCAGCTTGACATCTCCTCCCACACATCTCAGGGCATGTCAAACCCCTCCCAGTCAAACTGCTACAGCAGTCAAGAGTCATTGTTGACTCACTACTGCCTCACAATCCAACTTTTTTTTTTTAATAGAGAAGGAGAGAGTAGGGGGGATGGGCACAGGGAGAAGGAGACTCTTAAGCAGACTCCATGCCCAGTGCAGAGTCTGATGTGGGGCTCAGTCTCACAACCCTGAAATCATGACCTGAGTGGAAATCAAGAGTCAGATGCTAACCCGACTGACCCAACCAGGCACCTCCCCCACAATCCCACATTTATTTAATCAGTCACCAAGTTCTGTCATTTCACCTTTGTAATGCCTCTTCTCTACACCCACATAGAATCTGGGTAGTAGCATCTTGTCATTTCTATCTTGAATTTTTAGCTGAACTCACTCAGTCCCAATTCCTTGGCTCATCAACGGATCCTTCACATCAGAGGTAGTTTGGCACAGGGTAAGCAGCCAGGTTCCAACGTGGGTTCAAAAAGAATCTCAGCTCCCCTGCTTTGCAACCCTAGCAAGTCACATACTACAACTAAAGTTCAGTTTCTTCATAGAGAAGATGAAAGCAATTATAAGTCATACAGATGGTCTAAGGAGTATAAAAATAATCTACATAGGGGCGCCTGGGTGGCACAGCGGTTAAGTGTCTGCCTTCTGCTCAGGGCGTGATCCTGGTGTTATGGGATCGAGCCCCACATCAGGCTCCTCTGCTATGAGCCTGCTTCTTCCTCTCCCACTCCCCCTGCTTGTGTTCCCTCTCTCGCTGGCTGTCTCTATCTCTGTCGAATAAATAAATAAAATCTTTAAAAAAAAATAATCTACATAAAATATCTAGTACATAGATATGCTTAATACATTTTACCTATTATAATAAATCTTATCAAAGTTATGATCTAAAAATACAAGGTTGGTCATGTGCTAGAATTACCAGTACAAATTACGTCTAGGTCTTGTCTACTTTGGGGTATACGGGAGACTGCTTCCGGGTCACCTTTCAGTTAATGGGGCCATGTGACTAGCTCTAGCAAATGGGCCAAAATACAGAAAATTAGGTATGAAATTTTGATGTGTCCATCTGAGTAACCAGACAGCAGAGCTCTGCACCACTTTGCAATGGACACATAGTGTGAGCAACTCAGATTTGAGGGACTGGGGGTTGTTAATAGCCACCAACAGCCTAGCCCACTGTATCCTGATATAAGACACATTTCCCACTGCTCAAACCTGATGATGAGGGGCGCCTGGGTGGCTCAGTTGGTTAAACATCTGTCTTTGGCTCAGGTTGTGATCCCGGGGTCCTGGGATGGAGCCCCGCATGGGCTCCCTGCTCAGCAGAGAGTTTGTTTCTCCCTCTCCCCCTGCCCCTACCCCTCGCTCATGCTTTGTCTCTCTCTCTCTCTCAAATAAATAAATAGAATCTTTTTTTTAAGGTTTAATCTATTTATTTATTTGAGAGAGGGAGACAGAGATGGCGAGGAGGAGAGGGAGAAGCAGGGGATCATGACGTGAGCCGAAGGCAGACACTTAACCAACTGAGCCACCCAGGCATCCCATAAATAAAATCTTGGAAAAGAAAAAAGAAAAGAAAAGAAAAGAAAAGAAAAGAAAAGAAAAGAAAAGAAAAGAAAAGAAAAGAAAAGAAAAAATAAAAATAAGAGAAGAGAAGAGAAGAGAAGAGAAGAGAAGAGAAGAGAAGAGAAGAGAAAAAAAGAAAAGACCTTATCATGGACCACCAGACACCAAAAGTTCTAATTATTTGGGGACAAAAGAAGGTCTATATTTTCTATTTATTTTTCAAACTTATTATCTCTGTATATATTTACTTGAAAGTGATAAAAATGAGGCTAGCTTAAATAAAATAGGAAATTTATTAACCTACATGAATTGAAAGTCCAAGAATGAAGAAGCACTGCAGCTGGATACAGAAGCTCAAGCTAGTTTCAAGGACTTAGTTTTACTCTTTCTAGCTCAGCTCTGTTTGGGTTTTGTTTTGTTTTGTTTTGTTTTGTTTTGTTTTGTTTTGTTTTTGGGGTGTGTGCATGTGTGCGTGTGTCTGTCTGTGTTAATAATGTTTCCTGGCAAAGTCTCCCCTTTTTCTGGAAAAATCACTCCCAACACTTCCAGTGTTAGACTGTTCTCTCTTAGTAACTTCCCTGTAAAGAATGGTTCTCTCAATAGTTCTGTCAAGTGTTAGCATTCACTCTAATTGGACCAGATTGAGTCACATACCCACCACATGCCAGGAACCAGTGATGGTGACCCGAGAAATACAATATTCTGATTGGCTGCACTCCATGGTCTACTGAGCCCTCATTCTTGCAGGAGGTGGAGAAGTGGGGGAGACACTTATGGACTAAGACAGGGGAGTGAAGTTTCCCCAGAGAAATCAAGGAAGTGCTACCAAAAGAAGGGTGAATTGACACAAGAGGAAAAAAATAATACAACCACTGTGGACATTAATATAATCCATACGGCAATTTTGGAGAAATATGTAGCCAATTAAGGAACTTTATAAAGAAGGTACTGATGATGAGATAAAAACCTATATGCCCAGGGTGCCTGGGTGGCTCAGTTGGTTAGGCATCCCCCTCTTGATTTTGGCTCAGGTCTTGATCTCGAGGTCATGATCTCAGTCTTGAGATCGAGCCCTGCATCTAGCTCCACACTCAGCCGGGAGTCCGCTTGAGGATTCTTTCTCCCTCTCCCTTTACCCCTCCCCCTGCTCTAAACTAAAGAAAATCTTAAAAAAGA
This sequence comes from Ursus arctos, assembly GCF_023065955.2. NCBI lineage: Eukaryota > Metazoa > Chordata > Mammalia > Carnivora > Ursidae > Ursus > Ursus arctos. The sequence continues at coordinate 9,895,351 of NW_026622852.1, forward strand.
ACAAAAACAAAAAACCTTTATGCCTTACCATGAGAGGACCATCTTTCTTCTGAGTGCATTGTAAGTTTCAAAATAGTACCACTCCCATTAGCCACCATGCCCGAGTGTGGTAGGCTTCTTAAATTAATCAAAACTTTGCGACTTTAGATTACTTTTACATTATTCATGTTAGTAAATGCAAAATCTAAAAGGAAAAAGAAAGTGCAATACTGTACATGGTTTTCTTTCCTTTCCTGTCCTTGAGGGGTGTGTGTGTGTGTGTGTGTGTGTGTGTGTGTGCAGCTAATTGTACATGTTTACATTTTCTTTTTTTGTTTGTTTTACTTCATGTATCAAAGCCTTTGAGACTTACTAACTTGGAAGATGGGATGAAACTACCACATTAACCATTTTACTTTCCCCACCTCTTCTCCCAAGTGGGCTGTTCCTCTGGAGAGTTTCTGGCTTCAGCAACTTGAGTGAAACAGTAATAGACACAAAATAATGTGTAGAAAAAAACAATCCTCACAGATTCAATCGGCCTTGTCTTGTGACTGGGGCCTCGGGAGAAGTTGAAGTGGGACACTGATCCTTGGCTCCACCACAGTTTGTGGAAGGAAGACGAGGGGCTTTATTGGTAAAACCATCTCCCTCACCAGGTTGCAAGCACCTCAAGGACTTAGAGTGCATTTTATCGATGTCTGGCTCCACAGCACCCGGCAGCGTGAAGGATTAAAGGATGATGAACTCTGCCCCCAGATTGTTCGTAGTAATCTAGTGGAAACATAAAGCTGGTATATGAATAACCAAAATACAGCATAGAGAGTGTAACATACTGACAAAAGGGCACTGGGATTTCAAAGAAGGAAGTAATTCCATCCAGCCGAATGGACAAGAAGTCTAAGGAAGTAGCTTTAAGAGAAGTAGAAGAGGGAAGGGCAGAGCTGGGGGCAGGAAATGCCAGGCAGGAGAAAAGCTAGTTAAAGAAGACCAAAAGGTGACATTCTTTATCTTAATTACTAGCACCAGAATAGGAAAGAACATTCTTTTTTGGGACAAATACTTTGGTAAGCTAGACTAAGAGTGAGAACTTGAAATTCATGGATGACTGCATGGCCAGAGCAAATATCCTGATCCCTATACTGTACTGGGTAAGACTCTGGCACATAGCCAGGTTGCGGGACCAATGCCCTGAGCCATACAACCTCCCATATTATGATGGAATGCTCTAAGCATTTGGAGAAATGGCAAGGAGTTCAGAGGGGCTGAGATGCTGGGATTGCCTAAGTTTGCCATGAAATGCAGCCTAAAAATATAAGCTGGGATCATATCCTAAAGTACAAAATGCTGTCATATGAATTTTGGAGTTTATTCTGATATACTCAGACCATTCTGATAGCCTCAGACCATGGCTCTTTTCAGTAATTCTCCCATTATCCAGTCTTTTTTTTTTTTAAGATTTTTTATTTATTTGAGAGAGAAAGAGCAGAGCATGCCAGATAGAACATGATTGGGGGAGGGGGAGGTACAGAGGGAGAGAGAGAAGCAGACTCTCCTCTGAGCAGGAAGCCCGATGCAGGGCTCCATCCCAGGACCCTGGGATCATGACCTGAGCTGAAGGCAGTACTTAACTGACTGAGCCACCCAGGCACCGCCCCCCCTTTTTTAAAGAGAGATTCTATGTGCTGTTAACTCAGTTTCCCTCAATGGTAACATTTTACAAAACTGGAGTATAAACCACATCCAGGATATTGGCATTGGTAGAATTCACTGATCTTATTCAGATGTTCCTAATTCCATTTGTCCTCACATATGTCCATGTATTTTGTTCTCTACAATGTTTCACATATGTAGGTTTGTGGGTCCACCGCCACAGTCAGCTGTGAGCCATCAGTCCCAACACCACAGAGATCCCTCGTGTTTTCCTTTGATTACACCTGCCTCTTGCCATCCCCCATCACCCCTCAACCCTCATCCCTAACCCCAGACAACCAATAATCTGTCCTCCATTTCTAAAATTTTGTCATTTCAAAAATTCCATATATGGGTGGGATTATACAGTATGTAATTTTGGAGGATTGGCTTTTTTCACTCCACATAATGTTCTCATGACTCATCCAAGTTCTTGCCTGTATGGATCGATTGTTCTGTTGTTGCTAAGCAGTATTCCAGGGAATATGTGAACTGCAGTTTGCTTAAACATTCATCTGGTGAAGGACCTCCAGTTTTGGCTATTACAAATAAAGCTGCTATGACCATTCATGTACAGATTTTGTATGAACATAAGTTATCATCTCTCTGGCTGACAGATTTGAGAGTGCAATCGTTGGGTCGTGTGGTAATTGGATGTTTAGTTTTAGAAGACACAGCAGCTGTGCCATTTTACATTACCACGGGTAACGTATGCGTGACCCAGTCTTTTCAAACCCTCACTAGCATTTGAGTGGTGTCATCATGTTTTATTTCAGCCATTCTGACAGGTACGTACCGTTAAAAAGAAAGCCATGGGCCCAAAATGTTGTCACTTAGGTTAAGACCCCACCCAAGTCAATAAAACAAGACTTAACATCTGCCCTAACTACAGTTTCAACCCCCCCAAGAATGTAATCTTTAACCAGTCAACGTAGGAATTTCCTGGTCAGGACTAGGAAATATACTGACAGGCCCTTTAGAAGGGCAACCTTGCCTAAAACAATGTCTTCTTTGCTAATAATTTCCTTTTCTCCCCTCCGTTTCTACCTTTAAAAAACCTGTCCTTTTCTGTAGCCCTTTGGAGCTCCCTTTAATTTGCGAGATGAGATATTGCCTGATTTGTATATCAATTACTATAGCTAATTAGATCCCTAAAATTTATTGGGTTGAATTTTTGCTATTTAACACTAATCATAACTCACTGTGCTGTTGACTTGCATTCTCCAAATGCTAGTGATGTTGAACATCTTTTCATGGGTCTGTTTGCCCTCTATATATCGTATTTAGTGAAATGTCTGTTCATGCCTTTGCCCATTTCCTAATTGGGTTGTTTGTATCTTTACTCTTGCGTTCTAAGAGTATCCTAGATACTGACTTTTGTTGGATATGTGGTTTGCATATAGTTTTTCCCATTCTATAGCCTGTCTTTTCACCCTCTTCACATGGGTGTTCACAGAACAGAATTTTTCATTTTGATAAAATCATATTGATCAGTTTTTCCTTTCATGAATTATCTAAGAAAACTGTCTAGTCTTAGATCATGAACTTTTCCCCATTTTTTCCCGGAGTTTATGTTGTAGTTTTACGTTTAAGTTCATGACCCATTTTAAATTAATGTTTGTATTAGATCGAGTTTGTTTGGGTAAAGTTTCTTTTTTTTTGGCTCTGGATGTCCCATAGCTTCAAACCCATTTTTGAAAAGGCTATCCTTCCTCCATTGAATTGCTTTGCACCTTTTCTTTTTAAATTTTATTTATTTAAGAGAGAGAGAGAGAGAGAGAGATCATGAGCAGAGGGGAGGGGCAGAGGAAGAACCAGACTCCCCACTGAGCAGGGAGTTCGATTTGGAACTCAATCCCAGGACCCTGGGATCATGACCTGAGCTGGAGGCAGACGCTTAACCTACTGAGCCACCAAGGCACCACTTTTGCACCTTTTCAAATATAATTTGTGTGGGTCTATTTCTGGGTTCTGTTTCTTGTTGCATTGACTTATATGTCTATCTCTGCACCAAAACCACATTGTTGCAGATACACGGTAAGCCTTAAGAAGAGTGATTCCTCCTCCATAATCTTTTTGTCAAGAATGTTTTAGCTATTTGGGGGCCTATGCTTTTCCACAAATTTGGGGATAACCTCATCTCTACTGCCAAAAAGCTTGCTAGGATTTTGATAAGAATTGCATTAACCCTATAGATCAATTTGAGAAAATTGACATCTTTACCATGTTGACACTTCCAACCCATAACACAGTATGTCTCTCCATTTTTTTAATCAATATTTTGTAATTCTCAGCATACAGAACTTGTACATGTTTGGATAAGTGTATACCTAAGTATTTCATTTTCTTTGGAGCAATTGTAAATGGTTTTGCATTTTTAATTTCCGTTTCTGCATTTTCATTCTTAGTATATAGAAATGCTCTGAGTGTTGTGTGTTGGTCTTGTATCCTGTGACCTTGTTGAACTCACTTATTAGTTCTAGGAGTCTTTTGTAGAATCCTTGGAATTTCTTTTTTTTTTTTTTTAAGATTTTATTTATCCATTTTTCAGAGAGAGAGAGAGAGAGAGAGTGCACAAGCCGGGGGGAAGCCTCAGGTAGAGGGAGAAGCAAGCTCCCTGATGAGCAAGGAGCCCGTCTCAGGACTCGATCCCATGGCCCCAGGATCATGACCTGAGCCAAAGGCAGCAGCTTAGCCAGTTGAGCCACCCAGGTGTCCCTGGAATTTTCTACATAGACGATCATGTCATCTGCAAATAGAAATAGGCTTATTTCTTATTTTCTATTCTGTATGCCTTTTATTTGTTTTTCTTGCTTATAGCAGTGGCTAGAACTTCCAGTACTACGTGGAATAAGAGTGGTGAGAGCTGACATATTGCTTTGTTCCCAGTCTTAGAGGGAAAGCATGCAGCCTTTCACCATGAAATACGATCTTAGCTGTAGGCGTTTTGTAGATGCTCTTTATCAAGTCAAGGTAACTCCCCTTCATGACTAACTTGCCAAGACTTTTCACCCTAAATAGATTTTCAATGTTATCAAATACTTTTCTTTTATCAACTGATATGATCATATGATTTTTTTCTCTTTGGCTTGTTGATATGATAGAATACATCGATTGATATTGAGTGTAGAACCAGCTTTGCCTGCCTGGAATAGATCCCATTTGGCTATGGCACATAATTCTTTTTATACATTGTTGGCCCACACACTTTTGAAATCTAAAAGCCAAGGTGTCATCCTTAGCGCTTCCTTCTCCCTTGCACACATTGTCCCATTACCATGACTTTTACCTGCATTTCAATCACTACCTTGCCAGTCAAAGTCCCTGTTCTCTCTTGCTTGCTCTACTTCAACAGCTTCCTAACTGGTCCTCCTGCTTTAATTTTTGCTTCCTTCCAACCATTTTCTGCAAAGCAGTCAAGGATATGCTCATAATATAAATCTAATTTTGATGCCTCTTTTCTTAAAATCCTTCAAGGGCTTCACGCCACTTTGTTTGTTTGTTTGTTTGTTTGTTTGTTTTTTTAGAATGTATTTACTTATTTGAGGAGAGAGAGAGAGAGAGAAAGTCAGGGGAGGGACAGAGGGAGAGAAAGGGAGAGTCCCAAGCAGAGCTGAATGGGGGGCTCAATCTCATGACTCTCAGACCATAGCCTGAACTGAAATCAAGAGTCAGTTACTTAACTCAGTGAGCCACCCAGGCGTCCCACTTCATGCCACTTCTTAGGTTAAAACCCCACATCCTAAAGGTGGCCTCTCTACTCTGGTCACTCTTTAATTCGTAAACCTATTCCACCCCCCTCTATGTGCTTCAGCACACGAGCCTTCTCTAGTCCCCCAGATTCATTTGCCTTGGGGCCTTTACATGTGTTACACCCACAAACTGCTTCCCCCGTTCTTTGTCACTATGACTCTTACACTGACAAACCACTTTTCCAGGAAAACCCTCTCGGCCCCTCTAGCTTGATCAGGTCCCTGTTATACCTCCTTCATGCCCTTTTTCCTTTGGAGCACTTGTCACAATTTATAGGTATACGTGTATTTATAAAATTTTTTGATTAATGTTAGTCACTCTTTAGATTGTAAACATTGCGTGAGGGCAGGGACTATAATTGTTTTGTTCAACAAATATACTTTTTGAATTAATAAATGAAATCAACCGTCCTGCTTAATTCATTTGTCAACATATGTTTACCAAACATCACATGTACCTTATCAGAACAGTAATTTACGGGGCGCCTGGGTGGCACAGCGGTTAAGCCTCTGCCTTCGGCTCAGGGCGTGATCCCGGCGTTATGGGATCGAGCCCCACATCAGGCTCCTCCGCTATGAGCCTGCTTCTTCCTCTCCCACTCCCCCTGCTTGTGTTCCCTCTCTCACTGGCTGTCTCTATCTCTGTCAAATAAATAAATAAAATCTTAAAAAAAAAAAAAAAAGAACAGTAATTCACTTAAGAGAATGAGGGGGAGATAGAGACAAGAGCAAATTCTTATTAGGTACATATTACAGACAACCAAAATAACCCTTGTAGGCTATGTCTTGTAATTTTATCAGGGGTAAGGATGTTTTCTGCTAATTTAATTAATAAAAGAATTATTAAGTAGATATAGTGGTCAACTCATCTCTGGGTGATAGGATTCAAAATCGTTCTTATTTTCTCCTTCATAGTTCTCTGTTCTTTTTCAAAAATTGTAAATTGAGGGACACCTGGGTGGCTCAGCTGGCTGAGTGTCTGCCTTCAGCTAGGCCATTTGCTCAGTGGGGAGCCTGCTTCTCTCTCTGGTTGTGCATGCACACATGCTCTCGCTCTCTCTCTGTCAAATAAATAAATAAAATCTTTTTAAAAAAATTTGTAAAATGAGGGGTGCCTGACTGGCTCAGTCGGTAGAGCATGCAACTCTTGATCTTGGAGTCACAAGATCAAACCCCACATTGGGTGTAGCAATTACTTAAAAATAATAAACAAATTAAAAAATAAAAATAAATAAATTTTTAAAAAGAGGTTACTTAAAAATAAAATCTTCAAAAAATTGTAAAATGCACACCTATTACTATTTTACTATTTTAAAATGTTGATAAAAAGATCTTAATTTATCAACATACTAACTAATAGAGCACTCCTGGAAAATGCTCTAGCTTTATTCACCTTTCCTTAAAATATGTAATCAAAACAAATTTCAGAAGATAAAAATTAAAATTATATTTTAAATGTATTAGTACTTAAAGAAATGATAGAATATTAAAATTTTTAATTCTATCTCCTAATGATCATTTGTGTTAAAAATACTATACTATGCTTGAATTATATTTCACAAAACATAGCACTCCATTCCCATTCAGAAACATACCAAAAACCTGTTAGCTGTGACTCATTCTGAGGCTTATTTAAGATGGAACGGAATGATAGAATTATGTATCAGGCAAGAGACTTAACTTGCACTTTATATTATCTGTGCTATATTTATATTATTCACTTAGGCATATATTATTTTCTTATCTTAAAGAAAGCACTTTTCAAAAATGCATTTGAAGATGAATTTTTAAAAGAAACAAATTACATTGATCCCTGCGACCTTCCCCATCACTTTCCCTTGTCACATACATTCATCAACAAACACGAAAATACACACACATTGCAGCTCCAGTGGAGCAGTTCCATTATCTGTGCCAATCTCAAAAAGAATGAGAAAGTAACTTCTGCTTCTCATCAAGACAGAGTAACAAGGCTCAGATCTATCCATCTGCCTGAGTAAAAAATTATGTGTGTAATAATTGTGGGTGGAAGCTATGTTTTTCAGATATTGTACATCAAGCAGTGCAGGATAGCAGTCCCTGAGAGATAGGAAACAAACCAAATAAAACCCTATCACGATCCACGCTTACTACCGGCAAAGTGTTTCCAGGCTACAGCTTAGGGTGGCAGAAATTAGTTAAAGCCTGAGTCTCCCTGAATGGAGGAAACAAGTGAAAGCCCAGGGAGGAGAAGGTAGTAGGAGTTCACAGGGCAGAGTACTGGAGAGGAGAGAGTGGCAGAGAGAGAAATCTAGAAATCTGCAGAAGGATCCCCCTTGAGGCCTTAGGTAATTAGTCATCAGCACATCAGTGACTAGAAGGAACAATCCTGGGAGATCATACAGTACCAATAATAGTTAATAGTCCACCAGACAGAGCAGAAGATATCATAATTCATAGGACATCAAGCAGAGTACTCAGAGGGCATTACCTCAGTAGTGGCCCAAAATCAGCCCTTGACCAAATGCCGCTCTGGTCCTCCCTAACCAAGCTTAAAACCAAGACCCAGAAGTAAACCAATGTTTCCAAGTAACTTAACTGTGTCCCAGAAAAAGCTCGATAGTATTTATAAAATACACAGCACTCAACAAGATTAAAGCTATGCTGTCTGACATTCAATAGAAGATTATCAAGCATGCAAAGAAGTAGGAAAAAATGACCCATATGAGGAGAAAACAAAATCAATCTATAGAAACAGATCCAGAAATGACAGATATGATAGAATTAATAGACAAGGGCATTAAAACAGTTAGTAGGATATTCCCTATATTCAAGAAAGCAGAGGAAAGATCAAGTATATTGAACAGACACATTAAAGATATAACAAAAGACCCAACGAACTTCTAAAGATGAAAAATGAGGGGCACCTGGGTGTCTCAGTCAGTTAAGCATCCAACTCTTGATTTCAGCTCAGGTCATGATCTCAGGGCCTGGCTCCACACTCACTGGGGAGTCTGCTTCAGGATTTTCTCCCTTTCCCTTTGCCCCTCCCCCTGCTCATGCTTGCCCATATGAGCTCTCTCTCTCTCTCTCAAATAAATAAATCAATATTTTAAAAAATAAATTGAAAAATGCACTGTTTGAGATGAAAACTATTCTAAATGGTAGTAACAGCAGATTAGATACTGCAGAATATATTAGTGAATTTGAAGATACAGCAATAGAAATGATCCAGAATAAACACAAAAATAAAAAGACCAAAAATTAATAAATAAATAGAGCATTAGAGAGCTGTGGGACAACTTCAAGCACCCTAAAATATGTATAATTGGAGTCACTAAAGGAGAGGAAAGGGAGGGGAGAATAAAAAAAATTCTTGAAGAAATGGCCAAACTTTTTCCAAATTTGGTGAAAATTATAAACCCACAGATCAAAGGTCAACCAACCCCCATCACAAAAATAAGAAACTCCTCATGGTTTAACTAAATAATACAGATATCCTCTACTTTTAGAAATGTAATGTATTAATTATTTACCGCTAATTACCAAGTCATCCCAAAACGTAGTGGCAAAAAAAAAATCATAATTCTTTATTTTCTCTCACGGTTCTGGGAGTCAGGAACTTAGAAGGAGCTCATGAGGCAGATGAGGTTATAGTCAGATGAGAGCTGAACAGGGTTATCTGAAGGTCCACAGGCCTCACTCACATGAGTGGCAAGTGGGTGCTGACAATTGATTGCTCAGGACCCTCAGTTCCTCAGTGCCTGTCCCCTCCTTAAGGATATTTGAGTGTCCTTCTCACATGGTGGCTGGCTTTCTGCTGAGCATGTGGGCCAAGAGATTCAGACAGAAGACAGAATCCCTTTTATTACCCAGCCTCGGACGTCACATACCATCACTTCTGCGTTTAGTCCATCAGTCAAATAGGGCCAGCCCTGATTCGGTGTAAGAGGGGCAGTGTAAGGTGTGAACGCCACAAGGCAAAGATCACTGGGAGCCATTTTGGAGTTGGGCACTGGACTCAACATATAAAAAAACTTAAAGTTACCAGAAGATAAGTGACGAATAAAGATTCACGTAATGCAAACATTCACTAAAACTTTCCCTTAAATAATAACATTTTAAGCCTAGGATTCCACTTGTAAAAATGGGCTTACTTGGAAAGCATCCATTGCATAAAGCAAAGAGCACCTATAGCCGACCACAGTGACAATATATTCTCTCCCTGAATGACTTCTAATCCTAGGATGTGTTTACCCTTGGGTTGCCATTTTCCAAATTATTTCCCCATGCAGCTTTATCCAGGAATCTATAGAAACAAAATGTCACAAAGCATGGATTATATTTCATTTTTCTTGTTTGTTTCTTTACATGTAGTGAGACTGATGTTTAGTTATATGGAGAAACTCTCCTATAGGCAGCTTCTACAGTCTGAATGTTTGGGTCTCCTCAAAATTTGTATATTGAAATCCTAATGCCTGGTTTGATGGTATTAGGAAGAGGTTGCCCTTGAGAGGTGGAGGCTTCATGAATGAGCTTAGTGCATTTATAAAAGAGACCCTGCAGAGCTCACTTGCCCCTTCCACCATGTGAGGATCTAACAAGAAGTCACCAATCCAAAGACAGCCTTCACCCAACCCTGCTGGCCCCCTGATCTCAGACTTCCAGCCCCCAGAACTGTAAGAAATACATCTCTGTTGTTTCTAAGCCACCAGTCTGTGGTATTTTGTTGTACCAGCCCAAAGAGACTAAGACTGAAGCCTTCGATTATCTTCGATTTTATTTTTTTTAAGATTTTTTTTATTTATTTGAGAGCAAGAGTGAGAGAGAGAGGGAGAGCGCACGCGCATGAGCATGGGGAGGGCCAGATGCAAAGGGAGAAGCAGGCTCCCAGGGAACCTGACACAGGGCTCAATCCCAGGATCCCGGGATCGTGATCTGAGCCAAAGGCAGATGATTTAACCGACTGAGCCACCCGGAGTCCCGATTGTCTTTGATTTTAATACACTCATATTGCTAAAGCATCTGCCTGGATGTAGTTTTCCTACTTCAACTGGCCAATGATGATTTCAAGATCTCACATGATGACATCCCCTATAAGCTACTGTCGCTGTAGACCATCAGTCTTAGCCAAAGCGTCAGAGAAAGTTGTTTGTCTTCACTTATGGTATCACCATTCAGGTCAGCATAGACACCCTCTTCCAGGTCTTATCACAGTCACACTGCTGTCCCTACCTTACCTAAAAGGATGACAGACCTCACAGTGCCTGCCATCCGGAGCCCTGGAGCTTATTCCTCCCCTCACCCCCCACCTCACTATGCTCTGGGGAGTCCATCCAGCCTTCCTCAACTGAGCCCAGCACCCCCTTTCACCTTCCTGTTTCCCTTACCCTCACCCCAGGGCAAGGTGTCCCCTTGCGTATTTGCAAGGAAAGAAGCCCCTGCGTACACCTGATATATTTCAGGTCTCTGGGAATGGAATGCTCTTCATTGCATGTGAGTGTCTCACTTGACTTTCAGGTGCTCAACCTACAAACACATTTCCAAGAGCACATTATGTACAAAAGCAGAGACTGCCTGTACTAGAAATAACAAAAACTGACCAAGAGTAACATAATAAGGGACGCATTGTGTTTTCTTGTCAAGAGGTGCTCTTTCTGAAGATACGAAAAAGAAATCAACCTGGCTTTAGAAAAAAAAAAATCCCTAAATATTATTTACAATGTTTAGTGCCACTCCAATTTATATCACTAATTAAGGCTTGGCATGAACATGGTATGGCTAGAAGAATAATTTCGGTTAGGTGTTTTGATCATCCCTCTGACCTACACACTCACAGAATACCAGCACAATTGCAAACTCTTGGCCAGGGACCATAGAATGCTATACACATGTGCATATGACTCACACAAGCTTACACATTCATTCGTTTTGCAGTTCTTAGATTTCCATACAGCATTGTGAGTGGAATTCGGAATGGCTGGGGAACAGTGTTGCTCTGAGCAATCTCTTGTAAAAAAGAAAAAGCACAACCATTATTACCTAGCAGAATGAGGCATTTGGCTGCTAACTGAAATTTAGTCTCCCTCTCTAAACAGAGTTGGGGGGGGTGGTAGGGTGCTGGCTGGCTCAGTGAGTGGAGTGCACCACTCTTGGTATCAAGGTTGTGAGTTCAAGCCCACGCTGGATATACAGATTACTTAAAAATAAAATTTAAAAAAAAAAAAGAGTTTGAGGCTTATTATAAATGGCAAGGCAGTATGTTTTGTCTGTGTTGAATGAAACTGACCCATCCCCGCCCCCCTGTGAGACTTCCAGGGCAAGCAGTGACCCGTCTTACATACACAGACCAGGCAAGGTGTGGTGGACAGCATGGTGGCAGGTGCAGTGGCAGGTAAAAGGAGAGTGCAGCTCAGTTCCTGACCTCAAGGCTCTTGAACACTAATGAGAATCCAAGAGGTAAAAGGGGGAGGCAGAAAGCCCAGGGGACCCTCCCCTAAATGTGTGCTTAGTGTGGCTATAGATTATATTAATAATCTGAAATAGCTGGAGTTGGAGCAATAGAAGTTATAATCAAAGGAGGCCATTTTAAAGGTAAGGACAGGGCGCCTGGGTGGCTCAGTCGGTTCAGCGGTCAACTCTTGATTTTGGCTCGGGTTGTGATCTCAGGGTCTTGAGATCGAAACTATTCACTGGACATGGAGGCTGCTTAAGGTTCTCTCTCCTCCTTCTGCCCTTCACCCTCTCCCCCCTAAAATAAAATAAAATAAAATAAAATAAAATAAAATAAAATAAAATAAAAGGACAATCAGGCCAATGTGGAAGTTTGTCACAAGTCACAATGGGTTCCCTGGTAGAACAGTGAAATTCTTCCCAGTAGCTGGCTTAAAATAACCTATACAATTGCTCTGTTGGGGTTTTTTTTGCCAGGGCAGGCACCTGGATCTTGCGTCCATTAGAGAGTCATGGGTTCCTGTGATTCCGGGGGGACTTGGGGGTAGGACATAGGGCTTGTCAACAATGTGAATTCACAGAAGGAACGTGTGTCTAACCATTTTCATCATACCCTTTAGAGGCACACACTGTGTCAGAGGGGAACACTGCGCTAAACCCTTTACCCTCTTTTCCCCCAGAAGAAAACAAACATGGCCCCCCTCCTGGTATCTCCTCTTTCCCCGTCCTGCACATATGTCCTTTAAATTGCTTTGGAAGTGCAAGTTGTTCTAATGAATATGTGAGTCGTGACCATAGCCAAGAAGTCAGCAAGTGAAGCATCAACACTTCCCTCTCTAACACCAAATTTACATTTCTCCACTCAGCCTTCAAGGGCCTCTGTAATCTGATCTCACTTCTTGGCACTCCCACCTCTCAGATGAGTCTCCTCGCTCACTCAGACGCACCACGTCCAACCTGGGAACTCCTGCCCAAATTGTACCCTTCTCCTGGAAAGTCCTTCCCCCTCACTGCACCCTCCCTTCAGTGGCCCTTAATCAATAACCCAGATACCTGTGTTCTAGAGAGCACATCACTCAGCCATCCAGTGTTTCTCCAGACCCATTTTAAACACTGATGTTTGGGGAGAGCTACAGTTGATCCATTCGTCCGTTTAGCTATGGTTCATTGAGCGTCGCCTTGACCAGGCACTGTGCAAAGTGCCCCCCTGCATTACGAGCACATTCCCTATAAACGAATTCAAGTAATTTGTAGAAAAAGGAGAATTAAAAAATTATTTAAAATTAAACACAAGTCAGGGCGCCTGGGTGGCTCGGTCGGTTAAGCGTCTGCCTTCAGCTCAGGTCATGATCCCAGGGTCCTGGGATTGAGCCCCATGTCGCGCTCCCTGCTCAGCAGAGAGTCTGCTTCTCCCTCTTCCTCTCCCCCTGGCTTGTGCTCTCTCTCTCTCACTCTCTCTCACTCTCAAATAAATAAATAAAATCTTAAAAGAAAAAAAGGATACATCTGTTTGTGGATAGGATGGGGGCAAAGTCTGTCATCATCTTCTTGCCCAGCTGTATCCACAAGCCCAGATTTGCCAGTTTGCCACCGACTATAACATTGGCAGAATAGTTGTCAAAGACAGTGGGGATGTATTCTGCAGAAAATGCATTGGTCGTGTCGCTGATCAAGGCAAGTGTTACCCATAGCTCCCACCACCGCACACTTAATGGCCTGCACATGGGCCTCAGCATTGGGGTGCAGGGTACTGGGATGCTGCCCAAGCTGCCTTGCCCTTCATGGACTAAAATCCAGAATCCAGCAGCAGCCACCACCCAAACACCCAGACTTTTTACTCCTGCATCCCATGCCCAACACTCAATGGTTTCCTTCACTGTGGACGGATGCGCAGAACTCGTGCTCTTTCCTCCACCTGCCTGGACACTTCATTCTGTGCTGTGTCTACTACAACTTCATCCTGCAGTTTCACAGCATTATTCTTAAATCCCCACTTGGGCTGCACATGAGTTCCGGAATTAGATGTCTTTGGGGTTTCATCTTATCTCTCTTGCCACTTGCTAGTTTTGGGAACTCGAGCGATAACAATAATTGCTCACATTTATTGAGGGCTTAGTATGTTCTGGTGATGCTAAAAACTTAACATGTATTAACTCATTTAATCTTCAAGAAAGGAGGTAAAAACAATCAATATTCCCATTTTGTGGAAGAAGGGATTAAGAGGATCAGTTTTCATATATGTAAAGTGATGACAGCCTCATCTCATTGGCCAGGTTGTCATGAGGCTGACAAGAGATGACATACAGGCAGTGCCTAGCACTGTGCCCAGAACATAGGAGTACCTTTTTCACCATGTGTCCGCTCCCCTTCACCTCTCTCCCTGGAGCGCAAAGACCACATCTCTACCGCTTCTGCTTTCCCTGGAGTCTGAGGCAATGGTGAGCAAGTAGTAGGAACATCTATTATCAATGGTCAGTTGGAAAGACTAGTATCTTCTCAAATTTGACCTTAACTCTTCTTGCTTCAAAGACACCAAACATACAGATGCTAACCTTTGTCATTGTCTCTGACTGCCACTCCTCGTGCAAACAATAGCCAAGGAAGCCGCTAAACTTTGCTGGGAATAAGAGCCAGATGGTATGTTCCACCATCATGTTCTGCATGCAATTCACTAAGAAAAAACTCGCATCTGAGCTGGATAATGACAAAGTGTGAACAGGATATAACTTGGTGCTTTGCCATCCTGGCCACAAAAAGAATCACCTGGAAGGGGTGCCTGGGTGGCTCAGTTGGTTAAGAATGCACCTTCGGCTCAGGTCATGATCTCAGGGTCCTGGGACCAAGCCCCACATTAGGCTCCCTGCTCAGCACAGAGTCTGCTTCTCCCTCTCCCTCTGCCACTCCCCCTCCACCAGCTCATACCCTCTCTCTTTCTCACTTGCTTTCTCTCAAATAAATAAATAAAATCTCTAAAAAAAAGAAAGAAAGCCATTGTAACACAGTATTTACTCAATAAAACTTGATCAGGAACTTATTATGTATCAGGAGTTGGGTTCACTACTAACAATGTGAAGTAGGGTAGCATGTGGTTCCTGGCCTCATGAATGCAATCTGTCATAGAAGACAGAATGTGGAAAGTGCTTTTGTGGAATATGTATCCAACACTGTTGGAACAAAGAGAACAAAGCAACTATCTTATGCCAGGGAGAATCAGGAAAGACAAGGAGAGGTGTCAACTGTGTTTGATCATAAAGGATTGAGTAGGAAGGGGCACCTGGGCAGCTCAGTCGGTTAAGTGTCTGCCTTCAGTTCAGGTCATGATCCCAGGTTTCTGGGGTAGAGCCCCTCATCGGGCTCCCTGCTCAAGGCGGAGCCTGCATCTCCCTCTCCTGCTCCCCCTGCTTGTGCTCTCCCTCTCTCTCTCTGTCAAATAAATACATAAAATCTTTTTTAAAAATTTTTAGAAAAAGGATTGAGTAGGAAGAATTCACCAGGCTGTCTTCAACAGAGATGGCTTTCCATTGAGGGACTAGCACGTAGCAAGGCAGTGAAATAAGAACAGCCGCTGTGGGTTAGGTCTGGGAGCAGTACTATCGGTATGAGCTCTCCTGAGCTAAGCCTGAGAGATTGACGGAAGGTCTGGGCCTTTGCATGGCGTTTTGGAGTTTGGATGACAGCCAGCACTGTCTAATAGAACTTTGTGATGGTAGAAAATTAAGGGGATGGTTCAAGCAAGACAGTGGATGGGAATTCCAATGGCAGACTCAAATCCAAGTCTTGGACCTCTATTACAAGTTTGAGAAATCAACGTTTTAACTTAAATAAATATTTTAAATCTACTTGTCTTTTTTTTTTTTAAATGATTCTCAATCCTGACAACCTTTTTGTGTTCATAGACCAATCACCGGTGCAGAGCTTTTTCTAAATACCATACCTAAGGATATGGAGATTCCGTTTATGCTGTTATACCTGTCAGTAATATGGTTTACCCTGAATTAAAAGGAAAGTGGAGCCCCACCACACCCTTGTTAAAAAATCTCACTTCTGATCCACTCTTCTCAGCCTGCTGTTCACTCCTAGACTATCTTGGTTTCAAACTGCCCAGCCACCAACCCAGATCCTTGTTTGCAGCTTTCGTCATTGCCTTGGGCTTCCGCCTCAGTGCTCAATCCTGTTTTTCTAGCTGCAAACTGGAGTTCTCTAGACAGAATTTCTTTCCCACTTCACTCTGTCGTCAAGGGAGAATGGGCGGAGATCCACTGACGTCCAAAGTGCCACCCTCACGGGCTGATCCCGGCAGGTTGGCTCCAGCTCCTGAAAAAGGTCAGGGAGGAGGAAGAAAGGGAACATAGGGTGGTGCCCAAGCTTCTGTCTCAGATGATTAGGTGGGTGGAGGTGACAAGAGATGATGGGTCCCCAGAGGGGAAACACAGGAGGACAGATCTGGGGAGGAAGTTAATGAATTCAGTTTTAGGGGTGTTAATTTTGAAGTGTTTCATATATGCCTCCTGAAATCTGCACAAAGATCAGATATACAAACCCAACATAGAGCAGCCCCGCCTTCCTCTAGGAACACTTACCCGACATCCTTTCTTCCCAATTGACTATTCTTCCCGTTGACTTCCAGGTTATGTTTGTCATCACTCTTACCAGACCTGTGTGAGCTGTTGGGGGTAGAGTTTGCCTTTGTCTTTGAACCCCACTGCCAGCCAGAGCATGTAATGCGTAGGGTGTATTACAGTGTGAAAGATGTCAATGAAAATTCACTGAACTGGTTACCATGACGAGACCAGAAGTACATGGATTAGGTTTGAACAAGGAGAAAAAAGGACCCTTTTTCTATAGAAGGAAGAAAGGAAAGGTACATTGGTAGAGTTGTCCCCCAAAAAGCTGACATTTTTTCACACCCTTTAACAAATGAAGTTATGGGTTCATGATTCACTTCTTTAGGAAAAGTCCTAAATTGGCTGGTCACACATTTGGGATACCGAGTCAGAGTCAAATTCCTTCTGACTTGCTTTAAATTTATAAGCACAATGGATACAGTGCTTACTCCATTATTATACTCAACAGGCATGTAATCTTGCATTTCGGAAGCTCCCGGTTAATAGTTGCTGAGTGAATGAAGAAAAAAACTTTCAGCTTGCTCTGGGGGTATGGAAAGTAAAGGCAGAGAATCAAAAGATAAACATATTCCGGTTAAATAGATTTAATTTATCCAATTCCACAGGCTTACTTCTCTCATGAACACCCCTAAAAGCTGAGTATGAACCAGTGTTTTATTAACTCACTGAAACTGTTGAGGCGTAATTTAAATTTTAACAAGATAAAACTCACTAGATGTTAGTAGATCATTTCTTACTTACACAAACACATAGAGAACAAAGTGCAATAGGACCATCTTTTCTGGGAAATACCCATGATAACTTTTTTGCTTTTTTTACTCAGACAAATTTGGGGGTAGAATATGTAATTATTTACAGAGGGATTTTTAAACAAACTTTTCCATATTTTTGCTTTGATTATTTTGTTCTTTGGGTAGTCTTTATTTGACTCAAATTCTCTCTGTCATTGGTCCCCATGCAGCCAAATAGGGCAAGAATTTAATTTACAAGATAATGGGTACATATTCAACAGAAAAGTCAACCCACCAGTTCTCAGATGCCCAGGTTGCTACTATGGAAACAAGTAAACCCAGATACAAACACCATGGTGCTCTGCTCTGTGATAAGAGTCTCCTTTCACTGCTCCTCCACTGGGCACTGGGCTGTTTTCATGCCTATAAATCACTGTCAAGTGGATTAAACATTGCTCTTCTCTCATTAGGATTTTAAAATTAAAATCACTCTATTTCTTATTACAAAAGCAATGTCTTACATGATAGAAAAATCTGGAAATGCAGATAAATAAAGAAAAGAAAAATACCCTTGAGGTAATTTGACTTCTTGCTAATAGGTCAACCGGTGAGGCCGGGATGGAGATACACTGCTGACTGGCATAGACAAGAAATGTTTGTCAAGAAACACTAGGGATAAAGGTCCAGCAGTAAGTGTGCCTGAAATGTGCTAGGAATCTAGTCCTGCCTTACACCTCAGAGCAGCTATCAGTCCCAAGACCAGTTTTGCTGCATACTAGTGATTAAGAGACATCCAAGTGAGTGTCTGCCTCTTCTAGAACTTTGTAGTTTATGGCATACAGTAGACAACCCATAAATATTCAATGAATATTAGCCCAATCGTTTGTTTTAGGAGACAATGAACCATTTCTCATATTGTTATCACTGGTCCACGTATTCTTTTAATAATAATTTCTTTTCAAGGTAACTCCCTTCAGATTTTGTCTTTTTTTTTTTAAGATTTTATTTATTTAACAGAGAGAGACAGCCAGCCAGAGAGGGAACACAAGCAGGGGGAGTGGGAGAGGAAGAAGCAGGCTCCTAGCGGAAGAGCCTGATGTGGGGCTCGATCCCAGAACGCTGGGATCACGCCCTGAGCTGAAGGCAGACCCTTAACGATTGTGCCACCCAGGCGCCCCCAGATTTTGTCTTTTATTTCAAAGCCTCAGGATTATTCATTTTGGATAAAGCCAAAATCACTTATAGCTGATTTTAGAAAATCCTTCAAGAGCCCCAAAAGTTTTGGAGAAGCCACAGTAAGAGCCCAGGATGCCACAGTGTTTTTTTTCCCCCTCCATTACTGGATATGTAATGGCACATTACATTACTCACCCATGAAAAAGTACATTGATTACACGAGATGGTCTGGTCTGATTGATTACTCATGCTACCAGGATAATTCTCGATTGTCACAGAAGCTCTTCAACATGGGTTCTGCCTATGATTTTGACAACTTGGGGGTTTGGAACAGTGTTCTGCCACAGAGTTCATTATGTTTTTTTCCAGGTCATGGCAAAAAACCCAAGCTTACTGCCTCCTGTTAAACAAAGCAACAACAGCAGCAAAAGTCCCTTTTTTCCAACTTCCTTTAAAATAAGAGAAGGATATTCTTGGCTACTCTGTTCATCCATCAACTGAGTGGCCAAATCTTCACAGAAATATTTTCCCACTCAAAGTTTTTTTTTTAAGTTTCTTTAAATTTAGTTTCTTGTGGTTCATTTAAAAATATAATTATTTAGTGTTCACTTTTGTAGGGGAGGAAAAAAACTTCCCTCTGCCTTTTAGGTTCAGTAAATGGGGCCCTGCAAATTAGACTGGAAAAAAAAAAAAAAGAATAACAGGAGAAAAAGATTTATTATGTATGCATATGGGGAGGCGTCTTACGGAATGGAATGAGAACCCCAAAAATCCCTAGATATTTATATATTATTTTAACAAAGGGCAATAAATTTTTGAAAAAAAAGGGAGATGGGAAAAAAAAGATTTCTTCTGGGCAATAAATTGTGAAAAGGTAAATATACAGGGAAGATAAGGGTTATTTTAATAAGATTTGCGTGTGCAGGTCCATCTAGGTGCCCACTTTGGCCATAAAACTTCCCCAGGAGAGGGGATTTATGGCAATCCTCATTTCTTGGACGTTTCTGCTCTTAGAGAAAGGAAGCTCTGAGAAGGCTTCTCTCTGCATCTATTGATTCTCAGCTGTCTTCAGCTCAAAATAAATATGCAAAGGTGACATACTTGGGAGTGGCATACTCTGATTCCTTTCACTCTCATAATTAATCATCTATTTGAATACACTGAACCTTAGAGAACAGCTTTCTATAATGTCATAGACATCTTTCCAATCACCGTTTTAAAAAGAAGTTCCCTATTTTCTTTCAGTAATTTATGTTGGCTACAAATCTTTGCTTTTCATCTTAATTGTCTTCTTTTAAAGTGTCAAGTGTTTTGCAGTTAATTTCCCACAGAACTGTGTATTCCTCCATTCAAATATCAATTACTCATGGAACTCAATTACTCATATCAATTACACATGTCCATTCACCATAGGATCTAGAACAACCCAGAGCAACCAGGGAGCATCCCACTCCCACTGTGACCACACCTTCTTAGCTTTTATAAACCATGTTGGAAGCTTATTTCTTCAGAGATATAACTTGAATTGGGAAACTTCATACTATGTCAGCAATTCTCAATAGCCTTTTTTCACTCTCAAAATATCTTCATTCAATTTCATTCCTACTACATAGTATTATGGGACGAAAATAGCCATGAAGGATAAAATAACAACTCTAGCATGGGTTGAATTTGCATGTAGCAAATCAGTTTGTAAGTAGGTTGTAGTAGAAGCAGCAGTTCCTGATTACAAGGATCATTTGTCTATGGACATTGCTCAAAACAAGAAATAACTTAACAGCTGCTCTTTGTTTGGTAGCATTTATAGGTGTGCTCGCAAGGTGGCAAGAAGGAGAACAAGTCTCGTAAATGGAAAGGTTTATAAAAATCTCCAAAGTTGAAAAGGAAATCAGGATAGTGGTACCTCTGTAGGAGTAGGAGGGCCACATAATAAACTTCCGATGCATTATTAACTTTTATGTCTTAAGCTCCATGAGGACAAAGAGAAGAGGAAGAAGGGAGAGTTTGTTATGGGGACAGAAAAATGGCCAAAACTGACTCCATCTCAGAGATTCTGATTCAATTGGTCTGGGTTGGAACTAGATTTGGCTTTTTTTGGTGTAAGTATCCAAGGGCAGCCAGAGTTGAAATGGCCCACTTACAGAACAAAATAGCTGGTAACTTAATTAGGAAGGAAAAAAATTGGTCAATGGTGCCACCAATTAAAAGTCATTTTACTTGCCATTTGCAACAACGTGAATGGAACTAGAATGTCTTATGCTAAGTGAAATAAGTCAGATAGAGAAAGACAAATACCGTATGATTTCACTCTTAAGTGGAATGTAAGAAACAAAACAGATGAACATATGGAAGGGGGGATAAAAGAGAGAGGGAAATAAACCATAAGAGACTCTTAAAAAATAGAGAACAAACTCAGGGTTGATGGAGGAGTGAGGGGGGTGGGGATGGGCCAGATGGGTGATGGTTTTAATGAGGGCGCTTGTTAGGATGAGCTCTGGGCGTTGTAGGTAAGTGATGAATCACTGAATTCTTCTCCTGAAACCATTATTGCACTGTATGTTAACTAACTAGAATTTAAATTAAAATTTGGAAAATAAATAAATAAACAAAGTCATTTTAACCATCCGTCATTTTTGCAAAACCAAAGGCAATCAAAGTGATATTTGTTTTTTCCAAGTGTTTTAAATAAAGGGGCCTTGGCGGTCTGCATGGGGGGTGGGTTGGCGGGGAAACAGGTCTAAGTTGGATGCTTAATAGAGTCACCCATGTGATTTAATACAACCAAAGCTAACAGTGTATGGAGCCCCTTGGACAAAAAAGGCTTCAACTCATGACACATTAATCTGTGGGAATGATGGCTGTTCAAGCAGCTCTTATGCTCAGGAGGCTCCTAACTGGTTAAAAAAAAGGAAGGAAGGAAGGATTATTTCTAGGGACAGTGGGTTAGAAAGAAGACATTTTACAAAGTTTTTAAAAATGTACTTACCTTTTAGGAAGTTTCCTAATATACAGAAAAAATGTGGGGAATATTGTAATGTATCTGTGGATCTAACTCCCAGATTTATCAAAACTTTATACCATATTTACCTCAAATATTGTTAAGAAATGATGTATTACAGGTATTTTTAAGGCTCCCTGGGTACTCCCACTGAAACTGTAACTACTATTATAAATCCGATCTTTATACTTCTGAAGCGGTTCTTATTCTTTTACTACTTGTTCATTTGTTTATATTTATTATAGTTTATGTGCCCATAAACAATATTTGGTATTATTTTGTAGCTTTTCAACCCTACATAAATGCTATCATGTGCCACATGTACATGATTTTTCATAACATTGTTTTGAGATTTATCCATGTTGGGGCGCCTGGGTGGCTCCATCGGTTAAGTATCTGACTCTTGATTTTGGCTCGTTTCATGATCTCAGGATTGTGAGATCAAGCACCTTGTTGGGCTCAGCACTCAGTGTGGAGTCTGCCGGAGATTCTCTCTCCCTCTCCCCCTGCCCTCCCCGCCCCCTCCCCCTGCTCCCCCTGCATGCATGCGCACATGCACTCTCCCTCTCTAAGTAAATAAACCTTAAAAAAAAAAAGATTTATCCTTGTCGATAGTAGCTTTAGTCCATTCGTTTCATCCCTGTTCAGTATTCTTTTATATGATTGTATTATGATTTATCCATTCTCCTGTTAATGAGTATACAGATTGTTTCCAGGTTTTTGTGATTACAAAGAACCTTTTAATGCACTTTTATGCACATGTCTCCCTGAGCACAGAAAGGAGAGTTTTTCAATGATACATACCTAGAAATGGATTTTTTGTGTGTGGAAGGATATGAACATTTTCAACTCCACTAGACGTTGCCAAATTACCCTCCCAAATGGTCCTACAACTTTACATGTGCCTGAGACTGTGTGAGAATGCTTAATGTTCCAACACAAGTCACCAACCTTCAAAAATTTTGTTTGATTTTGCCTCTTTGAAAATGTTGCCTATGAAACAGTTTGGGTTTTTTTTGTTTTTGTTTTTGTTTTTAATTTGCACTTTTCTGTTTACAACTGAGGCTGGTCATCTTTGCATACATTGATTTGCTTCTCTTGCTTCCTCTTTCAGAAATCAGCTATTTAGGGGCGCCTGGGTGGCTCGGTCGTTAAGCGTCTGCCTTCGGCCCAGGGCGTGATCCCAGAGTCCTAGAATCGAGTCCCACATCAGGCTTCTCCGCTGGGAGCCTGCTTCTTCCTCTCCCACTCCCCCTGCTTGTGTTCCCTCTCTCACTGGCTGCCTCTCTCTCTGTCAAATAAATAAATAAAATCTTAAAAAAAAAAAAAAAGAAATCCCCTATTTACATGCCTTGCCCATTTTTATGTAGGATTTCTTTTCCTTTTTAAATTGATTTGTAGAAGCTTAATACCTGTTCTGGACACTATTACTTTCTCAATTGTGTGTGAGTTGTAAATACCTTTGTCCTATTTGTGACATCTTTTCATTCATATCTTTGGTCTTTTTTGTCCAGAAGTTTTCATTTTTATATTCAAAATGTTCAAAACTGATGGCTACCAGAGGGGAGGGTCAGGGGTGAAATAGGTGACGGGGATCAAGGAGTGTACTTGTCACAATGAGCACGGGGTGTTGTATGGAAGTGTTGAATCACTGTATGTACAACTGAAACAAATATTACACTCTATATTTACTAACTGGAATTTAAATAAAAACTTTTAAAAAATATTCAAAATGTTCTTTCGAAAGTCTTTCCCTATATGTTTTACGCTTACAATGTCTCATCTAAGAAATCCTTTCCTACCCTGACGGACACAAATATATTCTCCTAAGTTCTAAATTTTCTTCCTTTTTAAAGATTTTATATATTCATTTGAGAGAGAGAGAGAGAGCACGAGCAGCGGGGAGAGGCAGAAGGAGAAGCAGACTCCCTGCTGAGCAGGGAGCCAGATGTGGGGCTCAATCCCAGGACCTGGAGATCATGACCTGAGCCGAAGGCAGACCCTTAACCATCTGAGCCACCCAGGGGCCCCTAACTTCTAAATTTTCTAAATCTTTGCACTTAACAATTAAATCTTCAATCCTTTCATAATTTACCTGCTTGTGGTATGAAGTGAGGATCTAACTTTTTCCCATATACATAACAAATTATTCCAGCACCATTTATGGAACAGTTCAATGAACTATAACAGCAACTCTGTCATGTCAGGTTTTCAAGCAAATAGGTCTGTTTCTAGGCTTGCTTTCCATTCTACCGATCAAATTGTCTTTGTGCCGATATCATACTTTCTTAATATTACAGCTCCAAAATAAAATTTCATACATAGTAACAATAAATTCTCTCATTTTCCTCAAAGAACATTAAATTATTATTATTATTATTATTATTATTATTATTATTATTATTATTATTTTGAGGGTGCCTGGGTGGCTCAGTCGGTTAAGTATCTGACTCTTGATTTCGGCTCAGGTCATGATCTCAGGGTCGTGGAATCGAGCCCCATATCAGGTTCCGCACTCAGCATGGAGTCTGCTTCTTCCTCTCCCTCTGCTCCTCCCCAATTCACTCTCTCTCTCTCTCTCATAAATAAATAAAATCTTTTTAAAAAAATAAAAAATTTTTTTGATAAGGGAAGCAATTGCTATAGTTAGATTACCTCCCACAGTTTTATATCACGTCAGGTGTCGTAAATTGTTTCTACATAATGCCAAAAGATTGGATATTTATTGTCACCGAATGTAGTCCTTACAGATGGTCTGCCAATCTATCCTTTCATTCTTCAAATTCGGTGACAGGAAATGTACTTGTTCTATTTCTCTCAACTATGGACATTTCTAAATTTCTCTTTGTGCATAGATTATACAGTCACATCGTTCAAAAACTAGAAAGTAAAAAAAAAAAAAGCACATAATCTCCCTCCCATATCCCCATCTGCCCAGCTTCCTCCCCTCCATAAGTCATTATTTTTCTTAATTTCCTATGTATCTTTCCAGAATCTCTTTATGCATATACGAATATAAATATGGATCTTATTTTTCACTTGTTTTTACTCAAAAAGGTGTCCTCCACCTTTTTTTTATATACAATGTATTTTAAGGCTCTTTGCACATCAACACATAGACAACATCCTGATTACTTTCACGTGTCATTTTATTTTATGTATGTGTCTGTGTATGTATGTATGTTTAGCCAATCTGCCCCGATAGACTTTGTTTTCTACCCTTTACTTTAGCAAATAGTGCGGCAATAATGAACCTTGTGCAAACATCTTTTTTCCCATGGCTAAGAATATCTGTAGCATAAATTTCTAGAAGTAGAAATGCTGGGCCAAAGGCTGTATGTGTTAGTCATTTCAGTAGATGTTACCAAATCCCGCCATAGGCATTGTACCAGCTTACAACTCCCACCAGCATGTATCACAATGCCATTTCCACACAGTTGCACCACAGAACACGTTATCAAACTCTGGGTGTTCTGCCAGTCTGACAGATGTTCACATTCTTAGTTCCTACTTCTGTTGTTTTACTAGTCTTTGTCTCCTCTATTTCTAGGAGCTCTTTATATACTAGGAAGACCAGCCCATTATCTATAATAGAGGTTGTAAGTGTTATTCCCCCATTGTCCGTCTTTTCACTTTCTGTACTTTTTTTTTTTTTTTTGCTTTTTGTTTTATTTTCATGCAAACTTTGACTTTATGTAATCAGTTTAAGAAATTTTCTTTTATGGCTTCTGGATTTTAAGTCATAGGTGGAAAGGCCTTTCTCACACCAAAGTTTCTAAGGATTCCCTTCAGTTTTCTTCTAGAACTTTCATGGTTTTATTTTTGACATTTAAATATTATATCCATGAGGGCACCTGGGTGGTCAAGGTTTGCACTCTTGATTTCAGCTGAAGTCATGATCTCAGGGTTTCGAGACTGAGCCCAGATCAAGCTCCATACTGGGTGTGGAGACTGCTTAAGATTGTCTCTCTCTGGGGCTCCTGGGTGGCTCAGTCGGCTAAGTGTCTGCCTTCAGCTCAGGTCATGGGATCAAGTCCTGCATCAAGCTCCCTGATCACCTGGGAGTCTGCTTCTCCCTCTGCCCCTCCCCCTGCTCATGCTCCCTCTCCCCCCTCAAATAAATAAATAAAATCTTTAAAAAAAAATCGTCTCTCTCTTTTCCTCTATCCTTCCTCACCCTAATAAATAAATACTATATCCATTAAATATTACATTTAGGAATTTATTGTGGGATAAGTTGTGAGGTATGGCACTAACTCCTGTATTTTTCAGATGCTAGTATTATGAGGCTTTATAATATATTTAATACCCTGTATTGTTATCTTTTATCATTGCTTCTATTTTCAGGTTTTTCTTACTTTTTTTATATACAATTTAGGATCAAGTTTTCCAAAACAATATATTTTCAACAAAATAAACTTATTGAAATGTTTGTTGGGACTGAATTAAATTTATAAACTACCTTAGGGAGAATTCAGGTATTTATGGTACCAAGTCTTCTTTTACATATTTAAGAGTTTTTAAAAGCTTCCTCAGGAGCACCTGAGTGGCTTAGTCAGTTAAGCGTCTGCCTTCAGCTCAGGTCATGATCTCAGGGTCCTGGGATTGAGCCCCACTTTGGGCTCCCTGCTCCATGGGGGGCTTGCTTCTCCCTCTCCTTCTGCCTGCTGCTCCCCCTGCTTGTGTTCTCTCTCTCTGTCTGTCAAATAAATAAATAAAATCTTTTTTTAAAAAAAGTTTTCTTCATATAGGTCTTAGACATTTTTCGTTTAGTTTATTCCTAGGTTTTTTAATTTTGTTGTTGTTGTTGCTATTATAAATGGGGTTTTTCTTCCATTTGTCTGATATATATATATAAAGCTACTAAGCTTTTACCAAACTTTTTCCATTTTATTGGGTAGTTTCTTGTTCAATTATCCTGGGTTTCCCAAGTTTACAATCATAACATCCAAAAACTGACGGTTTTACTTTTTCCTTTCCAGTTTTTACATCTCTAATTTATTTCTCTTGTCTAACTGCATTAGCTAAATTCTCTGCCACCCTCTTACATAACAGTAGTGATAACACACATCCTTATCTTGTTCCTGACTTTACTGGAAATGTTTCTAAGTTCTGCTATGAAGCATGGTGTTGGGTTTTGAGCTGAGATCAATCCATTTTGCCATGTTAAGGAAATATCTATTTATATCTATTTTATCCAGTAAGTTTATTGAGCATAGTTTTTTAATTTGCTCAAATGTATTGTCAGCACCTGTGAATACAGTTATATAAATTTCTCCTCAAATTAATACAATGAAATATATTAAAATATTACCAATATTGAAATTTCTAGAATAAACTCCACCCAAATTGCATTTCCTCCTGCTTTCTGGCCATGTCCTCCTTTTTCTCCTCCATGTCCTTCATAAGTTTTTATATTTCTGCTTTGGGTCTTCTTTTAGAGAAGCAATTTCTTATATTTTTTAAAAATTCATAGCCAAAATGTTTAGTGACTATCTTCAACATTATTTTTTGTTATATCTTCTCTGGTTAGTTTCGCTGCTGTTTCTCACCTTTTATAATTTCAGTATCTTGGTTTTGGTGTCATGCCAGCTCCCTTTTTGTGTCTCATTATGGAATGAGTTGAGTTTCCCTGGCCTAGCTATTTGCAGTAATTACTTTCAGAGAGTCTATTTTTGCTACCATTTTCTGAGGTGAGCTGTCACTGAACCATTGCATTAATTTCTACATATCTTTGTTGCATGCCGTGAAAACTTGCAGTCCTCTCCAATTTTTTCTTTCATTGTTACACATTTCGTATTTATAAAGGCTAAACTATCTGGATTAGCTACATTAACATGAATGAGGCTATTTTTTTTTTTTGCATTAAAGGATGCCCATATAATTATTTTCAGGTTTTTAATGACTTGATGATGGGTGGGGAATAGTAGATGAGTCTTGTTTTCTTTGACAAAGTGGAAATAAAATTTTTCTCTAATTATAAAATAAAATATTTTAATTTTTTAAATGCAGACCATATGGAAACTTGGCTCTGTAATTCTACCATGAATAATTTATTACTGTTCACATTTTGTTGTTCTAGGCTTTCAAACTTTTTTCTAAATATACTCTCAAAGTATACATGCTCACATGCATTTTTTTTTTTTTTGATGAAATAATATCATGGATTCTGTTTCGTAGCCTGCTTGTCATGGCCCTCTTTCTGTGTTAATAAATATAAACCTATAGGTTTTCAGCGGGTACAACATTATTTATATCACCAATCTTCTATTGATAATTACTTAGGTGATCTCCTGTTTTCACTACCATAAATAATATTTCCATGAATGCCTTTTGCTCTTGTCAAGTTGTTTTCTTTTGTTTTTATTGAAGTATATTTGACATAAAAAATCCTATTAGTTTTAGGCGTACATAAAAGTGACTCGATATTTTTATACATTGCAATATGACCCCCACAATAAGTCTACTCACCATCTATCACCATACAAAGTTATGACGATAGTATTGACTGTATTCCCTATGCCGTACACTGCATCCCCATGACTTATTTTTGTTATAACTGGAAGTTTGTACCTCTTAATTCCCTCCTTCTGTTTTTTCCACCACTAACTCTCTTCCGTCTGGTAATCAACAGCTCATTTCCTGTATCTATGCATCTGTTTGGGGTTTTTTGTTTATTCATTTGTTTTATTTTTTAAATTCTACATAGAAGTGAAATCATATGGTATTTGTCTTTCTCTTTCTGACTCAGTTCACTTAGCTTCATACCCTCTAGGCCCATCCATGTTGTAGCAAATGGCAAGATTTTCTCTTTTTTACGGCTGAGTAATATTCCATTGTAATATTTTGCACGTCTTCTTTATCACTTCATCTATCGATGGCACTTAGGTTGCTTCCATAGCTTGGTATTAGAAATAATGCTGCAATTAACATAGGGGTGTATACATCTCTTCGAATTGGTGTTTTTCTTTTCTTTGTAAAAATACCCAGACGTAGAATTGCTGGATCTTATGATATTTCTATTTTTAACTTTTTGAGGAACCTCCATACTTTCTTCCATGGCAACTATACCAATTCATATTCCCACCAACAGTGCATGGGGTTCCCTTTTCTCTACATCCTCATCAACACTTGTTATTTTTTGTCTTTTTGATAATCCACTCTAGTTATTTTCTTAAAATACATTAATTATTATGTAGAAAACCACTAGGTCAAAGGGTATAGCTATTTTAAAGCAAATCACTGTTCCTTAAATGTAACTTCAATTAAGTTTGAATGTAACCTAACATTCATATATTGATTTTTCCACTACAGTAAATAGTTACAAAATGTTCCTACTCTAAAATAATTTATAAACAAATGAGAATTTCTCAGATAAATGAGAATTTCTAGTTCACAGAAAGT
Source organism: Ursus arctos (assembly GCF_023065955.2). NCBI lineage: Eukaryota > Metazoa > Chordata > Mammalia > Carnivora > Ursidae > Ursus > Ursus arctos. The sequence continues at coordinate 9,924,140 of NW_026622852.1, forward strand.
TTTTTCCTCCCCACCCCGAGGACGAAATTTTCTTGTCCCCCTCCGACAAAACAAAACATTTTGTTTTATGTTATAGTCCATCTAATACTTCTGTCTTCCTAGAAAAAGCAATGTTGTATTAGAATTAATTCTTTACTGTATCTTTCAACAGGATAAAAGAGTCTAAGAGTGACCATAAAAAGACTGGTTTTTTTAAAAGTCGTGTTCATCAAGGTATAAATTTATGTACAGAAAATGCTCTATTGAATGTACAGAAATATGAGTTTTGACAAATGCACACAGTCATGTAACCACAATCGAGATACAGAACAGTTCCATTAGCCCAGCAAATTTGCTCACGCTTCCTTATTGGCAATCCCACCCCCAACTCCAGACCCTGGAAACAACTGATATGTTTTCTATTCATACAGTTTTGCCTTTTCCCAAACTTCCGTTAAATAGATTCATACGGACTTTTGAAACTGGCTCCTTTCACTCATTTTCAGTATTTTGAAACCAGCTTCTTTTCCTCTACAGAGAGGGCTGTGAGGGTGGATGTTGCAGTCCAGAATCTTCAGGGCATGCTGGTAGGCGGGAGACTCAGGGCGGGTTTCCATGTTTCAGTCTTGAAGCAGAATTACTTCAGGAAACTCAGCCTTTGCTCTTAAGAACTTCAACCAGTCAGGGACGCCTGGGTGGTTCAGTTGGTTAAGTGTCTGCCTTCGGCTCAGGTCCTGATCCCAGGGCCCTAGGATTGAATCCTAAATCCGGCTCCTTGCTCAGCGGAAAGCCTGCTTCTCCCTCTGCCTGCCGCTCCCCCTACTTGTGCTCTCTTTCTCTGACAAATAAATAAATAAAAATCTAAGAAAAATTAAAAAGTCGTTAATGTGGGAAAAAAAGAACTTCAACTGATCAGACAAGGCCACCACATTAAGGAGGGTAATATGCTTTACTCAAAATCTATTGATTACCAGTATTAATCACATCTAAAAAATACATTTGCAACAATATCTAGACTGGTGTTTGACCAAACAACTGGGCATCATAACCTAGTTGAGTTGACACACGAAATTAACCATCACATACATAAGTGTATATTGAACTAACCACCCAACTGTTTTCCAAAGTGGCTGTGCCATCAGCAATGTATGAGTGACCATGTGAGTGATTTTTAAAAACCTTCATTTATTCAGTACTTACTACATACATACTATTTGCCATAAGCCCTGGAGATGTGAAGAAAACAAATCAGTGCTACCCTCAAACATTTGTAAACATCCAAAGGAGTATTTTCAACTTCAAGTGTCAAGCATTGGAGGAAGTACATATATTCTAACCCAAGTTTGATGCTGTTCAATGTTACATAGCTAATAAATCTAGTTTGCTCGTCAGTTGATCATATCCTTCAAAATTTGGCTGACATTTGAAAATTTAACCATATTATCTGTCTTGCTCCCCGCCATCTTGGTAGCTGCTCCTGGTTGGTGCTGTTCCACACCTAAGGCAGGAAGATGGTGACCGCAAAGAAGATGAAAAAGTCACTGGAGTTGATCACCTCTAGGCTTCAACTCGTTATGAAAAGTGGGAAATACATGCTGGGGTACAAGCAGACTCTGGAAATGATCGGACGTTGCAAAACGAAGCTGGTCCTCCTTGCCAGCGACTGCCCAGCCTTGAAGAAATCTCAAATAGAAGGCTGCACCATGACGCCGAAACAGGTGTCCAAACTACAGTGGCAATAATATTGAATTAGGCACAGCATGTGGGAAATACTACAGAGTATGTACACCGGCTACCATTGACCCAGGGGGTCTGAAAGCATTAGAAGCATGCCGGAACATACAGGTGAAAAGTAAATCATCAAAATATTTCTTTAATAAAACTAACCAGAGCATGTTTAAAAAGAAAAAGAAAAATTTAACTATATTATACGTGCCCTCAGCAGAGACCGAAATCTTCATTAGAAGGTTAAAACCAGAAAACCTACATGGTGTTGGCCATCTTGACCATTGTTCTTACTTCCCACCATAGTAGGAGATGTCGGCCATTAATGAAGAATGAGGCGTTTACGCAAGTCAGCTATGACTCAGGGATGAAAGGGAGGAACAACTTCTTCCTGCCTTTCTAGAGGAAGGTGCTTAGCTCAGTGCCCAGCCAGTTATCTCGTCACCATGGTAATGCTGTCCCTCCTTCCCACTCCGGGGAGCTCCGCCTGCCTCAGCTGATGGACAGGCCCTGCTGTGTCGCATCAGACATCAAATAACACCTTCTGGGGCACCTGAGTGGCTCAGTCAGTTGAGCGTCTGCCTTCAGCTCAGATCATGATCCCAAGATCCCGGGATTGAGTCCTGCATTGGGCTCCCTGCTCAACGGGAAGCCTGCTTCCCCCTTTCCCTCTGCCTGCCGCTCTGCCTGCTTGTGCTTTCTCTCTCTCTGTCAAATAAATAAATAAAATCTTAAAAAAAAAAAGAAATCAAATAACACCTTCCAATAAAAACCTCAGTGACTACCTCCTGCGAAAGGACTAGAGCCACAGGCATCACGGGCAGTGGCCTTGAGAGAAATGAGCAGAACAAGCCCAGTGTTCCTAACATTCACTATTAGCATCATTTCACCATTTAGCAGCATGGAAAATTGACGACACAGAAGTCAGGAAGCTTGTAGATGAGCGGGGGTTAGGACCCAATGGGTATTTCTCCAAAGAAGTAATAGCGCTGGAGCTTTCTGCAGCAAACCTGCTGGGTTTTCAGGACTGTTCCAGCGGGCACTCCCCTGGGCCTGGCCCCACACTGCCTCAGTGCTTGTCCAAGAACTGTCCCTCCCTCTCTCTTGGGATGCCGCCTATTTCTCTCCTCTCACCTTCATTCTCTGTCCACCTGCTGGGGAACTCTCCCCCACCATGTCTGCCCCCTCGCTGCTGCGGGGGTGGGCACTGCAGAGTCTGGAGAGGGGACCTGATCTTTCCCCATCTGTTTTCATGGTCTATCATTTCCTCTTGTCTTCATCCTATTCCCTGCTGCCACACTTCCTTTATTTTTTTTTAACATATTATTTGTTTATTTGTCAGAGAAAGAGAGCACAAGTAGGGGGAGTGGTAGGCAGAGGGAGAAGCAGGTTCCTCATGGAGCAAGGAGCCTGATATGTGGGGCTCTATCCCAGGACCCTGGGATCACAACTTGAGCCGAAGGCAGATGCTTAACCGACTGAGCCACCCAGGCATCCCTCCCACACTTCTTTAATTTTTCCTCCTCTTGCTTTCCCTTTGCTGCTCTTCTCCCCAGCCTAAGCCCTAGTGCCCTCACAAAGGGAGACATGCTCCTTTTACCCTAAGGGAAACGTTCCAGGCTATGGCGGATAGCCAGCCACCAAAGTCCATGCCTTATAACACAGGACCCAATATAAAAGACTGGTGAATACATATCCATAGTGAAAAGATGTACCTTCTTCACAGACACGAACCATCCTAGTTCATGACTACAAATAAAGACACATTTACTTCAGTATTCTTGTCTGGCTAGTCCTTCACATGCCCATTTCCACTTCTTCTTCACCAGCCACGCCCAAGTTTACTAAGTGCAGCAATGGGTCAAGCTATAGAAAACTACATTTCCTCACCAAGGATGTCCAACGAGATGTGAGTGGTTGTAGGATGGGGCTTCAAGGAAAGCCCATTAAAGAGGGCTGATCAGCTGAGACATGACATACCCTTTTGTCTTTCCCGCTTTGCTATGGGTTGCATTGCGCTCCCCCCAACTATTCATATGTCAAAGTCCTAATTCCTAAAACAGACTGTATTTGGGCATAGGGTCTTAAAGTGGCAATTAAGTTAAAACGAGGGTTATTAGGGTAGCCCCTAATCCAATATGGCTGGGGTTTGTAATAAGAAGAGGAGATTAGGACACAAACACGGGTGAATAGGGAAGACTGTGTGAGGACACAGGGAAAAGCCAGTCAACTATAAGCCAAAGAAAGAGGCCTCAGAAGAAACTAACCCTACCCACACCCTGATCTCTGACTTCTGGCCTCCAGCTGTGATAACATAAATTTCTGGGGGCGCCTGGGTGGCAAAGTCAATTAAGCATCTGACTCTTGGTTTCAGCTCAGGACATGATCTCAGGGTCCTGGGATCGAGGCCCCCCATTGGGCTCTGCACTCAGCTTCGGAGTCTGCTTAAGACTCTCTCTCCTTCTCCCTCTGCTCCTCCCCATCTCTAAAATTAATTAATTAATTAATCTTTAAAAACCAAAGAAATAAAAAAATTAATTTCTGTCGTTTAAGTCACCAAGTCTGTGGTACTTGGTTAGGGCAGCCCTAGTAAACTAACACACCGTTCCTCCATCTTCCCACCTCAAAGGAGATACAGTGGAATCAGCTGCAAGAGCCATCTTGAACCATCAAACCCTTGTGCTCCTCGTTCAGCATGTGCAATGGGAAGTTAGAACAATTCTCCCTCTCCCTCCTCTCGGATTTTCTGGGACTCCTCAAAAGAAAGACTCACATGCAGCAACCTGCTGGCTCCAGGTCCTTCCTCTCTTCAGTCTTTCCCTGTGGACAGCCCTTCATGTTAGGTCACCCGGAGGACCTCCCCCATGACCACTGCAAGTCGCAGCTTTGGGAGATCTCTGAAACCAACCCCAAATGCATTATCTCCCAAATCGAACCCTCCCGTGGCCTCCGCCCCCACCCAGTGCCAGCCTCTGCCATCAGGCCCTGAGACGACGCTGGAGTCTCTAACAGATGAGCTCCTGCAGCCTCCGGCTCAGCCCACCTCGGACAGCCAGGCAGGAGCACACACACCACACCATCCTCTGGTCTCTGCCCCTCTCTTCAACTTCCAAACGCCTCCCTTCAATTACAAAGTAAAGTCATCTTTGATTTGCTTTCCCCATTCCCAAAATGTTTGGACCAGGAAGAAGTATTTATGGAAATCAGTTGCACTGAAATCAAAACTCTCTGAAATTCCAAATTCCAGGACCTAAACTATAGTATTCAGGAGAGAATGCCCGATCATGAAAAGATCAGACGAAGTTGACATTGGCCCAGTATCATACCCTAGTTAATGTAGTAGCTCTAGTGGAAAGGTTATATCTGTAAGAGCCTGAAAGTGTTTTGGAGCAAACTCAAAGTCCACATTGTCCTCCGTTACTAAGAAATGATTCTATCAGAGCAAGAGTAGAAAGCATTAAAAATTTTCCCAGCCTGTTCGTTCACTTTTCTCCCTTGATTTTGGGCAATCACTTCACCATTTAATTATTTTGCAGCAGGATTTTTTACATCTGAAAAAAAACCTCTTTTCCAGATTAAAGGGAAGCATACAGTAAGGTTCACAGTGGCTCTCACATGCAGGAAGGATTGTGAATTGTTATTTCTTCCTTATACTTTCCTGTAATTTCCAAAGTTTCCACAATGAGACCCCGTGTGTGCTACAAAAAAAAAAAAAAAAAAAAAAAAAAGATGTGTTTTTTTTTTTTAAAAGAGAGGATAATTCCTTTCAGAATTATCTTACAAAAACCCAATTCAGACTGTTAGATATTTCTATTATTTCCTTTCTGGAATGGAAAAATGGATGTGCTGGCCGCCGGCATTTACCAACGCCACTAACATGAACACTTGATTCCAAGCTCCTCAGTGCCGAGGAGTTGTTTTCTCCCATTTTGCACCCTTGTTGAAACGAATGTTTTAGACACTGTGAATGTAATCTAAATAATCGAAATCAGACAAGTCAAAAGTCTAAGACCGGAAGAAACAGCTTGCGACTACAGGAGGAAAGTCGGTCTGCAAAGTAGCTCGTACGTAGTATCCTGGACAAATTGAGCATTCAACAACATCAACAGTTTGTGCTTTTGTTAAGACAGCCCAAGTGGGCATTTGTTATTGCAAGAGATTTTTTTTTTATAAGTTTTTATTATTAGAAGCACCTGGGTGGTTCAGTGGGTTAAGTGTCTGCCTTCAGCTCAGGTCATGATCCCAGGGTCCTGGGATCCAGCCCCGTTGGGCTCCCTGCTCAGCGGAGCCTGCCTCTCCCTCTCCCACTGCCCATCCCCCTGCTTGTGTATGTTCTCTTTCTCTCTCAAATAAATGAAATCTTTGAAAAAAAAATTATTTTAAAGTAACCTCTACACCCAATGTTGGGCTCGAACTTACAACCCTGAGATCAAGATTCTCACATTCCACGGACTGAGCCCACCAGGAGACCCCACAAGAGAATGTTTTAAGTCCAAAGAAGAGCCATGCTCTGAAAGCCAGCTATCTCCACCCTGCACGGCATTCTTAAACAGTGGTGGGAAGTCATGCTTAACTTTATTTGGGATCATTTTAGAGAAATGTCTAGCTCTCCTCCCTTCAGCTTCCTCCTCTGTAAAGCAAGGATGGTAACACCAAGAGAGGTGTTAGACAGCAGTATGATAGTAGGAAAATCAGTCAATTTTACTTCTACTTCAGCAACAGATTAGGGAGGACTACTGAACAAATAAGGACTTTTACCCATGAGTGCCCCATTTCATTTATCCATGCTCTCCCAGTTTTTTCCAGTCTCTAAGATTCTTTTTACTCAGTGTACTGAACCAGGATATTGCCTGGGGAACAAAATAAAAAACAAAACCCAAGAGGCAGCTCTATCAACAGGAGCCCAGAGCTGGAGCTGACCTCTGTGCCCCCCAGCGCGGGGCGGAGGCTGAGTTAAAAGCTCCAGGGCTACCTTTGGTTCTTCCAGGTCAGGATAGCCACAGTTGTAGTGGCACAACAATTAATGTTAGAAAAAGAAATTATTTTGATCAAAGTTTACTAATGCCACATGGCCCCCACCTACAGATAAAAGTAAGTGGATGGGTATACTGCATGTGTTCCTGTATCTAGATTTGTGTGATTCACAAATTCTCTCTCTCTTTCTGGGGCTCTCATGGTTACCTGCTAGATGAACAAAATGTGTTTATTCTGCTACTTGTTAAGATGGTTGTAAGTTTGGGAATCTCTGCTAAAGCCCATTGTTCTCTTCTCTGAATTTCTGGAGTACTTATTAGACATCTACTTATTTCTGCAATCCTTATTGAGCACTGTGGTGGTTAACTTCATGCGTCAGCTTGGCAAGGCTCTGTGCCCAACAGTCAGAGGCTTGTCTAGATGTTGCTGTGAAGGTATTTATGGATATGATTAACGTTTATAAGCGGTTGGCTTTACGTAAAGCAGATTAGCTCGATAAAGCCTCATCCCATCAGTTTGAGAGTTAAGAGCTAAGACTGGAATTCCTCAAAGAAGCAGTCTCTGTCTCAAGATGGCAACATAGGCACACCGCCTGAGTTCCTAGCCTGCCAGCCCGCCCCGCAGATAGATTTCAGACTCAGGACTGCAATAGTGCTGTTACCTGAATTTCCAGCCTACGAATTTCAGACCTGCCGGCCCTCATAATCATCTGAGTCAATCCCTTAAAGTAAATCTATCAGCTTTCTATCTAGTTAGCTATCTAGCTATCTTATCGGTGCTGTTTCTCTGGAGCACCAGGATTAACGCAAGCACCTACTGTGCGCTAGGCACTGTGCTCATTAATGAGGATCTGGATAAACCTACTGATGAGACAGCCTCCCTGGCAAATTCAAAGATACATTTTAAGGGCACCTGGCCAGCTCAATTAGTAGAGCATGCGACTCTTGATCTCAGGGTTGTGAGTTCAAGCCCCACATTGGGCATGGAGCCTACTTTAAAAATAAATAAAAATAAGACAAAAATGCATGTTAATACGTTAGAATGGTTGCTGGTTGGAGGAGGAAGGAAATGGGAGTGGAGAATTCACCCATCAAAGGTGGACGAAGGTGGTATTTTATAAATATAGTTGTATTGGTCAGAGTTCTTGGTCGCAAGCAGCAGAAACCAACTCCAGTTGATTTAAACATAAAATGGAAAAAAATGTAAGACTATTGGGTAGCTCACTGAGTCACCTGGAGTTCCCAGAGTCTATGCAATCAGAATCATAACCACAGGGCCTGGGTGGCCCAGTTGGTTGAGCCTCCGACTCTTGATTTCAGCTCAGTTCATGATCTCAGGTTGTGGGATCAAGACCCACACTCAGCTGGGAGTCTGCTTGAGATTCTCTCTCCCTGTTCTTCTGCGCCCCCCTCCCCCACCCCTGCTCACATGTGCCCACTTCTCTCTCTCTCTCTCAAATAAATAAATAAATCTTGGGGTGCCTGGATGGCTCACTTGGTTTTGGCTCAGGTCATGATCTTGGGGTCATGGGATTGGGCCCCATGTGGGGCTCTGTGATCTGGGCTAAGTCTACTCGAGATTCTCTCTCCCTCTCTAAAATAAATAAATAAAATCCTAAAAATGAATAAATAAAAAAGTAAATCTCAAAAAAAAATCATAACCACAAATTACACCAAAGAATTGGTTGGTGAGGCCACCACAGCTGCAGTCTCTGAAGACTACACTGCTCATTGCCTGAACAAGAAGAAACTGAAGGCTGTGGCCATGTTCTCCATCATCAGAGCGAAGTCCAATGCCCCAGATTCTTTGCACCAAAGGATGGATTCAACTATGGATTCATTGTCTGGGGCGGATGCAGCAGAATGACCAAGCCTGGGTCACGGGCAGGTTCCTATCTACAAAGGAGGCTGGGAATGACTCTGTTTTTAGCTCCCCCACTTGAGATGTAGTATCTGCCGCCCCTCAAGACTCACAGAGATGAGACAGATCATTCAGCAGAAGAAGAGGGTCCCATGATGGTCAAAGGATAACAAAAGCTTACTAATGGAAGTATGGTCAACAACGGTAACTTCTGCACTGAGTTCAAATTAGAGTCCATTGAATTTTTCCACCTAGAGAGCCACTGACAACATTTTCCAGAATAGTTTCACCAGAACGCTAGAGGTGAGAGACAGATGGTACTAAGATGAAGACAGAATCAGCGTCGACGACTAAGGAGCTTAACTGTGAACGGAAGGATAGAGGGGCTCATCTGTAGAAAACAAGTAGAGTAAATGAAGGGATTTGGTTTTACTTTTTAAGATAAAAGAGAATTGAGCACATTTTAGGCTCAGGAGAAGGAGCTAGCAGAAAAAAGATTGCCATAGTTAGGAAGTGAACAGATGATTTAAATAAGCCAGAGCTTTAATCAGAGCCCAGGTGGAAAGAGAATCCTCAAAATGCTGTAGGCAGAGACAAGTGCTCCTCTGAGAGGAGGGAGAAAGTGACGGGGGGCGGGGGGGTGGAAGTATGTGGCTCCATGTAACTGTATGTTGCGAGGTGCCGCTGGTGTCTATCAGACGGCTGTCGGATAAGCAAAAACACTGGAGGGAGGCAGAGCTGGGGTGTTAACTTCAAAAATAAAACGGCCAGTTGTTTTGTCAGCAAAAATAGGTTTAGTGGGGGGGGGGGCACGTGGGTGGCTTAGTTGGTTAAGTGTCCGACTCTTCATCTCAGTTCAGGTCTTGATCTCAGGGTTGTGAGTTCAACCCCGCATTGGACTCCGTACTGAGTGTCGAGCCTACTTAAAAAATAATAATAATTAAAGTAAACAAATAATAGGTTTATTTGGAAGAGTAAATGATTGCAATCTGGGACAAGCAAGCTACCGCAAAACCACAGGCAAGTCCAGAGAGCAGAGGCAACGACCTGCTCAGTCCTCGGGCATCTGCCTTCGGCTCAGGGAGTGATCCCGGAGTCCTGGGATCGAGCCCCGCATCAGGCTCCTCTGCTGGGAGCCGGCTGCTTCTTCTCCCACTCCCCCTGCTTGTGTTCCCTCTCTCGCTGGCTGTCTCTCTCTGTCAAATAAATAAATAAAATCTTTAAAAAAAAATGAACTGCTCTTTTATAGAAGAAAAGGGGGAGCTGGGAGGACTGTTATGAACAAAAAGTCCATTGGAGTAAACTGGGAGTCAAAGTATAGTGGCTTTTCCTTGGCTGAGATGTGATAGTCTCCGGGTGGCTAGGCTGTTGGGGGAGTAGGGGGAAAACTTTCTTCCTCCTGCTGGGCTGGTAAAGCAGTGGTAAGGTAGTATCCGTCTGCAACCTACCCCTCTTCCTGGTGGGTCTGCAACTCACCAAGACTGGGGGGCATGAGAGCTCCCCCTGCTGGTTCCTGACTTCGATTTAAACAAGGTTTCCTTTTATTAATTTTTATAAGGGTCAGTTAGAGGCCTTGCGGAGAATGATGACATTTTCTAACTGCTAAATGGAAGAGGAGCTGACCATCATCAGGTAAAAAAAAAATATATATATATATATATATATTCAAAGATGGGTAAAGTTATAATTGAAGATTATAAGTTGAAAGTGGTTCTGATCTGCTTACTGCTTGGTTTTTCCCTTGGAAAGGAAGGAAGCAAAGAGGCCAGCGCTGGTTTGGCTCAGGGGGGTGCAGGGCAAGCTCGGAATAACAGTAGGACGCCAGCCTGGAGCTGCCCTGGTGAGAGAGTCCTTAAAGTGATAGTCCAACAGACCACAGATTAGAGAAGAAAGGAAATGTGGCCGAGACAGGTAGATAGAGGGAACAGGTATTTCAGAGTTCCTCTTAGGGGGAGGGTTAGGGGTTGTAGAAGTAAAGGAGCAAGAGCAGTAAGGATGGGGTTTGTGGTCCGAGTGGGCTTTTAGAGTTTTAGATTTTAGAGGTGGAGTTAGGTCCAACATGTGACCATTAAAAAACAATAACCTCTGGGGGAAAAAACAAACAAAAAAAACAAACAAAAACAATAACCTTTGATATGAGGTACAGAGGACAGAAATCATTTAGAGAAACATCTTGGCCCAGAAGCCTGAAACTCAGGGGTGCCTGGCTGGCTCCGTAGAGCGCGTGATTCTTGATCTCAGGGTCATGAGTTCGAGCCCCATGTTGGGCATAGAGTTTACTCAATAAAAAAGAAAAGCAAAGTAGAAGAAGACTAAAATTAAGGGGAAAGTGTTGCACTCAGTAAGAATGAGTCCCTAGCCCATGGACCAAGACAACCTGATGCAGCCAGGCTCCTGTTCGTTCGTTATTATACCTACATGACATCAGCCATTCATGTCATCCAGCGGCTTTCCCTTGTGCCAATTCTGTGCTCACCCTAGTAATCCGACTGGAATCTGGCTTCCCCCGGGGATTTTGCAAATAGGACAAAAATGTATTGCTTAGCAACACTATTTGGTCATGATAATTATAGGTCTACTGGTTAATTAACAAACAGGCATTTTAGGTTTTTATCTATGGATTTGGTCAGAGTCAGGCTCCCAGACCCAAACACCTCTGGATACCCCAGCAATTGAATTTCAGAGCCTACAAAGCTATGTATCATCCCCTGGAGAGTGGCACAAAATACTGACACCACTCGCAGTTAGATTAGGGTGACACCAGCCCTTCTTGAGGTCATGCTTCTGTGGTCTATGTCCCTCCCACAAATCCATCACTGATTTCTGCATGCCACCTAAGCAGGAATAACATTCATACTCTCTTTCTTTCTTTCTAACCAGAGCGTACAGACCAAAATTAAACTAACGAAGTTGTGGTGATTTGTTCTATGATACCATATCAATGTATAACTATTACACACCTGCAAGCCCGTGTGGCACTTATAAAAGATACAGGGCAAAGATTGGGAAGGAAAAAGCCTCTCTGGTCATAAAACGGTAAGGAAATGAACAGGTTCATTGCCATGCCAGTGTGGTAAGGTTAATGATTTGGTAACAAGGTCAGAGTCAAGTAAGTGTGCGGCTGAAATCTCAGTTGGGCTCCACCTCCATGACCTATGCTGTGCAAATGAGCCTTTCTAGAGCTGTAACTATTGCTGATACCACTGAAGCTAAGTACGCATTATATTGAATAGCATGCCCCTGGTACAGGAGAATAAAGTAAATCTATCTTCTACTCTCCTTGTAGATATATTTGTTGGGGCTATTCTTCCTCTTCCCCTTGAAGCAGTTTCTGTGGCTTTTCTAATTATTCTCCTATAAAGCCAAAGTACCCTGACCAATTTTTTTAAACTATTTATTTAAGTAATCTACGCACCCAATGTGGGGCTTGAGCTCACGACCTCCGAGATCAAGAGTTGCGCACTCTTCTGACTGAGCCAGCCAGGCGCCCCTGGACAGTTTTTCACATGTCGACTTCATGTACTAGCTCAGGCTTTGAACTTCATGTTAAGCCGGAGGCTCTCCTCCCATTGCTCCAACTCTGGCTGATTGCCAGATGGCAGCAGCTTCTCTTTTTCTCCCTCTTTGGGCTTTTACTCTTCCACTTCTGTCTTACTATCTGTGTTTCTAATGTTTCCAGAAAAATTATTAGGGAGCAGGGAACTTATTCCTTGCAGCGTTATGCTTAACTTGTTGGCACTCTTTGGAACTGCCAGACAATTAAAGCTTTCTCTTTCTCTAGTGAGTGCTTTTATGAGTTCTGTGATATCTCTGATAAGCCAAGGTACTCCAGAAAATAGCATTTGCCCCAGAAGTTTCAAGCAGACTCTAAGAAAGGGACTGCTGAGAGAGGTGTGTGCAGGGCTAATGGGCTACAGAAGGGGCGAGGTCACAGTGGAAAGCTGTTACTACTCCAGGTGTGAGAGGACAAGGGAAGGGAACAGTGGCACTAGAACCCAGAAAGAGCTGAGGTTATGAGCAAAGAGCCACTTGGGCAGAGTGTAGTCCTGGAAGGATGCAAACACTGCCAATGGCATAATACCAATGCAGGGAGGCAGTGGGGAAGAAATACCTAGAACTTCCCCCAGTTGGTCTCTGATTTCCTGCCAGTGCTTACATTGGCCAAACCCAACTGGAAGCTAGCCAGCAATAGAGCCCAAGTAATAGAGTTCTCCAGGGGACAGCCTCCTGGGGACAATAAAGGATCTAGGTGAACAAACAAAATAACCGATACATCCCCATCACGGGGATGTCTCACCTCCATGTCCCCTGATGAAGGTGAGCACTTCTTTGTTATAAGTTGCTTACTCTTTGCTAACCCTCTAGGAATTAATCCTGCAAAGCTACCACTCTCCTATGTAGAGAACCACAGAAAATCCTCACATATCCTGTTATACATAATATTTACTATTCACTGAGCTACATGGAGCCAGGCGTTGTGCTAAGATGCCCTATCTGTGTTCTCTTTAAACCTCATACGTGGAAGCAGATAATATCTAACCAAAAAGAATGACTGAGAGGAGGGAGAGAGAGGCCGACCCAGACTGGTCAAGTGACTCACTCAAGTCTCAAAACGGTCTTTCTGTACCAAATTGTCTCTAGAAACAGCAAATACACTTCTTTATTTGTTATCATGTGTTTTGCCCTTTACCCCTCTTTCTCATCCTTGGAATTGGCATCAGTATATTTAGCTTGGACATTGCAAGCAGCTGACCTTGGCTCTGTGATCTGAGATTTCCGCTGGGAATTGCTCTACGTCAAGCTGGTGAAAGAAACCAAATCCCATGTGCCCTCCTTAATTAGCTGGCTCATGCTTTCAGCTCACTGGATGTTTTATTTGGAGTCCTTTAAGGAACAACTGCTCTTCTTCTCCCCTGAGTGAGGGTTCTTTCATGCATTTAGACGTAATTTTTAAAGGGTATCTCCCAAGGGGTGTAAACAACATATGCTATAGTTATTTCATTCTGGAAAATTCTGAAATGGAAAATTCGGCTTTGCAAAGAGATTGGTTTTCATCACACACCGTCTTCTTTCCTGATCAGAGCGTTAGGAGACCTGAATCTGGGCCTATTCGTTCAGCTGGGGGAACACGGCAGGGCCAGCCCGGACTGAACACAGCCTGTGTTCCGCTTAGAATAATGCTCCCCTGGGGCTATTCCTAGTGTGGAGTGATTCTTCACTGGCAACCCTCTTCCGGTATCTTAATTTCACCAAGACATGTTCTGCAGGAGCAAAGCAGCCTTACCTTGACTACCAGGTATGAATGAGGAACCCACCTATGGTGACAGTGGTTAAACCAGCTGGTTGGCCCTAGAACCCTCTATCTAAACAGCCTCTTTTTAAGTCTGTCCCTTTAGTAAGACTTACAGAGTTTCACTCTGAGCATTATTAAACACAAATTGAAGCTTTCTTTCTTTTCTTTTCTTTTTTTTAAAGAAAATGTGTTTTATTTGATTTAATAAGTAAACCTGGCTGGCTCAGCATGCAACTCTTGATCTCAGGGTCATGAGTTTAAGCCCCAAGTTGGGCGTGGAGCCTACTTAAAAAAAAAAAAAAAAAAAAAAAGAACTAGGACTACTTCTTTCTGTAAAGACAGTATTAGTTCCTTACAAATTAGTTTTACTGAGATGTAATTTACACAAGAAAAGTCACCCATTTTAAGTGTATAGTTTGATAAGTTTTGACAAATGTAGATAGTCCTGTAATCACGACGCTAACAAAGATAGAGAAATTTCCATCACCTTCTTGCCAGCTTGCAGTCACTACCCCCCCACCCCCACCCCAAGCCCAGGCAACTACTGATCTGTTTTCTTCAACGGTGGCTTTATTTTTTTTTAAGATTTTATTTATTTATTTGACAGAGATAGAGACAGCCAGCGAGAGAGGGAACACAAGCAGGGGGAGTGGGAGAGGAAGAAGCAGGCTCATAGCGGAAGAGCCTGATGTGGGGCTCGATTCCATAATGCCAGGATCACGCCCTGAGCCGAAGGCAGACGCTTAACCGCTGTGCCACCCAGGCGCCCCCAACAGTGGCTTTAGAAACAGAAATTCTTTGACCAGCATAATGCTGTGAGATTCACCAATGTCTTTGCTTGCATTGGCAGTCCATTCCATCTTACTGGCGAGTAGTATCCCATTACAAGGAATGGAACTGGGTTTTGTGATTTTTTTTTAATCAAAGATTTTATTTATTGGAGAGGGAGAGGGAGACAAGCAGACCCCCTGCTGAGCAGGGAGCCCGACACAGAACTTGATCCCAGGACCCCAAAATCATGACCTGAGCCGAAATCAAGAGTCAGTTGCTTAACCAACTAAGCCAACCAGGCGCCCCATGATTTTTTTTTTATCACAATTTGTTTATGCATTCATCAGTTGGTGGACGTTTGGATTATTTCCAGTTTGGGGCTATTTTGAATAAAGCTCTTGCGAACATCTGAGTATAAGTCTTCAAGTGGACAAATGTTTCATAGCTCTTGGGTAAATATTTAGTATAGAGATTGTTGGGATGCATGGTAAGCGTGTTTTAACTTTATTTTTCGAAAGTCCAACTGTTTTTCAAAGTAGCAGTCACTTCATATCTGTGCCAAAAATTAGTATTGAAATTTATCATTCCAGTGGTCTGTAGTGTTATCGTGGTTTTAATTTGTGTTTCCCTACTGAATAATGATGTTGAGCATATTTCCATGTGCTTATTTGCCAGGTTTTTTAATGGCAAAATGTCTGTTCTAATATTTTTTCCCATTTTAATTGCATTGCTTAACTTAATTGTAAAATACATATACAAGTTTTTTTTATAAGACATGAATTTTGTAAATATTTTCCCTGTGTGACTTGCTGTTAATTTTTTTTTAAGATTTATTTATTTCTTTGTCAGACAGAGAGAGAACACAAGTAGGGGGAGCAGCAGGCAGAGGGAGAAGCAGGCTCCCTGCTGAGCAAGGAACCTACATGGGACTCATTCCCAGGACCCTGCGATCATGACCTGAGCCAAAGGCAGACGTTTAACCGACTGAGCCACCCAGGCGTCCCTTGCCATTAATTTTCTTAACAGTGTCTTTGGAAGAGCAAACCGGATGAAACCCAGTTTATTAATTTTTCTTTTTGGGGTTCATGCTTTTGTGTTCTACCTAAGAAAACATTCCCTAACCCAACACTGCAAAGATTTTCTCCCTTGTTTTCACCTAGCAATTTTATAATTTTAAAGCGTTTTTATTTATGATGCATTTCAGGTCAACTTTTATGAATAGTGTAAAGTAAAGGCCAAGTTCTTTTTTTTATATGTATATATTTTCAAGTTGATCCAGCACCTTTAAGACTATCCTTTCCTGCACTGAACCTTGACACTTCTGTTAAAGATCAGTGACCATATATATGTGTGGGTCTATTTCTGAACTTGATAAACTATTCAGCTGCTATCATTATACGAATATTACACTGTCCTGATTACTGCAGGTGTGTTGCAGGGTCTTAAAATCAGGAAGTACAAGTCCTCCAAGTTTGTCCTTATTTCTCAATATTATTTTGGCTATTTTAAGTCCTTTGCATTTGCACATAAATTTGAGAACCAGCTGATTATTTTCTACAAAAAAGCTGCTGGGGGTGGGTGGGGGGGTGCACCTGGGTGGCTCAGTCGGTTAAGCATCTGCCTTCAGTTCAGGTCATGATCCTGGGGTCCTGGGATCAAGCCCCACATCATCGGGCTCCCTGCTCAGCAGAGAGTCTGCTTCTCCCTCTTCACCACCCCCCTCGTGTGTGTGCTCTCTCTCTCACTGTCTTTCCCTCAGATAAATAAATAAAGTCTTTAAAAAAAAACCTGCTGGGATTTTTATAGGGATTTCATTCAATCTACAGATAATTTGAGGGAGAGTGGGATTAACATTTTAAGGATATTGAGTCTGCCAATCCCTGAATAGGTGTACCTCTCCTAAAGAGGTCTTCTTAAATTTCTCTCAGCAATGTTTTATAGTTTTCAGTGGACAGGTCTTATTTTATTAAATTTGTCCCTAAGTAATTCATGTTTTTTGATGATACTTTAAATTATTGATTTTTAATTTTAACTTCCAATTGTTCTTTGCTATGATGTGACTATATAGTTTGTTATTATTCATCTTGTGTCCTACAATCTTGCCAACTCATTTATTAGTTCTAGTAGCTTTTTCGTAGATTCCTTAGAAATTCCTATGTAGACAATCATGGTCTTTGTGGCATTTTTGCTACTTATTTTCCAGTCTTTACACCTTGTATTCCTTTTTCTTGCTTTTTAAACAAGGTAGGACATCTAATACAATACTGAATAGAAGTGGTAACAGTGGGGGCGCCTGGGTGGCACAGCGGTTAAGCATCTGCCTTCGGCTCAGGGCGTGATCCTGGCGTTATGGGATCGAGCCCCACATCAGGCTCCTCTGCTGGGAGCCTGCTTCTTCCTCTCCCACTCCCCCTGCTTGTGTTCGCTCTCTCGCTGGCTGTCTCTATCTCTGTCAAATAAATAAATAAAATCTTAAAAAAAAAAAAAAAAAGAAGTGGTAACAGTGGATGGGGCGCCTGGATGGTTCAGTCAGTTAAGTGCCTAACTCTTGATTTTGGCTCAGGTCATGATCTCAGGGTCATGAGATCCAGCCCCCTGTAGAGCCTCTGTGCTCAGCGAGAGTCTGCTTGAGATTCTCCCCCGAGCCCCCTTCCTGCGTGTGCGTGCTCTCTCTCTCAAATAAATAAATCAATCTTAAAAAAAAAAAAGGTGATAAGAGTGGACAACTGCCTTAGTCAGTTTGGGCTACTGTACCAAAATACCGTAAACTGAACTGCTTCTCAGCAATAGAAATGTACTTCTCAGAGTTCTGGAGGCTCAAGTCTGAGACCATGGTTTCAGTGTGATTGGGTTCTGGTGAGAACACGCTTTTGGGTTGCAGATGGCTGACTTCTTGCAGCTCACATAGTGGAAAGAGGAAGCAAGATCTCATGGTCTTTATAAGGACACTAGCCCGGTACAGGAGGGCTCCGCCCTCAGGGCTTCATCTCACCCTAATTGCCTCCCAAAGACCTCACCGCCTAATACCATCACACTGGAGACTAGAGTTTCAATACAAGCACTCAGCCCCTAACAGCCTCCTTGCCGTGTTCATAACCGGAAGTGGAAAGCATTCAGTCTTTTATCATTAAGTCAAAGTTAGCGATAGTTGTTCGTAGATGTTCTTTATCAGATGAAGGGAATACCCTTCTTTTTGTAGCTTGTTGAAACTTGTCGTAAAGGGGTGTTGAATTCTGTGATATGCTTTTTCTGTATGTATTGAGATGCTGTAACTTTTTCCCCTTTATTCTCTCAATGCACTGGATTGATTTTTGGATGTTCAACCAACCAACCTTCCATTTCTAGATAAGCTTCACATGGTAATGATGTGTTATCCTCTTATATATGTTTCTCGGTTCAATTTCCCCATATTTCATTGAGGTTTTTGTGTCTCTTCATGAGAGATATTGGTCTGTAGGTTTTCCTTCTTATAATGATCTTGTCAGGCTTTGTTCCCAGGGTTTTGTTGGCTTCATAAAACAATCTGTTATGGAGACATATTTTATGGCTCAGCATAAAGTCTACCTTGGTGAGCATTCCATGTACACTTGAATGTGTACTTTGTAGTTGTTGGGTTATTGTTCTCTGAATGTCAATCAGGCCATTGACTAATAGGCTACTTGACAAGCGGGTTGTCAACTAGAGGCCGCTTTCAGGCAAACAGTCTTGAGCCACGGAATGTAGAAAGGGCCCGCAGCGCCCCCCTGGCTGAATACAAAGGGCCCATCGGGTGACCCACCTCAAAATATCCAGAGGCCCTGGCTAACCAATGGGCTACTTAGAACCAGGCACAGTTATCGAAAAAGGGAAAATTCCATATGTCGCCATACCTCCTCTCCTTCCCCTTTTAAAAACAACCCCCTCCCACTACCTCATTGCCCACAGCCTCTCCTCTGCAGTCCTGCCCACCGCTCCCTTGAGGTGTATTCATTGAACTTCTATCCCCTTTGCTCTGCCTCAGGTGAATTCTTTCACCTCCTGTGCTACCGGCTTGCACCGGATCAACTGCCCCACATGTGGATTTGTCCGAGATAGAATTAGTCTGGTTCACACAGTTGATAATTTAAGCTATTACGTTTATGATTTACCTTGCTCATTTCTGTTTTATCAGTTCTTTCCTTTTCCTTCTAATCACTTTCTGTTTAATTTGCTTTTTTTCCCCTAGCTTTTTAAGATGGAAGCTCAGACCATTGATTTTAAAACCTTACTTCTGGGGCTCCTAGGTGACTCCATGGGTTAAGTGTCTGCCTCTGGCTCAGGTCATGATCCCAGGGTCCTGGGATTGAGTCCTGCATCGGGTTCCCAGCCCAGCGGGGAGTCGGCTGCTCCCACTCCCACTCCCCCTGCTTGTGCTCCCACTCCCCCTGTTTGTGCTCGCTCGCTCTCTCTCTTGCACTCTCTCTCTCTTGCTCTCACCCTTTCAAATAAATAAATAAAATCTAAAAAAAAAAAAAACAACAAACCCAACTTCTCTTCTAATATAATTATTTCAGGCACTATATTACCCCCTAACCACGACTTTGGCTACATTCCACAAATTTTGATATGTTGTTTCATTCAGAATTTCAACATTTCTCTTGGAGTTTCTTCATTGACCCATAGGTTATTTGAAGATATGTTACTTAATACCCAAAATATTAGGGCTTTTTCTAAGGGGGGGGGGAGCAGAAGGAAGTGGAGAGAGAGAATCTTCAGCGGGCTCCACATCTAGCATGGAGCCCTATGTGGGGTTTGATCTCACAACCCCTGAGATGATGACTAAAACCAAGAGTTGGAAGCTTCACCAACTAAGCCACCCAGGCACCCCTTGGGCTTTTGTTTGTTTTTTAAGATATCTTATTATTTATTTCTAACTTGATTCTGCTATGGTCAGAAGCATACTCCATATGATTTCAAACTTTTGAAATTTGAGACACATCTTATGGCTCAGCATAAAGTCTACCTTGGTGAACATTCCATGTACACTTGAATGTGTACTTTGTAGTTGTTGGGGTTTTGTTCTCTAAATGTCAGTTAGGTCATTGACTAATAGGCTACTTGACAAGTTGGTTGATAGCACTGTTCAAATCTTCCATGATTTTTTAAAAGTTTTATTTAAATTCCTGTTAGTTAATACACAGTATAATATTAATTTCAGCTATACAATATAGTGATTCAACACTTACATACAACACCTGGTGGTAATCACAGCACGTGCCCTCCTTAATCCCCATCACCTATGTCACCCATCCCACCTCCCTTCTGGTAACCATCAGTTTGTTCTCTATAGTTAAGAGTCTGTTTCTTGGGTGCCTGGGTGGCTCAGTCAGTTAAGCATCTGCCCCCAGCTGGGGTCATGATCCCAGGGTCCTGGGATCAAGTCCTGAATGGGGCTCCCTGCTCCGAGAGCCTGCTTCTCCCTCTGCCTCCCTCTCTGTCATGAATAAATCAATAAAATCTTTTTTAACTTATTTTTATTTTTTAAATATTTTATTTATTTATTATGTCAGAGAGAGAGAGAGTACCAACAGGGGGAGCAGCAGGCAGAGGGAGAAGCAGGGAGCCCCACACGGAACTTGATCCCAGGACCTGGTATCAGGACCCAAGCCAAAGGCAGACACTTAACCAACTGAGCCACCCAGGCAACCCTAAATCAATAAACTCTTAAAAAAAAAAAAGTCTGTTTCTTGGTTTGTCTCTTTCTCTCTTTTCCCCCTTTCCTCATTTGCTTTGTTTCTTATATTAAACACAAAAGTAAAATCATATGGTATTTGTATGTCTCTGACTGACTTATCTCACTTGGCATAATGCTTTCTAGCTCCATTGACGTCATTGCAAATGGCACAGTTTCATTTCTTTTTGATGGCTGAGTAATATTCCATTGTGTTTGTGTGCATCTGTGTGTGTGTGTGTGTGTGTGTCTGTTTTTTATTCATTCATCAGTCAATGGACACTTTGGGCTGTTTCCTTTCTCCATATCCTTGCCAACATCTGTTGTTTCTTGTGTTTTTGATTTCAGCCATTCTGATAAGTGCGAGGTGCTATTTCATTGTAGCACTGATTTGCATTTCCCTGATGATGGGTGATGTTGAGCATCTTTTGATGTGTCTGTTGGCCATCTGTATGTCTTCTTTGGAAAAATATCTGTTCATGCTTTCTGCCCATTTTTTACTTGGATTATTTGGTTTCTGGGTGTTGAGTTTTATATGTTCTTTATAGACTAAATACTAAACCCTTTGTCAGATATATTATTTGCAAATATCTTCTCCCATTCTCTAGGTTGCCTTTTAGCTGTGTTGATTGTTTCCTGCACCTTGTGGAAGCATTTAATTTTGATGTAGTCCCAATAGTTTATTTTTGCTTTCGTTTCCCTTGCCTCGGGAGACATATCTAGGAAGTTGCTATGGCCCATGTCAAAGAGGTTACTGCCTGTGTTGTCTTCTAGCATTTTTATGGTCTTCCATCCATTTTGAATTTATTTTTCTGAATGGTGTAAGAAAATGATGGAGTTTCATTTTTTTGCGTGTTGCTGTCCAGTTTTCCCAACACCATTTGTTGAAGAGACATTCTTTTTCCCATTTGATATTCTTTTTTTTTTTTTTAAGATTTTATTTATTTATTCGACAGAGAGAGACAGCCAGCGAGAGAGGGAACACAAGCAGGGGGAGTGGGAGAGGAAGAAGCAGGCTCACAGTGGGAGAGCCTGATGTGGGACTCGATCCCGTAATGCCGGGATCACGCCCTGAGCTGAAGGCAGACACTTAACCGCTATGCCACCCAGGCGCCCCTCCCATTTGATATTCTTACCTGCTTTGTCAAAAATTTATTGACCATATAATTGAGGGTTTATTTCTGAGTTTTCTATTCTGTTCTATTGATCTATGTGTCTATGTCTGTGCTGGTACCATACTGTCTTGATGACTACAGCTTTGTAATATAACTAGAAGTCTAGAATTGTGATATCGTGATGCCTCCAGCTTTGCTTTTCTTTTTCAAGATTGTTTTGGCTATTTGGGGTCTTTTGTGGTTCCATACAAATTTTAGGATTGTTTGTTCAACACTCTGAAAAATACTGGTGGTGTTTTGATGGGAATTGCATTAAATGTGTAGATTGCTTTGGATAGTGTAGACATTTTAACAATATTTATTCTTCCAATCCATGAGCATGGAATGTCTTTCCATTTCTTTGTGTCATCTTCAATTTCTTTCATCAGTGTTTTATAGTTTTCAGAGTATAGGTCTTTCACCTCTTTAGTTAGGTTTATTTCTAGGTAATCTTATTATTTTTGGTGCAATTGTAAATGGGATTGTTTCCTTGATTCCTCTTTATACTGCTTCATTAGTGATATATAGAAATGCAACGGATTTCTGAACGTTGATTTTGTATCCTATGACTTAACTGAATTCGTTTATCAGTTCTAGCAGTTTTTTGGTGGAGTCTTTCAGGTTTTCTAAATAGAGTATCATGTCATCTGTGAATGGTGAAAGTTTGATTTCTTCCTTGCTGATTTGGATGCCTTTTATTTCTTTTTATTGTCTGCTTGCTGTGGCTAGGACTTCCAGTACTATGTTGAATAAAAGTGGTGACAGTGTACTTTCATGTCTTCTTCCTGATCATAGAGGAAAAGCTCTCAGTTTTTCCTATTTAGGATGATATTAGCGGTGGGTTTCTTATAGATGGCCTTTATTATTTTGAGGTATGTTCCCTCCAACCGTACTTGATTAAGAGTTTTTATCATGAATGGACATTGTGCTTTGTCAAATGCTTTTTCCACATCTATTGAAATGATCATATGGTTCTTATCCTTTCTTTTATTAATGTGAAGTAACACCTTGATTGATTTGTGAATATTGAGCCAAATTTGCAACCCAGGAATAAATCCCACCTGATCATGGTGAATGATTCTTTTTAAATGTATTGTTGGATTTGGTTTGCTAGTATTTTGTGGAGGATTTTTTTTGCATCTATGTTCATCAGAGATATTGGCCTATAGTTCTCTTTTTTTGGTGGTGTCTTTATCTGGTTTGAGTATTAGGGTAATGCTGGCCTCAAAATGAATTTGGAAGTTTTCCTTCCTTTTCTATTTTTTTTTTTTATAATTTGAGAAGACTAGGTATTAACTCTTCCTCCCTTCCTCCCTCCCTCTCTCCCTTCCTTCCTTCCATAGGCTTCACATGCAGCATGGAGCTCAGCCCAAGGCTTGAACTCACAACCCTGAGATCAAGATCTGAACTTAGGTCAAGAGTCAGAATCTTAACTGAGTGAGCCACCAGGTACCCTCAAGATATTAACTCCTCTTTACATGTTTGTAGAATTTGACTGTGAAGCCATCTGGTCCTGAACTTTTCTTTTTTGGGAGCTTTTTATTACTGATTCAGTTTCTTTTTGGTTATCAGTCTGTTCAAATTTTCTATTTCTTCCTGTGTCAATTTTGGTAATTTATATGGTTCTAGGAATTTATTTGTTTCTTCTAGTCTGTCCAACTTGTTGGCATATAGTTTTTCATAATGTTCTCTTATAATTGTCTGTATTTCTGTGGTGTTGGTTGTTATTTCTCTTCTCTCATTCGTGATTTTATTTATTTGTGTCCTTTCTCTTTTCTTTTTGATCGGTCTGGCTAGAGGTTTATCAGTTTTATTAATTTTTTCAAAGAACCAGCTCTTGGTTTCATTCATCTGTTCTATTGTTTTTTTAGTTTCTATATCATTTATTTCTGCTCTAATTTTTATTATTTCCTTCCTTCTGCCGCTTTAGGCTTTGTTTGTTGTTCTTTTTCCAGCTCATGTAGGTGGTAGGTTAGGTTGTTTATTTGAGATTTTTCTTGCTTCTTGAATGGGCCTGTATTGCTACCTGCTTCCCTCTTAGGACCACTTTTGCTACATCAAAAGTTTTGGACCATTGTGTTTTCATTTCATTTGTTTCCATGTATTTTTTTTTCTTCTTTGATTTCTTGGTTGACATTTTATTTAGTAGTATGTTATTTAACTGCCATTGTTTGTGGTCTTTCCAGATTTTTTCTAGCTTTGTAACATTGTGGTCAGAAAAGGTACATGGTATGGCTTTAATCTTAAATTTGTTGAGGCCTGATTGGTGGCCTAATATGTGATCTATTCTGGATAATGTTCCATGTGCACTTAAAAAGAACATGTATTCTGCTGTTTTAGAATGGAATGTTCCAAATAAATGTGTAAAGTCCATCTGGCCCAGCATATCATTCAAAGCCATTGTTTTCTTGTTGATTTTCTGTTTAGATGATCTGTCCATTGCTGTAAGTGGGGTGTTAAAGTCCCCTACTATTATTGTATTATTATCAGTTAGTTCCTTTATGTTTGTCATTAATTGTTTTACATATTTGGGTACTCTCATCTTAGATGCATAAATATTTATAATTGCTATATCTTCTTTTTGGACTGTCCCCTTTATTATGATATAGTGCCTTTCTTCAGCTTTTATTACAGTCTTTGTTTTAAAATCTAGCTTGTCTGATATAAGTATTGCTACTCTAACTTTCTTTTGACATCCATTTCCATGATTAATGTTTCTCTATTCCCTCACATTCAATCTGCAGGTGTCTTTAGCTCTAGAAGGAGTCTCTGGTAGGGGTTCCTGGGTGGCACAGTCAATTAAGCATCTTCCTTCAGCTGGGGTTGTGATCCCAGGGTCTTGGGATGGAGCGCCATGTCGGGCTCCCTGCTCAGCAGGGAGTCTGCTTCTCTCTCTCCTTCTGCTTGTGCTCTCTTGATCACTCACTCTCTCAAATAAATAAATAAATAAAAAGACTGAGTCTCTGGTAGACAGCATATAGATGGGTCTTGTTTTTAATGCATTCTGACACCCTATATGTTTTGACTGGAGCATTTAGTCCATTTACATTCAAATAAATTATTGATATGTATATTTGCCATGTTATTACTTGTTTTGTGCTTGTTTCTGGAGATTTTTTTCTGATCCTTTCTTGTCTTTCTCTCGTGTTTTGCTGTTTTTCTTTAGTGATATATTTGGATTTCTTTTTATTCTTCTCTTGTTTATTAGTGGTTTTTGATATATGGTTACCATCGGATTTGTATATAACCTCTTCTGCAAATAGCAGTCTATATAAAATTGATGGCTGTTTAAGTTTGAACCTATTCTTTTCTCCTCTCCTCCCCACGTTTTAGGTATATGTTGTATTTTATAACTTTTGTGTGTGTGTGAGTTCCTTGACTGATTTTTACAGAAATACTCATTTTTACTCCTTTTGTGTTTTCTGCCTTTATATTTTTGGTCTCTCCTTTACACTCAAAGAGTCTGCTTTAATATTTCTTGCAGGGCTGGTTTAGTGGTCACAAACTCCTTTAGTTTTTGTCTGGGAAACTCTTTATCTTTCCTTCTATTCTGAATGACAGCCCTCCTGGATAGAGTTTACTTTTTTCTTTTTCTTTTTCTTTTTTTTAAAGATTTTTATTTATTTATTTGAGGCAGGGGAGTGGCAGAGGGAGAGAATCTTCAAGCAGACTCCCTGCTGAGGAAGGAACCCAATGCAGGTCTCGATTGCACAACCCATGAAATCATGACCTAGGCTGAAACCAAGAGTCAGACACTTAACTGACCTAGCCACCCAGGTGCCTCATGGATAGTGTATTCTTGGCTGCAAATTTTTCCCATTCAGCACTTTGAATATATCATTCCACTCTCTTCTAGCTTGCTTAAGTTTCTATTGAAAAACTCCTGCTAGTCTTATGGGCTTTCCCTTATAAGTTATTGACTTCTTTTGTCTTGCTGCTTTTAAGATTTTTTCTTTATCACTACAGTTTGCAATTTAATTACAATATATCCTGGTTTGGCCCTGCTTTTGTCGATTTTGATGGGAGTTCTCTGTGCCTCCTGGTTCTAGACGTCTGTTTCCTTCCTCAAATTAGGGGAGTTTTCAGTTATTATTTCATCATATAAATTTTCTGCACCATTTTCTCTTCTTCTTCTTCTGGTATTCCTATAATACCAATGTTATTACACTTGATGGAGTCACTGAGTTCCCTAAGTCTATTCTCATTTTGCATAATTCTTCTTTCTCTCTTTTGTTCACTTTAATTTCTGTTACTTTGTCTTCTAGGTCATTAATTCGTTCCTCAGCTTCTTTCAGCCTGTTTTTCTCTGCATCAGCTGTGTTTCTGATCCCATTTATTGCAATCTGCATCTCTGATTCTTTTTTAACTTTTTATCTCTGTTGTTAAGGGTGTCACTAATGTCTTCTATTCTTTTCTGAAGTCCAGTGAGTATCCTTATGATCATTGCTTTAAATTCTCCATCAAGCATGTTACTTATTTCTCTTTCACTTAGATCTCTGGCCATGGCCTTGTCTTGTTCTTTCATTTGGGATAAATTCCTCTGTCTTCTCATTTTATCAAAGTCTCTGCTTGCCTTTCTGTGCTGGGAAAGCCAGTTATGTCTCCTGCTCCTGCAAGTATTGGCCTTATGAAGAAGATGTCATGTAGTCTCTAGGGCCTGGAGCTTCAGGGAGCATCACTGGTGTATGCTACATGCACTCTGCTGTTGTTGTTCTTTTTTTTTTTTTTAATAATAATTTTTTATTATGTTATGCTAGTCATCATACAGTACATCCTTAGTTTTTGATGTTGCACTCTGCTGTTGTGTCCTGGCTGTTCTATTCTTAAGGCCCAGCCATCTGGAGAGGTTCTCCTTGCTTGCTCTGGGCAGTGTTTGTCCCTGGCTTGCTCTGGGCAGTGTTTGTCCCTGTGGTGAGTTTTAACTAAGTGTGCTCTGGTCTGCTTGTGAAATGAGACCCGTCACCACCTCCACTGGAACTGGGTCCTGCAAAACTCTCTGGTCAGGAGATGAGGTATGGGTAGGGGTTTGTGTTAGTCTTCTGGGGGAGGGGCCGGCCATGTTGGGACTGAGGCAAGCCTGATTGAGAAGGGCAGTTCCACCAGAGCACAGTGGGTTGGGGTTTGGTACAAGTAAGTTAGGCAGCCAGTGTCAGCACTGCTCTGCTTCCTGCATGTGGCTCTGTAATTATGCTAAGGGGTGGGGATGGGGTAAATGA
Source organism: Ursus arctos (assembly GCF_023065955.2). Classification (NCBI taxonomy): domain Eukaryota; kingdom Metazoa; phylum Chordata; class Mammalia; order Carnivora; family Ursidae; genus Ursus; species Ursus arctos. Next base: position 9,950,801 of record NW_026622852.1, read on the forward strand.
CACCAGCCAGCTCCTTTGTTCTCAGGGAGACATCTTAGGGAATGCTGCCTCTCAGGGAGGAACTCCCAGAAGACTGAATAATCTCCCCACTATGTGCCCCAGGCACTCATCAGATAGCTGTCTCCACACTGTCTGCTCCTGGGTTATCTGCCTGCCTTCTCTCCAAGAGAAGCATAGTATTGTATCCCAGCCAATCCCACTGATCTTTAAAACTTCAGGCTTTAGGGGCACCTGGGTAGCGCAGTCGTTAAAGCGTCTGCCTTCCGCTCAGGGCGTGATCCTGGCGATCTGGGATCGAGTCCCACATCAGGCTCTTCCGCTATGAGCCTGCTTCTTCCTCTCCCACTCCCCCTGCTGTGTTCCCTCTCTCGCTGGCTGTCTCTCTGGCACATAAATAAATAAAATCTTTAAAAAAAAAAAAAAAACAAAACTTCAGGCTTTAAGCCTCACTGGTTGTAAAAACTCACACAATTCAGCCTCTTTCATTTTTGAAGCCAGTGACTATGGGGAAATGTTCTTGTGTGTTCCCCTGTGTGCTCCTCTCTCTCTCTCTCTCAAATAAATAAATTAATTAAATCTTTTTTAAAAAACAAAAATTAAAAAAAATATCTCCAAGTATAACTGTGAACTCATCTACTTCTTTCTTTCACTTTTTGCTTTGCTAGGTTTTGCAGAGTCTTGCGTGTGTGCATGCATCCCAAACTCAGCCAAGGAGCCAAGGGAACTACCACCTGAATATTTCTGTCTCCTCTGTCCTCCCCTGGACCCCTACTACAGTGTCTCCTCTTTGGTTCCTTGTCCCACAAATTCCTTCCTTCTCAGCTTCTCCAGAAGCCCCTTGCTCTTGACTTAGGCTCTGTGTTCTACAGTCTGGAGAATGTCCACAGGCATAAATCAGAGGCAAACTTGGAGCACACATCACTTATTTTCCTCCTTTCATGCTTTATAGCCCATGCCCCCTGTTGCCCAATGCCTGAAAACAGCTGTTTCATTTATTTTATCCAGCTTTAGAATTGTTTATGGTGGAAGGGAAAGTATAGAACCAGTTAATCCTTCAGATTGTAAGTTATGTAATAACATTTAAATGCTGTATATTATTACCAGCAGAAGTTAATGCTATGTTTATGTTTAAGGGTTGGTTTGTTTGTTTTTGGTTTTGCTTATTAAATGTAACATCTTTTAATAGCAAAACTAAAGCAAATTCTGAGGAAGACAAAGAAGAGAAAGCATAGCTTGCTACTAGTTCCAAGTTGTCACCCAACAATTAGACTCCATGATTCAACATGAGCAGCCATACAGGATAGTGACTGAGTGGAAAATGGGTTATAGAATCAGACAAATCTGAATTCAAATCCTACCCTCACCACTAGTGCCCTGGGTAACTTTGTATAAGATATGAATTTTCTCCAGACCTTGGTTTTTTGGGGCTTGGCTTTTTGTTTTGTTTTTTAAGATTTATATATTTGAGAGAGAGAGAGAGCACACACATGAGCTTGCGGGTAGGAGGGGCAAAGGGAGAGGAAGAGAATCTCAAGCGGACTCCCCACTGAGTACAGAGGCTGACACAGGGCTCGATCTCATGACCCTGAGATCATGACCTGAGCCAAAATCAAGAGTTGATCAATCAGTCGCTTAACCAACTGAGCCACCAAGGCACTCCTAGACTTTAGTTTTAATATCTCTAAAGCAGAGATTAATAATAGTGTCAACAAGCCCTCTTGTTCAACTATAGACCTCAACGGTTATTTCTTATCATACTTTCTTGAGACATTGAGGAAGATGTTTTACAATGATTGGAACATTCCAACTCCCAGGCCAGAAAAGCCCTGATAGCAACAGAATGCCTAGAAGACCACACCCCTTTTCCACACCTCTTGCCCTGCCCATCATGTGCTGAACACATACCGACCCCCACCTGTGATCAGTTGCTCTCTGCCTGCTCTCTTGAACCTACCCCCCTAAACATCTTCCTATAAAGACCCTAGGTATCCATCTCATCAGCAAAGAGGTCAGTTGTTAAGGCCAGCCACTCCCCTGGCTGTCAGCACCCAAAATCAATTTCTCCCTTTCTCTTTTCCAAACCTTTATCTCTTGAGTTATTGGCTTCTCTTGAAATGAGTTTATCTGAGTCTGTTTGGCAACAGTGTTGGCAAACCCAGCCAGGAGCCATGCTTTTGATTTGTCCAGCCCCCTTGGAACCTGGATGGATCAGTTGGCCACAGCAGTGCACCGGGAATAGCCCATTCATTTCCCGAGTTAGTGGCTATGATAGATCATTGGGCAACGAAAGTACCTATTTCCTAGGATTGTCTAGAAGACTAAATGTACCAAATACAGTGCCTGGGACTTAGAAGCACTTGATAAGTGATTGTTTCTGCTTTCAGCAAATTAATTTAGTTTACGTGGAACTTAGTTCTGTTCCTTATTTTTTACCCCTTCCTACCTACCAAACAAACAAAAGCCCACTCACACAAGGGTGTTTGTGTGTTGGGAAGTTGTAGAGTTGTATAAGATTTTGTTCTATTGGCCTCACCCTGTTGATAGTGATGCTATCTGCTAGGAATGTCTGGGGCACTCACCGTTGCCCACACTACTTGTGGTGAACCCCTATCGGAGCCAATATTGTGGCTGGACTGTCCCTGGTGGTTCTTACTGTGATTGCAGGATGTACTGAAGCAAAAAAAACATCAGGAAACTTTGCAAAACAAGATGTATTACAAATCTGAGAGGGTACATGGCATGTCTGAAGGCCACACAGCAAGGTCACAGGTAGCAAGACGAGGCAGGAGGGAGGGAGCAAACAAAGATCTGGGGCTCTGCCTTTATTAGGGTGGAAGGTGGGGTGCCTACAGTTTTGAGGTTCACTCTGTTGGTGAATTTAAACCATAAGAGCAGGAAGTAGGGTGCAGGAAGGGGGAAGTGGCGTCCCCTGAGTGGTCAGTTATCTGGGTTACCTAGGGCTTTCTCATAGGAAACTTCACAGGTGGGGCCAACAGAGTTTTTTGTACCTGGTTGTTTTACTCATAGCTGTGACAGAGCTGGAAATATGTCTGTCCCAGAGCGCTACCTTTGAAATGGATGCTTCAGCAATCAAAAGCTTAAAGGGAGGCACTCATATTATGATCAGAAAGCTTAATGTCAGGCACTTAGAATACAGATTTCATCACAGAAAACTAACACTATAAAACCGAATATTAGCTACACTCCACTCTTAAAAAATTCCTTCAATCAATTTCAGGGGTCTTGAGCTCCAGCCCATGACTCTGTTACTGAGCCCTTACTCCACTCTCTTTTATCAACCTCTCCACCTCCAAATTTCTGTTCTTTTTCTAGTGCGCAGGAGTTTAAACCACACTTTCTACCCATAAAAGTCTTTCCCAATACAAAAACCACTTTTCTCAGGATAGGCTGGTGATGGGTAGTAAGGAGGGCACGTATTGCCTGGTGCACTGGGTGTTATACGCAACTAATGAATCATCGAACTTTACATCAAAAACGAGGGATGTACTGTATGGTGACTAACATAATATAATAAAAAAACATTAAAAAAAACCACCACTTTTCTCTCAACAGGATTTTTTTCTCTGCTGCTGATGTAGTAACTTTTTTCACACGCAGTTACATTTGGTTTACATTTTGGAATTCTAAATAAGAATTTCAATTTGAAAAATGATAGTTACTCCTAAAAATAGGGGAGAAATTTTTAAAGTAACTTTTATGGCTCAATCCTAAAATGTAAAGAAGGCAGCCTGTCCCCTGCCTGAGAAACTGTTGTGTGAACCAGATTAACACCCCTGTTAGACAAATTGGCCACAATGTCAGCTCTGTGACCTGAAACCTTTTGGAGCACAGGCCGGGCCTTCCACATTCTTTTTTTTTTTTTTTTTAAGATTATTTATTTATTTATTTGACAGAGACAGCCAGCGAGAGAGGGAGCACAAGCAGGGGGAATGGGAGAGGAAGAAGCAGGCTCCTAGCGGAGAAGCCTGATGTGGGGCTCGATGCCAGAACGCCGGGATCACGCCCTGAGCCGAAGGCAGACGCTTAACCGCTGTGCCACCCAGGCGCCCCCGGGCCTTCCACATTCTTTCTTTTTGTTTAACCACACCCTTAAGTCCACCCTCAGGGCATAGCATCCTTGATCCGCTCTGGAGATAGCAGTTCTTACAGGAGATGGGGTTTTGGAGATGTACTCATCTTGCAGCTGCCCAAGACAGCTTTTGTCTGTAAGTCCCCTTAACAAACCATCCCTTGTCAGCCTTTTTCTTCAGACTTCCAACTCCTTTGGCCTTTGGAGGTCATTTTGCATATACCTCCCTTTCATGGAATATAACTGCGTAGGTAAGTTCAAAGTTTCCTGAGAATGCCAGACCATACTGATCCGGTATTTAGTTCTGCTTCCTTGAATCATACATCATGTGAAAAAGTTAGCAAAGGAATAAAGAAGCAGGTCAAGAGTACACCAAAATCTTTACAGAGGCCAACAAAATATGGCACCATTTTGTGGAGCCATAACTAGAGAGCTAATAGAAGTTCTCTAAAGCAGAAGTGATTTTTAGTGGCTTCGAAGGCTATGAAGTCAGAGGCAAGGCATTTTTAGAACAATGAAGAGCCTCCATTGTAAGCTAATTCAATCTCCTCACTTTACAGGTGAGTAAACTAAGCCACCGCCTAATTAATAACACAGCTGATCTCAGAGTTGAGGTTTCCTGACTTCCAGTGCATTCCATAGTCCATGACATCATGGCTGCTGTATGGTCCATATCAATACAGGCCTCCAGGTGCATGTGATGAGAACCGCAAGAATCTAGAAATTGCTATGAAGAGGGGAAAATGAGTGTCGGGTCTGAGAAAACTTTGTTCATATTACTATGCCTTCTGCTATAGCCTGAATGTTTGCACACCCCCAAATCCATGTGTTGGAAGCTCCCCCCTCCAAAGTGATGGTATTAGGAGGGGGAACCCTGGGGAGGACTAGGTCCTGACAGCAAAGCCCTTATGAATGGGATTGGTGCTGTTATGTAAGAGGCCTCAGAGGGAAAGTTTTCTCGCCATGTGAAGTTAACAGTAAAAAGATGACTATCTGGGAAGTGGACCCTTGCTAGATACCAAATATGCTGGTGCTGTGATCTTGGACTTCCCAGCCTCTAGAGCTGTGACAAATAAATGCTCATGGTTTAGAAGTCACCCATTCTGTGGTATTTTTTAGGATTTTAGTTATTTATTTGGAGGGGGTGGAGTGCAGAGGGAGAGTGAGAGGAAGAAGCAGACACCCCGCTGAGCAGAGAGCCCACGTGGCGCTTGATCCCAGGACCCTGGGATCATGACCTGAGCTGAAGGCAGATGCTTAACCAACTGAGCCACCCAGGCGCCCCTCTGTGGTATTATGTTATGGCAGCCCCATAGGGGCTAAGGCAGCTTATCTTCCTTGGCCTAAGTTAACTCATCTATAAAAAGAGGACTAACCCTTCCCTCAAGTGGCTATTTTGAGGATATTTTTAAATGTAACAATGCATATGAGATCACTGTCACTATGTCTGGGCACAAATGAACACTAGTATCCTCCCTTTTCTAGGAACACTAGCATTCAAGTTGGATTCAAGGCCAAATAACATGAACAAAAAATCCCAACAAGCACCCATAGTTGAAAGACAATGAAATACGTAAGCATTTTTTGGTACACTTTGTCGGGATCGAGGTAGGCTGGGCCTGTCCTTCATAATGTCAGTTGGCACTAACGAGTGAAGAGAAATGCCTAGGTAACTTCTCTGAGATCTGCGTGGAGCAATGGTGCATGCCAGGTCCAGCCTGGTTTCCAGTCTGTACATCCTTCTTAGTGGCTTCCCACTCATATGCCAAGCTCAGGCTCAGTCCTCTTCTAGTTCCCAGAACCAATCTTGACCTGGGGCCAGATGTGCTCAGATGACTCCAACTCCATATTTGGCTGCCAGTCTAATTCTGACCTATTGCCCAAGTCCTGATGGCCGGACTTTTGTGTGTGCTTCTGTTGGATTCCTGGCCCTACTGACCTGATTTCTACTTGTCCCTGACCTCTTTATCGTTTTGCTGTCCACACCTGATAGGAAGCCTACTATCTTGTCACCTTGGCTTCTCTTGCAGCCAAAAATTGCAATGGCTGGGGCGCCTGGGTGGCACAGCAGTTAAGCGTCTGCCTTCGGCTCAGGGCGTGATCCCGGCGTTCTGGGATCGAGCCCCACATCAGGCTCCTCCGCTATGAGCCTGCTTCTTTCTCTCCCACTCCCCCTGCTTGTGTTCCCTCTCTCGCTGGCTGTCTCTATCTCTGTCAAATAAATAAATAAAATCTTTAAAAAAAAATTGCAATGGCTGTCTGGAACATCATGGTTTCCCAGAAGGCCATGCGTATGTTACCATGCCATCATCTTGTACTTAAGCTACGTCTAAATGATCTGAGGAGAGGGAGCAGTGACCTAACAGGTTCTTGCCTGCAAACTCTGAGAACTTAGAGACAGAGCATGGTAGGAGCTGAGTCACCCCTGGCAAAGTTCAGGAGAAAAGCCCACAAGCTCTTCCTGTTTCTGAAGGACCAACCCTGTGACTTCCTTGCCCGAGACTTGCCTTTTAGCTTTGCCTTCTCTTGTGAGCTTGCACAATTAATCTAATTTCTGCCTAAGTGATAGAAGATCAGTTTCCGGTGCTTGCCTCCATATGAGCCATATCCAGTACACATCTCAGCTGTTGACTATTTACCTGAATGCAGTGGGCTCTGCAGTGAGTCCAGGACTTCTCCTTCAGACAACTGGCCCAGCCAGGCCAAATCTAAAAGCATAAAAATACACACTAGCATTTCACATTGATATTTGCCCCAGCTTCTCCATAGGATCATAATTTTTGGAACTTACTCTAGTAATAGCAATTTCTTTGATCATATTCATTTATTCTTCTACCCATCCATCCATTCATCCATCTGTATGGAACATCTACTGTGCACAAAGCACTGTCCATGGTTCTGAGGTTACAAATATAGCAGATTGGGGCACCTGAGTGACTCAGTCGGTTGAGGCCCCAACTCTTGATCTCAACTCAGGTCTTGATCTCAGGGTCTTGAGTTCAAGAGCCTACTTAAAAGATATCTAACTATCATCTATCTGTCTATCTGTCTATCTCTCTATCTATCTAGCATTCCTGTTTTTCAACATCATAGACCAGTGAGGGTAACTGCCTTACCGATAAATAATCTCAGTACAAAGGGCTAAGGACTATAACGAAGGTACAAACATGGACATTGCTTTCCCATTGTTGGGAACAAAAGGTTGTCTTCACAAAAGGGGTCAGAAAGTCTTCACAGAGTAGCTAATGTTTAAAATGAGTATTGGAGAAAGAACGAGATCACCAAGAGAAGAACGGTAGTACTGCTTTAAGAAAACACTGTAAGAATGACAAATTTGTTAACTATTTAACTTTGCAATCCCATTTTGGGGACTTATCCTACAGAAATATATGTACTTGTAACAAATGACTTACATATAAGATTAAGAATTGCAGCATTGTTGGTAAGAGTTTGAGATTAAAAGCCATCCACATGTTAATTAATGAGCACTGTTTAAATAAATACGGTAGATCCACTTGGTGGAAGACTATACAGCTGTAAAAAAGAGTGAGGAAGCTCTCTATTTAAGAAAGCTCTCTATTATAAGAGATCTTTTTTTTTTTAAGGTTTTTTTATTTATCTGAGAGAGAGCATGAGCAGGGAGAGGGGCAGAGGGAGAAGGAGTGGGAGAAGCAGACTCCCTGCTGAACACAGAGCCTGACGCAGGGCTCAATCCCAGGACCCTGAGATCATGACCTGAGCAAAAGGCCGTGGCTTAACTGAGTCACCCAGGCACCCCTAATATGGGAGATCTTTAAGATACAGTGTTAAGTTAAAAAAAAAAAGTAACATTTAGAATAGTAATGTCTTGTTTTAAATGGGGTAAAAGAAGAATACACATTCATATTCACATTTACATGAAAAATCTGTACACATAACATACATCTGATAAAAGTGGTTACTATTGGGTCTGGGGATAGTGGAAAGGGTGAGAATGAAACTTTTCATTGAACACTTATTTTTTTTAACTAAAATATTATCTATTAAAAATGTAAATAATTTTTCAAAGAATACATTGCAAGGAAACACTGCAGTTGGGTATAGGGCTCAGAAGACTACTTTTTTTTTTTTTTAAACTGCTCCATAAGTCAGAAACTTTCTGGCAAAAGGAAATCAAAGGAGCATGTCTTATTTCATCTCCCTCTTATGTGGGTAGTAATACTCTAACAGCAATTGCATAATATAAGAATAGGCACCTTTAAAAACACAAACATGAGTGGAGACTTATGGCTGGTGAGAAAGCAAAACATTGTTGGCAGGGAGGCCTACCATCTAGATTTGGAAGCAGAATTTTGATTCCTTCTTATGTGGGTGTATTCATTCAATTTAAACAACATGCCTCCTGCCTTATTCCCGAAAGGATGTGAAGGCTTTTCATTTAAAACACTGGCAAAATAAAACAAATAAAACTGTATACCCTAAAGTCATCTTCCAATTAAAAAAAAAATGCACTGAAATTTTGAGCTTTAGAAGCCTCCCTCCCTTGTGGAGAGTGTAGGATACAAGGCTAAAAAGTCTTAACTCACTCCAGGCAATAGGCTAGTGAATGTCATCAGACAGGGCTTGTTTGGTTTTTTTGAAAGATTTTATTTATTTATTTATTTATTTATTTATTTATTTATTTTTGAGAGGTTGGCGAGCATGAGTGGGGGGAAGGGGCAGAGGGAGGAGCAGGCTCCCCACCAAGCAGGGAGCCTGATGCCGCACTTGATCCCAGGACCCCAGGATCATGACCTGAGCCGAAGGCAGATACTTAACTGACTGAGACACCCACATGCCTCAGACAGGCTTTTTATATATTTTTTCCATCCTTTCAAGCCTTGGTGCACCCCTCGTTAAAAGAAGAACAGTAGTCCCCTCTTAGCCATTTCATACCACCTGATTATTATAAAATTCATTCAGACGTTCAAATGAAAGAAGATATAATTAAGTAGAACCAGTGTCATTCAAATTACAGTGTCCCCTAACATTTGCCATTACCTGGTAATGAGATTTCAGTCCTCAATCTAATAGTTTCAAAAGCTTTGTTTTCAGTTCCCCAAAAGATGGCCAGATTTGAGGGGATTGGATCATTGTAGCAAAATTCAGGAGAATCTTGGTTGTTGTAGACAGCTGTTGTTTTTGTCTGCCCATTATTGACTGCTTTTTTTTGGAAATTACTCTTTTCTGGTCCACTTGCCAACTCTGATTTGGATTTCGGTGGAGCCATCATGCACAGTATCTAATCATGTGACCACAGGGTGACCTACATCTGACCAAACATCGTAGCTCATTCCTCTAGCACCAGTCATGGGTTCAAAGGAATGGGACACTCTGTGGTGGGCATGCATTCCAAGGCAAGATGAGAGGGGGCCTTACCTCTCAGATCACAAGAGCTGGGAAGATATAAATATGGCAGCCAGCAGCCATATAAACTATATGTGATTATTACAAAAGTTGGAAAGCTACTTAAATTTTTTTTAAAGTCATTTGGGTTGTTGCCACATGTGTGATTAAAAAATGTCTAGTGCTATGATTTTGCTTTACAATTAAAAAAAAAAAACCCCAAAACATCATGGGGGGTTGCCTGGGTGGCTCATTTGGTTAGGTGCCTGGCTCTTGGTTCCAGCTCAGGTCATGGTCTCAGGGTCCTGGGATCCAACCCCACATCAGGCTCTGTGCTCAGCAAGGAGTCTGCTTGGGATTCTCTCTCTCCTTCCTCTGCCCCTCCCCCCCTCAAATGAATGAATGAATCTTTTAAAAAATCATGGGGATGTATAAAAATATCAAATCACTATGATGTATACCTGAAACTAATAGGATATTGTATGTCAGTCATACTTCAATTAAAAAACGTGCACAAAAGAAACAGGCCGATTAAACTTTTGCGGTGGTGCAGTATATAGGACACCCTATAGAGTTTGGACAGAACAGTACAGATTGGGGTGGGAAAGACTTTGTAGGACTAAAGCACGTTGGTTGAATCCTACATGATCTGGATGAGCAGAGGAAAATGGTGACCACATTTTGTGCAGCAAAGAGAGCAAGCGAGATCGACCTGACAGGAGCCAGGAGCAGGTGTCAGTAGTAGGGAAGTGGGCGAAAAAACCTCAGTTGTATCCAAGAGTCTCAAGACTAAGGGAGGAGAAGGACCAGCACTGAGTTGAGGTAAGGGGTACTAGAAAAGGAGCCTCTTTCTGCCTGAGGTAGAGAAGGTAGCAAGGAGCGGGACTGGAATGAGATGCTTACCTCAGACTTACATGCACTAGACATAATTACATTCCTTTTTTTTTTTTTTAAGATTTTATTTATTTGAGAGAGAGAGTGAGTGAGAGAGTGAGCGTGAGTGGGGGGAGGGGCAGAGGGAGAGGGAGAAGCTGGTTCGGCAGGGAGCCAGATGTTGGGCTTCATCCCAGGTCCCTGGCATCATGACTTGAGCTGAAGGCAGATGCTTAAGCGACTGAACCATCCAGGCGCCCCCATAATTACATTCCTAACTGCCTGCTGTCAATGGAAACAAACTGCGTGTGGCCCTACACCCCCCCCCCCCCCCCCGCAGCCCATCACCATGGCCACAACTGGTTAGAACAGAAGCGGAGATAGGACAGGGCTGTCTGGATGCTGACCAATGGCCTAGCATGGCTTGGCGCGCAGGGCTTTTCCCAAATAGGGAAAACTGGGCCTATCCTCTCATCTCTCTTTCTCTCTCTGGTTTTTGCTTTCTCTCTCTCAGGAAAGCCAGAGAAAAGTTTCTTATGGCTCCAGGGCCTGATGTGAAAGGTTATGAAGTAGACTGTAGGCCAGGCATGGGTTTGCCGATAAAATAAAGAACAGTTAAATTTGAATTTCAGATCAACCATAACAACAACCATTTTTTAATATAAGCATCTCCACTCTAGGAGATGGATCTTAATTTCTACCCTCCCGTCTTGAGGATACGCTGTGCGTACTGACTTGCTTCACAAGAGTATGGAGGATGAGAAGAGAGGGAAAAGATGTTTTCATCCAAGATGAGGCCAGGATCTTGTGTCAGAGAGTATTTCATTATCTGATCCCATACTTCTAGCCTTCAGTCATTCTATACCATTTCCAGGATCTACTCCCCTTACAGGAGTGAATGTGTCACACAGAGGAACTGAGGTAACTTAAGCAGAAAGAAGAATATCTGGTTGCAGAATCTTAGGATGATGCCAGACTCAGGTCAGGGGAATCAGACAATGCCCCAAGTTCCCTCCAACAAAAACGGCCGCTTCTCCCAAATCTCTTCTTCACATCCACAGTCCCTATAACCAAAGGGGGCCAGAACATATTCTGACTGTATTTTTTACCAATGGACTTTCTTACTCTCTTTGCTCACTCACAAGAAATAGTACAGGTATTCTAAAGCAACTAGTTGGGGGAAATTTAGAGAATAAAAAGAAAGTTCTTATTATTCAACCTTGAAAAGCATTGTTGCTTAGAATGAAAGGGGGGTGCTAGATTCATGCTTTTGCACCTCAGTTGTCAACATTCCTTGTAATTAATGTCAGGCCTCTGAATGGTGATCTTATTCCTCACTAAATGGTGATTGTTCTACCGACTGCCTTTATGAGTAAGAGCCCTCCAGCTGTCTTTCCCAGTCCCATCATCTCCCCTTCTTTTTTTTTTTAAGATTTTATTTATTTATTTGACAGAGAAAGACAGCCAGCGAGAGAGAGAGAGAGAGAGAGCGTGCGCGCGCGAGAGAGAACACAAGCAGGGGGAGTAGGAGAGGAAGCAGCAGGCTCCCAGCAGAGGAGCCCGATGTGGGGCTCGATCCCAGGACTCCGGGATCATGCCCTGAGCCGAAGGCAGATGCTTAGCCACTGTGCCACCCAGGTGCCCCCCATCATCTCCCTTTCTGTCCTTCTACTACTACTTTCTTTGGCAGAGAGAAACCCCCACGTGGTCCCCCCGCTTCAGGAAAGCCATTTTCCACCTGAGCACACAATCTGTTGAAGCAGAATCCAGGAACAGTAAGTACCAAGCAAAAGATTTCCTCTTCGTATTTTCAATGAGGAATCCTCAAGACCTTGGTGCAGAACAGCTGGCTAGTTCTTATTTTCCTAAAGTCTCACAATGTCTAAAGGGTATTGGGTGAGGACTAGGCTTTTGCCTCTACCCCTTCGCACTAGAAATGCCACGTGGGTGGCTGTAAGGGCAGCGGGTCTTGTACGGCCTTTCTTTGAATGTGGTGGGAAGGCCTGCCCCACAGAGCATGAAGGAAAGAAAGGTCAAGCACTTTGTGATTGTCATTTAAATTTAGAATTGAGGTGTGCTCCCCTGCTAATTGTGGCTCACATGTAAATGTAAACAAGTGAAAAAATCAATTGGCTTAGAATAAGATCACAAGCAGTGTAGCTTTGGTAATTCATCAAGAGATTTATGCTCAATTGGGGTAATGGATTGCAAAGAAGTATTTTTTTAGGGGCACAATTTTTATGACAATTGAGTTCTTTGGGGGAGGCTCTGCATTTAGGCAGACAGTGGAGTTCAGGGGGGAAAATGCCTCTTCTCAATTGCATTCAGCTCAAAATACTTTTTGTGCTGCCGTGGCTACTATGGACCCCTTCAGCCTTATTCCAAGGAGAGGCTGCTTGCTGATAGTAATAGACTCAACTGACTGCCCTGTTCCAATTGCCGCTGGCGCTTGCCGCTAATCCTTGGAACCCACACCCCTCAAGCTGCTGTTCCCAGTGCCACACCTTACAGTGACAAGAACCACCTCTCTCTGACCTGCATGTTCTGGTCCTGCCCCTACCCGCTGCTGCTCAAGAACCATTGTGGTCTCCACTCCTGAAGCCAGTGTTGCTAAATCCCGAACGTACGTTAGAATTCTTTCACCTGAAGGGTGACCTCATTCTCTGGAGAGAGAGCTCCCCCTGTTGAGAGGTTCGGACCAAGTCTTTAGGTTGTAAGACTCCAACTCATATGAGGCACCTGGGTGGCTCAGTTGGTTAAGCCAGGTCATGATCTCAGGGTGCTGGAATCAATTCCCGAGTTGGCTGTCCGCTCAGCGGGGAGTCTGCTCTCCCACCCTCACCACCGCATGCACCCCATACTCCTCTGCCCCCCACCTCGCCTCCACACTCATGCTCGCTCTCTCTCAAATAAATAAATACAACTTAAAAAAAATAAAAGAATCCAACTCAAACTAGCTTAAAATAAAAACAATTACAGGCTTCCATAATAGCTAGGTGGGGGCGGGGGAGGAAGATGGCCTCAGCCGCAATATTCTAAGTCACATGACTTTTCTCCTTCTCTACCTTCTGACTTCTTTGAAGTCTTGGCTTTCCTTCTTTTAAGGTTTCCTCTGGCTGATACAGGCTATCTGGGGGCACATGCTTAGGTCTTCAGAATAGAAGAAGAGTTTCTTAGTTTATAGATCAATCCTCAGAGGATTCTGCTTGGTTTTAATTGAATCCACTTACTCATCCTTGAACCAATCACTGTGGCAGAGTGGGAAGGACTCTATGATTGGCTGCCCCAGGAGGACCAAAAGGAGTAGGGATCAGTTGTAAGAATCTTGGCGGACAAAAACAACAGATGTTTCCTATAATAATATATTGATAAATACCAGAACTCCTATAAAAAGACATATAACCTAATTAAAAATTGGCAAAGGTGGGACAGTTGGTTAAGTCTGGTTAAGACCAGACCTTCGGCTCTGGTCGTGATCCCAGGGTCCTGGGATGGAGCCCCACATCGGGCTCCTTGCTCAGCAGGGAGTCTGCTTTTCCCTCTCTCTCTGCTGCTCCCCCGGCTTGTGCATGCCCTTTCTCTGTCAAATAAATAAATTAAATCTTCAAAAAAAAATTGGCACGGGACTTGGATAGACATTTCTCCAAAGAAGATATACAAATGGTCAATAAGCCAAGATGCTCAATATCATTAGGTATGATATGCAAACCAAAACCTCAAGATACTACTTCACACCCACTAAGATGGCTATAATCAGATAATAGCAAAGATGTGGAGAAATCTGAATCCGCATACGATTTTGGTGGGAGTGTAAAATGGGGCAGCCACTGTGGAAAACAGGCAATTCTTCACATGGCTTAACATAGTTAACATATACATATATATGAAAGACATGAAAATATATGTCTGCACAAAAAACGTATACATGAAAGTTCATAGTAGTGTTATTCATAATAGCCAAAACGTAGGAACAACTTTTTGATGAATGGGTAAACAAAATGTGATGTACCACACAATGCAATATTATTCATCCATAAAAAGAAATGAAGTAGATACATGCAAAATATGGATAAACCCTGAAGACATTATGCTAAGTGAAAGAAGCTGATCACAAAAGACCACATAAACACGCCTTTTACACTAAATGTCCAGAATCTGTACATCTATAGACAAAGATTGGTGGTTGGGTAGGGCTGGAGGAGTTGAGAGTACTGGGGGCTATAGCTCAAAGGTACAGTTTCTTTTTGGAGTGGTTAAGATAGTCTCAAATCGATTATTAAAAACCATTGAACGAGCACTTTAAATGGGTTAAGTATATGATGTGTGAATAACATACCAATAAATAAATAAATAACCAACCAGCGCTCTTTCTGTATGTCCTGCTCCCTCCTTGCGGTCTCTGAGAGACGGGAAAAGCTCCATCTAAAGCTAGACAGTTCCAATCCTGCTTCTATTTCCTTGCAGTTAACTCCTTCCTCAACAGTACCACGGGCATGATAATCCCTGCCTGGAAAGGTTATGATTTTTAAAAATAAAAATGTACATCAGGGTTAATAATGTACGGCTAATGATACACAGTTGACGCTCAATAAACACTACTGTGAATGTGTACAGCAATGCCTACATATATACACAAGAACTCGAGGCTGCTGGGGAGATTTTTTTTAACGACCAGGATCTGGAGGGCCGGCCGTATCCGTGGTCTCAACCCTCGCCGCCCACGTCTCTCAAGCTCTAAGACACTGAGGCAGCAGCGCAGCGCACGAACCCGGGGGCCAAGGAAAAGTCCTGCATCCCGGGCCGAGCAACGGCAATGAACCGGATCGAAGGGCGTACAGAAGCCGCCCCACCTAGCAGAGAGCGATGCTACGTAACCGTGGGGAACCGGAACGGAACAACACAGGTTACCCGGGACCGAGAGCCCAATCAACCGCTCGCCGCATCGCCGCGAGCGGAGAACAATGCGCTCAGCCCTGCGCGCGGAAGCTCGCGGTGCCGCGCCCGGGGGCGTGCCCGGCCTGGTGCCTGCTGGGAAATGCAGTGTCTGAAGCTGTCCCACTCAGCCCCGCCGCTCTTCAGACCGAGCCCGGTGCAACTACAAGTCCCATCACGCTCCGCGAGGTCTTGATAGCCCGGCTTTTGCAGGGAAAGGAGTGGGGCGAACATGGCTGAAGGCAGTCGGGGTGGCCCAGCGTGTCGCGGGATGGACGGCAGGCAGGACCCAGTCTCCAGCAGTGGGAGCAGCAACTTTCCAGAGTACGAGCTTCCGGAGCTAAACACGCGTACTTTCCATGTGGGCGCTTTCGGGGAGCTGTGGCGTGGCCGGTTGCGCGGGGAAGGGGACTTGTCCCTGAAGGAGCCACAGGCATCCGCGTTGCCGGGGAGGCAGGGGGTCGCGGACTGGGGCCAGGAGGATGCTGCGGTGGCCCGGGATCTGGGCTGCAGCCTGGAGGCAGCAGCCGAGCTGCGGACGGTGTGCGGGTGAGTGCGGAGCCGAGAGGCTGTTGCTGCTTGGAGCTAACCTGGGTGCAGCTTTGCTCCTGCGCTCCCCTGGGACTCATCCTTGGGAGGGCATGTGGTGTACTCGCAGGGGTAGGAGGAGGACCGCCCTTCAAAGCTTTCAACCTGCCCGAGCTTTCCTGGAACCCCGGGAGAAGTCCCGTGATAGGAATGCACAATTTCTGCGAGTTGGAGTGAAGGAACGAGAGAGCTGCATAAAAGATTAATTTTTCTACTGGTTAATTGTTTAAGTGCTTGTTAATGTGGAAAAGCATTTAGTAACGGCGATGTGTGTAGCTGCCATTGACAAGACACTTTGACAATGGAGGAACCTTAGTAATGATGAGGCTGAAAAGGGATTTAACCAGAGGAGTGTTAAAACCTTTGATTAATTGTGGTTCTTTTTGGGGACCTGCAGGTATGCTGTTACCGAATATTCCCCCCAAAGTGCCTTTTATGGGGGGTGAAAATATAAAAAAAAAAACAACTTTTAACGATCTCTTTCTTCGTTTAACCATATTGGCCGCCATACATCAATCGGCCATGTATCCTTTCTCTGTAGAAAATCCGCAAAGATATCATTGTCTTGAATTCCGGCCTCCTCTGAGCCCCGCCTACTGGATTTTATCTGACTTCGTAATTGTTTAATGATGTATTTAACAAACCTGACTCGCTGTGGACAAGATGGGTGATTGCTTTTTCCTTTTTGTTTATGTTTTAGCCTTGATAAACTGAAGTGCCTTGAGGAGGGTGAGGATCCAGATGTCGTCCCAGAGAATACCGACCTAGTGACTTTGGGGTATGGAAGACTTAACTTTTACTGTGTAGTACTTACTTAAATCTTTTTTCAACATTATAGCATTCACAAGTTAAGAGTACGTAATGTTATCATCCCACCCCCTAAATCCAACCATTAACATTTGGCCCAATTTGCTTTAGCTCTGCGTGTTTGGGATAACCTGCTGCAAGTCTTTTTCTATTGCTGAACCATTCAGTAAGTTTCAGACATCGTAATTCAGACCTAAATATATCAGCGTGTAGCTCCCTTAAGTATAATTCTCCTCCATAATCAGAGTGGTATTATTGTACCTAAGAAAATTAACAGTAAATACATAACCTCTAATGTCCAGTCTGTATTCAGATTTGTTTTTTGTTTATTTTCACTTATTTTTGTGTTTATTTTTAAATGTGTGTTTACAGTTAATCTACTTAGATTCCAGCACAAGCCAAATACTGATAGTGTCTTTCAAACTGTATTCTTTTGTTTTCGATTTTTAATTTTTGACAGATTCCTATTTTTGTGAAATAGGATACCAGTGAATTACTAGGAAAATAGAATTAAAAGACAAACACAATAAAAGTCCTTTAGGTTAGTAGTATTTTTTGAAGATTAAAAAGACTTTATTAAAGAAAACTACCCCCCCGCACACAAATTTCCAGATTTCCAGGTCATTATGCTTTTTATTTTTTTCATTTTTTGAAGTATATCATTATCTTGAATTGGGGGGGGGTGGAGAGCATTTGTGCAGGGGTGGGTGGGGTGCAAAGGGAGAGGAGGAGAGAGAATCCTAAGCAGGCTCCACCCTCAGGATGGATGGAGAGCTCAATCTCATGACCCTGAGATTATGACCTGAGCTGAAATCAAGAGTTGGATGCTCGGGGCACCTGGGTGGCACAGCGGTTAAGCGTCTGCCTTCGGCTCAGGGCGTGATCCCGGCGTTATGGGATCGAGCCCCACATCAGGCTCCTCCGCTATGAGCCTGCTTCTTCCTCTCCCACTTCCCTGCTTGTGTTCCCTCTCTCGCTGGCTGTCGCTATCTCTGTCAAATAAATAAATAAAATCTTTAAAAAAAAAAAAAAGTTGGATGCTCAACTGGGTGAACCACCCAGGTGCCCCTTGAATTTGTTTTTATTGAAATACAGTTGATATACAATGTGTCATTAGTTTCAGGTGGAGGGCGTAGTGATCCGACAGCTCTGTATGTTCTATGCTTACCACCAGTGTAGCTACCATCTGTTAGCTCTTCATAATACCAGTTAACATTACCACTGACTGTATTCTCTATGCTGTCCCCTTATCCCCATGACTTACTTATTCCATGACTGGAAACCTGTACCTGTCACTCTCCTTTACCCATTTTGCCACTCTTCCCACCTTTCCTGGCAGCCATCAGTTTGTTCTCTGTATTTATGGGGCTGTTTTCTGCTTTTTGTGTGCTTGTTTTCTTTTTTAAATTCCACATATCAGTGAAATTATATAGTATTTTTCTTCCTCGGTCTGAATTATTTCACCTCGCATAATACCCTCTAGGTCCATTCATGTTATTGCAGATGGCAAGATTTCATTCTTTTTTATGGCTGAGTAATACTCCATTACACACACCACACCTTTATCCATCTATCCATGGACACTTGAGTTGCTTCCATATCTTGGCTATTGTAAGTAATGCCCTAGTAAACATAAGGATGCGTATATCTTTTGGAATTAGGGTTTTTGTTCTCTTTGGGTAAATACCTAGTCGTGGAATTACTGAGTCATATAGTATTTATATTTTTATTTTTTTCAAGAACCTTCATACTGTTTTCCACAGTGGCTGCACCAGTTTAATTCCTACCAACAGTGCCCAAGGGTTCCTTTTCTCTACATCCTCGCCAAAATTTGTTATTTCTTGTCTTCTTGATTCTAACCATTCTGATTAATTTGAGGTGATATTTCTGGTGGTTTTGATTTGCATTTCCCTGATGATTAATGATGTTGAGCCTCTTGTCATATGTCTGTTGGCTGTCTTTATGTGTTTTTTGGAGAAATGTCTATTCAGGCCCTCTGTCTTTTTTAATTGGATTATTTGGGGTTTTTTGCTGTTGAGTTGTATAAGTTCTTTATTTTGGATATTGACACTTTATTGGATATGTCATTTATAAATATCTTCTCCCTTTCAGTAGTTTTCCTTTTTGTTGATGATTTTAATTGCTATGCGAAAGCTTTTTATTTTGATATAGTCCCAGTAGTTTATTTTTATTTATTTATTTAAGATTTTATTTTATTTATTTGTCAGAAAGCACAAACAGGGAGAGCAGCAGGTGGAAAAAGAAGCAGGCTCCCCGCTGAGCAAGGAGCCCGATGTGGGACTCGATCCCAGGACCCTGGAATCATGACCTGAGCCAAAGGCAGACACTTAACTGACTAAGCCACCCAGGCATCCCATCCCTTGCCTGAGGAGACATCTTGAAAAATAGTGCTAAGACTGATGTCTAAGAGATTATTGCCTATGTTTCCTTCTAGGAGTTTTATGTTTCAGGTCTCACATTTAGGTCTTTAATGCATTATTGAGTCTATTTTTTGTGTGTGGTGTGAGATAGTGGTTCAGTTTCAGTCCTTCGCCTATAGCTGTCCAGTTTTCCCAACACCGTTTGTTGAAGAGACTGGTATTTCCCCATTGTATATTCTTGCCTCTGTCATAGAGTAATTGACTGTGTGAGTGTGGGTTTATTTCTGGGCTTTCTATTCTCTTCCATTGGTCTATGTGTGTTTTTGTGCCAGTATTATCCTCTTTGATTACCACAGCTTTGTAGTATGGCTTGAAATCTGGGATTGTGATATATCCAGCTTTGTTCTTTCCCAAGATTGCTGTGGCTGTTGCGGGTCTTTTGTGGTTTCATGCAAATTTTTATATTATTTGTTCTAGCTCTGTGAAAAACGCTGTTAGTATTTTGATAGGGATTGCCTTGAACCTGTAGGTGGTTTGGGGTAGTATTGATATTTTACCATGAGCTTGCAGTATCTGTCCATTTGTTTGTGTTGTCTTCAGTTTTTTCAGTAGTGGTTTATAGTTTTCATAGTACAGGTCTTTCACCTCCTTGGTTGAGTTTATAACTTGGTATTTTATTCTTTCTGGAATAAATCTGCAATTGTAAATGGAACTTTTTTTTTTAATTTTTCTTTCTGCTACTTTATTATTAGTGTATAGAAATGCAATCAATTTCTGTACATTAATCTTGTATCGTGCAACTTTATTGAATTCATTTATTACTTCCAATTACATGTTAAATTCAATAGTAAAATTACTATTCATATTCAGGTTACTAATTCATATTGCTGCGAATGTTTCTAAATGCTTACTCTCAAATAGCTCTCAGATCAGTGTTGGTCTGCCAGTCCCACTTTGAGAAACACTGTGCTGTGATAGTGCTACAGAGAAAATGTGTATGTAATGGTGACATTTACAATTTCCAGTTTGTAGCCCACTTACTTCACACCACCTCATCTTTTTGTAATACTTGACCCTACCCTTTCTGTTGTCCCCCTTGAAAATTTAGGTGTTTCAACTCCACCTTGGTTTCTTTTATAATCACTGCCAAATCAGGGGCGCCTGGGCAGTTCAGTCGGTTAAGCATCTGCCTTCATCTCAGATCATGATCCCAGGGTCCTGGGATGGAGCCCCATGTTCAGGCTCTCTGCTCAGCAGGGAGTCTGTTTCTCCCTTTCCTATGCTTGCCCCTCCCCCACTTGTGTACGCGCTCTCTCTCTCTTTCTCTCTGTGTCAAATAAATAAATAAAATCTTTGAAAAAAAAATAGCTGCCAAATCTGTTTCCCTTATCCCCACTGCTGGTGTTTACATTAGTGATACTTGGAGCACCATGAAAGCCTCCCATCTCTCCTACGTCCAGTTTTTTCTTCTGATTTATTCATCTGTGCTACCACCTGAGCGTGCTCATTTGCTGAGATATTGCCAATGGCCATACCTCTGCTCTGGGACAGATTTCAGATTCCTTACGTAGGCCTCCACCTGCAGTCCAGACCTGCCTTTCCAGATTTGTTTTCAACCACTTTCTCTTTCAAATGGCTCAGGAGGCCCCTCTCCCATGTAAAACTCTGTATTTGAGGCCATAAGATTCCTTTCCACATTACTACAACCTGTCTCCCTCACTTAGGAAATAGATTCACTTACAATGTCCAGAACTCTTCTTGTAATATTTCCAAAGTTCTTGAAAACTCGTTGAGAGTCCAGACTCCATCTGTGTATTGCCCTTAAGCTTATTGTGCTGTTTTGCTTCCACTGGTGCTCTTTTACTATCGTTGATTGACGAGTTGGATATTTCTTTCTTTCTTTTTTTTTTTAAAGATTTTATTTATTTATTTAACAGAGATAAAGACAGCCAGAGAGAGAGGGAACACAAGCAGGGGGAGTGGGAGAGGAAGAAGCAGGCTCATAGCAGAGGAGCCTGATGTGGGGCTCGAACCCAGAACGCTGGGATCACGCCCTGAGCTGAAGGCAGACGCTTAACCGCTGTGCCACCCAGGCGCCCCGAGTTGGATATTTCTAAAATGCACATCTGGTTGTGTCTAGACCTTTCACTGGCTCTTAGGCAAAAGTCCAGAGTTACTCAGTGGCTCACAAAGGCCAATGGATCTTGCAGATCTTTTCAGCTCTGTGTCTGCAGTGCTTCGGCCACACTACAGTTTTCAGTTTCTGGAATATGTGCTCACTCCAGGCCTTGGCCTAGAACACTCACGCCTCCTTATCCTTCTTGTCTTGCTGACTTCTCATCCTTCAAGCACTGAAGGACCGTGGACTCCCATTTAGGTCCCGTTTTATGTTCCTGTAGCTCCCTGTACTTCTCTATTAAAATATTCATCACACCTGTGATATACTTGTTTAATTTTCTGTCTTCCTAGCTAGACTTAAAAGTTCCATAAGCTGTGTCTGTCATACATACTGTTGTATCCCCAGTTCCTGGAACTTTGGCACATAATAGGTCAGTAGATATTTGTAGAGTGAGCAGAATAAATGAAACCTTCATAAACTTGAGGAAGTATTTTTTAGCAATTGGCTGAAAAAAGATCGATAATTACTATTTTTTTTTAAAGATTTCTTTTTTATTTTGGGGGGGAGGGGCAGAAGGAGAGGGGGAGAGAATCTAAGCAGACTCCACTCTGAGCATGTGGAGTCTTTCATGGAGCTTGATAGCACGACCCTGAGATCATGACCTGAGCCAAAACCAAGAGTTGGACACTTAACCAACTCCACAACGCAGGAGCCCCGAGATTGATAATTATAAACAAAGCAAACTTTTTTGTTATGGTTAATAAATTACCAATTGGCTTATAATGAATTTTTTTTTTTTTGGCTTACAATGATTTTATTAAGCCATGTTGAATAGTAATTTTCAGGTTACTTTATATGTTGTTTCACCTGGCCGTTTTCTATTACTAGATCATGTGAATCTCCTTGGTTGTCTTCTAGTCCCTTCCACAGGAAATGTGGAAGGAAGTTTATGTATAATCTAATATAAAAGGAGTCAGTATGGCATTATTCTGCTGGGATTATTTATTTATTTATTTATTTTTAAAAAGATTTTATTTATTTATTTGACAGAGATAGAGACAGCCAGCGTGAGAGGGAACACAAGCAGGGGGAGTGGGAGAGGAAGAAGCAGGCTTCCAACAGAGGAGCCTGATGTGGGGCTCGATCCCAGAACTCCGGGATCACGCCCTGAGCCGAAGGCAGACGCTTAACGACTGAGCCACCCAGGCGCCCCTCTGCTGGGATTATTTAGATGTACTTTGAAACTACTATATTTATTAATGACTAACATTAATCTTAACAGTACTGCAAGTAAATTAGATCTGTGCCAAATGCTAAAATTTATATCTCTGTGCTTTCTCTAAATCTTCCTTTCTTCTCTCCACCAATAACTTAAAAAAAAAAACAAAATCTAAATACATGACCCCTTTATTATGGCATAAAACGAATAAAATACACTTCTAGCACCCCTCCCCCTGGTCTAATAAAGGAGCTGCTGGGCTCATTTTATGCCTGTAAGGAGAAAAAAAAGCACTTGAAATAGGTCGATTCTCCTCTGAAACATGCTGCTGTCTTTGAGTCATACCAAGCTAAATAACTTGTTATCAGCATTTTGGAAATTTTTTAGCTGCTTGAAGATTGTAATTCCTAGGAACAGGAGCAATCCTTGCTACTACATGGGTACTACTGAAGCTTATCTGTCATCCCAAAAGCTTCAGCAACATTAGTTTTAATACAATAGCAAGTTCATTAAGTCTGCCCATTCCTCTCACTTTGCTGGCCAACAAACCACTGCTCAGTGCACCATTTAAAGAATATAAAAGGGGGGCGCCTGGGTGGCACAGCGGTTAAGCGTATGCCTTAGGCTCAGGGCGTGATCCCAGCGTTATGGGATAGAGCCCCACATCAGGTTCCTCCGCTGTGAGCCTGCTTCTTCCTCTCCCACTTCCCCTGCTTGTGTTCCCTCTCTCGCTGGCTGTCTCTATCTCTGTCAAATAAATAAATAAAATCTTTAAATAAATAAATAAATAAAAAATAAAGAATATAAAAGGGAAACTTCAGAATCCTGCAAGAAAAAGAGAACCACAGAATTGAAGGACTCAACCCTCCCTACCACCAAAACAAAAACAAACGAAAAAACACTCTAGTTACCTGGGTTTTGTCAGAATGACAGAAAAGAGTATCATTAAACTAGGAATCTTATAAACCCTCTTCCACCACAAGTATCACAAAATGAATAAGAAGAAATAAAATCCACAGGGAATTTATTGCAGAAAATCAGGAAACAATTGTTTATACAAATCAGCTGAGGAAATCTCCTTCTCCCAGGAAATAACTAGGAAACAAGAAAACTGTAAGTCGGGGCGCTTGGGTGGCTGAGTCATTAGGCTCAGGGTGTGATCCCAGAGTCCTGGGATTGAGCCCCGCATGGGGCTCCTTGCTCCTCTGGGAGCCTGCTTCTTCCTCTCCCACTCCCCCTGCTTGTGTTCCCTCTCTTGCTGGCTGTCTCTCTCTCTCTCTCTCTCTCTCTCTCTCTCTCTGTCAAATAAATAAATAAATAAAATGTTTAAAAAAAAAAGAAAACTGTAAGTCTACATTCTAAATAAAATTGAATATACTAAAACAAGCATTTGAGGATAGAAAAACCAGTTTGGATCTGAAATTTTGATTTCAGAAATGATGAGAAAAAGGAGAAATGGGAAAAAAAAGTGATGGAACTCAGATAATAGAAGAAAAAGACAGAAATTTCCCAAATGAATTATGAGATAACTGAAGCAGAATAGACGCAAATGGAATTTTAATAAGAGGCAATGAAAGGGACGCCCGGGTGGCTCAGTCGAAGGGTCTGCCTCCGGCTCAGGTCGTGGTCCCAGGGTCCTGGACTGAGTCCCGCATCAGGCTCCCTGCTCATGGGGGAGCCTCTTTCTCCCTCAGCCTGCAGCTCTCCTGCTTGTGCACGCACTCTCTCTCTGACAAGTAAATAAAATCTTTAAAAAAAAAAAAGGCAATGAAGGGCATGAATACGGTCAAGAGAATGCAAGTGATGTAAAGAAAGAAATTGAGTGAGAGAAAGTGGGGGAAATGGAAAACAAGACAAAAATATATTATGAGTCCTTAAGAAAGGAAAACAAAGCAATTGAACAAAATTAATATTTAGTCTAAAAAATTTTCCAGATTAGAAAAAAAGCTGAATCTACAAATTAAAAGGGCCCACTGGGTATCAAGGAAAATTAATCCAAAATTATCAATTCTGAGACATATCCTAATAAAACTATTAGATTTCAGAGATAAAGATAGATAAGAGATAAGGATCAAGGCACTAAGGCAAAAAGAACAGGTAATGTACAAAGGTGAAAGAATTAGAATGGCATTAACTTTGCAAAACTAACATACAGAGAAGGCAACAGTGGAGCAGGATTTTTTTTAAAAAGCTCTGTGAAAGCAAGGATTTTATATCTAGTTGAAATGTCTTGCAATATCGAGGCTGTAGAAAAAAATTTTAATACACAGGATATTGGGTAGTTACCCACGAGCTATTTCTGAGGAATATACTCAAGGATTAGCTTCATCCAACCAAATGATGACGGGGAAATTTTCACCAAAGGACTAATAGAGTAAGGATGAGGGTGGAAGGCTACTATACAAATATCGTATATTGTAACAAATTAGAATGTTGTAGCTAAAAAAATGGATGAGAAAAGAGGGAGAAGATAATGCATAGGCAATAAGTACATCTTAATACTGACAAAAAAGCTTGACAAACTTAGTAAAATATTAAATAAGAAAATGGGTAATGAAGGGTATTAAAAATCTGTAAGTACAAGGTAATCACTGGAACAAAAATACAAATGACAAACCCTCCTCAATTTCTAAAAAACAGACAAGCAAAACTACACATGTCATAATGGACAAAACAGCTAACGTAACAAAATACATGAGTTAGAAAATGTGATGGCATTGAGACCGAAGGCATCAGTCCTATACAACCTGCTAAGAGGGGTTTGGCTCACAAAACAAAAACCTTGCATGGGCAATAGACATATGTAAGATAAAGTGATTCAGAGAAAACTAAAGGATTGGACAAAAGTATACCAGATAAATGGAAAGAAAAATTGAACAGCTTATAGCTGTCCTGATATGAGACGGATAGATTTCAAGCCCTAAAACATTAAATGTGACAAAGGTCACTTTTTAAAAAGTTTGTTTATTTATTTGACAGCAAGAGAGCACAAGCAGGGGAGCAGGGCAGAGGGAGAGGAAGAAGCAGACTCCCCACTGAGCAGGGAGCCCAATGTAGGACTCGACCCCAGGACCCTGAGATCGTGACCTGAGCTGAAACCAAGAGTCAGACGCTTAACCCACTGAGCCACCCAGGTGCCCCCAAAGGTCACATTTTAATGCTAAAACCATAAACCCCAATTAAGATAGACTCCTTTGGAATACACACACACATCACACACATATATTCACATATTCACATATATATGTATGTATACACACACCAAATAATGTAGTGATTAACTTTATAAAACAAAACTACAGGAGATGCAACTCACAGTAGGACACTTTAATGACAAATGGTAAAAAAATAAGAAATGAAAGTTCTAAACAATGTGATCAATAGGTTGTGTCTTATGGAGATCTATATACTTAAAATTTATGAGCTGATACATGGCACACCCACAAAAGTTGATTGTATATTAGGCCACAAAACATTATTAACATCCATAAAGTAGAAAATATTATAACACTCTGATCACAACATAATAAAACTAGAGTTTACTAAAAAAACAAGAATCAGGCCATTCTAGGGGTACCTTGGTGGCTTGGTCAGTTGGGTGTACGACTCTTTTTTTTTTTTTTAATGATTTTTTATTATATTATGTTAGTCACCGTACAGTACATCCCCGGTTTCCGATGTAAAGTTCGATGATTCATTAGTTGCGTATAACACCCAGTACACCATGCAATACGTGCCCTCCTTACTACCCATCACCGGTCTATCCCATTCCCCCACCCCCCTCCCCTCTGTGGGTGTACGACTCTTGGTTTCTGTTCAGGTCGTGATCTCAGGGTTGTGACATCAGGCTCCACGTTGGGCCCTGCACTCATCTGGGAGTCTGCTTAAGATTCTCTTTCCCTCTCCCTCTGTCCTTCCCCCGGCTTGCTTAGGCACACCCATTCTCTTTCTTTCTCAAATAAATAAATAAATCTTTTTTTTTTTAACTGGATTCTTTTTTTTTTTTTTTTAAGATTTATTTATTTATTTATTCGACAGAGAGATAGAAAGGGAACACAAGCACGGGCGGGGGGGTGGGGCTGGAGAGGGAGAAGCAGGCTCCCTGCTGAGCAGAGAGCCCGATGTGGGGCTCTGTGGGGTTCCGTCCCAGGATCCTGGGATCATGACCTGAGCTGAAGGCAGACGCTTAAAGACTGAGCCACCCAGGTGCCCTTTTTTTTTTTTTTTTTTTTTAAATCACACCATTCTACTTGGAAATTTTAAAACTCATTAAATACAGGCATACCTTGGGGATCTTGTAGGGCAGTTCCAGACCACTGCAATAAAGCAAATATAGCAATGAAGCGAGTCAGATGAATTTTTTGGTTTCTCAGTGCCGATAAAAGTTTTTTTTTTTTTAAAGATTTTATTTATTTATTTGAGAGAGAGAGAGAGAACACAAGCAGTGGAGAGTAGCAGAGGGAAAGGGAGAAGCAGAGTCCCCACTGAGCAGGGAGCCCAGCGTGGAACTCAATTTCAGGACCCTGGGATCATGACCTGAGCCAAAGGCAGAAGCTTAACCGACTGAGCCACCAGGCATCCTATAAGTTATGTTTATACTAAAGTGTGCAGTGGTTTAATGTCTGGAAAGGGTATACTTCAAGTAAGCACTTTATTGGTAAAAAATGCTAAAATTTGAGCTTTCAGTAGTCATAATCTCTGATGACAGTTAACCATAACATATACTATAATAAAGAAAAAATTTGAAATATTAGGGAGATAAGAGTCGATAAAGAAGAAAAACTAGCTCTGTCAGTGATATGATAGTATGCCTGAAAAATTCCAAAGAAATCAATGCTAAAACAAACAGGAAAAACCAGAATTTAGTGTAAGAGCAGGATACAGAATTGATATATATTAAAAAAAAATAGCCTTCATATATACAGACTAAACAATTAGAGGACATATTGGTGAAGAAAAGTCCCATTTATAATAGTCAAAAAGAAGATTAAATACTTAAGAATAAATTCAACAATAAATATGTAACAGCCTTGGTAAGGAAAATTTTTAAAACACTCTGGGAAGACTTGGAAAAAGACTTGAAAATATTGAAAGATGTCCTCTCTTCTTGGATAGAAATCCTAAAAATTATTATGCTGGCAGTTCTTTTATTTTTTTAAGATTGATTTATTTATTTTAGAGAGGGAGAGCAGGGAGAGAGGGAGAGAAGCAGACTCAGCCTGTACTATTTTTACAGCGTCTTTTAGCTCTAAGTCTAAAATTAGTTCAGAATTCATTCATGGGGCGCCTGGGTGGCTCAGTCAGTTAAGTGTCTGACTTGATGTCGGCTCAGGTCATGATCTCAGACTTGTGAGATCACTGGGCCTGGAGCCTGCTTGGGATTCTCTCTTCCTCTCCCTTTGCCCCTGCCACTGTCTCTCTCCCTCTCTCAAAAAAGAAATTTAATTCAAATAAAAGTTAAGTATTAAAGATCCCTTGAGAGACCCATTAAAAGTATTGAAGTTTGATTTTTCTTATTCCTCTAATAGGGTTAGAAAAAGGCTTATGGAACAGCGGGAAGAAACCATAACAATAGATCGGGTTTGCAGACAAGAAACATTTGCTTATGAGATGGTAAGAGTCTCATCTTTCTTTTTTTTTTTCCCCATGAAACAGTGAACACTCTGTCATTGGGTGTTAGTGATGACTGTAAGGTGTCTTTATATTGGATATGCTTAGTTGAAAATAAACTTAGAGAAACCTCATTGGGACTGGGAACTGGTAGGAGAAAAAGACCCACAGAATTCAAGTGATGGCACATTTGACACTTTTATTCTTGCATTCATTCATTCATTCATTCAATTTATTTAGATTTTATTTATTTAGATTTTATTTATTTAGCAGAGAGAGAGTGAGAGAACACAAGCAGGGGGAGCAAGACAGGGAAAAGCAGGCTCCCTGCTGAGCAGGGAACCTGATGCGGGGCTTGATCCCAGGACTCTGGGATCATGACCTGAGCTGGAGGCAGACACTTAACTGAGCCACCCAGGCGCCCTTTTATTTCTGCTTTTAGTTTGGTTTTGTTCTCTATATTAGGCTAAATTCATGCCTTTTCATCCCCCAATTGCTGGTACTTTTGTTCTGCTTCTGATTTTGGTTTAACCACATTCTTAATGTACCATCTCTTATGTAAACCCTCAGAAAAATTTAAGATGATAAATAATGAGGAATTAAGTGTTAGACATGATGTGTTCATTCAGTACCTATTCTTTTTTTTTTTTAAGATTTTATTTATTTATTTGAGAGAGAGAGAGAGCATGAGGGGGGGAAGGGTCAGAGGGAGAAGCAGATTCCCTGCTGAGCAGGGAACCTGATGCAAGACTCAAACCTGGAACTCCAGGATCATGACCTGAGCCGAAGGCAGTCGCCTAACCAACTGAGCCACCCAGGCGCCCTCATTCGGTACCTATTCTTGAGGACCTCCTGTGTGTCAGATGCTGTGTTGGGCACTTGATAGTACACCTGTTTTCTCTCCCACTTGTTTTTTATTGTGGTAAAATTTACATAATATAAAATGTACTATTTTAAGCATTTTTAAGTGTTTGATTTAAGTGGCATTAAGTACATTCACTGTGTCGTGTATCCATCACTATTTCCAGAACTACTTCATCTCAAACAGAAATTCTATACTGAGTAAATAACTCCCCATTTTCCTTTCCCTCAGCGCTTGGTAACCTTTATTCTACTTTCTGTCTCTGTGAATTTGCCTGTTCATGCAATATTTGTCCTTTTTTGTTCAGCTTATTTTACTTGGTATAATGTTCTAAAGGTTTATCTGTGTGTGGTATGTATCAGGACTTCATTCCTTCTTTTGACTGAATAATTTTTCCTTGTATGGATATACCAGATATTGTTTATCTGTTCATCTTCTGATGGACATTTGGCTTCTTTCCATTTTTTGGCTATTGTAAATAATGCTGCTTTGAACACCAGTATACAGGTATCTGTTTGAGTCCATTTTCAGTTCTTTTCGGCATATACCTGGGAGTGCAATTGCTCAGTCATATGGTGATTCTAGGTTTAACATCTTGAGGAAGCACCAAACTTTTCCCTAGGAGCTGCATCGTTTGACAGTCCCACCAGCAGTGCACAAAGGCTCCGATTTCTCCACATACTCTTCAACATTTGTTATTTTCTGGTTTTTGAGAATAGCCATCCGAGTGGGCATAAAGTGGTATCTCATGATTTCAATTTGCACTTCCCAGATGCTGAGTGATGTTGAGTATCTTTTCATGTGCCTTTTGGCCATTTGTTTATCATCTTTGGAGAAATGTCTATTCTAGTTCTTTACTAGTTTTTCAATTGGCTTGTCTCTTTGTTGAGTTGTAAGAGTTCTTTGTATATTCTGGATACTAGACCATTACCATATGTGTGGTTTTACAATGTTTTCTCCCATCTACATGTTGTCTTTCCACACTCTTGATAGTGTACTCTGATGTACAAAAGTTTTAAAGCTTGATTAAGTTCACTTTATCTGTTTTTTGTTATTGTTGGTATCTGTGCTTTTGATGTCATACTTAGAAACTGTTGGCAAATCCAGTGTAATGAAGCTTCCCCCCCGTGTTTTGTTCCAAGAGTTCATAGTTTTAGCTCTTAGTTCAAGTCTTTGATGCATTTTGAGTTAATTTTTATATATGATATAAGGAAAAGGTTTAACTTCATTTGTTTGTGGATATCCAGTTTTCCCAGCACCATTTGTTGAAGAATGGTCTATTGAATGGTCTTGACACCTTCGTTAAAAGTCAGTTGACCATATAAGATTTATTTCTCAGTACTCTATTCTATTCCATTAGTCTATATGTCTGTTTTATCCTCATTCTAATCCTGTTTTGATTATTATAGCTTTGTGGTCATTTTTGAAATTGGGAAATGTGAGTCTTCCCATTTCAATCTTTTTCAGGATTGTTTGGCTGTTTATGGTAGCTCAAAATTCCCTAGGAATTTTCGGAGGGTTGTTTTTTTTTTTTTAAGATTTTATTTATTTATTTGACAGAGAGAGAGACAGCCAGTGAGAGAGGGAACACAAGCAGGGGGAGTGGGAGAGGAAGAAGCAGGCTCCCAGCAGAGGAGCCTGATGTGGGGCTCGATCCCGTAACGCCAGGATCATGCCCTGAGCCGAAGGCAGACGCTTAACTGCTGTGCCACCCAGGTGCCCCTCGGAGGGTTGTTTTATTTCTGGATTAAAAAAAAAAAAAGAAACCCCACAGAGATTTTGGTAGGGATTGAATTGATTCT
Source organism: Ursus arctos (assembly GCF_023065955.2). NCBI lineage: Eukaryota > Metazoa > Chordata > Mammalia > Carnivora > Ursidae > Ursus > Ursus arctos. The sequence goes on from NW_026622852.1 coordinate 9,981,448, forward strand.
GTATATGAATTGGGGTAGTATTGTCATCTAAACATCTAATCCATGAACAGGCTGTGTCTTTCAATTTATTTAAGTTGTCATTAATCTTGTTCAGTAACGTTTTGTAATTTTTAAGTGTTCAAGTGTTTATTTCTTCCTTTTTTTTTTTAAGGTTTTTTATTCTTTTAAAGTAATTTCTACACCCACCCAACATGGGGCTTGAACTCACAACCCTGAGATCAAGAGTCGCATGCTCTACCAACTGAACCAGGCAGGCACCCCAAGTCTTTTCATTTCTGTTAAATTTATTCCTAAGTATTTTATTCCTTTTGATGCTATTTTAAATGGAATTTTTTTTCTTAATATCCTTTTCAAGTTGTACAGAGCTAGTATGTAGAAATACAACTGTTTTTGTGTGTTGATTTTGTAGCCTGCAACTTTGGTAAATTTATTAGCTCTAATAGGTATTTTATGTGGATTCTTTAGGATTTTGTGCGTAGAAGATCATGCCTATCATCTGCAAACAGAAATAACTATCTCTTTCTAATTTGTTTGCTCATTCACTCTTCTTCCTTCCTTCCTTCCTTTTTTTTAATCTAATTGTTCTAGTCAGAATTTCTAGTACTGTGTTGAATAGAAGTGGCAAAGTGCACATCCTTACAGTCTTTCACCATTGAGTATGATTTTAGTGTGGATTTTTCATATATGTCCTTCATCATGTTGAGGACGTACCCTTCTGTTCCTAGTTTATTCAGTGCTTTTATTGTGAAAGGGGATTGGATTTCCTCATACTTTTTCTGCATTTTAGTGAAATAATGATGTGGGTTTTTCCCATCCTTCTGTTAGTGTGGTGTATTACATTGATTTGCAAGTGTTGACCTACTCTTGCATCCTGAGGATAAATCCCACTTGGTTGTGGTATATAATCCTCTTCATATGCTGCTGATTTTGGTTTGCTAGTATGTTGGTTTTAAAGATTATTTATTTACTTAAGATAGAGCGGGGGGGGGGGGCGGTGCAGGAAGAAGCAGGCTCTCTGCTGAGCAGGGAGCCGGTACCGGGACTAGATCCCAGGACTATGAGATCATGACCTGAGCCGAAGGCAGATGCTTAACCAGCTGAGCCACCCAGGCGCTCCGGTTTGCTAGTATTTTGTTAGGGAGTTTTGCATTTACATTTATAAGGGATATTGGCCTGTAGTTTTCTTGTGGTGTCTTTGTTAGACTTTGGTATCAGAGTATGTTGATCTCATAGAATGAGTTAAGAAGTATTCCCTTCTGCTGTCTCTCTGTCAAATAAATAAATAAATAAAATCTTAAAAAAAAAAAAAAAGAAGTATTCCCTTCTGGGGGCGCCTGAGTTGTTGGGCCTCTGCCTTCTACCCAGGTTATGATCCCAGGGTCGTGGGATCGAGCCCCATGTCGGGCTCCCAGCTTAGTGGGGGTCTGCTTCTCCCTCTCTCTCAAATAAATAAATAAAATCTTTAAAAAAAAAAAAAGGATTACCTCGGGGCTTCTGGCTGGTTCAGTCGGTAGAGCATGTGACTCTTGATCTCAGGGTTATCAGTTCAAGCCCCACATTGGGCATAGAGCTTACTGTTTAAAAAAAAAAAAAAGTATTCTCTCTTCTTCAGACTTCTTGGAAGACGTTGAGGAGGACTGATGTTAATTCTTTGGTACAGTTCACCGGTGAAACCATCTAGTCCTGGGCTTTTCTTTGTTAAGAGGTTTTTAATTACTATTCAGTCTCCTTACCATTATATCATCACTACACCAATATACCATTAATATTCAGATTTTCTATTTTTTCCTGGATTAGTTTTGATTGTTACCTTCCTTCTGCTAGTTTTTGGTTTAGTTTGCTCTTCTTTTTCCAGTTCCTTAGTATATACAGTAAGGTTATTTACTTGAGATTGTTCTTTTTTAATACAGATGTTTACAGCTGTAAGTTTCCCTCTTTATTTGCTTTTACTGCATCCTGTAAGTTTCTTATGTTCTGTTTTCGTTTTCATTTGTCTAAAGGTATTTTCTCATTTCCCTTGTGATTTCTTTTTTGACCCATTGGTTGTTTAAGAGTGTGTCGTTTAATTTCCACTGACGTTTTTAGTTTTTTTCCTATTATGATTTCTAGTTTTATTCAGTTATAATCAGAAAATATACTTTTCATGATTTAAGTACTTTCAAATTCATAAGACTTGGTGGTCTATCTCGGAATCGTTCATGTGCACTTGAGAAGACTGGATGGAGTGTTCTGTATGTCAGTTAGGTCTCATTGATTTGTAATGTTATTAATTTTCTGTGTGGTTATTTTATTCATTATTGGAAGTGGGGTATTGAAGTTTCCACCTATTATAGAACAGTGTATTTCTCCCTTCAATTCTGTCAGTTTTGCTTCATATATTTTGGCATTCTCTTGTTAGCTACATATGTATATAATTACTGTGTCTTCTTTTTGGATTGCATATTTTATTAATATACAGTGTCCTCCTTTGTCTCCTGTAACCTTTTCTGACTTAAAGTCTATTTTGTCTGATGATAACGTAGGTTTCATTTGGTTACTATTTGTGTGGAATATCTTTTTCCATTTTTTTACTTTCAACCTCTTTGTGTCTTCACGTCTAAAGTGAGTCTCTTACAGAGAGTATATAATCAAATATTTTTAATCCATTCTGCCAATCTTTCCCTTTTTAATGGGAAAGTTTAGCCCATCTGTATTTAAACTAATTACTGATGAGGATTTATTTCTACCATTTAGGTATCTGTATGTCATACCTATCTTTTGTTCCTTGGTTCCTCTATTGTCTTTTTTTTTTTTTTTTTGGTATTCAGTTGAATTTTTATGGTGTATTTTTTATTCCTTCTTTCCATATGTATGTGTACTAATAAGTACACTTCCCATGTGTACTTATTTTCATAGTGGTTACCTTGTGGATTACAATTACCATCTTAAAATTATAACAGCCTAGTCTTAATAATACCAACTTTGTTTCAGTAGTACCTTGAAGGATAGATACTCCGCTTATATACATCTCTGTCCTTCTCCCCTGATGTTGTTACTTACTGTCTCAGATCACATCTTTATGTGTCTTTTAACATAAGTTCATAAATATTGTTTTATGCATTTGCTTTTGGGAAAAAAGTTATAAACTAAAAGTACACTAGCTCTGGCTTACATTGCCTATGTAGTTGCCGTTACCAGTGTTCTTTATTTCTTCTTATGGATTCAGGTTACTGTCTAGTGTCCCCTGATTTCATCCTGAAGAACTCTCTTTAGCATTTCTTATACAAAGCCTACGGGTAATGAACTCCCTCATAGTTTATATTTTTTTATCTGAAAAGGCCTTAATTTCTTTTTAATTCCTGAAGGATAGTTTTGCCAGGTATAGAATTCTTGGTTAATGGTTTTTTTCTATCTTTTATGACTTCAAATATGTTGTCCTACTCCAGCTCACTGGGTGCATTTAAAACAGTTGATTTAGCATCTTTGGTAACGTCCTCAAGTTATCTGGGCTTCCTCAAGGGTGGTTTTTGTCAAATTTTTTTTCTTGTGAATGTGACATATTTTCTTGTTTCTTTGTGTACTTTATGTTTTTGTTGAGAGCAACAAATCTATACTGGACGTTCTGAATATATTTTTTTTACTTGTTGATTGTTGGAGCTGGGTGTACTCCTTGTTGTATATGGTTATGGATATTTCTGTTTCATTTATCTCTGTGGGCAGCCAGTGGCCTGTTCAAGATTTCCTTAAATGTCTGCCTCCACAAATTAAAAAAAAAAGAAAGAAAGGAAAAAGGCCCTGTTTCTAAATTTCCTGGTAGCTGCTGCTGTGGGAGGCCACAGTGGTGGCAGGAGGCCCAGTACCCTGGCAAGTGTCTACACCAGGCCATCAGGGCATTTACCAGAGCAGCCAAAATAACTCCCAGTTTTGGGAGAACAAGGTCTTCATTGCTTGTCATGGCATCAGTCATCTGTTCAGGAACACGGGCCCTTATTTCCACATCTGCAGTGGGGCTGGGGAACGGGAGATGGTAGTTGGTTTGCACTCTGTGCTTAATAATGAAAGATCAGCAGCTTGTCCTTTCATCAAGCACTTTCATGGTTGATGTAACTGACTGATCAGGTTCCAGAATTCCAAAATAATTGATTCCAATCTCTCTTTCCATCTTACTGGTTGCTTTGGTGGAGGGACTGATCTCTAGAGCTGTCTGCTATGCCGTTTTGTATATTGTCACTCCCTCTTATTTTTGCACCTGTACTTCTTAACTAGTCTACTCTGGGGGTCTCTATGTTATAGTTATTGTGCACACATAATAGAAGCGTGAGGTATTACAGACGTGATAATGTAAAAAGCAAGACAATGTTGGTTTTAGAGCCAAACTGATCTGCATTTGCGTGCAAACTTGCTGATTTACCTTGCTGTCTGAACCTCTGTGCCTCTGTCAGATAGCTTTCGTAATAACACGAGAGGAGGTATGTGAAAGTGTTACTAGCAACTGTAAATGCCAATGTTATACCAACATTAGGGGATATTCCTGTTTTATCATCAGTTGCTAAGCATTTAGTACCAACCATTATTAGATGCTTTATGTACACATTCCCAGCAATAGTTCTATAAAATGAGTGTTTTCTGTTTTTGTTTTTTTTTTGTTTTTTTTTTAACAAAAGATGAAACTAAAGCTTAGAGAGGTTTTAATAATTTTTTTGAACTAAAATTAGGAGTCAAAGCAAGGGCTGTCTGACGCTAGCCCTTGCTTACAGCTGTTGCCCACACTGCCTCGTAGCTGAGTCACACTGTGATTTTAAGGTCTCTTACTTGTTTTTCTCCTTCAGGAGTCACATGCCATAGGAAAAAAGCCTGAAAATCCAGCAGACATGATTGAAGAAGGGGAGCTTATCCTATCTGTGAATATTTTATACCCTGTTATATTTCATAAGGTCAGTAGTAAAACCTTTTGAATTTCATGGATAATATGGGTGACTTTTGTCAAAGGGTTTAATTATTTGAAGAGTTGCAGTTCTTAGGGTTCAAAATAAATGCAAACATGCTGTTTTATGTAAGTTATAATATTAGAATGCATTATTCCTAATTGTTGCACTGGAAGCAACTGAAAGTATATGTAAATCCACAATGATTCTAATTGTATGAATTCTTGGGTTTGTTTTCTTAGTTTTTTTGTTTTTTGTTTTTTTACAGAATAGGTGACTGGTAAAGGAGTAGGGTAACCTTTGTTCACCAATTCAGAATACTTGGGAAGTTGTCTAACTAAAGACAGCTCTTCTTTGATGAAAATGCAGAAAGTGAACAGGAATATTCAGAAATTTCTTAGAGGTCGCTCATAAAAAGAATTCTGTCCTAGCCCTGAGTGTGTGTATTCCTGATTCCCCATATAGATGTCACAAACTTTGATAAGGTTTAATTGAAATATTACTATACATGAATTGCATTTGTGAATAGTCAGTAATGAAGCATCTGGGACATTGTTTTTTGTTTTTGTTTTTTTATTTAATGATTTTTTTATTATATTATGTTAGTCACCATACAGTACATCCCCGGTTTCCGATGTAAGGCTCGATGATTCATTAGTTCATCTGGGACATTGTTAGTACTAATTACCTTGTTTGATTAAGACCTGAAATTACCAGTCAAACCAAACCAATAAAACTGAACCCTAGGTCTATACCATGAGAGTAGTGTATAGATTGTTTGACGTGAATGAGGTAACTTGCAGGAAATTTTAAAACACACTGCTGCTGGGGCACCTGGGTGGCTCTGTTAGTGTAGATTGGCCAACTCTTGATCTCAGGGTTGTGAGTTCAAGCCCTGGGTTGGATGTGGAGCCTACTTAAAATAATAATAATAAATAAAACACAGTGCTGCTAGGTGAAGTTATATTCCAAAGGTTCTTGGTAATTAATTCCTTTTAGTAGCATCTTGATTATAAACTTTAGCTTAAACTAAAAAAGGTCTGTTGCCAAGTGTCTTCGTCGTTGCGGCTGCTGCAACAACGTATGACTGATTGAGCGGCTTGTAACCAGGAGTTTGTCCCAGTTCTGGGTGCTGGCGGTCTAAGCTCAGGGGGCCAGCACAGGCAGGTGAGGGCCCTCTTCCAGCTCACAGACTTGTCAGGTGGCAGAAGGAGCTAGGGCACTCTGTGCGATCTTTCATAAGAGCACTGATCTCGTTCATGAGGCTCAACACTCACGACCTAACCACTGCCCCCCGCAAAGACCCAAGCTCCTAACACTATCACTTGAGCATTAGGATTCCAGTGTCTGAATTTGGGGTGGACACAACCATTCAGACCATAGCACCAAGTGTCTCAGTAGTGCCTGTGGGACCCTAACTTATGGAGGTGGCTGAGTGACCATTCTAGAGGCCAGTGCCATTGAGAGATGTTTATTACTCACGTTTCCTGAGAGGAGCGACTCTGCCACAGCTGCAGGGCCACAGGGGAAGCACCAGTGACAGTCGGGAGGCAGGAGTGAGGGGAAGCCATAGGCCACAGCCTTTATTGAGGTTTCCATGGGCAGGGCAGGGCGAACGGCTCAGGCTTGGCTAGTTGGAATAATTCCAGCAGGCTCGGGGGTGTAGGGACTGTCCCTAGTTGTCCGCTACCTGACCGGACTGTCCCTAGTTGTCCGCTACCTGACCTTACATTGATTGAGGACAGGGGAAATACTGGCTTGGTGTGTGAGAGTGAGAACAAGGATGTGGCTTCAGAGCCCGGGCTCTGGATCACAGGGGAGATGTAAACAATTTTGGCCATTAATTTGGGCCTGTAACTAATGGATTCCAAATCCACAAATCTAAGAAAGCTCAGAACGCTAAGTTATGGGGATCTTAATTTCTTAAATTAAGAAAACCAGGAACTTCATTTAGATCTGGTCAGGACAGGATTACAGTTTAATTGCTTCGTCTCTAACTGGGCACTTACTTATTTACCATTTGACTTTTAGCACAAAGAACACAAGCCATACCAGACAATGCTGGTATTGGGCAGTCAGAAGCTCACGGAGCTGAGGGATTCAATTTGCTGTGTCAGTGACCTCCAGATTGGTGGAGAATTCAGCAACACTCCTGATCAAGCTCCTGAGCACATAAGCAAAGTAAGGTGTTGTTGTTTTTTCCTTAACCCTCATAAAACAAGAAGAAATAATAATAGTAATGATAATCATAATAAAAGCTAAGTAAGTAGTGATTACTCTAGCAGACTCCTAAACTGTTCTAGTAAATCCTTTCTTCTTCTGTGCCATTCCATCAAGCTTATCTCTTCCCTTCTTTTTATCATCAAGACGTTTTCAAAGATGAGGCTGTGCTCAGTTTTGATTTTTATCTCCTCTTCCGTTCTCAGCCATTCTGTTGTGTACACTCTTCCTTTTAAGGTCCTAGTTACCACCTAATTGTCTAACCTCGTCTCCGTGTTCATACAACTTGACCTCGCTAGCATTTGAATTTGCTGTTAACTCTTTCTTTCAAACTGTGAGTTTCCGTCTGTCCTGACAGCCCCCAGCAAAGGCTGGGTGTCCACCTGAGGGCCTCATAGTCCATAGAAGGTACTGTCAGTCCAAGGCACAATACCAAGCAGGGACACAGGTAGCATCTGATATTGGTCCTTGTTGCTGTTTCCCACGGAGGTGCTCTCAAAAGGACAGAGAAATTTACATGCCCATTGGATAAAGATAGAAAGGGGCAAAGTGGTAGGCTGGCCACCCACAGAGTTTTCCGAAGGGATTGCTGGCCCAGTAAAGTAGTAGGGCCTTGATCCCTCTGTATTTCATGGTAGGGCAAATTCCAGCTAATTCTGTTACTTGGTACAACTCTGGTAGAGACCTCAGATTTACTGGCTCACTTAAAAGGGGCAGCCTCTCCTGTAGATCAGAAAAGGATTTTCGGGTCAAGTAGAACAGAGAGAGAGTTTGAATGGAACCACCGCAGTCACTCTTTTTGCTGGTTCCTGTGCCGCCAGCTACATAACTGTCGTTAGAATGTAGGCTTCAGGGCACCTGGGTGGCTCAGTAGATTAAGCGTCTGCCTTCGGCTCAGGTCATGATCCCGGGGTACTGGGATCAAGCCCTGCGGAGTCTGCTTTTCCTCCCCTTGCTCCCCCCCCCCCCCCGCTCATGCTCTCTCTGTCAAATAAATAAATAAAATCTTAAAAAAAAAAAAGAACCTAGGTTCTTATAAATTCTCCTGGTCTTTCCCCGGTTTTCATGGTTTTAAGTGTACTCTAATCTTTGTTAGTGTCTCTCTGTCACTGCATTCTCTCCTGATTTCCAAACCATTATCATTATATATATATAGAAAGGTATTTTTTTAAAGATTTTTATTTATTATTTATTTGACAGGAGAGAGACAGCGAGAGGGAACACAAGCAGGGGGAGTGGGAGAGGGAGAAGCACGCTCCCCGCAGAGCAGGGAGCCCAGTGCGGGGCTTGATCCCAGGACCCTGGGATCATGACCTGAGCCGAAGGCAGGCACTTAATGACTGAGCCACCCAGGCGCCCTTCCAGACCATTATTTTGAGTGCCTCCTGAACATTTCCACTTAGCCTCAGTGCTGCCTCGCATTTTTATTGCATTTCTATATTCGATTCACTCTCTTTTCAGGGAAACTGTGTGATTCATTCTGAAACTGCCTACATATCCTCATGACTTACCCTCAGGAAAACCCTGGCTGTTTGTTTTTGGAGATAATAAAGTTACCAGAAAAGAACTTTCCATCACCTCTCACCTCTCACCTCTATTTAGCCATCTGCCCATGTACCCTGCCTTCCCACCCGGGACAGTGGCTGGACTAAAGCTACCGGCGCCTGAGGCCAGGCTGCCTGCCTAGGGGATCCCATGTCCTCACCGTGCTTGGCCTCGCGTCATGGTTGGTGAGCTGGCAGCTCTCGCTTCGTTACAGATGCGCTGTGCTAGCTCCCTTCCTAAAACCTTGTCTTGACCACGCCTCTTCCTCTGGCCACCACTCATCTTTTCTGTTTCCTCCTCAGCAAACCAGTTAGAGTGAATAACAGCACGTAGTATCAATAATGAGTTAATAATAGTCCTTAAATTCGTTGTTTCTCTTTTTCTGCCATCGTCTTGTCTTGCACTCACTTTTGTTCCTTCCACTCTTCGAAAATCACTTTTCTTGACGCCACCATAGACGTAGTCCTCACCTTTTCTGACCACTCATTGGCACGTGACACCATTGAACATTTCTTCTTCCTTGCAACATTTTCTTTACTTAGCTTTTAGGACATTACACCCACTTGATTTTCTTTCTGTCGACTGACTTTTAACTAATCCCTTTGCTGGATGCTTCTCCTTTTCCTGACTTATGTTGTAAAGCCCTGGGAGTCAGTCCTCAGACCTTCCCATCTGTATCTCCTCCCGAGGTGATCTTACCCAGGTTCATAGCTATCAGTACTGAGACTCCCAGAATTATATCTCCAGTCTCAACATCTTCTCTGACCTCCAGACTTCTATATCCAACAGTCTCCTTGACAGTTTTTTTAATTTAAGTTTTATTTATTTAAGTAACGTATAACCCAATGTGGGGCTCTTATAGCCCCAAGAGCAAGAGTCACATGCTGTTCCGACTCAGCCAGCCAGCCGCCCCATCCTTGACGGTGTTTATTGGATATCTAATAGCCATCTCAAGCTTAATCTGTTCAAAAGCAAACTGTAGATCTCTCCACCTCAATCTATGCCTTCCCCAGTGTTCCTATCTCAGCAGATAGGTTACTTGGTTACCGTTCTGCATCTGGTTACTTGGGCTAAAAATCTGGGAGTCCTCCTTGTCTCCTTTTCCTCCCACATTGAAGGCATCAGCGAGAGCTTTGGTTGTACTTTGAAAATACATTTAGGCTTTGCCCCGCTCTTGCTGTCTCTCTAAAAAAAATAAAAAAATAAATCTTTAAAAATGAAAAGAAATCTATCTTGTCATTCTCCAATCTAAAAATCTAAGAGGATCTCTGTAGGCTGACATCTAAGGCCTTTTGTAATGATGATTTTCAAGTTCACTTTCCATACCATCCACCCCCGACTTCTGCAGCTTATGCTTCAGCCACAGAGAATTTGTGTGCTCAAGTATAGCACATTTTCATGCCTCCGAGTGTCTGAACATGGTAGGAAGCCCTTTCCCTCCCTCCATCCATCTGGTTCATATTCATATTTCCAAACCCAGCTTAAAACTTATTACATAAAATTTTTCCTGACCTCCCTTTGCCACTCTGGCACCATTTCGTTTGGCCATTATAATCGGCTGGTGCTATCTGATATGTGTCTCTGGCCCACAAGACTGGCTATGTTCCAGCCCTTTGTGATTGGCAAGGAGACCAGCGTCATAGGACTCACACATAGATTTTGCTTAGTTTTTTAGTTGTACCAAAAATGGTTTTAAGAGAATTGGTTTCTTCAGGTTTGGCATCTTGGTGCTCTTGGAATAAACATTAGACTAAAGAGAAACAAATGGAATTTCAAGGCTGTGTGCAGACCAGAAAATAAAAATTTATCTTTTCTTTTAAAGGAGAAGCAGCAGTGTTCTGCAGTTTCTCAACTCTACCAAGAAAAAAAAGTGTAATTATAAAGGTTTTAGAAATTCACTTTATTTATTTATTTATTAAAAGATTTTATTTATTTATTTGAGAGAATGAGAGAGAGAGCATGAGAGGCGGGAGGGTCAGAGGGAGAATCACACTCCCTGCTGAGCAAGGAGCCCGATTTGGGATTTGGGACTTGATCCGGGGACTCCAGGATCATGACCTAAGCTGAAGGCAGACGCTTAACCAACTGAGCCACCCAAGCGTCTCTATAAATTCACTTTAATAAGCAAAATCTGAATTCACTCTCATGGCAATCATGTTATCACTGCTCAAAGCAGTTGGAGTCAGACCTGGGAATGAGTCCTAGTGCCAGGAACCCTGGAGAGGGGTTTTGTTTTGTATTTCTTTTAAATATTTATTTGTTTGTTTATTTGACAGAGAGGGAGAGACAGCCAGCAAGAGAGGGAACACAAGCAGGGGGAGTGGGAGAGGAAGAAGCAGGCTCCCAGCAGAGCAGGGAGCCCAGTGCGGGGCTCGATCCCAGATAACGCCTTGAGCCGAAGGCAGACGCTTAACGGCTGAGCCACCCAGGCGCCCCCCGGAGAGGGTTTTTAACCGGGTGTGTCTAGTTCCTTGTGTTCCTACATCAGTGCTTTCTAAGCAGGGGGCTGGATGACCCATCGTCCTATTTTAAATACTAAACATACATGCAGTTGTATTGTTTCTGCCTCTTCCATCTCTTTGTTAAAATAATATCCTCTGGGACGCCTGGGTGGCTCAGTCAGTTAAGCATTTGCCTTCAGCTCAGCTCACGTCCCCGGTGAGCAGGGAGCCTGCTTCTTCCTCTCCCTGCCACTCCCCCTGCTTGTGCCCTCTCTCTCTGACAAATAAAATCTTTTTTAAAAATTTAAAATATAATAATATCCTCTGATTATGGAGCACTTACAATGTGCTAGACAGACAGTACACTTTGGACAGAATTAATTATCACCATTTGAAAGGTAAGAAAACGTTGGGTCAGCGTGCCGTCACGCGTTTCCCATGTTCGGTAAGCAGGGTGGAAGCTGGATTCAGACCCTGTCAACTTGCCTTCCGAGCCCCACGTTCTTTGCCGTGTTGGCATGACGCCAGGCGTGAGGGTCTTTCCCTGCCCTTTTGTTTACTTGCTGACTAGGCAGCGAGTGAACACTCAAGCTGTGCTGTGCTTCTAACACATGGACTCTGGAATCTCTGCCTGTTCAGAGAGCTGTTTTATGCTTGTCCTGCAGCTATGGTTTGGGAAAGTGAACTCCAGAACGGTGACATTTTGCAGATACTAACATTGTCTGACCTATAGAAAGATTTTTATTTCACCGATTGGCATTTGTATTTTATGGTTTGGTTTTTTTCTTAATTTTTGCTTTGGAATTTTTTTTTCCTGTGTTATCTGAGTCCTCATCTTTCTTGATGAACGTGGTCCCTTGGAAAATTCTGACCATACACAAAAGAAATAGTAGGAGTCCTTATGTACCCATTACCCACCTTCACCAGTTCTCAGCGTTTTGCCAAATTATTTTATCTGTTCACCTTATGCCATTGTCAGACCTAACAAAATTGAGAATTGGACCATAAGTTATAATGCTTTTTTGGACAGATATTTGGCATGTGTTCCATTGGTAATCATGGGCAAAAAAAATCAGTGAGTTGCCGTTCTTGTAGCTGAGGAAAGGAGAATATTTCAACCGATAAGCAAGAATTTTGAACATTAACTTAGATGGCTTTAGTATGTGAGAAGACTGGGAGCACTGGGCCAGTATATTTCAATCTCTTTTAAAAGCTTATTTCTAAAATGTAATATATTTTGCTAACATTTGTTTTTTCGGACTATGGTATTAAAGTTAATATGGACTATGGTATATAAAGTTAAAGAATGAGCGCCTTTTTAAAAATATATGTGTAAGATCAGTGCCAGCATTTTCTACTCAAGTTTTATTTATTTATTTATTTATTTATTTATTTATTTATTTAATTTTAAATGGTTCCCTCACAATTTATTATCTGGTCTGTTTTTAACATTGCTCAGATTAGTTCATCTTTTTTTGGGGGGTCAATAATCTCTTAAGGGCCTTGCTTAGAGGAACTTTAAGGAAATACTTGGCACATATTGCTGTTCCTTATTATAAGTAAAGCCCTGGTGTAAGACAGAGAGCTTCTTCAGCATCTCTCCCATTACCATTTTCTCACAGCAGATCCTAGGAATACATCTGAAAAAAATTTTTGAAGATTTTATTTATTTATTTGAGAGAGAGAGAGAGCAGAAGCTGTGGGGAGGGGCGGAGGGAGGGGGAGAAGCCAACTCCCGACTAAGCAGAGAGCCCGACGGTGGGGCCTGATCCTGGGACTCCAGGATCATGACCTGAGCCGAAGGCAGATGCCCAACCGACTGAGCCACCCAGGAGCCAATACTTCTGAAATTCTAATATAGCTGATTTGAATGTTAGCAAGAGAACAAACTACTGATGCCTAAAATTATATATAAATGACTTGGTTCGGTTGATCGTCTTAGTTCTCGATAGTTATTTTGTTTATAAAGTGGAAATAGTAACAGTAGACTTGGGCTTCATTAGGTACATAACTGAAGTAACTTCTTACACTAGGTTTTCCATATTGGTTGGCAATCTTCCCCTCCCCAAAGCTGGTCAGCTACGACAAAATAGGGAAACTCTATTAGTGAGGCTCTCTGGTTGCCACTGAAAATCAAAATTACCTGGTGTTTAGATTGCTCACATCTTCTGTTCTGTTTGTGTACTGAGGCAAGGAAAAGTTATTAGTGGATGACTTCAGATTTAGATGGAACACAGTTCCCCTTCTAAATAATAATTATGCCAACCAAAAGCATTAAGTTGCCTAAATCACCTCGAATTCTGTAGAACCATTTTGTAATGAAAAAAAAATGAAACTTTTGTTTTCATTTCCAAAATAAGGCAGTATTCTTGCAGAACCTTTATTTTAGACCCTAGCTTACCTCTCTGAGTGTCCCGAAGGAGAGGCAGTGGCAGTGTTTGTGTTAACAGCAGCTGCGTGTGGCATTCTAGTCCGTATTCTCCTTTTGTCTCTACGAGCACCTGGAAGGAAGGTCATGGCTTGACTCTGACGTTACATGAAGAAGCAGGGTCAGGGAGCAGAGTGACGGCCAGGGAGAAGAGCACAGCCGGTCTCATAAGGGTGTCTGATGCCCTTGCCAGATAAGCTGTAAATGAGGGAATGAAGAAGGAAAAATAGAAGCCTCGAGGGAGGCGATAAATCCAGTTATTTTAGAGTAAGATTTTTTTAATACCTGACGCTTAGATGTCTTTCACAGCTCGTGAACTGCTTTGGAGTTTCACGGTCCTGTCAGCGTGGCAGAGATAGAGGTGAGGAGCCCGAGGTCTGAGGAGTATGTGTCTACAGATTAGGAAAAAGAACACAGGTCTTCTGACCCTCCCCCAGGGGTCTGATTGTCAGGATACTGTGAAGAGCAAGTCAGCAGTGCTTCTTGGGAAAACGTTAGTGCCTGGGCCACATCCTGAGAGATTCTCATGTAATGGCTCTGAGGTGAAACTTGGTCTTTGGTGTTTCTGTGATTCTGTTATGCAGTCAAGATCAAGAGACACCCGTCTGGAAAGTCTGGTAGGCTGGAAGTTAAGAAACCTGATGGTTCAGATCAGGTGTGTGACGACTCTGGTACTCGGGGGCAGGATTGCTTGAGTAAGAATAGATGCTCAAAGTCAGCCTAAGAATTATGGAAAGTTTGAAGGGAGAATTTTTATAAAAGTGCACTGAGGGGCACCTGGATGGCGCAGTTGGTTGAGGATCTGAATCTTGGTTTCGGCTCAGGTCGTGATCTCAGGGTGTGGGATTGAGCCCAGTGTTGGGCTCCACACTGAGCGAGGAGAGCCTCTCTCCTTCTGCCCCTCCCACTTGTGCTCTCTCAAATAAATAATCTTAAAATAAAAAGTACACTGAGGGGCGCCTGGGTGGCTCAGTAGGTTGTGTCTGCCTTCACCTCAGTTCATGATCCCAGGGCCCTGGGATCGAGCCCCACATCGAGCTCCCTGCTAAGCGGAGAGCCTGCTTTTCCCTCTCCTCCCCACTCATGCTCTCTCTCTCTCTGTCTCTCAAATAAATAAACAAAAATCTTTTTTTAAAAGAGTGCATTGAAAATATTAAAAAATAACAGAAAAACATAACTCTGTGATCATTTATTGCTGAGGAAATATCAAACATGTGACTTTTGGGGGCGCCTGGGTGGCACAGTGGTTAAGCGTCTGCCTTTGGCTCAGGGCGTGATCCCAGCGTTATGGGATCGAGCCCCACATCAGGCTCCTCCGCTATGAGCCTGCTTCTTCCTCTCCCACTCCCCCTGCTTGTGTTCCCTCTCTCGCTGGCTGTCTCTATCTCTGTCAAATAAATAAATAAAATCTTAAAAAAAAAAAAATGTGACTTTTGGATTTTGCTTCTGGTATCCAAAATAACTCACTGCGGTGTATTCATATAATTGAATAATATTGTTTATTTCATTTCTAATTAGGTTCCTTTCACAAGCCTCAGAATATACAAATTTAAATCGGACCTAATGATTAAAACAGCGATAGGATAACATTGAAAATAGCAGCAAGGATCAGATGTTTCCACTTTCATCTCTGGTAAATAGCATAATGCTTGTCACATAGGAGGTTCCCATTAAATAGTAAACAGTAAACAAATTAATGAGCTAAGCATATTCTGTGAGGGTGCATGAAGTGACTGTAAAGCATATTAGTGTGGTTTTATGACCTATAGATTTTGAATTGGTAGCAGTTTTCCAGTTGTTAATAGCGGACTCTTTCAATGCCATCTGTTTCCTTATAGGACCTGTACAAGTCAGCCTTCTTTTATTTTGAAGGGACATTTTACAACGATAGAAGATACCCTGAGTGCAGAGATTTGAGCAGGTACAGTTCTCAAAAATCTTCTCAGTTTTTCCTGTTTCTGCTTCTTGAAATAGAACTCCACAAATCATGTTACGGGCCCATTTAAGCGTCTTTGCCAAGGAATTGTTTTATTAGGCTGTTTTGTTTGTTTTGGGGTCAGAAGTATCTCTCAGTTTTTAAAATATATTCAGTTGTTTCATCTGGTTGGCCTAGGTATTAGTAAGTTAATCAAAATTTTTACTTCAGGAAGAAAATTTTCTTATCAAAGAGTCACACAGACCATTTCAAAATCTTTGTGTTATCTGCTGTCTTAGAAATTACAGCAAGGCTTGGGGCACCAGGCTGGCTCAGTCAGTAGCAACTCTTGATCTCGGGGGTCATGAGTTTGAGCCCCAGGTTGGGTGTGGAGCCTACTTAAAAAAAAATATCTAGCAAATCTAAGAAACTTTACATCCCACTTAACTACTTTATTAGTCTCTCATATTTAGATGATAGCAATACATTAATCTTACTATTTTTTCTGCTTGTCCAGTATATACTGTTGTTTGCCCTAGATGGCTATGTAAATACATGGCTAAGTATATATCACATGAAAAATCTATAGCTCATAGTCATGTTAATTAGCCCCTACGTTTACTATCAGTGTCCTGGCTACTAGATTATATATGTGTATTGTTTCTGAGTGTTTATCTACATCCTCTCTCATTATAGCCATTTGTATTTGTATTCTAACGTAGCAGTTCTCGAACTTGCTGGTTTCAGCGTTCCTTTATACTATAATCGAGGACTCCAAAGAGCTTTTGATTATGTGGGCTATAGCTATCAGTATTTACCATATTAGAAGTTGAACCTAAGAAATATTTTAAATATTAACTAATTTAATCCCATTACATGTTAACATTAATAATTCAGGGGGAAAATAACTTTCCAGAACAAAATGAGATGAATGGCATTATTGACATTTTATCACGAAGATCATTTTGACTTCAGGAACCACACTTTGAGAACTGTTGCTCTAATGGATAAAGACACATTCAGAGTTCTTAATATTTGCTTATGTCAATCACTGAGATTTTTACCTCAAGGTGGCAACTGTCCAGTTTATTGAGTGAGCCAGGCTTTGTGAAATACTTGCAGTCACAAACCGTGTTCTGTCATTTTTAGGTTGGTGTGGCTTAATGAAATACTGTTGTCTTTTCCCCCCTTCAGAACTATCATCGAATGGTCAGAGTCCCACGACAGAGGCTATGGGAAATTTCAGACTGCTAAAATGGAAGAGTTCACCTTCAATGACCTGTGTATTAAACTGGGTTTTCCTTACTTATATTGTCACCAGGGAGACTGTGAACATGTTGTTGTCATCACTGACATAAGGTAAGCGGCAGCGCTCAGAACATGATGTTTTGTTCTGCTTCTCTTTTATTTCACAGTATAAAAGCAGAGGCAGTTTGGTTTTGTTTTTAATAAGAGGAATGAAAGTAGTCACTGCAGCTTGGCTTGGGAGCAGCAAAATTGTTTGCTTTCCGTGGACTGACCAACTCTCCATCCATTTGTATTCTGTCTTTATTTTGGGGAATATCTGTGGTAGAAGCACTTGATTAGAGGGTTAAAAATCTGTAAATAAGCGTCTCCATTTGTACATAGGCAGGGTAGCCGCCCACTTCATCCACTTCGTAGGTCACTTTGAATATCTTGTAGCGCCTTCGCCTAGCAAATTTGCAGCTATGTGTCTAGGTTTCTTGTCTCTTTGCCAGAATTTTAAGGCGATCAAAGGGAACTGGGGGAAGAAAAGAGTAGTTCTAATATTTGACAAATTTAAGTCTTAATGCTTTCCCCAAGTATAAAGTGAGAAGGACTAGTTTAAAATAAGATTTTGTTATAATTTTGTATAGCTTGTATCTCTTTCTCATGAAAAAGGCTGTTCATTTCCTTATTTAGAAAATCGCAGTTTGCGAATGATCAATATATAGGAATAAGCCCTGCTCCATCCCTGCTTTAATTTTGAGAGGCCGTTTTTATGTTGTTTTGTGGAGCAGTGGTACACCCATGCTTTTTATTATACCAGTAATAGTAACTGTTGCCTTCAGAAAGTCCCTGTTTCCACTTTTCTGGGATCTTAGTGACCATTCTCCAAAATTTGCCTGGCCATGCACTCATTCTCAGTAAGCTCCCGGAGGAAGTACTTCACACGCTCTTTAGTAAACCTTGAAATAGAAAAACATGAATGCAGCGGCACCTAGGGGCTCAGTTGGTTAAGCGGCTGCCTTCGGCTCAGGTCATGATCCCAGGGTCCTCGGATCGAGTCCCACATCAGCATTGGGCTCCCTGCTCAGCGGGGAGCCTGCTTCTCCCTCTGCCTGCCGCTCCCCCTGCTTGTGCTCTCTCTGACAAATAAAATGTTAAAAAAAAATAAAAAGAAAAACATGAATGCAAAGCAGAAGAGATAATGTGGGGAAAGGGAAATGCCAGCATGATGGCCGTCTAGCCGACCTAGAGAACAGCTTCGTCCCCAGACTAGAGCCCAGTGGAGAAGTAAGGAAGGATGTCTAGAACTGCCAGGCCTCCCACTGGTGCATAAACACACGGAGAGCACGGTCCTCATTGTCAGGAAGCACGGAACTGACTTAGCGACAGGTGCGCTGCAACCTAAGCACATGCGGACCTGGGAGAAGCCGCTAGCAGGCCGCTCCAGGCTCGTAGCGTGACCACCACGTGGTACACAACAAAAGCAACCTACAGTCAGCCGTGGAGTTCAGGTGTAAGTAGTGATGTTAACTTGGCATCATGTGAACATTAAATATTTAACCGAAGTTATTTGGGCTCTGTAGAGGGATGTCGAGGAGGTAAATTTAAAAGCAATTAAGTATACATAACAGTGGCCTTTAGGGAAGAAGATTGGCTGAAGCAAAGGGCCGGGGGGCCAGGAGAGCTCAGAAACCCTCGTTTTGTAGGAATTATATACATTTGTAAAATTATATACATTTGCTAATGTGTTACATTTTATATAAGCTATGCTGCCCGCTCTTTCACTGGGGGGGATGTGCTTGGGACTTAGCATGAGATGGAAGACAATCCACTTTTCTCTGATTTTAGTTGAATGTTCTCACTGTGCAGTAACATCAGTCCTTAAACTCAAGGCAATGTGGGAAAACAGCTCATAGCTTATTAAACATTTGCAGCGTGGGATGTTCCTAAGGAATTTTTAGTTTTAGTTTTTTTAAGATTTTTTAATTTCACTTTTTTTTTTTTTTAAGATTTTACTTTTAAGCAGGCCCTACCTCCAATGTGGGGCTTGAGCCCACAACCCCCGAGACCAAGAGTCGCATGCTCTACTGACTGAGTCAGGCGGGAGCCCTTTAAAGAATTTGTAAATGTAATTTAGACTACAAGTCATTTTTGTAAAAAAGATTTTATTTATTTGAGAGAGGCAGAGGGAGAAGCAGATTCCCCACTGAGCAAGGAGCCCGATGTGGGGCTCGATCCCAGGACTCTGAGATCATGACCTGAGCCAAAGGCAGATGCTTGACTGAGCCACCCAGGCGCCCGTGGACTACAAGTCATTTTTATCGTTTAGGTGGATTTAGTCATTCGGTACCATTCCATAGTCTAATAGTTGGTAAACTGTTAGAAGTTTATTAATCATTTTCTGATATGAAGTTGATATATTGCTATGCTTTCTTACTAAAAGACAAAAAGGAAGAATCAAATTTTAAAATGGCCCGGGACCTTCATTTTTTGGATGAAGAATTGAAGGTCCAGTGTGGTCAAGGGATTTACTCACAGCCAGTCAGCTGTTTCGTGGCATAGTGGAGACTGACTTCCACTTACAGTTTACTAATTCTGATACCTAAAACGAAAGTCCTCTGTCAGTTCACATTATACCGGGAGTCCGAGTTAGATTTTAATAAAGAGGACAGTAACCAACTAGATAAAATAGCTCCTCAAACTGTGTTTCATAAAAAGGTATTAAGTGTTGGGTAAAGCAAGGGCTCTCTGATAGAAGACATTCAAGATCTCCCTGAGAGTCCCAGAGCACATGACCGTAAAATGCTTCGGGAAGTTTATAGGAAAGAAAACATTGTTTAAGCACAAATGATCTTTAGGAGTGTTTTTGTAGAACACAATTTGGTCAGACCCAAAGTCTTTTATGAGGAAAAAAATGCCTACTATGTTCGTAATGTTGAGGCACAGATACATTTCTTTAGAGAGCACAACAATTTGCATTTTAATATCTTCGTTTACTTCTCATGTTCAAAAGGCTTGCACATTGTGATGACTGCTTGGATAGGACACTTTATCCCCTTCTTATCAAGAAGCACTGGCTGTGGACCAGAAAATGTTTTGTTTGTAAAATGTACACAGCCAGGTGAGTGATACATATTTCTTCCTTCAAGAATTGCTGGTTTTCAATAGTCAAGTACTTCGATTTTTGGTATTTCAGTGTTTCCTATTTTGAATTTGAATCTGAGGACTTACACTTTGGGGGTGTAAATAGGAATGGTTTTATCTGGTAGGTAAGTGCTGCGAATTAGGAGGTTACATTTAAACAGTAAGGAAATGAATCCTGTATAGTGGAAGTCCAGAGCCGGGTCAGACTTTGGATGAGTCAGTTCTCAGTGTCATCAGGGAGCCATGCTGTCTCTGCAGTTTACTAAATCCGCGTCATCGACGGCTCCTCCTCCATGAAGAAATAACACAGCATTCAATATATACAGTGAGGTCAAAATATGGTTTCATAAAATTTTTATGTGATACTTCACGTTTAGTTTTTTAACTGTGGGTTAGAGTCAAAAAATTCAGAGGAAAAGAGAATAATTGTGTATCAGATTTTTGGGGGGGTTCTCCCTCTCCCCCCAAATAGGCTTTTCTAAATGATCAGTAGGAAAACGTGATAAATCAGTTATCAAATTGGAAATCAGGGAATGTTAAAATAGACCATGAGATGCAGATTGAAACAGACTGAAAAACAGTCTTTCATCTTCCCACGACTAGTAAAGTCTCAGGCCAGAAAACAAAGTATCAGTGGAATCTTGCCCATATTCCCATTTGTATACACTCTATAACATTTTATCCTGAATTCTAGATAAAGCACCTGGAGTTTTCAAATTAGCCAGGACTAATTTACCAGTTAAAAAGATAAGTTACACAAAAGTTCATCAGGTCTGTAGCATCTAATATATTAGTTTTTCAAGATGACCTATTACATTTAACAGTTACTTGGAGAATAGCTAAGTCATATCAGAAGTGTAGGATGCTTTCACATATGGATTTATATTTTTCTCTACTTACCTTTAAGAAGTCTTTCAGAGAAACAGCATTCTGTAGGGTCTCTGTTGCCCTTTTGCCTTGCAGAGTATTGGTAGTGATATGTCTGTATCTATATATATATACAGATTGTATGAAGGATTACGGTGTATTAGGATGATAAGGCAATGGTGGGAATGTTATGTTTACACATTACTACAGGTCATAACATGTTAAAGCTTAAGAAAGTTGATTGTAATGAAGTACATCTTTTTTTTTTTTTTTTAAATTACAGATGGGTGACAAACAATGACAGTTTTGCGCCAGAGGACCCATGTTTCTTTTGTGATGTTTGCTTTCGGATGCTCCACTATGATTCAGAAGGCAACAAACTAGGAGAATTCCTCGCTTATCCTTATGTTGATCCTGGAACCTTTAATTAATAATAACAAAAAATGTACCCTGTGTACATCCATCCTCTCGGATGGTTACTTTATTTCCAGAACATGCCACTGAGGAACAGGATCCGCCTGAAATAGTCACCCACACCCATGTAAAAGTTGACATCACAGGGGTTTTTTGTGGTTTTTTTTTAATTACAGGTTTTCTTATAAAGTAACTTGTGTTTAGAAATATATTATTTTAGTATTTATTTCAAAATAGGGTTTTTATTTACTGGGTTTGCCCATTTTTAAGTGTGTTTATCTTAAGTTGTAGGAGTGCTTTATATTTTTTGAATACAAATCCTGTCAGATTCAAGTATTCTGATTTTTGGCCAGTTTGTGGCTTGCCTGTTCCTTCTGTGTCCAGAGTACTTTTTGCTAATCTGTAAATTAGAAAAATTCAGTTAATGCTACATCAAGTGGTGGAAGTGTTTTGAAGTCTTTGAAGAATGTGAGAGCTACACCTTGTACCATGAAGCTTCCAAGGTGAAGATCCTTCAAATATAAAAATGAGGGAGAAAAATAAAAGTAGACTTAACAAATACAGTATTAAGAATAGCTATTCTAGGGGCGCCTGGGTGGCTCAGTTAAGCGTCTGCCTTTGGCTCAGGACATGATCTCAGGGTCCTGGGATTGAGCCCCACATCAGGCTCCCTGCTCAGCGGGAAGTCTGCTTTTCCCTCTCATTCTCCCTCAGTGCTCTCTCTCAAATAAATAAATAAAATCTTAAAAAAAAAAAAATAGCTATTCCATAATCAGATCCCATGGTGGACTCTTGTGATACTAGGTTTTGGTCTTGGTAGAAACTAGCGGGCATACTAATTTTAATGAGACTCACTACATGAATAAGGAATACAGAAGGATCTTCAGTATATACTCATACCTTCAAAAAAGTAACATTTAAATTGAAGATTCATTTCTTGATGAGAACTTTTTCTGTTTAATATTATGATTAAGAAAATAGATTCTGGGGGGCGCCTGGGTGGCACAGCAGTTAAGCGTCTGCCTTCAGCTCAGGGCGTGATCCCGGCGTTCTGGGATCGAGCCCCACATCAGGCTCCTCTGCTAGGAGCCTGCTTCTTCCTCTCCCACTCCCCCTGCTTGTGTTCCCTCTCTCGCTGGCTCTCTCTGTCTCTGTCAAATAGATAAATAAAATCTTTTAAAAAAAAAAGAAAAAAAATAGATTTTGGGTCACCTGGCTGGCTCAGTCAGTAGACATGCAACTCTTGATCTCAGGGTTTTAAGTTTGAGCCCCACATTGGGTGTAGACATTATTTAAAATCTTAAAAAGAAAAAAAAAATAGATTTTATGTAATCTGACCACTGGGACAGGGGAAGTCAAGGTCCTGTGGATTGCTAGCTTGGTTCACTTATTCTGGCGCAGTAATGCCCAGTATTCCATATGCAAAAATCAGTTTTTCTGGTCCAGCTCTTCATTCCTCTGGCCCCCCTCATCCTGACAACTCTATTCGCTTCTCTCATTCTGGGCAAAAGGACACCTTAGATGAATTCCAAAGTCTAGATCATCACAGAAAATTATAGCTGTCTATATTGAAATGTTTTCCCAAAAACTTTTTTGGTGGAAAATTCATTTTTAAGACTTCTAAGAATGCTGTAAAATAGTTCCTTTTAAATGTGTTAAAGTCTACTCTCTCTCTCTCCTAGGTTAGCTATTTAAATTCACCTGAGTTGCACATTCCCTGGATGGCTAAGAACAGACATTTATCATACAAATTAAAAACTGATGAAGCCTTTAAGCCTGTATGTTTAAAAGATTGGCAGTGAAATGTTTTATGGACTTAAATACTACATATCCAATTAAGTTGATTGGTGTGCAGAGGACAAGCACCTGTTTCTGGTATGTGTAGTGATGGTCTCATTCACGGATTCAGTAAATACACCAGAGGATCAGTATAATGAGAGGCTTATGTTACCATCTAAATTTTTACTTTCATGTTTCTAATGATACTAAATTGAAGAGATTAAAAATTCTGCTAGAAAACCGTGTTTACCCAATTCCTTAAGTTCCACAGGTAAAAATGATTGTCTTTTTTAAAAGATTTTATTTAGAGCGCGAGTGCGTGTGTGGGAGAGGGGCAGAGGGAGAGAATCCCAAGCCGACTTGGATCCCAACAGAATGCAATCCCATGACCCTGAGGTCATGACCTGAGCCAAAATCAAGAATTGGACACTCAACGGACAGAGCCACCCAGGTGCCCCTGTCTCCTTTATTTTTAAACTGCATTCCTTGTAGGTCTTGCATTAGTATGCAAGGGTCTTTTTATTCCTTTTTCTCTCCAAATTATTTAAATTGTTTCAGGTGTGTACTTTTATCATTTCCATTTCATACTCTCAAAACAGTGCATTCCAAAACGTGCACTGTACTGTCCTAACAGAAGCATTAGTCCGTGTGTGGTCAGTTCATTTCAGTGGACAAAGACTGTCAAATTATTACTGCTAGTGAATTTTTTTTTTTAATTTAAAGATTTTATTTGTCAGAGCACAAGCAGGGGGAGCAGCAGGCAGAGGGAGAAGCAGGCTCCCGGAGAGCAAGGAGCAGATGCAGGCTCAATCTCAGGACCCTAAAATAATAACTTGAACTGAAGGCAGACCCTTAACTGACTGAGCCACCCTGGCGCCCCTTATTTTATCAAGAATCTTACCCTGCTGGTTCGTTCTCGAGGGTAACTTTTCCACCAAAGTTACAAAGGCTCAAATATGTGTCATCATTTCCCCTCATGAAATCTAGAGGAAGAAAGGCTAATAACCTCGTTACTCCCAGAATTTGCCCATGTATTAATTAAGTTTATCAGTTATACAGTTGTCCCACCAAATTCAGGTCAAAAGACCTCCAAGGTTGAAACAGGCCTAAAAGAGGTCCTGAATTAGGGATTTTTATAGCTGTAAATTTCAATATTAAACATGACCTAAATTATGTGTATCATTTTATCTAATGAAAAGCAAATATGGTAATGAACTTATTAATCAGTGTCTTCTGTAGTTAGCAATGAGATTTTTATATAATGAATATGCACAAAAATCACATTTAGAAAAGCAATATCTAGGTTTCTTTAAATATCTTTTTCAGTCTTTGGTATCCTGTAAGCATAATTATCTCTAAGGTTAAAGAATTTCATAGCACAAATATGAAAACATTTCTACCTGTATAGCAGCTTCATTTCTTAAGGTTTGTAATTATGGGTTTGCTATTTCCACTAGATCATCGTTTCTCTGATCAATGGGACAAAATAAGGTGTTAGTGAAGCCCTCACAGAGCCTTGTAAAAGCCTTTGCTCTTATGTAGGATTAGTTGGCAGACGGCATCTTGACCTGACATCTTCAATCAGGTAAGTGTGTGCCAGTAAAACTGGGTAAAAAAGATCATCCTATTTGAAACCACAGGATGTAATGGCAGAAGGTCTAATTAAGATTGTCAAGTTGTTTATACATTGTTCAGATGACACCTCTGAAATGTCTCCAGAGCAGCTAAGAAAGCTTCCATCAATTCATTCTGCAGGGCCATGCATAACTTACTCTTTTAAATGTTAGCCAGTGGTTTAAAAAGCACAAAATAGGTGGTTTATATATGCCCCCACAAAAGAAGAAAACATTTTTTTTCTCTTGCTAGCTCTCTCGTTTAAATTGTCTTAACACAATTTAAATGGAGCAAATGCTCCTGAAAGTTCTTAGTACTTGTGACTTTTTTAAGAGTTCGGAGAGTGGTAGTTACCTGTGAATCAGCTTATGACCAACAGAAAATAGAAGGCCAGTTATATTTCCGCACTGTATTAATCATCTGTTTCGAGCAAGGCCAGCCCAAACATACATACATCAACGATCAGAATGCTGCTGTACTGAAGTTGAATATTCTGTGGTTTCTCAGTAAAGCTATTTTGACGTGTTGGGTCACAGAATAAAAGAGGGTGAACAAAAAATAACTTTGAGCGTACTAGTCTTAGTTACCCTATCTCCCCGGACAACACCATCTCTGTACCAAGTTAATCAAGAAATTACTACCTTGGAAGCAAATCCAGAATTCCAAAAACACTTTTGTAAATAGCAAAGAATTAATTTACTAGTAGAGTTTGATAGAAAAATCCTTTAATCAAAACAGGTTTACAATGTTGACACTTATGGCTTAACTAGAATAAATCTGTCCAAATTTAAATTGTGTTAAGGACCAGATATAATGTAATATCAATAGTTCCCTCAAAACAGTGGGTCCTAGTTCCATTGTAAGACCTCTCAAAAAGTAAAACTCCCAATTATTGAAATAATTCTAACTTTTCATTTATAGATGAAAACCATTACCTGAGAGGTCAAAACATAACAATGCATGTCACATGCAAACACTGGTATTAAGCCTTTTCTCCGTATTCATAGTTTCAAAACATTAGAAGTGTCTTTTAGCTACTGAAAACCACCAACTGACCTAATAATCAAAATATCTTAGAAATGCTATCTGGTAGGTTACCCTTAAATTTCGTTAACCTTGGTTTACCCTGATTTAGTCCATATATGTGAATATACAGACTATCAAAGTACTCCTTTACTTACCTAACTGCCTCGGAGCATCATACATTTCTACTCCTTACAATTCCGTCACATAGAGGATCTCTAATAATCCCCTTCTGATACAGCCATGTTTTCAAATAGGTTAGTTTTCTTATATAGCATTTACTTCTACTATTTACTGCGTAAGAATCATGGAATTTTTTTTCCCAATTAAAAAAATACTTAGTGACTTCCTTAATGAGTGTGACTTTTTTAAAAATTCAGAAACGCGAGACAGTTCTCAAAAATAAACTTTTATCATTTAGTTTTTAGTTTCAGCTACTAGTGCCTGTAAAGTATCTTAAGTGATTGAACTTAGCTAAAGCCAGATTCGCTCCTAAACATACCTCGTGGGCTTTCTGTAGGAAAGGCATGTGACTTCACTGAATTCCCAGCCACAAAACTAAATTACCTTCAAAAGTTAACATGACTTTGTACCTTGTAGAATTGTCAGTTGGATATCTAGTTGTCATACAAAAAGGCATACGGACCACAAATTGTTACAAAGCAGCAGGATAATGTAGCACAATGTAGACTGTGAGATTAAAATTAACTTTTGATAAAAGGAGTGAGTACTTGTATAGAAGTAACATTTTATCTACCATAAAAATGCATAACTTCTACAAAACCCACAAACAGTGAAAAGACAGTCCGGTAAATCCAAGGTTTGTAAAAACTATGCACAAAACCCACATTATCTGGGAAAAGAGGAAAGGTTTATACAAGTAGCAGTTTTAAAAATGTAACTTTTTTCTACTATCAATTACACATTAACGTACACACACTAATTGAAATTATGCTACAACCAAATGTCTGGAAAAGCAGTTTAACATTTCCTAAATGGATTTCCCCTCACATTTACTGAATAATGTAGCTGTTAATACTGCACAAGTACAATTAGCAATAATGTTTAATTACTTTTAAACAAATATAAAGGGATTTTCTCCCTTGAAACAAGTTTTCAACATCAAAACCTATGCTTATAAAAATTTAAAACTTTCAGCAGTCTAAATATTTCAAATGAAAACCATTACAAACTTCTCAAATGTTCTTTATATTTCCAGGTATGTCAACCTAATTATCTAGTGTAGAATCCTTCAGAGATATTTCAGTCTCTCTCTCTTCACTGGATGGCCTAAAGGAAGGAAAGAAAGACGTGTCAACTGGGATTAGGGGCTTTTCTCTTTCATGGGGGTCAGAAAACACATTAATAAATCCTGCATTGTTTTTAAGATCATCAAAATATTTTTAAAAATAATCTTGACTTCTTTTTGTTCAAAGTTTTATTTTACTGTGTTGTATCTTCTTCCTTAAGTAATATTCAGATCAAGCAAACTAACTCAGGGAAGCATCGTGGGCCAGGCCCTTTCCACCATTTCCAGCTTTAAATTGAATTCTCTTTAATAAACACGTGAAAAGGCTGTATCTGTAATACCAACATATTACAAACCTTAATAAAGAGAGGGGATGACATAGACACAGAGAAGATTTCCCTGGATTTCAGAATTAGAAGGGATGCTCCATTCCAAGTCCTTCAAATGTGCAGAACCAAGACTCGGATAACTACAGTTGAACAACTGTTTAGAGGCTATCATACAAAATAGCCTGTGATTCTAGATCTCACTTTTGTATTACCCTGTCACAATGCAAGAAATGACAAATGTCAGGTCCCTATTAAAGCTGTATCAGTGAAAGCACTCCAAAGAAGAATATTTTAAGCTAGATTCCTACTATCTAGCTCTATTCCCTTTGAATACAGGCAAGTTAATTGTAAATTACAAAGTTTTTTGTTTTTTGCCTTTTTGATTTCTATCTTGCTTCCTGAGTTCAGGAATTGAGTGATCAGAATATCCTTATATAAATAACCTTGGAACAGCAATGTGATTTAAAAATTAAAAATATACATGACCCATTAAAACATGTCCTCACTTTTTCTTACTGCTGGCCTCGTGGCTGTCTTTGCTTTCTTCACTGCTGTCTCCGTTATGCTGTGGCTGGTTACTGTCTTGAGCATCAGATCCTCCATTTAGAGTCTTTGAACCTTTCAAAAGGTTCCAATGGAAAAACCGTTAGAGCTTCTAATACTTTAAGATGTCCTCTAAAGAGCCAAAATAAAAAACTAAATCATGGCCCTAAAGTTTCTAATACTTAATACACCGTATTGTAATTACACTGTAGATGAGACCCACTAATAGCAGGGTTACTATATATACATCTATGGGTACAAGCACGGGGGGATGTTTAAAGATTTTATTTATTTGGGAGAGTGTGTGTGCACAAGTGGGGGGGCGCAGAGGAAGACAAGAGAGAATCTCAAGCAGACACCGGGCTTAATCTCACAACCCTGAGATAACGACCTGAGCCAAAATCAACAGTCGGACGCTCAACCGAGCCACCCAGGTGCCGAAAGGGGGGGATTTTTAATCTTATCATTCCATTTCTTATAAAAATGTGCATCACAGTAAAATTTTGTATTTTTCCTTGGTCTTTTACAACAAAGTGTCAGAAGTACTATTCATAACATGATTTTGTGTCCTACCTAAATAAATGAGGAGGGCATCCCTGTAAATCTTATTTCTAAGAAATCTCTTGAGACCTATATCATCATTCCCTAATAAATAAAATACCTAACTCCTAAGACACTTAATAACATGGAATTGGGGAACCGATACTGAATGATACTATGCTTCTATTTAAGAATCCATCACAGATACATCCTAAAATATTTGTTGTTGAAACAGCATATTCTGGAATTTGCTTCAGATGAGGGTAAAACAGAATAACGATCATGTACTGAAAACTACAGAAGCTGACTGATGGGGACACAGGAAGTTCCTTTCTTGTCTACTGTTGTGTCAAATTATTCCTAATTTAAGTGAAAAGGGAACAGCAACTGCTAATTTAAGCTTGATTATAACCGTGATTTAAACACAAACGCTCAACCTTAGCTTCTGTTTTTCTGAGTGCTTTATGAAACCTGAAAGTATTAATGAAATTATATATCAAAGCCATTTTTTAAAAGCAGTCCCAGCAAACAACTTATTACCACATACCTGTTTGTTCCTTTTCTAGCTTTTTGTTTGGCCCTTTCTTCCCTTGATCTTTGGTTTTATTTGCTTCCTCATGCTGTCTTTGTTCGGCAAGAGATTTATTCAGCACTTGTGTGATCACAGAATCTCCTTCACCAACCAAAAACATATTCTTAAACTTGTTATACAACATCGTAGACTTTTCCATGATAACCTGACTAACTTTGAATCGCCGAATCTGAGAAAACAAAATACACACTCTCAATTCTCTTCCCTGATTTTTAAAATGTTACTTCTTTATGAAGTGGTGATGAGAAAATTTAAAAAAATCTGCACGACTCAAGATCACTTACTTTTTTCAGTGTCGTGATCATCTCTGTGTGCTTCTGAGCTTGCTGCATTGTGACCTGAAGTGAAGCGAGTTCGTCCAAGGCCTCAATACATCTGTTCACATCCTTCATGACAAAACAGTAATTTCATAACTGTTAATTACCACAACCTATAGGATCTGTTCCGAAAGATGACTTTTAAAATCTCAAACAAGGCAGTACAAAAGAACCAGTAATAGTCCCATTTCTCTTAAATTTACACGTACTATAAAACATGAAAAAATAAAATACGAAGCTATAAAAGTACTATATTTTTAAATGAGGTATTAAAGACTTACAAGATTATCAATTTTGAGTGAATTTTTAATTTCAGCATGTATCCTTTGAAGTCGAGAATCCATTGATGTTTCTATAAATTAAAATTTGAAACACAGTAAATAGTTTTTCCAAAACCAGTATTTCTGTATAAATCTAATAAGCAAAGCACAATGACAAGATCTGAATTTTTAAAAATGTTCTTCATAATCTGCCTAGTTCACTAAGAAATTATTTGCCATTTTAAATATTTAGGAAAGCAACATTCATCATTTGACGAAAACAATCACCATCTAGCTGTATCGGTTTCTAAAATAAGCAGGCTGTATCCCGTTAATAAACTCCTCTGTTCCAGTCCTTAAACAGCTATTTCACCGTACACATGGAACCAGAAATAGAAACTCTATCTGAAACTATGAGATGTGTCAAAAACGGGAGAATGTCTAGCTTTCGGCAATGTTACAAAAATGTGACCATTAGATAATAACCAATAAGACAGTAAGCATGAGTCCTTAGCAAGTGCACCTGATTTTATATTAAAATATAATGTCTATAGAATCCATTAGGGATTTGAAAAGCACTTTTGTAGGATTTAAGAACATAAAATGACTGATTTTAAAACCTATACATGAAAAATTAAGTGTATAATTTCCTTTCTAGGTAATCTTAGAAAGTGAAATAACTAACCTCGCTTCTTCTCCACTTTCTTAACTTCTGGCTTCTTTCCTTCATCTTTATTCTGCCTATCAAATGTTAACACAGATATTTCAAAACATTGGAACTTTGTGACTGATTACCAAATGCCCACAATCCCTTATGTAAAAACTAAAAAATTTTTTAAGATAGAAAGTCAACAGCCTAGATCATAAGGAACTGACTGTTAATTCATGGAACTCTGGAATGCCACATTAGTATTAGTTACTATAAATATAAATAAAAACACATGTAAAAATTAACATGCTAAAATCTAATTTCTCAGTGGCATCACAAATAATTTTAACACTTGTCATGGTGAAATTCTTTTCCATCAGTAAATAGTGTTGTTTAAAGGCCCAGTTTCAGGATCAATGGACAAACAGACCACAGTGGGAAAAAAATGCCTATAAACATGAGTTCTACATCACAATTATTTTTAAAAGCATGTCAAAAACTAATTTTTCCCACATCTCCAAAAGGGTAGATAATTGGAAGGCTTAAGTTTCTAGGTTAAACAGATTGTTCAAAGATGATACTATTGTATTAAAATGGGGTTTTTGGGCCAATATATGAAACTTAAATGACATTCGCTAACATTTACATACCATTTCACAAAAGAAAAGGTACCGTTTTATTGCAAATCACAAAAATAACCATTTAAAAATGAATTCTTAATTTCTAGTACCTTGGCTTTGAGTTCGGGCCCTATTATAAACCAACTGAAATAGACAAGAACAAAACAATATCTAAAAATCAGGTTTTTTTTTTTAAAAAAAACTTTATTTTAAAATTTTGGTTACAGTTTCATTTTTGTTTTCTTAACAAGTCTACTGTTTAATCTCTCAGGATTAAAAAAAACAATTATTAAGATTCTAAAGAATTAAACAACAAAGGAATGTCAAGGGAAGGGCACAACTGCCCCATTCTCTGGGGTATAAGAGCTATTCCAGTTTAACACCTAGCTTCAAAACAAAATGAATTTTTATATTTTCTAAATGAAATAATGTACAACCACCATCTTCTAACTTTCAAACACAAAGCTTCATCTTAAGCTTGGTAAAAAAACTTTTAACAGGAATGATGGCCGACCTTAGTATGTAGTGTGTACCTTACAGGAAAATTTTTTTTTTTTTAACAATCATAACACAGTAATAATGCCATTAATGAAGTCCTCAA
Organism: Ursus arctos; assembly: GCF_023065955.2. Lineage (NCBI taxonomy): Eukaryota > Metazoa > Chordata > Mammalia > Carnivora > Ursidae > Ursus > Ursus arctos. Next base: position 10,012,672 of record NW_026622852.1, read on the forward strand.
TTTAGAATCTGCAACATTCTTCCATCAAGGGGGGGGAGGGGGGAATTCAGTCCAATGAGTCTGTCTCAAGATCTTCATCTCTTGTGTGCTCCACTTGTATTCTCTTTTCAGTAACTGGATTAATGCTTTGAGCCCAAAATGAGATATATTTTTTATTACTGTAGATTACATGTTGTTTGGCTGGGAATACAATACAATAAACTTTATTTTGCATAATGCATTTCACACAAGCTGCATCTGAAATGCTTTACAGAGCAAAACTGTCCAAGTACAAAGTTTTGTAATAACAGGAGAAGGAAAGAAAACACAAATATTAGAATTTGAGAAAGTTACATTCGGAGGACATTCAAAAAGAAACTGAAACACATAAAAGATAACTCTGAGATACTGAAGAAGGGTTGGGCTAGATGTACTAAGCAATGACTAATTTTGTATCTTAATTTGGGGAGCACAATAAAGTTAAAAGCAACAAACAGTCCAACAACTTTTCAGTGAAAGGATAGAAAAGGATAGGTAACAAAAAATAACTTTAATTTACAGAAATGGTCAAAAGTCTAACAGGATAGAGGGAGTAACATTTCTGAGCTTTAGGTAAGTTTAATTACTCCCCTCAAGCAGGTGAAACTGCTTATATAATCATCCTCCAAACTACTAAGAAAGCAGATAATCAAACGCCGTACTTGTAGAGAAACTTTTGGCTCACAAATGTATTTTATAAAGAGAAAGTACAAAATTACTTAAAGAATTCACTACTTATCACTAAGTTTGTCTTAGTGACCTACGCCATGTTTAAAATCACCTCCGTTAACAAAAAAAACCAAGTTTAGTTAGAATAATGCAAGATGCTTCACAAAATGCTTTTCAAAGAAAGAATTCAGAAGTGACAGTCTCGAGATAACTAGGAAAACAAATGTAATAAACACATGAAGTGTAATCATCATCGCCAGTGCGATTTTCCTTCTAATAAAATTACTTTATGGAATAAAATTGAAGGGGGAAAAATTCGTCATGGTCTGTACATACTGAACTTTAATCCGCTTTGAACTTGGTTTATATCGCACACACCTAGTGCAAACCCTGTCAGCCTTGGTTTACTGGCCGCCTTGGGTTTCCAACTGTGCTTCTGTCATGTTTGCTGGTCTTTTGGGAGTGGCCTGCTGCTGGTATGTGACAAATAAGGATATTTCATTCCTTCTCCTCCAACATATTACCACCACTCTTTCTGTATTTAATACTTAACAAGTGAATAGTAGAGGATGAGGACATTTTCAGCAAAGCCACTAACAGTTAAATCCTATCTGCACTTCCAGTTTAAATTAAAAATAATTCACAGAGTGATTACCTCAGTGAATTTCATCCTCTTACTCAGCAAAGAATGAAGCCTGAAACCTGATTATCATCATATACTGAAGATTTTTTTCTAACACCTGGGAAAACTCACTTCTCTGAAAGGCTTCATACGGTCTGGAAAACGAGATTCTATCATTTAAAAATTTCATGCTAGCTTAAAAAGGAAATCAAAATTTAGAATAAAAAATACTTACTGCTCAGTTTCCATCTGTTCCTCTTGCTTGCGTTTTCTATCTGCTGCTTCTTTCTCATGCTGGCCTTTCAGCATATTCCTTCTATGAGGAGTCTGAAAGTTCCTTCCACCTTTTCTCTTCTGTTTTGAAAATTAGGATGAATTTAGTTAACTATCAAGTGACTAGTGCTTTTTGGATTATAATCTTGAGAAGAAAAAAGGCAACTAATTTTCTTAAGGAACAGATACTTAAATCACTAATTAAAAAAAAAACAAAAACAAAACTCAGAATTATACATGTTGCTATCTAAACTGAACTTGCCCTTGAGGATTCGGGGAATAAAAGTATGTGTGTCAGGCTATTTGCCTCTATGCTATGGGACAAGTACCACTGCTCAAGCTATCCAACTAAAAATTTTTGGCTTCTAAAGAAACTATTAAGAAATAAAACAAAGATAAGATACACAACCTGGGTCTGTAGATCTCTAAGGCTATGCACAATACTTGTTTTTCTAAACAAAAAGAAGTATAGCTTTAATCAAATTCCTAAACTGTGGCATTCAAATAAAATACCACTGATAAAATGTACACTAAATAGGCCTGAAGAGTGCTAAGAATTTCATTGTAGTAAATAATAAAAATGTATAAATGCACCTCTTTTATATCTGTCTTCACTAGTCACAGTCCATTTGGCTTAATTTCTACTTTTCTAGATAGGTGGGTTACTGGAAGTTTATTATAGAACATTTGATTTCCACATAATTGTGAAAGGGTGACACAGATTTAGAATGTACAATAAAAGTTTCAGATACACTTTTTAACACAGCTAGTTCAAGCTTACAAAAAAAGGTAGAGAAATTCAGTTTTACTTTTAATCACATACTTTCAGATACTGAAACCTTACTAGGTAAAAAATAAGAACTCCATAGGCAACTAAAAATAGAACAAATGTTTTATTCGATAAACACTGTACCTTTTCACTTTCTTGATCATCTCCTTCCTCTTCAGAATCAGAGGTTGATGTAACCCCTGTTTTAGCTAAATTTTTTCTTTTGGATTCTACTTCTTTCTTCCCTTCCTTTTTGTCTGGCTCTTTTCTTGGCTTATCTTCTTCCTTCTGGCCGTCTTCATCCTTTTTAAGCTGCTTTTTAGGTTGTTTTTCTTCTTGTCCCTTTTTCTTACTTTTGTCTTCTTCGGTTACCCTATTTTAGAGAATACAGCAATGGAAAATGATTTTTAAGGTATCATTATTAGTTGTCTTTTAACCATACTCTCCCAAGTATTTCGGAGAATAAGCAATAATTTTTTTACTTAAAGACAAATTTAATGTATCTTTTAGTAAAATATAATAAAAAGTCTTTACCATCCAATCATAAAAGGAAAAGAACATCCTTTTCATATAAATTAGAAAATACAAAAATTACAGTGGCGTTTGGGAAATAAAGTGATTTTTCCCTTGGTTTTCCAAGTTTTTTGTAATTTTCTTTATTTGCTGAAAAAAAATAACCTAATATGATCTTACGTGCCAAGATAATTCTTTAGTGTGGGGGTACAGCAATTATGTAAGATGGGTGAGACACCTGGATCTTATATTCTATGTAATTTTAAGAATAACAGGTTTAAAAAGTACAAAGATTGGGAAAAATACAATTGCAGAAGTGAACTGCTTATGATCAAATATGATCACTTTAGAATTCAAAGAAATACTTTGTAAGGTAAAAGGCTCCCAACTTATGCATACAATGGTAAAATATATGGTAATTAAGCATAATATCTAACAGTGCTAAATTCACTAACACTAAGCATTCCCATCACCAATGGATTTACAGACATCACTAAGTCAAAACTATCAAAACTGCTCAGTAAGCCTAATATTAGTACTGGATGGTCTTTATGCCAACTCGTACAGCAGAGATAAATGAGGGTTTGTGGCACGATGACAGGCTCCAGGAGAATCAAATGATGCCCGTGCTACGCAATGATTACTTTCATGGTATATACATTCAACTAAAGCCATCCCATAAACAAAATACAACTTGAAGCTTGGACAAGTGGTTTAGAAATCAATCTTTCTACCATTCTAGGAATTTCACTGAGATTTTCAAAAACTATACAGTTATATCAACGGATCTGAGAGGTGGAAGAGACTTCAGATTGTTTGTCCAACCCATTCCATTTGACGAAGGAAAAAATGGTGTAAAAGGTCAAATAATTAGTCCAGTATCTCAGTTCCAAATCCAGTGACCACCTAACAGACAACGGCTTCCTTGAACCCTTAAGAGATTATTAAATTGGAAGAGAGAAAATTCACTTTTTAATCTCTAGAAATTTGTCACATAACCATCATTGGCTATGCTTATTTTCAAATGTCACATGGGTTTCTTCATTAATTTCTAATTGACAGAAGGCATGCATGTAAAATCATTTAAACTTTCTTCAGTATTTTCACAAATGTGAATATTTTGATAATTTCATGGAGATGGGAATACCAACTCAAACAGAGAAAGCATTACCATGGCTCTTAAGAGATACCAATTCCTCGCCCCAAATATCCCCTCAATGGAAATAAGAGCAAATATAACATATTAAGAGCAGTCATTAAAAATCCAAATTACCCTCTGAACTAGCAAATCTGCTTCCAGCAATGTATTCTAACCAATAAATTTGCACATGTATAGAACAGATGACAATGTTTTTAAAAGGATATATCCATACCCGAGACAGATGTTAAGAATTGCACATACAGTGGAATACCATGCAGCCGTTTATTATTATTATCATTAAACATACTTAAGAAGCGCAGGATAAGGTCAGAAGAGATGGGGATAGTATTTCAAGGGTTTTTGAACAATACCAAAGCAGACTGCCACAGACTTAACCACACAGCTTGCTACAAACACACCCACACGCTATAAAGTATTATTACTGAAAGTAATAAAGCCCCACATCAAGAGAAATTATTGGATATCAAAAAAGGAACCTTGGGTCCCCAACACCAGTATCAGATGCAACTAAGGATGATACTGAAAAGTAGACAACTGTCACAGGATTAGCTAAAAGCCACACAGAGAAATGGTTTAGGCAAGACAGAATCAGGAAAACTGGCGCCTAACCAAGGGAATGTTCCTTATACATAAAAGAGAGAGATCTCACAATCTTTTCCAGAATTCTAGATTTCTTCCGGAACAATGCTGTATGGCTCTTGATCTTCCCCTTTCCAAATAGGAGCATTTATTTATTATGGCTTCCCTTCCCAGATCTAGGTGCGTGATAAAGGGTGAGAGGGGAGCAAATAACTCGTGTTTCCAGTTCCTAGTCTCCAGATCAGGGCCTTATAGTAATCATGAAATCCTAGACTTGATGCCATGATTTGGCAGGGAATGAGTGAGATTTATTTGGTGTTTTTATTTTGTTTATTTGACAGAGAAGGAGACAGAGAGCACACAAGAGTGCACTGGTCGGGGGGGGGGGGAAGCAGAGGGACAGGGAGAAGGAGATTCCCTGCTGAGGAGGGAGCCCCATATGGGACTAGATCCTGGGATGCCTGGATCATGAGCTGAGCCAAAGGCAGACACTTAACCAACGGAGCTACCCAGGTGCCTCTATCTGGTATATTTAAAAGGAAAAACTCACCTGCATGTACCTCATTTCTTAATCTCACTACGGTAGTTAGAACTATGTTGTAATTCTGTGCCACTATTTTTCAGAATACTTTAATAGCTAGCTTGGCAGTAAAATAAAAATCTTAAAACATATTTTAGTTGCAAAGTACCAATGCTTCAGTGTTCTAGAACTATTAAAACATATTTTAGTTGCAAAGTACCAATGCTTCAGTGTTCTAGAACTATTAAAACATATTTTAGCTGCAAAGTACCAATGCTTCAGTGTTCTAGAACTATTAAAACATATTTTAGTTGCAAAGTACCAATGCTTCAGTGTTCTAGAACTATTAAAACATATTTTAGTTGCAAAGTACCAATGCTTCAGTGTTCTAGAACTATAAAAATGTTTCATTCAAAACACTGTAAAACACTATTTTTCAGAATACTTTAATAGCTAGCTTGGCAGTAAAATAAAACTCTTAAAACATATTTTAGTTGCAAAGTACCAATGCTTCAGTGTTCTAGAACTATTAAAACATATTTTAGTTGCAAAGTACCAATGCTTCAGTGTTCTAGAACTATTAAAACATATTTTAGTTGCAAAGTACCAATGCTTCAGTGTTCTAGAACTATTAAAACATATTTTAGCTGCAAAGTACCAATGCTTCAGTGTTCTAGAACTATTAAAACATATTTTAGTTGCAAAGTACCAATGCTTCAGTGTTCTAGAACTATTAAAACATATTTTAGTTGCAAAGTACCAATGCTTCAGTGTTCTAGAACTATAAAAATGTTTCATTCAAAACACTGTAAAACACTATTTTTCAGAATACTTTAATAGCTAGCTTGGCAGTAAAATAAAACTCTTAAAACATATTTTAGTTGCAAAGTACCAATGCTTCAGTGTTCTAGAACTATTAAAACATATTTTAGTTGCAAAGTACCAATGCTTCAGTGTTCTAGAACTATAAAAATGTTTCATTCAAAACACTGTAAAACACTATTTTTCAGAATACTTTAATAGCTAGCTTGGCAGTAAAATAAAACTCTTAAAACATATTTTAGTTGCAAAGTACCAATGCTTCAGTGTTCTAGAACTATAAAAATGTTTCATTCAAAACACTGTAAATCCCCTCTTAAATGACCTACTTGGCTTGAGCCTTCTTTATAAAATCTTTAAACATAATAGCTAAAAAGAGCTTTGCCCTTTGTCTAAATATACATTCTCTCCTTTCTGGTGAAGTTTCTACCCAGAAAAGCCACATAAACAATATCCATCTTGGAAAAGAAAGGTGGCAAGAAAAAAACCCCATTATTTTGTTGATTAGTTATTATACCAAAATACTTTAACATTTTAAATTCACATCACAAAAATAATTTTAGTTCTTTTAAAGTAATCTCTATACTCAACACGGGGCTTGAACTCACAGCCCTGAGATCAAGAGTCACATGCTCTACCGACTGAGCCAATCAGGCACTCTTTAGTATTTTTTTTTTTTTAAGATTTATTTATTTGAAAGAGCATGGGCGGGCAATGAGGGGGGAGTGGGAGAGAGTGTCTTAAACGGACTCCTTGCTCAAAGCAGAGCCAGACTGTAGGCCCGATCTGATCTCACAAACCCAAGATCACGACCTAAGGGGAAACCAAGAGTCAGATGCTTAACTGACAGCACCACCTGGGGGCCCCTCCCCCTTAGCAGTATTTTTAAAAGTTATTCTGAAGGAGCTAGAAAAGATTTGTGGAAATTGCTTCTAAAATACTTTGTCTGGGGGCGCCTGGGTGGCTCAGTCGTTGGGCATCTGCCTTCAGCTCAGGGCGTGATTCCAGAGTCCTGGGATCGAGCCCCACATCAGGCTCCTCCACTGGGAGCCTGCTTCTTCCTCTCCCACTCCCCCTGCCTGTGTTCCCTCTTGCTGGCTGTCTCTGTCAAATAAATAAATAAAATCTTAAAATAAATAAATAAAATAAAATAAAATAACTTTGTCTAAGCCTTCCTTAAACATATAAATTGCCCAATTTCCCTATTATAGATTTTACCCTGTATTATCTAAATATCTTTATATCCTGATATACCAAGACGACGTCTCAGATTAATGAAGTGACGATCACGTCAGATTTTTTGTAAAGTAGGTACCAGGCCAAATGTGGCACTCAGTGGGGGCGCCTGATCTCAGAACTCCGAGATCAAGACCTAAGCTGAAATTAAGAGTCAGACATTTAATTGCCTGAGCCACCCAGGAGCCCCTCATCATATTCTTCTTGATTCCCCATCAATTTTTACTTTTTTTTTTTTTTTAAGATTATTTATTTATTCGACAGAGATAGAGACAGCCAGAGAGAGAGGGAACACAAGCAGGGGGAGCGGGAGAGGAAGAAGCAGGCTCCCAGCGGAGGAGCCTGACATGGGGCTTGATCCCAGGACCCCGGGATTACGCCCTGAGCCGAAGGCAGACGTTTAACGACTGAGCCGCCCAGGTGCCCCTCAATTTTTACTTTCTATACAACAAAAAACTTTTCAATAGTTTTCCCCCATAATTTTTAGAAACACAAAATAGTAACAGCAAATATCATATAAAACAAAACCGGTATAAATACAGAGATTTATACTTAAAGTCAAATGCCTTATTGTGTGTAACCAATTATATATTAAAAATAAACTCACATGTCACTCTCTGAAGGACAGGGCTGTTTTACCATTTTGGGTCTGCCTCTTGGTTTTGGAATCTTCACTTCTGTAGCTAACATTCAGAGGGAAAAACAAAATTAGTAACTATCTTTCAAGATCTTTCAAGATGCAATTCTCACATACAAAAATTAGAAATGATATATACTAAGAATATTAGTGGTTTATTAGAGATATTATCTTAATAAGTTTTAAAGATAATATCCTCCAATGATTCAAATGAGCAACAACAGAATATTTAGAAGTGGTATATCAACAGAGTAATTTTCATTCCCTCCTTAGTATGGCTGAGAGGGCTTCCTTCCTCGTTGTCTTAACAGGAATATCACAAAATTCAACTTTGTAATGCATACTACCACTTATATTCAATATTTGTATACATATTACAATACTAAGTGTATATTGTACATTCACATCTTTGAAAATCTGTATCAGAATTCACTGAATTTCCTAACACCATTAATTTGATGCATTAAAAAAATTAAATTCCAAAATAATTACGGAAACAAATCTCGGGATTTTTCTTCTCTGGGTATTACTGATCTTCGCCCCTTTCCAAAGAATCCTATTATGAGGTAGAAAAACATGGGCTCTATTTTGGTTCATTTTCTTTGTTCTATTTTATATTAGAGGCATAGCCTTCCAAACTATTTCCAGTTTCCCAAATCAGGACAACACTTTCGATAGGCAATGCTGAAGAGCGCTGCATACTGTAAAGGTCCTAGACAAAGAATGCAGTAATTTCCTTTTGGAAAACTTAGGCTTTCTACAGTGAGAGGTAAAATATCCATCATTCATGGAATTTAACCTCACACAGACTCATGTGCTGCTACATTAGGGGAAAATATAAGAGAAAACAGAAAATGAAAACAAATGTCCCAAGCAATTACTTTAAATCTAAAATACTCATCACACAAAGCAGAAACCATGTTTATCTCCTCTGAAATTTGTATATATATAATACATAACCAATCATCTATCCACCTATTCCAAAGTATCTGAGGCTCAACACTGTAATGGGAGTATTAATCATAAGCCAGAGATTTAAGCATTAATAATCCTACCTGCAGGTCGTCCTCTTTTAGGACTCACTTTTAGATTAACAGATGCTGTTGGGGTTGTCACTACTCCTGCCTCCTCGGTTTCTACTTGTTTTTCTGCCTGAATCACAAAGATTTAATTAACTTACTTAGCAAATAAAGAGTAGACATTCCAAATTTAATTCAACAAAGATAATGCCACCCTAAAGAGTTTACATATAAGCGTAACTTGTACATGATATTATTTTCAACAGTGAACATGTCAGAGTGATGTCCCCAAACACAGCTTACAACAATTTATAAGAGTGAACAATTTGTTTAAAGATTTATTTAAGAGAGGGAGTGCGCAGGGCAAGGAGCAGAGGGAGAGGGAGGAGAGAATCCTAAATAGACCCCCCACTGAGTGCGGAGCCTGATGCAGGCGGAGCTCAATCCCATGACCCTGAGATCATGACCTGAGCTGAAATCAAGAGCAGCCACTTAACAGACTGAGCCACCGAGGCGCCCCTCTAGCAAATAATTCTAACAAACAAAAAACATCACTTCTTAGATATCCTCGGCCTAAAAAAATCATTTGTAAAAATAGAGCTAACATGCTGGATGCAAAATGGTGACCCAAGTTATAATTACACTTAACCCACACGTTGCTTATAAATGTACTTTCACCGGGTATCTCAAAATGCAATACTTTATACTCTGTACTTATGAGAACCTAAATTAATATTCTAACATTAGTTAAGGGCAGGAAATTAAATTGCTGATATTTCTTATTCTTTTACTTTGTTAATATATACATGTTTTATTTTCGAACGAAGACTGACATCTGCTGTTCTTCTCTGGGAGTTATTCTTACTTTCCATAAAGAGTGATTTACTGCAGTAAAGTAATAAATTCCAGTGACCCTTTGCAAACTAAAATGACCCCTGACGAGACAAGAGCTCTAAGTGAGTCGGTTTAATCGATTAAAACAGTAGAGTAGAAAAAAGGTTAAAACCACCAATTAGAAAGGAAATACAAACAACTGCCGATCACTGAAGTGGGAGGAAGGAAACAGTGAAGAGAGGATGGGCGGGTCACTCCGAGCCGCCTCTCTATGACCACTTCAACTCTGCACTAACCAGAGCAGCAAAAGTAAGGGCGATGAAGCAGGTAAAAACACGCACCACACATCTTACTGATAAAGAACTTAAAAATCTTTTTTTAAAAAATTTTATTTATCTGAGAGAGAGAGAGAAAGAGAGCATGAATGGGGGGAGGAGCAGAGGGAGAAGCAGACTCCCCACTGAGCAGGGAACCTGCCAGGCTCGATCCCAGGACCCTGAGATCATGACCTGAGCCCAAGGCAGACACTTAACTGAGCCACCCAGGTGCCCCAAAAACTTAAAAATCTTTTAATCAACAATCTGATTTGCAAACATTTAAGGGATAATGCCCGGCATTGGCAAGGAAATGAAGAATTGTATTATTACCAATGATCAATGAACTGGCAACACCTTTCTGAAAGATTATCTTTATGAATATCAGCAATTAAAAATAGGCAAATTTTTGATTTAGCAATCCCACTTCTACAAATTTTTAATCTTAAACATTTTTGCTTTTATAGTTGGAAAATAATAATGCATATTCAAAGCATTATTAAAAGTCAATAAACTTGGCTAAATTTGCCACTGAATTGTTTTCAAGGAACATCACAAACATTGCTGTTAAACATTAACTCAGGTTGTATTTCTAGAATTTTATACCACCCCCGCCCCTGCCCCAATACTGATTCAATACTGAGCCAGGAATCTGTGTTTTTACCAAGCTCCCCAGGTACCAAAGGTTGAAAACCCAAGACTGTATGACAGCTCTTTTCATACTGAGGTGTTAAGAGAGGGCAATGTTCTCTAAGATTCAGTTCAAACTGATGAGCTCTTCAGTGCAAAAAACAAACAAAACAAAAAAAACCAACACATACATCTCTTCATTTACACTTTCTACTTTTGGAAGTAAATCAAAACATTACATAAGAATTAAAGGTAGGATGGATCTTTTGAAAGAGATACCAATAAGAGGGAACAAATTCACCAATAATTAGTATATAAATAAAAATATATTAATACTAATACTCCATCAAAAAATCAGCCCTACCATGGATATGTATTCCTGACTGTTAGAAAAATCAGGCAAGTCAAAAGCATTCTTTATGAAAATAAAATAAGTATTTAATCCAGAGAAAAGACAATTAAGTTATTTTGAATATACGTATATTTAAATCTTAAATGCAAATATATTTCTTCCATATTTTACTTGATCTCCCTGAGACCTCTAACCCTTTGACACCTTTACTCCCATTACCCCACTTTCTAAGCACTACTCCCTTCGTGATCCTAAAATACCCCTCCCCAGACCCCAAGGGACTACACTATTCATGTGCATATCCTCAAGCTAGGCATTGTTTTGCTGCACCTTTCCCACAAATCTCCAGCAGAGAATCACTGTAAAACTCCACCTTCTCTGCTCTAGTCTTCCCTGCTGCTGAGACCTGAGGGGAGGAAGATGATACTAACATGCATTCATTTTACCCAATCTCAGTCGGGATCTCAAAGCCATCCATTAATATCTCTACCCTATTGTGCGTGCCCTTTTCTCCCCACACCAGCATGAACTTTCAATCCTTTCTTCCTGCCTTATACCATATATGCAGTCCTCCTTAAACTAGGTGGTGGAGAGAAGAGAAACGGAGGCCAGCAGGAAGGAATTCCCTTAATTCCCAATTCTCCCTAGAACTTTTAAATAACCTCCTCCATCCTTCTCTTTAATGTTAAAAAGGATGAAATGTCCATCTCCTTCTTCCTCTTAAGTCTCTTCCTTCAAATGTGCCCCCTCCCTTCTCTCATCCAGCATCTCCTTACAACAATTACTCATATTATCCACATTTCCAATCTTTCCTAGTTTTGCAAAGAAACTATTAAAGCCATCATATTTTTTCACTCTAAACCCTCTCTTTTAACCATGCAAATCCCTGTTGCTGCATTCTCACTCCTTCCCTTCAAAGATTTCGAAAACAGTGTAACTTTAACATTAAACATTTTATTCTGCAACCCCCTCCATCAGCCCTTACTGTCTGACTTTAAAATATCCTGGGGGAGCCCAACTGTCAAGTATCTTCCAGGATCTTCTCCATATCAGGACACTACTGGCCATTTTTAAAAAATTCTCTCCCCCCTTGTTTAGCTTAATATTCTCTCTTTTCTCCTGATAGTTCATTCTCAGCCTTAACTTTACAAAGCAACCTCTCATCTCCATTAAGTTCCCTCAGGATTCTAGTTTCTGCATTCTTCCCAGTAAACTTTCTCCCTTGACTACCTCACCTACTGTCCTATCTTCACATCAGTGACTGTATCTTTAACTTTTACCTTTACCCTTTTGATGTCAAAACAATGTATCTGCAGTCTAATTCCCCTAGACGTTTTACTTTCTCCTCCCTGTGTCTCTGCTCCCAAACTAAACCAACCCTGGAGTCACCCTAGGGGCCTCCCTCCTTTCACACCCACTGCCAATCAACCACCAACCTTACCCCTGAAGTGCTCTTAAATCCAATCTCTGGTTCTACACTACTAAAAAACCTGCTAGAAGGCCCCTCCCTCCCAATCCATGCTCCTTAGAAAAGCCTTTCATGACTTAGTTACCAAGTCTCTATCATAATGCTCCATTTTAACTTATTTCATGTATTTATTGTCTGTCCCACAAAAATGTAAGTTCAACAGAGACTTTACCTTCTTTATTCAATGCTCCATGCTCTGCCTGCACCGGTGACGTTAGTACTAAAATTCTGAATGAATTAATCTGTGAACTTGTCTCACCACCCCAATCCAGTCTCCATCATTCACACTGGTTTAAAAAAGGATGTGTGTGAAATTTAAAATGATTCAACGGCTTCCCATCACTTCCCTTAGTTCAAGGTTAAGTATAAGGGGTTGTACCGTTTTCCCTCAAACTTTATGGTCTGGTAATACTGAGATGCAACGCCTGAAACAAAATTTTCTCTACACCTCTATATACTATTCAAATATTCCAAACACATCCCACAGGAAAAAAAAGCCACTAAAATTATCGTCATATTTTACTTCCTCATGAGATACTGAACTCTTAGTTTTCATTGAATCTTTGGGCTATAATAGTCTGAGACATAAATACATCAGAAAAAGGTGACAAACAAAACTTCATTTAGAGAAGAAGAAACCTTAATTAAAAGCAAAGGGTGTACTTCCTCCTAAAATATCACATATTCCCAATTGCATGCAACAATGTTGCTAATAACATTAGAACGGACAATACTGACAGAGCAATTACTGTGTACCAGCATTATGGATATTGAATGTGGTAACTCATTTAACCCTCTCAACAACCTTATGAGTATGTATTATTATATATTATTATTTTACAGTGAAAACTTGAGGAGTGTCATTAAAAGGAATGAAGGCTGATACGTTTTACTTCCCTTACCATTCCACTTATCTTAAGGGTGCTGTATCACTAGAAAAGAAATAGATAGTCTTCTAAATAAACATAACCTATCCTTTAAGAAAGTTAGGGACTTGGAGTGAAGGGCCAACTTTAAATGTAATAATAAGGTTTCATTATCTCTACTATTCCTCAATCTGACTAAAAAAAAATTATTTTAAGATCCCTGTGGCTAAGCAGCAACATTACCTTTCTCTTTCTCCCTCTTCTGGCAGCTTTTGGAGTGGTTATGTCGATTGCTTTAGTCACATCCTAAAATTGAAAAAATATATATATATACACACATTAAACAATAAATTACGTCAAGACTTAAAGAAAATTTCTTTTTTTTTTTTTAAAGATTTTATTTATTTATTCGACAGAGATAGAGATAGTCAGCGAGAGAGGGAACACAAGCAGGGGGAGTGGGAGAGGAAGAAAGCAGGCTCATAGCAGAGGAGCCTGATGTGGGGCTCGATCCCATAACGCCGGGATCACGCCCTGAGCCGAAGGCAGACACTTAACCGCTATGCCACCCAGGCGCCCCCTAAAGAAAATTTCTTAAACTAAAAATAATGGCATATTTCACTAAAGGCACTAGGGAAACTTGTTTTATTTCTCTGAAATTTGAAATTATCAACATTAGAAGTCTTAACATTATCATTATAAAGTGAAAGGAATAGCTAGTATCTTTGTCTACAGAAAAAAAATTCTTTGTCAGATGAAATATAAAGTTCACGCTTGCTAGTACACAAGGAAGTCTGTCTTTTTAAATTTATAAAACCACTTTTTTCTACAGTAGAATCCTGAATTTTAGGGTTGCAAATTTCAAGAAGTGGTTGAAACTTTGAAGATCATCTAACAACTATTCCATGAGGCCCGAAAAGGCTCAATGAGTATCCCCACTCACAGATAATCAAATACAGAGATAGAAGTAAACCTAGATTTTTAAAAATTCAGTTCAGTGCTCTTTCCAGTACCTCCATCCCACAATACCTTGCTTTAAAAAGATTCCTAACGAATAGTAACCCACTCTCCTATAGTTGGACCTCATATATTGCAGAGCAAAAGAACTTCAAATAAAAACATCCATGCTTTTTTTTTTTTTTCAATTTTTGTAAGTAATCTCTGTTCCCAATGTAGGGCTTGAATTCATGACCTCAGGATCAAGAGTTTCACGGTCTACCAATTGAGCCAGCCAGGTGCCCCAATATTATGCATCTTAAAAATGCAAAAATTATTTTCCAGTACAGTATTTAATATTCACACAAGGAAATAAGCCTTAAATATTTTCTCATTCATTACTCAACTACTTTAGAGATTACTTTCTACTTTGCGATCAAATGACAAACCCATCTTACAATTTCTCCCTTGCAACAAAATGGGTTTAGAATGCCAGAGAAATTAAACACACCTCATTGCTGGCTTTTTCTTCATGGTCAGTATCTTCCTTTGAAACACTTGTTTCTTTTTCTTCAACTTCAACATCTGATGATGCATTTGATTGTTTAGTTGATGCCTATAACAAGCAGGTCTATTAACCACAAAATAACATTCTACCCCAATTTAAACATTGTCTACCCATGAAAAAATTCAAAAGCCTATTTGCAATAAAGTTATAAAAGTACCCTCATTTCTGTTCCATAAGATGTTTTTAAACATAACAATTTTTTAAAAAGTTTTAAATTCTAAAGTCTTAAAGGGATTGTATTCCTATAATTGAAGGTTACATACTGTCAAGGATAAACGGTTAAAGCAGAAATGAAGTATAATTACAATGAATACCAATCTGATGTTCTGACCAGTAAATATCCAGTAAGATACAATGTAACTGATTTAGAATTGCACGGTTTATTCAACTACTGACATATTCTAAAGAGAAACTTACTTACTCCAAGACACAGAGCCTTAGCAAAGGACATATGTAACAGCTTTATTTAAAGACTTTGATCTATATCTCACACTTAGTTTACTTAAAAGGCACTGAGTGGGAGTCCAGTAATCATCGATTTTTTTTCATATTCCTGGATGGTAATTCAACCAGGCAGCGATTCATTCCTCTGGGTTCAGGTTGGGGGTCAGAACCAATCATCATTAAATTTTAAAAGTACCCCCATATGATAAGATACACAGATGATCTACTAGGGGCCCAAAAAGATGAGTAACATAGGTAATACAGTACACACTGGAAGAAGATAAGCACAGGTCTACAAGATGACAGCAATGCAGTCCAAACTGTGCCCCTAATGATTTCAAATCTCAACTGTAAACCCATTTTTTCTTTAGTAAAAACCCCTAAAATTATAAAGTGACAACAGAAAAATATAAAAATGCTCCCAAAATTACTTATATAAATTTTTTTAAATCATGATGGCCAATTTTTTTGTTTTGTATGTTTGGGGCTCACTGCTTTCTCCAAATCCTTGGAATGTGCCACTGGGGACATGTTTGGGCCAGAACACAAAGTACATCACATGAGCACAATCCTTCATACTTTTGTTAAGGACAGAAAATTGCTAGGTTTCATGCACACAACCTACAAAATTCACTGTGAAATGGAAAATCCCAAGCATATAGGGTAAAAACTACCTGGAGATTAAGTAGGTACATAGGAACACAGGATAGGGTGACCATGCTGGGCTATCTGGAGGATGAAAAAGTCCTTGAAGGTACAATCACAGGACGCATGATCCAAGTGAAGTTACAAACTGCTGGCTTCAGGAAATAATTCATTCCGTCTCTCCGGACTACCGTTACACGACTGAGGCAACAATGATGGGAAACCCTCTAGCCTGACATTCATGCAACAGTATTTAGTGAATACCTATTCTTGCCACCCATGTACAGTAACAGGCACATATGACACACAACTTCTTTGTTCATGGAACTAATAAACTGTGGCATTTAAGTACAGAAGCACATATGGTACGATTAACAAGTAAGTTTTGGGTAGCAATGAAAGTATTTAGGGTATCTAATGCAGCCTTGGAGCACCAATGTAAGATTTAAATCTTCCAAGAATAGCACCTGAAAAGTTCTCAAAGGGTGAGAAAAAGCATGGCACATGCAAAAAAGGAGAATAAAAAAAGTACAGACTTCAAAGCAGAAAGGGTAGAATTTTTGGTCTCCTGCTATCTCTAGTTTTTACTACCTCAGCCTAATTTATTTATTTATTTATTTAAGTAAGCTACGACCAATGTGGGGCTTGAACTCACAACCCCAAGATCAAAAGTCATGTGCTCTACTGACTACCAGTCAGGCACCCCTACAGCTCAGTCTAATTTAAATGAACAAAACCTCTGAACACATGAAGAACAATAAAAAGGAAGGTTAAGGCTGCTCTTCTAGATACCAAAAACATTAAGTATAAATTGCATTATGCTGTAAGTACTTCTGTCACATATTTAGTTTAACCCACGTGAGGTTTGTATTTTAACACAATTTTATGGATTTAGAAATTAAAATGAATTAGAAAAAAACATACCTCCTTCGAGTTATAATACCTGAATTTAAGAGAACAGTACATATGGCTTTAAATTTAATGATACATCAAACTATCAATCGGGACTTAAATAACTGAGTATTTCCCAGTTTTCTGAGATCTGTTTAACCGTGCAGGTAATATTTTCATCATTTCACCTACGTATGAAAGATCAAGGTTCAACCTCACAAGCAAGCACAATTTAATCTGAAATTCACAAGGCTCTTAATATTTATTTTCCTACAGCTAGCATAGTGATTATCCCCCAAGACTGAACAATACTAAATTTTATGTAATATAGCGCACCTGTTGACTTGAAAATTTCACTTTCGGATTATTATCGATCTCCCATAAACCTTCATTAAAGCCTTTTCGTTTATTTGGTTTGCCGTACTTTTCCTTATTTTCTGAGTAAGGAAATATATCCTTTGGGCCTAAAAAAGCACTAAAAAATGAGAGGGAGAAAAATGTGAGTGCAAAGCAATCTCAAATATATGTCATTAAATAGCACTATGCTATGATGCAAGTATAAACAATTCTTAACCCAAAATTCATTTTAAAAATCTTACATAAAGGGTAGACACAAATAATTCATTAAAGTTCAAATGCTTTTATTAAATTCAATCACAAACTCCTAGAATCCAGTCCTGTATTTAAAAAACACTCAAGTTGCACAATGTGAATGTACTTAATGCCACTGAATTGTACACTTGAAAGTGGTTAAAATGGTAAATTTTATGTATGTAATTAAAAAAACGCCCCCTAATGAAAAGAACTGTGACACAACTCCATTAATCAATCCATTTAAAATGCATTCCAAATATAATTTTATTTCAAAGTAATTTGGTACAATACACAACTCATAAAACACTATCAACGAAGTACATTACTGTATGTATAAATACATAAGGTTTTTGGAATAAAATGTGTTAAGAATTTCACTTTAATGAAGGAATGAGAGGTTACAACTGGTTCGTTTATTCATTCAGAAATTCATTAAAGTCGGTCTTGTATTTGCGGTAGTTATGTTCTATAAAGTCACCACACAAACACTGGTCACAATTTCGTCAACCAATCAATACATAATCTTGTTTTTTTGGTGTGTTTCTGTCTAAAGACACATGAACATATATTAGGGACTCATTCACATGGAACTCAGTCAGCAACTTATGTAACACATACTTTCTTTGCACAGCACAACACTGCCTTCTTGCACGTAGGAACGCTAAACAGCACTTCAGTACCATATTTGGGGGCTATAACTAACTGCAAACTGACCAAGAAAAAAAGCACAAAAACGCAAAAACTACAGCACTACCTAAGACTGCAAAAAGGACAGTTTATAGTATAAGAGCAAAAACAAGAAGGCAAATTACTGCCCTGGTCAGCCTCAGCTAGGAACATGTGTATCAAATTACCCAAATTTTTGCCGTTTTGGTTGCACATGAAGGCACCCTGAGTACTGATTTGGATATATTTTTAGTGAGCAGGCAAATTCACAAATACAGAATCTGTGAATGATGGGACTAAACTGTGTATCTGTATGTAATTGGAAATATTCTCCAGAACAGACCCCTTATATCTCCCCTACATCAGTTGGTCCTGCAGATATCTGTCAATTCTATAAAGGAAGATTCGCTGTACCTAGGAGTTTTTTGGTTATGCTGCTTGACTGTATTCTCCAAAGGAAAAGGAAAAGCAGATTACTACTCATTTCCTCTAAAATGTGCTACGATTTAAGATTATAAATTATTAATTAGGTATATATCACAAATTCCTTATCTGGTGAAATTCTTTAAGAATTAGGGACCTAATAACTACAGTTAACACTCCAGTTAGAGTATTTTAGAAGGTTTTAGGATAAAATTTTAATTAAAAAGAGACTTAGAGCTCTATTTAAATATAACCAGTGCATACAAAAGTCAGCTTTATAATTCAAATTCTGTAATTTAGGAATTCTCACTGTATGTATGTATTTTTAACTGCACATTGATTAAAGCACATTTAAATCATCATTATCTCATTTGATTCAGAAACTCAGCCTTTTACTAGAAATCATTCATTCCTACCCATCATCTCAAATTAGAAAAATTAACACATTTAGTTAAAACAGTAAAACAATTCTTCCTACATGTTTCAAATTCCAAGTAAATAACTTGAATTAAATACCCATCAAAAACAAATATACTTCCAGTTAGAACAAAGCAATTCAACACAAATTCTCGTAAAACCTCACAAAAACAACACATAAAGCCAAAGATGACAAGAAACACAATACCATCAGAGACCTAGAAGCTGGAAAGAAAACTGAAAAAAGGACGGAAACTAAGTAGCCATGTACAAACACAGCACCATCCCTTACAGTTCAAAATGCCCAATGGGCTCAAAATTGGTGGCATCAAGAACTTCCAAAAGTGTAAGGGATCTTAAATACTTAATACAATTATAGAAAACTGTTCCAAAGCTTCAAACATGGAGGATTTTTAGATATGACTCTAAACCTAAAAGCTATTCAAAACAGAAGACTGATTCTACCACGATGTTATTTAGTATATAATAAAGGTTTGACAGTTCAATTTACATGGGTTATTTTTCTTTTCTTAAAACAGACAGTCCTTTGCATGACAGCACGAGACTATAAAAATGACCACGCAAAGGGGCGCCTAGATGGCTCGGTTAGTTGAGCATCTGACTCTTGGTTTCAGCTCAGGTCATGATAGGGTCATGATCTCAGAGTCCTGAGACTGAGCCCTCATGTCAGGCCCCACACTTAGCAGAGAGTCTGCTTGAGGGTTCTCTGCCTCTGCCCCTCCCCCTACTCACGCACACAAATAAATCTTAAAGAAAAAAAGACAAAGCAAGGCAATCTTAATTAACAAGGGGGAATTATGATTGTTCCATAATTTAAAATTGTCAAAACATTAAACTCTATTACTGACAGTGAAAAGACATGGAAAAAAAATAAAACTAATACTTTAGCACACTGTAATTTAAAACATTAGGAACATTGAGATTAAAATGTTTTTCTCTGTGGAAAAAATAACTCAGAAAGAATAGTTTGAACAGTGCTTACCTTCTTCTGATCATATAACTTATGTAAGAGTGAGCATATTTTCTATGCCTTGGAGAATTGTCATATTCCTAAGTCTGATCAGCTTCCAACATTTTATCCTTTGCACTTTCAATGTTGTGAAATATCTTTAATGTTTTTTGTTGGCATCACTTCCTCTGAGACATCTTCATCCTTTTTATTACAACCACTTTTCTCATTTATATTGCTAAGCTTGCCTTCACTAAGTTCCTGCATATGCAGTCTCTCCAAATGCAGCATGTCTACATTTGAAGGTTAGCTATTTATTCTGTAACTCCACTTACATTCAGTTCAAATTTCACTTCTAGTGTTAATTTGTTTCTTTCCTGCACTTTCATCTTTGTTGGCCAATTCCCTATATTATTTTTTAAATGTAACCTGAATGGGTATATCATTGAGATAAAAATGCAACACCACCACTACACACTGTCATCTATGCATGAATTGAAAAACAGATGCACACTGACCAATCACCAAGAGCCTTTGAAAAAAGTGACATGCTATGCATCTGTTATTTATACTTTGACTTGTGGACTGAAGAGCTAGCAAAAATTCTGTGGTTTATGCAATTACAGTTAATATTCTGGGGTATGTGAAATCTGAATCGGGTTATTGGGGCACTAGTGTTATTTAACTAAAACATGGTAACCAAAATTCATGTATACGGGGCCTGTACCCTTCTCTTCATGCTTTGACTTTAAAATTCTACTTTTAGTAGATAGTAATACTGCCACTCTTGCTTTCTTTGTGACTGTATCATTACTTGGTCACGTCTTATTTGAGCTTTTCTCACAAAGTAAGACACAGCTAGATTACTAATCCAATCTGAAAGGTTTTTTTCCAATCTGAAAGTCTTAACAGAATTCTATTCAGCTAATATAATCATTTATATTTGGTCTTATTTACATCAACTTGTTTTATACATATACCTTTTGACTATACTTGGATAACTGTTATTCTTATTTTGCTGAATAGGTTTTAAAAAATTCTCCCCTGATCCTTCTCTAGATTCAGATTTCAAGATCTACTTTATTTTTACTATACATTATGCTCACAGTATAGCTGACTCTTGAACACAATGGGTTTGAACTTGCAGGTCCACTTATGAAGGGGATTTTTGTTTCGTTTTTTTTTTAACAGAATTGTAAACATCTTTTCTCTTCCTTATAATTTTAATTTCATTTTCTCTAGCTCACTTTATTATAAGAATACAGCATGTAATACATATAACATACAAAATATGTGCTAATTAACTATATACTATCAGTAAAGCTTCCAGTCAACAGTAGGCTCTTAGAAGTAAGTTTTTGCGGAGTTGAAGTTATTTGCAGATTTTCAACTGCATAGAGGGTCAGTGCCTCTAACGCCCATGCTGTTCAAGGGTCAACTGTGTAAGTCATACTTAAATTTGCATCTTTATCAATATACCAAAATTTAAATAACTATGCCTTTCCAAGTGAGAATGCCTTTATAAGTCTAAATAGTTCACATTATGGAGAGAAGGTTAAAAAATATTCACACATGAAAAGATGCTCAATATCATTAGTCATCAGTAAAATGCAAAGCAAAACCAAAAGATACTACCTTCACACCCACTAGGATAGCTATAATAAGAGATAATAACACATCTTGGCAAAGATACCGATAAATTAAAATCCTCGTATATCGCTGGTAGGAATGTTAAAATGATTCATGGCTGATTTGACAACGGTCTGGCAATTCCTGAAAGGATTAAACATAAAGTTATCATTTGACCCAGGAATTCCATTCTTACAGAAGTAAAAATATGTCCATGCAAAAACTGGTACACACAAAACTTACATTCGTAACAGCCAAAAGTAAAAACAATCCAAATGTCTATATATTGATGAATGGATAAATAAAATATGATAGATTAATACAATGGAGTATTTGGCAATAAGAAGTAATGAAGAACTATCATGTGACACAATACAGATTAACCCTGAAAACATGATAAATGAAAGAAGCCAGTCATTAAAGACCACATGTTATACAGTTCCATTTATATAAAATGCTCAGAGCAGGCAAATAGGTTAGTGACTGCCATGGTAAGACAGGAGACAGAATTGGGGAGAAATGGGAAGTATCTGCTAAAGGGCACAGGGTTTCTTTTTGGCATGATGAAAATGTTTTAAACTGTGCTAATGGCTGCACTACTCTCTCAGATATATGATGTATTGAACTGTATACTTTAAATGAATTGTTTGAGATATCTCAATAAAGCTGTTGAAAATATTCTTCAGTGAGTACACATCCCACCAAAAAAACCAAAAATGATCCATAATTTTACCAACTATAGTTACTGTCTCAGCCTGCTTTTTAGCTGTATGTATACATATTAATAAGTAATTTAATGTATATGCTACATATTCATCCATACTTTTTCTAATTAAAATGAATCTCTTTATGGCAATAATTACTAACAGCTACATATTATTTCACTGAATGGCTATCTCAAAATTGACTCGCCTATTGTTGGAATACTTTCTGTAACATATTTTCTGTTATAAATTAATGGAGCCATAATAAATATAATACTGCTCAATCTTTGCACCTATCTTCATAACATATTCTCAGTAGAACTGCTGGATCAAAGAATATGCTCAAGACTAAGGAACCCCTTAATGAGACTCAAAAAACCATGGCGGAAGAAAGAAGAATCCTCCCACACTCTCATTGTAAAAAAGAAATGATAATTATGGAACATGATGGAGGTGTTAGCTATTGCTACGGTGGTAATCGTATTGCAATACACAAATGTATCAAATCATGGTGGTTATCATACTGCAATATAGAAATGTATCAAATCAACATGTACACCTTAAACTTATACATTTTTTTAAAGATTTTATTTATTTATTTGAGGGGGCAGGGGTGAGCAGGCGCTAGTGGAGGGAGCAGCAGAGGGAGAGGGACAAGCAAACTCTGTGCTGAGCTCCAGGCCTAACATGGGGCTCTATCTCAGGACCCTAATGTCCTGAGCCAAAATCAAGAGTCAGACACTCAACTTACTGAGCCACCAAGGTGCCCCAAACTTATACAATAGTATATATGTCTAGGGGTTACATTGTTTTAAAACACTTCCCTTTTTTTTTTTTTTTTAAAGATTTTATTTATTTATTTGACAGAGAGTGAGAGCACAAGTAGGGGGAACAGTAGAGGGAGAGGAAGAAGCCGGCTCCCCGCCAAGCATGCAGACTGAGATATGCCCAATGCGGGGCTTGATCCCAGGACCCCGGGATCATGACTTGAGCTGAAGGTAGATAGATGCTTAACCATCTGAGCCACCAAGGCACCCTATTACGTTTTAATTAAAAAAATAAAATAAAAGCACATGCCCACGCGCCCACATGCACATACACAGAATCCTCCCTGGGGATACAATCCCACAGGTTTGATGAAGAGGGTCTAGACTACTGTTTAGACAGCCATCACTAGTCCCCAAGGGCACAACCTGATGTGGCTATGGCTCTGATTCATTCTTCAAAGCAGCCCATTTTAAAATGACATACCGAAAATAAATAAATAAATAAAAAGCTTTAAAATTAAGATTTAAAAAGTAAATAAAATAACCTATAAATCTCAAAGAAAATACATCAAAACATGAACAGGTTTTGGGCTTATTTCTAAAAAACAGGAATAAAATGACTTGTTTCCTTTATAGAAAACTTTTTTTTTTCTAATTTAACAATGAAAAGATACGTTAATTCAGAGTTACCCATCAAATTCCAGAAGTGAAAAGGAACTTTAGGTATCACCAAAATCCACATCTTAAAGATTAGAAAACTGAAGACCAGAAGGATTAACTCATTCAAGCAAGGTCATCTAGCTATTAAACAGCAGAGCCTCAACTCTGTACAGTATTCCTTAACAGCATTTCAGGTTTTCCTTTATTCACTGTAATACAGTCTCTGAAACACCTACTAAAATACTGATACCATATCCCTATATATATGACTTCTGACTTTAAATACCAATATCCTCACCCTTAAGAATCAAGGGCTAATGTAAAATGTCCCAAGGGCAAATCATTAACAACTGGCCCTTAAGCAACATAGGGGTTTGGGGTGCTGACCCCCCCCATACAGTCAAAAATCCACAAATAACTTCATCTCCCCCTTAACTACTAATAGCCTCCTCTTGACCAGAAGCCTTATTAATAAGTCAATCAACACACATTTTGTATGTTACATGTATTATATACTGTATTCTCACAATAAAGCTAGCTAGGAAAAATGAAACATTATTTAAAAAATCATGAAGAAGAAAAATACATTTACAGTACTGTAAAAAGTCCGCGTATAAGTAGACTTACACAGTTCAAACCCATGTTGTTCAGGGGTCAACAGACGTATGCCTCACCAAAGCTCCATTATCACACACCTGGAGCTCTCTACCTCTAAGGCAAACCAGAAGTCATATGTAAAAAATAGGAAAGCTTATCAGAGCTGAAGATACAAAGCTCAAAACTCATTGAACTGTTGCCAAGTACTACTACTAAATAGCCCTATTTCCAAAAACACTGATTCTAACTTGCTGCTTTATTTCTCATTACTAAATCACAAAATATGAAATATACTGTTTTAAAACTAGGGTTTTTTTTTTTTTAAGATTTTATCTATTTATTTGACACAGAGAGAGAGAGAGCCCGCATACGCACAAGCAGGCAGAGCAGCAGGCAGAAGCAGGCTCCCCACTGAACAGAGAGCCCAATGGGCTGGATACCAAAGTCCTGGGATCATGACCTCAGCCAAAGGCAGACGCTTAACCAACTGAGCCACCCAGGTGCCCCTATTACTAGGTTTTGTAACAGCATGGGTTCCTTGGTTTTTTTTTTTTTAAGATTTTATTTATTTGGCAGAGAGAGAGAGTGAGCGAGCACGAGCAGGGGGAGCTGTAGGCAAAGCAAGCAGAGCAGGCAGAGGCAGAAGCAGGCTCCTGATGCAGGGCTCGATATCCCAGGATCCTGGCATGATGACCTGAGCCAAAGGCAGACACTAAATCAACTGAGCCACCCAGGCACCCCAGCATGCATTCTTTGTAACAGCAAATGATTCAAGAGACAACTGAATATATATCTACTATGTGCCATGAGTCTGCTGGTATAGAGATGAATAAACAGTGTAAGGCTTCTGAGAAACTATACTGTATAAAGACCCACACCAACACACGCCGTTAGTTACAGCTAGAGTACAGAAGACGTATGGAAGAAGAAGCGAAGAAAATAAAATCCCACCCTATGATTTCATTTCTTTACTCCTTTCTTGTGGACAGGTTATACAAAAAACTGCCACCTCCCCATTCATCTTCACTCCTAAAACTATGCATCAGACTTGTTTTAAAACAGCCTGTGATCGATATTTTTGAAGTTCCTAGAACTGAGCATCCAACCTCTTTGTATTAAGACAAAATCAGTAAGGAGATAAATTTAACAAAATAACATCTTCATTTAAATTTTCTAGACTTCAGAGATAGACCTGTGAGAGTATTTCCTCAGTAAGCAATAGCAATCAGCAAAAATTCCAACTGCATTTCAAACAATTTAACACTACAAGTATTAGGTTTTGAAAAATATGGTAACGTTATCTTTAGAAGCTGACATTTATCATTTAATACATGTGAAGCACTGTTCTAAGCATTTTTCATGTAGTCTTGTTTACGCCCCAAAATTCTGAGATAAATTATTCCCGTTTTACAAATAAGAAAAGGACACAAGGCTAAGTAACCTGCTCAAGGTCATGTAGCAGGTAAATGGCCGTCAGAATTCATAAAAGGTCTTTCTGATCTAGTTGTCTTAAACACTATATAAATGTTGGTTAATGGACAGCAAATTCATAATCAACAAATGATTTTATCTAGGGCGTACACTTTCAATGTATCACCAAATATTTAACAGCTAGTACGCACCAGGCACTTAAGTAAATGATGACAAACAAGACAGACAAAGGTCCCTGCTCTCCAAGCTCTTCACTTGTGGGTGAAGGGGGAAAAAAATTTTAGTCATCATAGAAATGAAGAAAATAAGTATGAAAAAGAGGACGTGAGCTTAGACCTAAATGACTTTGAAAATCCGAAGGCGTTTCCCAAGAAAGAAAAAATAAGCAAGGACCTGAGACAAGAGAAAGTAGATTTATGTAACAGTGAAAAAAATGTGTGTGATAAGGTTGGAGAGGTAAGCATAGGCTAATTCATACAGTTCTTAATACACAGCATTTATAGATAAATGAAGATTTCTGGACGGGGAAATGAAATGATCTGACTAGGATATGAAGATCACTTTGACTATATACAAAGAGTGCAAACTGAAACCGAGACAGGGTTAGGACACTTTTTTTTAAAAGATTGTATGTATGTATGTATTTATGGGGGGGGATGAGCAGGGGGGAGAGGCAGAGGAGAGAGAAAAGCAGACTCCCCGCTGGACAGGGAGCCTGATATGGGACTCATCCCAGGACGCTGGGATCATGACCTGAGGCGAAGGCAGATGCTTAACCGACTGAGCCACCCAGGCACCCGGATTAGGACAGTATAAAAGTAATTGTGGCATGGGCTGAAGTTGTAGTAGAGGAGAGAGAGAAAAGTGGACAGATCATAACACACTCTAAAAGAAAAGAATAAAACTTGCTGGCTGACTGCTAGCGGGGAAGGGAAAAGAATACATATGTAATCAAAGATAACACCACGACTTGGCTCCAGCAAAGCACTGGGTCCTTGTCAGTCTCATTTACTAAGAATCCGTCTCGAATGTTAGTTTTAAGATACCTAGCAGATGGTCACAGTTGGTATACATAAGGGCTCATTGTTGTCTAATATTCAAAACTCAACTGCTAGATGAATTTACTGTGAATGTCATAAAATGCTAAGAAAAATCAAAGTTTCTAGGTCAGAGCAAGAATGAATGAATGAAGCTCAAGAACCAAAAAGGTTCTGCACTAAATTCACATTTAAAAAATATCTTTTAAAAAATCTTAATCTATAAATCAGTTATGAATAAGTATAGTTTTCCAAACTGCCATCTCTTCTCCCATGTTCTTCCTTTCCCACATCCCTAACTATAGGCTGTTAGTAAACTCTCATTTATGCAAAATCCAAACTGAAAGGCTCCCAATAACCACCATCCCGATTTGGGGGGGAGGTGAGGGCAGCAAGGCAAATCATCAGAGACCGAGTTTCTAAAAATTAGACTTAAATACAGAAAAAGCTAAGTCAGCAGACCAATGGAGATACAGCAGCACTGCCTTTCCAAAAATAAATGGTATACTTACGACAACACTAAAGCACAAAACATCACATGTTGAAATGAAAATATTAGCTTAATTTTAAAGTTATATTCTAAATCCTTGAATATATTCCAATTTCTTAAATATTAATAATTCATTGTCTTCATTAATCATTCAGTACCACTATTTTGTTATTAACCAAACAATGCTTAATGAAAGTTTGGTTATTTAGTGTTGTTTTAAAATTTACAGATATTTACAACATAAAAATCTTCATTTTTAAATGCTGGGGGAAGGTACAGTCATTCCTCTAAACATAATATAAAAATAAACTATGTGTTTTATGAAGCTATAAGGCCCCATATGAAAGTACATAAAATCTGTCCCATTTCAGAAAAATCACATTTAAAGAATTCTAAACTTACAAAACTGAAAAATTCTAAGGAATGTCTACTCACATTACTACAGTGTTTCCAAACTTCACATGCATCAGAATCATCTGGAAGGCTTGTTAAAACAGATTGCTGGGCTCCACACCCCAGCTTCTGGCAGGAGTTGTGAGGTAGGGTCCAAGAATTTGCATGTCTAAAATTCCCATGTGATGTTGGTGCAGCCGGACCTAGTACCACACTTTGTAAACCTCTATCTAACCCAATACCCAGTACACAAAGTTTTCATCAAAAGATACCTTTTCCTATTAAATTTATAGGAATTTTAAAAATGGTAGATTACCCTCTTGAGCCACAAATTCATCATTTCTTACAAAACTTAACTTTTTCTGTATAGGATATACCTAAACCCGACTCAAAGTAATTATGAAGGCCGATCCAATTCTAGACTCAAAACTGCATTTAAAAAAATAATAATTATGCAGCATTGTATAATACCATTAATACAGTATGTCCAGAATTGGCAAATCTACAGAATGGTTGTCTAATTCTTGGGAGGAAGAAATGGAGAATAACTGCTAATGGATATTAAAATAAATGTACTAAAACCCACTGAATTACATACTTTAAACAAGTGAAACTTGATGATGTAAACTTCATCTCAATAAAGCTATTAAAAGAAATTATGTGAAAGTTCACATAGTAAATAAGCAACATTAAACCAAATGTTGCCATTGTAGACACTGTTAGAAACACATAATTCCAATTAGCTATATCAACCACTTTGTTTCTCCTGGTCCAAGGTAAACAATCCTACTTTACCAAAATTATTGCAAATTTTAAACTTCAAGTCCAAAATCAGCAAAATCATAGAAACAGTACTTCTAAGACTGTTAAATTATAGGTATGTAGAATATCATACACCAAAATCAATGAAATAGGCCCTGGAGTAGTCCTATACACCTAGAAGTACCAGTTAAACAATATCTGGCTGCAATTTTTGAAAAATTAATATGCTCTACCAAATTGGTCCTCTGCCCACATATCCACCAGGGGCAGCAGAGCAGTCACAGTGGCCTTCAGGACCACATAAATACACATGCGAGAACTATCCAGACTTCTCACTCTTCCTATAATATACCATTTGTGTGGCTAATATCACAAAGCCTAAAACAAGGTGCTAAGCTGTCCTTAGGAAAAGCATTTATTATACTAAATATCAATACCAAATGCCCTGTCAAGAACTTTCTTTACATACTTTCATCTATCAGTCATTCTTCTGGTGGCTTTTATAATTAAGGAAACATCTATTCCAAGGAAAGTTAAACCTGTAGCATCTAATTTTTCTGCCCTAAAAAAAATTTTTAAAAGGGAAACTTGAAGACTTTTTTCCAAAATTCAATGATCTCCAAGTTTCCTATTATTACTCTATTTTCTCTTTGAAGTAATCTCTACTTATTTTTTCATTTTATGCTCAATGACCCTACTACATTAACTCTGATTTGCCTTTAGAGCTAAAAGGACTTACGTCTCATGAGTTCCAAAAAAGAAAATGGGTAGTTTGTTTGTGGGTGGTTTTACAGCTCCATCAGGAACTTCATCTACCTAAAAGAAAGATCAGAAAATTAAAATCTTTTAAATCATACACACCTCAACACACCAGAATAAAGTGAGAACAAGATATCCAAAAGGGATCTGATAAAAGTAGACCAGTTCTATAGGTCATGATCCCTATTCCAGTTCTGAAACCCACAAAGTTCTGAAACCCAAGAAGTTCTGAAACCCAAAATATTTCTCAAAACTCTTTGGTGGCAAAACCTGAACACTGAAGCTATTTTGTCATTTCTTTTATCCACCAGTGTTTCTACTGATGCTTCTCTGTTAGATTACCACGTGCCATTCTAGAAGCCTACCAGGAGCAAAATATATACCATATGTACCATGGTTACCTCGAATTCTGAATTTTTAAACATATCTGACCCTGAGCATTTTAGATAAGGGAGCCCAAACCTGTTCAAAAATCCTAAATGGGATTTCTGCAGGGAGGCTATACAAACATCAGAGTGATGTAAAAGCAGACATTAATGAAAGTTTCAAGCATTATTTCTCAAAGTTTGAAACACTTGTTCTAGAAAGATCTTGTACCTACATGGCTGAATAGGATGAAGTTCTGTTCCTTTTTCATTTCTCTTTCAATCATTCTAAGTAATGAAGAAAGTATCAGGTGCTATCATGTCTAACGTATCCGTAATACTTGCTACTTTCTCTTAACAAACGAAAAGCACACCTCAAAGGTAAAGCCATCAGGCACCAATATCAAATCAGAATTTAACATTTCTATTTTTTCCTTACTTAACTTCACAATAACCTTTCTGTGTCACGACCTTCCTAATTTCAAAGACATTTTAAAAAATCAATTAGCTTTGTTAAGAAGGGAGCAGGCCACCTGAGGACCTACTATGCTCTATATGCATTACCATGCTGAAGAAAAGACCGTGAAAGTGATTTGACTGTTTGGAAGTCTGAAGGTTTCAGACATCAACAGAATAAATATTACCTAAGACTCTTAGGGACTTTAATTTCCTCACCTATACCATCATTATACTGGTCATTTCAACCTCATGAGAAGGTCCCAAGAACTGTGAAAATCCTTAGAGCCCTTAAGGGATATTTTCTGTTAACCCAGTTCATATGCTTCTTTCCGCTAGGAAACAGTTTCAAATGTGCAGGACCTACGGAGTTTAATAAGCGTTAGGCAATTTTTAAAAAGTTGACTGTAAACACAATTATTACTGATACAGGATTACAAGAACATGCAAAACTTAAAAATTAATGACGTTTCAAATAGAGACAAAAAACATTAAAATCAAAATACGCACAACTGTCATCTTCACAGATAATAATACCCTAATTTCTCTAGAGCAAAGACATACTTTGTTAAGACTGAAGAAGATAGAAAAAGGAATATAATGCTCAGACACACACAATACAAAACCAAATTCAGCTGCTTCTAAAGAAAAAAAGGAGGAAAGAGACAAAAATTTCCCATTCCAATCCAAGTGAACTTATTGAATATAGAATTTATTAAAGAAGGAAAATACTCTGGCCCTCCTAAGGCTACTTATTTTGCTTTTAGCAGAACGGACTCTTAATCACCTAACACAGTGAAGCATGTGGAGAGGACAATTTCTAAGAAAAGTAGGTAACTTTTTAAACATTTTCATTTGGCTTTTAACTGTAGTGTAGCATCGACATGTGAATACAGACGTACCCCACAACCTCAGATTTTGTAACACCTCGAAATAAATAAGGATGTTAAAACCATGGGAAAAAAAGTATCTTGAAGGGACCTTAAACCTGCCCAGTTTCCCTCTCCTCTATTCAAACAAGAAATAGTGTTTTATGAGTACATGATTACATACTAAGGACAGTGGGGGACATGAAGAAATTCAGTTTATGCCTATTGCCCTCAAGAAACTTACAATCTAAAACTAACAAAAAAAAAAACTTATAATCTATTTGGAAATCAAAGCATGCACCTAAGAGTTAAAATGTTATCACAAAGGAAATAAACTTGAGTGTCAAATATATAGATAAGAATTATGAGTAAGGACTGTTCAAGATAAGACTCCAGTGAAAAGGTGGACTTGATAGATGGGGTGGGGGGAATCTTTCCAGGTTTAGGAAGGAAACCTGTAAGCAAGAACTGGATGGGAAAAATCAAGAGAACAGTAAACATTTTATACTTGGACAGCAGTCAGCAAACACACTACATGATTCTCTGTAACCAATGGGTATGTTTTCTCCCAGCTGACATAATTAAAAATATAGGACTTAATTGTCCTTAAGAAATGCACTCCTCAAACAAGAGTAAATTAGTGGAAATTACAACTTTAGAATGCTGAGTTTATATTTTAAAAAGATCTTGAGCATTCTAATCTAATGGATGTCAACAGTTTTTTGGTTCTATCATGCTCTTAGAACCTGAGTCCATAAGCTAACAAAAAGACCTCTTTTTCTGAAAATGGCGTTTAGGTATTAGTCTCAATCCTTAAATGTCACCAAAAAATCCTGGGCCTTAATTACCTCTCTGTACCGCTAGATGTGAACCTAGGAAACTGGGTCTACCGCTCTTTTGCCTATGGGAAACAAAAGAGGTAAAACAACTTGTTCAAGGTCATAAGGCAAACTTCACGAATACAAACATGAAAATAAATTTACAAAAAAACTTATTGTAAAATTTTCAAGAATATCCAGTCCTAAATCTCTTTATTAAACAAGCAAATCCAGAAGGCCTCATCAACTACAAAACATAAAAAATCCCTATGAAACCAATGTAATCACATCCCTGACATCCAACAGTCTGCATAAACTCCACGGATACTCTGCATTTTACTCAAAATTTTTAAAATGTCAATGTTTCATTAAACGGTAAACAAAATCCAACCTGGATTATTTTCACCTACAATGGGACATTATTAACTGGCATCACGTTTAAATATTTCCTATTAAGAAAACCTGCCCAAGTCTGTCAAAAACAAACCCATTGGGAAACGCTTAAGTGGAAACACCTGGATTTTTACAATTCCACGGTAGATCCCTGGGCAAAAAGCTAAAACGAAAGGTTACAAATGAGACCAAAGGAAAGCGAGGGGGAGAAAGGACACAGAACAAAATTAAGAGGAAGGGTAGGAAGTAGGCCCCTGAGGAAGGTAGCACCGCTAAATGCGAAGGCTAAAATCACTCACTCGAGCTGGCCAATGAGGATAACCTTTCATCTTGGCGAAGATGAGGTCTCCAGGTTTGAAATCGCGAGTCATGTTTCGGGGGCGAGGCCGGGGGTCTGAAGCCCGGGGAGGAGGCGCGGCGGTGCGGACGGCGAAGGGATGCCGGAGGGCCGACAGGAGCCGAGGCTCCCGGGGCAGCGGGAGGGGAAAGATGCCTCGGGGCGTCCCGACGCGCCTGCGAGGGAGAGCACCGAGGGCGGTTAATGCTCAGAAACCCGAAGGGAGGGGCCGCACGGGGAGGCCCGGGGGAGGGGGAGGGGAGGGCCGGGGAGGGGTGGGGGTGGGAGAGTGAGGGGAGAGCCGCCTCCCGCTCCTCCCCCGCGAGTGCGCGGCCTCCGCAGCCCGGGAGCTACCACTCCAGGCTTCGGCAGGTCCACCGCTCGACGACCGAAAAGACGCCACCACCTGAGGCTAAGATGCTTCTCAGCCCCCAATTCCCCTTTCTCCCGCCCCATCTTTCCTCGGGCTTTTTTCTCCGGGCTTAAGCCCCAAGAGGGAGGAGGTCTGGGGAGAGGGAAAAAAGATGGCAAAGAAAAGGGTAACGTCCCCCTCCCGTCCACACCGGACATCTCCCCCAACCTGCTTCCCGACGGTCGCAGCCCCGGGCCGCCCCGCGGCTCCCGGGCGGGCCGCGGCCACTTCCCCGCTACAGCCAGGAGCGAGGCCACTGAGGGGGGGCGGGGCGAGTCCCCGCCGCCCGCTCACCTGCCGGGGCCGCGGGCGCTGAGGCTGCGGTGGCGGGCCGGCCGCCTCTGCCCGCGTCCACGCAAGCCACCTGCGCCACCAGCTGCCGCAGAGGCGTCTCAACGGCTCCGAATCGCAACCGCCGCCGCCGCTGCCGCCGCCGTCGCTGCGCTGCTCCCGCGCGGCTCCCGCTCGGGGCCCGCTAGCACTGGGGCGGGACC
Organism: Ursus arctos; assembly: GCF_023065955.2. Taxonomy (NCBI): domain Eukaryota; kingdom Metazoa; phylum Chordata; class Mammalia; order Carnivora; family Ursidae; genus Ursus; species Ursus arctos. Next base: position 10,045,899 of record NW_026622852.1, read on the forward strand.
AACTGCTGCCCGAGGGAGGGGGGGCAGCGCCGCACCGGCCTGAGGTGTGTGGCTCGGAAGCGGAACTTCAGAAGGGGCTAGCTCTCCACGTTGGCTTTTGCCCAGCAGTTGCGGCCAAATGGAGGGAGATACTGGGGGAAGGAACAAAGGAGTGGGCGAAAAAATCTCGGCCCGTGGCTGTTTCCCCCTGCGGTTTGCAGAGTGGTCGGGCCCGGCCCGCCCCTGCTGGCTGCTCTGCGTGTGTGTATTTGTATGTGTACTGTATGTAAAAGGCGGGGAGGGAGGAAACGATTGTTGTGGACGAGGTTTGGGGGCGGGTATCCGGGCCTCCAGCCCTTGGCTGTGTGTTAGGGAGAACCTGGCAGTCTAAGCTGCATGTTCTTGCATCGTTTCCCAGGGTGGGGAGGCTTTAATGCTGCACTTGCGCGGTTTGCACCATCCACCCAAAAAAGAACTGTACAAAAACCCATAGATGAAATCGGAGCATGAGGCTGTTGCAGGGTGTGCAGCTTGTAGGCCTCTTACACCTCGCTGAATGGGCCTTTTCCTTGAGATTGTAATATGAGAAAGCCCTAGTTCTTTTCTTTTAAATTTAAAGGACCGAGAACTATTAAAACTGCAATCCTAACGAATGCAAAATGTGAAGGGAAGAAAACAATGACAGGACAGCGTAAGTCTTTCAGATAGGATGTGGGTTTGGGCCCGTACTAAATTTTAGCTGCATCTAAATTTTATTTCTTTAATAGAATGGTAGCTGGGTGGTGGTCAAGTGTAGAAGTGTTGCTAAACCTCACATGTTTTATCTCTTAAAATACTCTTCAAGGGATTTCTAAAATTATTTTATTTTTTGATCCTTCAGCTAATATATTTTTTAAGAAGTTGGTAGTAACATGCCCAGCTTTCTAGTATGAATGGATATTTTAATATTTTTACTCTACCAGAACTATGTCACTAAAATTGTCTAATTTTACTTAACCATTAACATTCACCCAGGTTTCCTAAATAAAAAGGCATTTTGAAAATTAATAAAAATTAAGTTTTGTTTCATGCTTCACTGAATCCCCCCAAAAAGTACCTACTGTGTGTCAAGCATTTTTAGGTGCTGGGGATACAACCATGAACAAAAAGCACAACTACTTCCTGTCTAAAACAGAATGAAAATATGAAAAAGCATAAGAATATTAAAATACATAAATAGCAATGTGTAGCGTATACTCCTTTAAATGAAGAACTCAGAACTGGGAATAGATCAGGGAAAACTGTATTAAAGTAGGTAAAAATTGAGAAGAATACATTGAAAGAGATACTTCCTTAAAAGGAACGAAGACATCCCCAATGCAAATTGTCCTGCGGGGAATGTCAAGAGACTAAATCATACCTCAGCAACAGGCAGAGGGTTCCAAGTGTTGCAAAAAGAGAAACGGACTGGCAAGGAAGAGGGAAAGGTTAGAGAAAGGTCTTGAAGCCTCTCAGCCTGAATGAGTTTGATATGATGTATGCTAGGGAGCTACTAAAGGTTGCTGAGCAAGAAAGCAAAGATGATTCTTTAAAAAGTTATTCTTGCTTGCTACAAAGTAGATGACGGTAGAAAGAGGTTGGAGGTTACTGTTGTACTCCCAAAGTGACCCATTTCTAGATGAGACTGGTGACTGAAAAAGGCAAGAAAGTGAACAGCTAAGTACACAAAAGAATGATTACCAGGTCTTAGCCATAAATCGTGCTCAGGAAAAGTGGAGAAAGATGTATTGAAGAAAATTCCAAGACACTGGGTAGGAGAGACCAAGGCATCATCCAGCTACCATTTCTTGCACACCTCCTTTGTTCTAAGCCTTTTAAGGCTTTGCAATTCCAAGTATGGTCTAGGGCCCAGCAGCATGGGCTCTATCTCCCCAGACTTGCTAAATCATAATCTGCATTTTAACAAGACCCCCAGGTGATTCTTATGCATATTCAAGTTTGAGAGACTACTGCTATGGAAGATGCTACAGGAACATTAAACCAAGTAGGGAAAACACATATAATAGATAAACTATAATTAATATTAAAAGATAAGTTTTTACTAGTGCTGAATGATTGAATAAATAAAAAGGGAGTGGTTACTGTGAGTGGGGGGGCGGTCTGCAGAAAAGACATGAAAATGGAAAATGGAAAAGCATTGATGTTTCAGTGTTAATGTTAAAAATAGAAAGTACAAACTTAGCTCTTGGTGTCTTTAAGTTTGGCAATTTCAATTTGTGATAGTCTATAGACAACAAAGGAAAACCCTCGAAAACAGTAAGTCAGGGCAAAACAGGTGGTAGTTTAAGTCTCCAGAGAACAAAAGCCCAGGATCCCTGGGAGCAGCAGTTCGGAATGGGAGGGAAAGGGGGAGTGAAGAGGGAGGAGGGAGGATTGCACTCAGCAGAGCCACTTGGAGAGCTTTTCTGAACTACTGAGAGCCTGTGCCCCTCTCCAGCCAGGCTTGATGCACCCTGCCCCCATACTCCGTCTTCTTAGGGAGGGGACGCCAGGAAAAGTACAGCAAGATAGAGATTAAAGGGCAATGAGAAAGTTGTAAGGAGAAAGAATACAATTTCCAAAACAACAGAAGCAAGAGGGAGGGGGAGGGGGAGGTGAGGCAGGAAAGGAGATCTAAATGAACTTGATTTCCAGCCTCTCATTTTTATCAAGGTGCTCCTATCCCCATTTTACAGATGAGAAAACAGGTTCACAAAAGTGCAGCAACCTGCCCCAAATCACACCTCTAGTTAAGCGACCAAGACAATGTTCCAGCCAGTCAATTCTCAAGTCCGCGCCTTGGTGTGGTCCCCACACCACCTCTAGGTGGAGCAGGGCGCCAGCAGTGCTGGAGACCAAGGAGCTTATAATTAGAAAAAGATGCTGGAAGGAAAAGCAGCCAGCACTCACTCTTCCACCTTCTGTCTTTTGACTCAAGAAAGTATTTCCAGCTTCAAATTTCCTAATGACCTTCCTCTACCCCACCCCGTTCCCCAGCTTGTCCCTACCGTCAGCCCATTCTATTTAACTCCCAGTTTTAAGAGATTCAACCCCAAAATCACCGGAAAGGCTTCTGACCTCATCTTACTGTGACATAATTTCTTATTTACAATCCTTCAGGCTAATGTCTAAACTGCTTAGAAATAGGCACCATCGGCACCTGGGTTCGGCTCAGGTCATGATCTCCAGGTCCTGGGATCAAACCCCACATTGCCCCCCCCCCACTGGCTCAGCAGGGAGTCAGCTTCTCCCTCTCCTACTGCCTCTTGCCCTGCTAGTGTGTTCTCTCTGTCTCTCTCCCTCAAATGAATATATATATGTATATATATGTATATATATATATATACATATATATATTTTAAAGATTTTATTTATTCATTTGACAGAGATAGAGATGGCCAGAGAGAGAGAACACAAGCAGGGGGAGTGGGAGAGGAAGAAGCAGGCTCCTAGCAGAGGAGCCTGATGTGGGGCTCAATCCCAGAACACCAGGATCACGCCCTGAGCTGAAGGCAGATGCTCAACAACTGAGCCAACCAGGTGCCCCTTTAAAAAAAGAAATAGGCACCATCTCAGTCATCAATGCCTGGCATTTAGCGGGCACTAAATAAAATTTATTCTCAATAAATATTTGTCGAATAAGAGGAAGGGGCAGGTTGAAAAACTCCCTAGTCCCTTAGTCTGAGAAAACAGATAAAAGACACTTTAAAAGACATTTGTTTTTGTTTTGACTTTGTGAATTTTTTATGTACTTAAAGGTTAACCCTTTAAAAGCACTGACATGTTTTCATGGACTAAAATACATTCATTAAACAGTTTTAATGGAAATCTCTACAAATGAGATTTGATACAGTCCCCAAAAAGTAAGTAATATAGTCCCTTCCTTCACATCTTTTACATAGACTACCCATAATTCCCTACCTTAATACACCGTATTTATAACACACCTTGAACTCATGAGTATGAACCCCAATTCCTAAACTTTTCTTACGTGTGATCCTTCAAGCCTCGTGATGGGGAAGTTAGCAAGAATAAGGGGAAGATAAAGGGCATTAATCAAAGAGCTAGTTCAGTCAGAGATGTCATAAACCTGGTCTAGGCCTACCTTCCCCTGGCCTCCCTTAGCTTCCATAAGCATTTGAAATTTGGGCCCTTTGGATGGGAGAAACCAACATGTGCTGGTTTGTAAGACAGAGACTAGAGATACCACTGAGCTGGTTTACCAATGGATAGAGGAGAGTCATTCTCAGACATATGGCATAAGAGGAGCCTTAATGAGTCTGAGTGCTCATTAGAACAGCTGTAAAGAGGCTAGGCCAGAGCAGGGATCAACAGTTGACCTGCGAGTGCTGTTGGTGCCGATTCTGAAGGCTGCCTAGACTGTGTATTGTTCTAGGGGAATCTTTAAAATCACTGCAAAACCTTCTCTATAGTCACTTCTCATCTCAGAAACTTGGTTTGCTTCTTTCTTAGTTCTCCATATCCATGGGGCACCTGGGTGGTTCAGTTGGTTAAGTGTGCCTTCAGCTCAGGTCGTGGCCTTGGGGTCCTGGGATCGAGCCCCGCATCGGGCTCCCTGCTCAGCGGGGAGCCTGCTTCCCCCTCTCCGTCTCCCTGCTGATCCCCCTGCTTGTGCTCTCTTCTGTCAAATAAATAAATAAATAAATAAATAAATAAAATCTTAAAAAAAAAAAACAAAACTCCACACCCAGTCTCAGCTAAGTCTTCTCTCATCTCACATGTCTGTGAACCATGCCCCTCTTCATTTTTCTGCCTGTTTCTTGTGCCTTTTTTTCCTTTCGTCCTCTTCTTTCTTGCACATTCTTCCTCATTTTCCTGCACACTCTCACCTTCTGATTTGGGTAACTGAGAAGTATAGCTTTGAAAGCGGAATGATCACTTTTTCTGGTCAATAGGCTACTAATGTGATATCTTTTATTATCTTGTGCCTTTGGTTCTTCTAGGGGTGGAAAAATAAGTGGTGATTGCCAAAGGTTAGGAATTGTAAGAGGGAGAGGATGGGATGACTCTGGGTGGTAACACCAGGGAGATATTCATGGTGACGGAATAGTTCTATATCTTGATTGTGGTAGTGGCTGCAGAAATCTATCCAAGTGACAAAAATCTACCCAAGTGACAAAAATAACATAGAACTATACATACACGTTTTACCAATGTCAATTTCCTGGTTTTGTCATTGTACTATAGTTGGTTAAGATGTAACCATTAGAGGAAATGGGTGAAGGGTTATACAGGACCTTTCCGTATTATTTTTGCAATTTCCTGTGAATCTATAATTATTTCAAAATAAAAGTGAAAAACCAGGTGTGTGTGTGTGTGTGTGTGTGCATATATATATATACATATATATATATATATAAAAGGTTCAAGAGAAGTTTTTTTTTTAAGGCAAAGAAAATCTGCTTGTGTTTATAGGTGTTAAGAAGATAGGAATAGGGCTAGGAGAAGGAGAGAAATACAATATTTGTAGTGTCTTCTCACCTGTGTGTGAATATGTGTGTGTGTGTGTGTGTGAGACCCATGTCTCCTACAATGCTTTTTTTTTCTTCTGCATGACCATGAATATCTCTCCACTGCTACCACCACTTTAGACTCATCCTAACCCCTTACCCCTTGCAATTCCTAACCATTGGCAATCACTGATCATTTATTTCTCTGTCCCTGAAATTTTGTCATTTCAAATTTTGTCATTTCATTTCATTACATATATGGAATCATACAGTATATGACCTTTGCAGACGGGCTTTTTCCATTCGCCTTAATGTTTTTAAAATCCATATAAGTTTTTTTTTTTAAGTTTTATTTATTTATTTGACAGAGAGCGAGCATGAGCGGAGGGAGGGGCAGAGGGAGAGGGAGAGGGAGACGCACACTCCCCACTGAGCAGGGATCCTGAATTGGGGCTCAATCCCAGGACCCTGAGATCATGATTGAGCCAAAGTCAGAGGATGAATGATTGAGCCCCCAGGCTCTCCCATTTAATTTTTTCTGTATATCAAAAGTTCATTACTTTTTATATTTGAGTAGATTCCATGGTATAGATTTACATAGTTTAACCATTTACCTATTGAAGAACATTTTGGTTGTTTCCAGATTTTTGCTATTACAATTAAAACTGCTGTAAACACTTCTGTACATGTTTTGTGTAGATAAAAGTTTTTCTTCCTCTGGGATACATGCCCTGGAGTACAATTACTGGGTCATATTGTAGTTGCATACTTAGGTTTTTACGAAATTGCCAAACGGTTCTCCAGAATGGCTGTACATTTTACATTCCCACCAACAATATATGAGAGATCTAGTTTTTCCAAACCTTCACCACCATTTGGAATTGTCACTAGTTTTTCTTTTCACTGTTCTAATAGGTGTGGTCTTAATTTTCATTTCCCTAATGATTAGTGATAGTAAACATCTTTTCATGTGCTTATTTACCATCTGTATATTCTCTTTGGTGAAATGTCTCTTCATGTTCTTTGCCAATTTTCTAATTGGATTAGCTTTTACTGTTGAGTTTTGAGCATTCTTTCTATATTTTAAGTAAGAATCCTCTGTCAGGTGTGATTTACAAATATTTTCTCCCAGTCTATACCTTGTCCTTTCATCTTCTTTACAAGATCTTTCACAGACGAAAAGTTGTTAATATTGTTGAAATCCAATTTAGCAACTTTTTTCTTTTATACATCACGTTTTTGTTGTCATGTCTAAGAACTCTTCACCAAGCCCTGGGTCGCGAAGATTTTTCTCCTATGTTTTCTTCTTTAAGTTTTACAGTTTAATATCTTATATTTAAATCTATGCTCCATTTTGAGTTAATTTTTGGGTAAGATATGATGTTTAGATGGAGGTTCATATTTTTTTTGTCTATGGATATCCAAAGGCTCCAGCACCTTTATTGAAAAACTATCCTTGTTTCATTGAATTGCTTTTTTACCTTTGTCAAAATCATTTTACCATACTTGTGTGAACTCATCTATTTTGTTCAATTGATCATTGTGTCTTCTGTCTGAGCCAAGGTTTTGATTACTGAAGTACTACACACTATCTTGATTACTGAATCTCTATAATAAATTGTAAAACAAGATAGAGTGATTCCTTCCACTTTATTCTTATTTTTCTAATTTTTTTCTAGATATTCTAGTTCCTCGTTTTCCATAAAAATTTTAGAATAAGCTTGTCTCTATCTACTTAAAAAATCTTCCTGAGATTTTAATAGAAATTATTCTTTTTTTTTTTTTTTTTGAGAGAAAGAGAATGAGTGGGGGAGGGACCGAGGGAGAGAGAGAATCTTTTTTTTTTTTAAACTTTGTTATTTATTTATTTACTTAAAAGATTTTATTCATTTATTTGACAGAGAGAGACAGGGAGAGAGTACAAGCAGGGGGAGCCGCAGGCAGAAGGACAGGGAGAAGCAGGCTCCCCACTGAGTAGGGAGCCCTACGTGGGGCTGGATCCCAGGACTCTGGGATCATGAACCGAGCTGAAGGCAGATGCTTAACCGACTGAGCCACCCAGGCGCCCCTCTTTTTTTTTTTTTTTTTTTTAAGATTTTATTTATTTATTTGAGAGAGAGAGAGAGAGAGCATGAGTAAGGGGGAAGATCACAGGGAGAGGGAGAAGCAGATTCCCTGTTGAGCAGGGAGGCTGACCTGGGGCTCTTGGGGCTCATAGGGCTGGATCCCAGGACTCTGGGATCATGACCTGAGCTGAAGGCCAATGCTTAACTTACTGAGCCACCCAGGCACCCTGGGAGAGAAAAATCTTAAGCAGGCTCCACACCCAGTGCAGAGACCATGCAGAGCCTAATCCCAGAACCCTGAGATCAGAGCCAAAATTGAGAGTTGGATGCTTAACCAACTAAGCCACACAGATACCCCAGGTAGGAATTATGTTAAACCTATATATAAGTTTGGGGAGAATTGATATCTTTACTAGGTTGAGTCTTCTAATCCATGAACATAATATGTCTGTCCACTAATTTAAATAATCTTTAATTTCTTTCATTAGCATTTTGTAGTTTTTAGCCTATAAGTCCCATATGTCATTTGTTAGATTTAAACTATTTAATTTTTTGTACAGAATTGATTTTTTGTATGTTTATTTTGTATTTGGAAAACTTGCTGAACTCATTAATTTTAGGAGGGTATTTTGTTTTTGTCTCTGGTTTTTTTGATAATTTCTTGGGATTTTCAGCATAATCATGTTATTTGCAAATGGGGACAAAAAGCAGTTTATATAATTTTAGTTCTTTTAAATTTTTTAAAAAATATTTTATTTTTTATTTATTTTGGGGGGGCATGAGTGGGAGGCAGAGGCACAGGGAGAGGAAGAAGCAGACTCCCCACTGAGCAGGGAGCCAGATGTGGGACCCTGAGATCACAACCAGAGCCAAAGGCAGACACTTAACTGACTGAGCCACCCAGGTGCCCCATAGTTCTTTTAAATTTTTTGAGGATAGTTTTATGGCCCAGGATATGGTCTATTCATATGTTTGTAATGACTGTATATTCTGGTTGTTGTTTTTTTCAAGATTTTCTTATTTTTAAGTAATCTCTGTACCCCATGTGGGGCTCAAACTTACAACCCCAAGATCAAGAGTCACATGCTCCACCAACTGAGCCAGCCAGGTGACCCTATTCTGCTTTGTTGAGGAGAATTAAATAAATGTCAATTTATATACTATCCTGCTGGTTGACGTCATTGAGTTCTTGTATATTCTTCATTTTTTTCTGTTTATTTGTCCTATCAATTATTGACAGAAAGATACTGAAGTCTCCAACTATAGTTGTAGATTTAGCTCTGTTGTTTGGTATACACACATTGAGAATTGCTATGTTTTTGCTGTATTTTCTTTATCAACTTTTATCATTATTTATTGTTCCTCTTTATTTCTAGTAAAATTTTTTTGCTCCGAAGTCTACTTTATCTGATATTAATATAGCTATTCCTACTTTTTTCTGATAAAAGTTTTCATAGTATGACTTTTTGCAGCTTCTTACTAACATGTTTTATATCTGAGGTGGATTTCTTATAGACATCAGATAGTTGGGGTTTTTCTATTTTTTTAAAGATTTTATTTATTTATTAGACAGAGAGAGAGAGAGAAAGCATGCACAAGTAGGGGGAGTGAAAGAGAGAGAAGCAGACTCCTGCTGAGCAGGGAGCTGGAGGTGGAGCTCTGTCCCAGTACCCTAGGATCATAACCTGAGCCAAAGACAGATGCTTACTAACTAAGCCACCCAGGCGCCCCAGTTGTTGACGTTGTTTTTTAAGATTAAAGGTTTTTTAAAGATTAAAATGTGTTTTTTTAAAAGATTTTTTTTAATTTCTTATTTTTAAATAATCTCTACACCTAACGTGGAGCTTGAACTCATGACCTCAAGATCAAGAGTCACATGCTCTACCAACTGAGCCAGCCAGGTGCCACAGTTGGGTCATATTTTCAATCCACGGTGCCAATCTCTGTCTTTTAATTGGTGTATTTAGACCACTTACATTTAATGCAATCATCAATATGTTAGAGCTTAATTCTAGTATTTCTTGTTTGTTTCCTTTTTCCTACCTTCCTGTAGGTTATTTGAACCTTTGTTAAAATCCCATTTTGATTTATCCATAGTGTTTTTTTGTGTATATTTCTTTGTATAAGTTTTTCAGTTGTTGCCATAGGCATTACATTATACATACGTAATTTACCATAGCCTACTTCTGTTGACATTTTACTAGTTTGAGTGAAGAATAGAAACCTTAATGTTCTTTTAGTCCTTTTACTCTCCACTATTTATAAGACGGATGTCTTAAATATTTCCCTTACACACACCAAGAACCACATCAAAAAGTATAACTTTCATTCAACTATCAAATATAATTTAGAAATACTCAAGAGAAGAAGTGAAATCTGTTGTATTTACCTATAGTTTTACTCTTTCCATTGTTCTTTCTTCCTTCCTGATGTTTCAAGTTTCCTTCTTTTATCATACAGGTAGGACCACACTTTTGTCCTTGCTGTTTGGTTAGAGTAGGGTAATAATTATCTAAACTTTTCTGTCTTGCTAGGCTACCCCTTTCCTGGTTCACTGGCTATAGAGAGCAGGCGCTTTTTTTTTTTTTTTTTTTTATGGCCTCTTTTGTTTGTGTCTGTTGAATTTTCTAGTTGCTGACTTTCCAGAACCTATTTCAAGATGTCTGAGGCAAAAAGAAAACCCAGCAGACAGTTCACCACTGTGTCATTCCTTGGGTCCCAAAGTCTCTAACCAGTCTATAATCTCTTCACCTTTCAGAGACATTTTATGTTTGTTTTATTTACAATGTCCAGTGGACTTGTTTCTCTCTTTCCCTTTATCACCAAGTTCATGGGTGGAAAATCGTTTATTAAAAATAGTTTGCCTCTACTTCATCACTTACAACTTAACCTTCATCTCCAATGGAATTGAACTCCATAAGAGCAGGGGCTTGGTTTTATTCATGACTGTGTCCTAAGGACACAACGCCTGACACAAAGCAGGCCTTTGGTAAATATTTCCTGTCACTACATTATCCTGGTAACTTTTCCTTCTTTATTTTCTCAATGCACCACTCCAGTATAGAAACTTCATTAGCTCATGCATGAATTAAAATATTGGTTTATGTTTTATGCTTTTCTCCCTGTGCCTTTCTTAATACCACTGTCTTCCTCAGAAATACCCTTCAATCATTCTCTGCTTATTAATTTTTTTTCCTCTCTTGAAAGTCCAGATGTAGTTGCTCCTCTTAGGTCTCTTCCTGGCCTCATCATCCTATTCTAAAATCCTATATACTCTACTTTCTGTAGTACTCATTTTTGAAATTAACATATTGTCTCAATTTAAAATGCTTTCACCTTTAATTAACAGAAAACTCTGCTGTAGTGGCTTATGCAAAAGAAATTAAGAGATAGATGCTGGTATTGTAGCTTGATTACTTTGGGGCCAATGTCTCTTCAATTCACTTGACCTTTTCCTCATGCTGGTTTGTCTACTTGTAAGCAGATGACTGCTTTCTGGGAACCACATCTGAATTTTAGGTAGGAAAAAAGTGCATAGAATGAAGGGATAGGCTACACAGGTCCATCTCTTTTTATTTAGAAAACAAAAGTTCTAGGGTGCCTGGGTGGGTCAGTCGGTTAAGTTAATCATCTGCCTTCAGCTCAGGTCATGATTCTAAGGTCGTGGGCTCGAGCCCAATGCAGGTTCACCGCTCAGTGGGGAGCCTGCTTCTCCCTCTCCCTCTGCTCCTCCCTGCCCCACTTGTACTCTCTCAAATAAATAAATAAAATCTTAAAAAAAGAAAAAGAAAAAGAAACGTTCTTCCAAAAGTCACATTGAGCAGACGTCTCATTTTATCTCATTGAACAATATTCTACTACATAGCCACTCCTAGCTGGAAAGTGCAAGTGAGGAAAGGGTTGTCAATAGGAATTCAGTAAGCCAAACAATGATATCTGCCATACATATCCATATAATACATTTAGGTAAATCTCTCTCTCTAATTAGTTTGGAAGATCTTTGAGATCAGAGATCCAGTCAGAGTTAGTAATTTCATATTTCACACCAGATGAATGAAGGTCCCCCTAATTTCATATATTTCTACTACAAACAACAAAGAAAGCTCTTAAAGGGGGACTTTATTAAACCTAACATAATTACTTGAGGATTGTTTAGTTAGCTCATTTCTTCCGAAATTAACAACTTTTTTAGTCAGGGAAGCAGAACCACTATGAGTTATGGGAGAAGAGTTTCTTTTTTCTTTTTCTTTTTTACAGGAAGTAGAACTTTACAATCATGGCTGGAACTGAAGTGAAGTTCCAAGAAACACATTAGAAGATGAGAGAGGTAGGAACTAAGGAGTCAACCTAAGAAACCAAACATGTCCAACTGCCAAAATAGGACTGACTTGGGAAGGCTTATGGGGAACTCTCTGGGAAGTTGTCCCTCCATTCAGCTACCACCCCTGCAGATTAGCTAATAAGCATCTGATGTAGGGCCTGGGGCCACTGTTGGTCAACAGCGTCAAAAGTTGGGAAGAAGAGCCAGGTATGGATTGGAGGACAATGAAGACAAGCTGAAACTGCGGGTCCTCTACATGTGTCTATTCCAGCATCTAACCACAAGGACTTGCAGAGTAATGGCTGCTGCTTCACTTCCACCTTCCAAATCTCTCTGAAATTCTTCCAACTCTAATTTGGAATCTTTCAGGGAAGAGGATTTTGGGAAATGTGACCCACCTTATTCAAGTTGGCACAGAACAAACCATCACACTAAGTAAACTATACAAATGGAAGCTGAAATCTCATCACTTAGGGGTTCAAAATGATTGAAATGCCTGGAGGGGTAGGACTATGTCTTAGTCCATTTCTTCTGTCCCTTTTGTCCTAGCCAGTAATTTAATTCTTAAATCATATGTTGTCCTCCTTGATCTTACTGTGCAAGCTAGTTTTTCCGCTGCCCTGGTACCCATCTCCTAGGAGGAAAAAGGAGTCCCTCCTTTGATTTAGGCTATCATATGCTGCTCAGGCAGTCTTTGTCTTTTTAACTTTGTTTTGGTTCTTATATTTCTGTTGGCTTCCTCTCCTGTTCCTCTATTCTGGCTACGATCCTTGTGTGTTCTCTAGTATATCTAGCTGTTTCTTTCCTGCCTAAGCATGTTTATGAACCATTAGTTCTAGGTAGTAATTTATCTTTGGGTGATGTAGTTCTCCCATTTTTGTTTTAACTAACCAATATATATTCAACTGCAGATATTTATTGAACATCTCAGATACTATCTTACTCTCCATAGGAGTTCAAAAAACAAAAATATCTATACCACAAGAGAAGGAGTAAAATATGCCAACATAAAGCAACAAATAGCTCTCAGAGTTGAGAGAAGGGAATTGGATTCTGCCGTTCTATGGGCACTTTATTTATCTTTTCAAACCAAAGAACTTCGTATAATATTTCCAAATCTTCATAATATTACAGTCTTTCTATTATAAGTTATCTATGAGTAGTAGAATCAAATTAAATACACAGGATTTAAGCAATATAAAATAAAACAGTATTGAAAAGCTATGTACAAATGTTTGGAAAGGAAGATATAATAATAATTTTAAACCACATAAAAATTGAAGAAATACTGATTGTGAAAATGTAAATACAGAACTAGGAAAACTAGGCTGTAATTTTATTCCACTGACTATTTGGAAATTATTTTCCTTTTTGCACTGTTTCAGTGACATGGACTTCTGGGGTTCAGAATTATTTAGTGTTGTGTATACTCACTCGAGCTTAGTTTTCACATCATAAAATTTGTAACTTAATGGCACGAGTAAGCAATATGCTGGTAATGGTTGTAGGACATTTTATCCACATGCAACATCATCACTAGTGAATGCCAGAATGGTTTTTTGAGGACAGTGCAGATGTAGAAAATTTTGTCTTTTTAATGAAGTTATACATTTCCTCTCCGTATAAAAATTAAATACCATAAACTAGATTGTAGTTATAATTTCACATTAGTGTATATGAATAGATAAGGGAAATATGACCCCACTCATTATGAAGTTCAAGTGTGGATTTACGCATAATAAGGTACAATCGTCCAAATAGCTGCAGGACTGAGGAAATGGTCATAAATGTTGTGCAGGAGCAATGCTGAGAAGCTGTCATGTGTTTTCTTTGCTGACATTTTAAGTAAGGGGAACAGTAAGACATAGAATTAGTTCTGGAAGATGGAAAACTCAACTTCTCATTCAGTCTAATCTCATCAATCCAGCTTAGATTTGGTCAAGCCTCTCAAATTCAATTTAATATCTTTTACCCACTCCTACTTCATGCTTCCTGGTTAGGATAGAACAAAAAGGAGGAAAAAGATACAGTGAAATTTTATCTTTAGATCCTGTTCAAGTTTATTCTTGATATGGTACCGTAAAGCTTTCAAAGGATTTTTTTTTTTCTATTTACGAAAGCTAGGGTAGCTGCATTCAAAAGAACACTTTTTTTATTGTGATAAAATATAACAAAAAATTTACCATTTTAACAATTTTTAAGTGTGCATTTAGTGGCATTCAGTACATTTACATTTACATTGTGTTGCAACCATCACCACCGTCCCCAGAATGATTTCCTGATCCTAACATGAACACTTCTTGTCCTAATTTACTTGTAGGAGTAGGGTCATTGGGATAGAGAGACACATCACAATTCTACGTGTTAATCATGTCTTTGATGGAAAGAAAGGGAGAGCAGCAGCATTGTGACCTTGGTTAGTGGTCTACCCTGGAAGTCATGAAGAGATACGTATAGAGAACAGCTCAGATAAAGCACATTGTTCTTTGCTAAGGAATCATGTCTTTGATCCCTAAGGTGTAACTCTTGCATTTATTGTGCTGGGTTGAATCTCAAGGGATCTTAGGGTATTTTTTTAAATCCCTATAGCCTCAAACCTCACTACAAACAGCCTAATCTTGGCCAGTCCTAAGGGCCATGAAAACTTTTCTCTACAGTTGAGAAAAGGCTCAGAAAGATAAAGCCAAGAAAAAGAGTAATAAGGAAAAACAAGCATTGCTCTCGAAGGCTTAGAGCAACAGTTCTGGACATCCACACCTTCCCTGTCTTCTTAATCTTGGGCCCTACTCTGAATTCCCCTTGGTTCTTCTAGACAGGGTAGAGGATGGAAGGATGAGACTCAAGGCCTTCTTCCCACACCAGCTACATAAAAGAGGATGGGATTAAACAACCCAAAGAGACAGGACATTTAAAGAGAAGGAAATTACAAAATCAGAATAAAAACTGAAAATTCCAGAGTGAATAAAGCAACCAAAAAAGTCCTCCCCAAAGATTCCAAAATGATGATGATAATAATAATTTTAAAAATTATTGAGTATTTACTATGTGCTCACAAAAATCCTATGAGGAATGTACAATTTTTCCCCCATTTTTGATGAGGGAACTGAGGCACAGAGAAGATAATAGGCTTTATTTAACTCACTCATTCCACTAATACTTAATCTGTTTGGTGAGAGGCGTTCGGGATACAGCACTAAACATATTTGGTATTGGCCATTCTGCCCTCATGAAATTTACAATCAAATGGAGGAGATAAATAAACAAAAATATAAGCAGGCAAATGAATAAATTTCAGATCGAATCAGGTGGTATGAAGGGAACATGTGAAAAGGAAGGTGAGTTTGGGACTAATTTAGGCAAGGTAATCAGGGATGACCTTTCTATAGAGAGAAGGTTTACAGTTCCTCAAAGGAAAAAAAAGAGCTACTCATCCCCAGGGTGAAGGAAGAGTTCCAGGCAAGATGAATTGCATGTGCAAAGAGCTTGGTGTATTCTTGAAGCTGAAATAAAACCTGTTTGGCTGGAGTGTACAGAGATGGTGGGAACAGGGCATCAGCTGGTGTTGAAAGACTCCAGATCATGCAGGGCCTGTAGGCCACAATAAAAGATTTCGACTTTACTCTCTCTTTTTTATGTATACCCGTATGTCAACTGTCATTAGCTCCTGGTAGTGGGGTTAGAGTAGTTTTTTAAAATATTTTTCTTTTTTTTTTAACCTGTATTTTTGAAGTTTTAAGAACTTTCTCCTAGGGGAGAAGCATATATTACTTACGTAAAGACAAATACAGATCCTTTTTCTTTTAAAAGTAGATGTGATATGATTCCATTTATGTGAAATGTCAATAAATGGCAAAACTACAGAAATAAGGAGCAGATCGGATTGTGATGATGGTTGCCCAACTCTATAAATTTACAAATAATCGGAGTTACGATGAGAAGTGGAGTGGGGTACGGGCAAAATATAAGAATAACACATAGAGGTGCTTGGGTGGCTCAGGTGGTTAAGCATCTGCCTTAAGCTTAGGTCATGATCTCAGGGTACTGAAATCAAGCCCCCGCATTAGGCTCCCTGATCGGTGGGGAGTCTGCTTCTCCCTCTGCCTCTTCCCCTGCTTGTGCTCTCTCTCTCAAAGAAGTAAATAAAATCTTAAAAAAAAAAGAATAAAACACAATTAACTATAAGGCAAAAATAATACAATTAACTGTAACAGAAATAAAAATAAGGGCTTCACTCTGAGAAACAAACTGAGGGCTTCAGAGGGGAGGGGAGTGGGGGAATGGGATAGACTGGCGATGGGTAGTAAGGAGGGCACGTATTGCATGGTGCACTGGGTGTTATACGCAACTAATGAATCATCGAACCTTGCGGGTCAATTCTGTGGTAGGATTTTGGAAAGTTTTTTTTCCCCCTCAGACTTTGGGAGCTTCTTCTAGTTATTTATTGCTGTGTAACAAACTACTTCAAAACTTAGGGGCTTCAAAAAACAACCATGTTACTATTTCTCATAATTCTGTGAGTCAAAAAAATTTGGACAGGGCACAGAAGGAATACTTCATTATTCCTCCATGTGGTGCCTGCAGGGGCTGAGCCATCCAAGATGGCTTCTTTACTTACTCGTCTAGTGCCTTGGTTAGAGTAACTCAAATAGCTGGAGGCTGGCTGGAAGAGCTCCATATGTCTGTGGCCTTTGTTCTCACAATTGGCTGGGTTCCTCCTCAGGTCTGCAACTGGTTTCTCCCCTAGGGTACCTGGACTTCTTAGAGGCAGAGAGTTTCTCCAGAGTACAAGAGCAATTGGTGCCAGGTCTTTCTAGAACCTAGGACAGAGCTGGTACAGTATCACTTTATTGATTTTATTGGTTAAAACAAGTACCAGAGCCACTCCAGTTTTAAGGGATGAGGTATCCACAGGTGTTAGACAACCAAGAGGCACGTTTCATTACAGGCCACCAGGTTACTGTCTCTTACACTCAGCATAAAGCCTTTTCCTTCAGCCCTTCTGGTTACTCAGTAAGCTCTTGCATTAAGTATAATAAATACCTTTCTGCTTGAAATATCTAGCTTAAGATTCTGTTGACTACAGGGGCGCCTGGGTGGCTCAGTCAGTAAAGTGTCTGACTGTTTGATAGTGGCTCAGGTCGTGATCTCATGGGTTGTGGGATCAAGCCTGAGGTCTAGTTCCACACTGGGTGGGAAGTAGCCTGCAGATCCCCCCCCCACCCCTCCCTGCCACTCTTGCACACAGGCATTCTTTCTCTCTCTCTCTAAAATAAATAAATAAATCTTTTTAATAAAATGAAAGGAACAGCATAAGGAATATAGTCATTGATATTGTACTAGCATTATATGGTGACAGATGGTAGCTACGTTTGTGGTGAGTGTAGCATAATGTAGAAATTTGTTGAATTGTTACGTTAAATACCTGAAACTAATGTAATATTATGTGTCAACTAAAAAAAAAATAATACAATAGATTAAACAAAAGAAATACAACATCTTTCACAAGAGAGGGAAGCTTTCTTGTTGTTTAATTACTTGATAAAATTTTATTTATGTAAAAAATTTTTAAAGATTTTTAAATTTTTATTTTTATTCATTTATATATTTTAAAAGATTTTACTTATTAATTTGGGAGAGAGCGAGAGAACAGGCACAAGCAGGGAGAGTGGTAGAGGGAGAGGGAGAAGCAGGCTCCTCCCTGAGCAGAGAGCCATGCTCGGGCCTTGATCCCAGGACCCCAGGATTATGACCTGAGCCAAAGGCAGACACTTAACTGACTGAGCCACCCAGGCACCCTGAAAGTTTGTTTTTGTTTTTGTTTTTGTTTTTAAGTAATCTCTACACCCAACATAGGGCTTGAACCCTGAGATCAAGAGTTGCATGCTACTGACTGAGCCAGCCTGGCACCCGTTGATAAAATTAATTTTATTTATTTGTTTAATTAATTTAGTTTTTTAAAAGATTTTATTTTAGGTTATCTCTACACCCAAATTGGGGTTTGAACCCACAATCCTGAGATCAAGAGTTGCATGCACTACCAACTGAGTCAGCCAGGCACCCCTGACAAAATTAATTTTAAACATTTATAAGAATAATAAACAACATTATTAAAAGTCCTTCCTGTTGAGGTGGTGTTCCAAAGTGACTGTGATGTGGACTGATGGCCAATAAAAGATTTGTATGTACAAGGAAAAAAAAAAAACCCAAAAAACAAAGTGAGTCACGAGACAGACCAATATGTAGATTTTTGAAGGAATAGTAACCCATCTTGGACCCCATGCCAACTCTAAGAACATTAAAAAGTTTCAGATGTGGGGGGACTCAAGGACAATTTTGAAGAGATTTCTTTGGAGAAAATTTATGATTTATTTTGTGTCCCAGATCACCAAGCAACAGAGATAGAAAGTTCCTCCCAACTCTCCAGTCAAGGACTTTAAGAAGCCCTCTTGGAGAACTTGATATACATCTCCCTTGGTGGGGGGATGTGGAGGGTAGGGCAGACTGGAGCCTTGTTGACTTCTGACCAAGGAGACTCATGCAGGGGAGCTGGGTGGCTCAGTCAATTAAGCATCTGCCTTTGGCTCAGGTCATGATCCCGGGTCCTGGGATCGAGCCCCATATTGGGCTCCCTGCTCGGTGGGTTGCCTGCTTCTCCCTTTCCTTCTCCCTCTGCCACTACTCCCTGCTTGTGCATGCTCACTCTCTCTCTCTCTCTCTCAAATACATAAATAAATAAAATATTTTAAAAAAGAAGAAGACTCATGCAGAGGGCAATGAGTTTCCAAGAATGAGACGATGTGGAGTACCGTTGGAAAACCAGAAGTTGATGGAGAGCAGCAGACAGAAATTCTTTTGCCCATGTCACAGGAGTGAAAGGTGGAAGATACAAGCAAGGAGCCTCAGAAAAATCTACAAAAGTCTTCAACACAGAAGAAGACAGCTTTAAACTCTTACTGGACCTTTGGACCCTGCAGTTCCAATCATAATTCCCATAATTAGTTTGACGGAAATGTATACATATATAAATCAAAGGCATGTACAAGATGTTCATAGCAGAATTTTTCATATTAGCTCAAACTGAAAGCTTTCTAAATGTCTATCAACAGTGGAATGGATAAGTAAATGTGATATATTCATAGAATAGAGTATTATCCAGCAATAAATTAGAGAATGGCTTGCTGAATCATTTAATCACATGGATAAATCTCACACCCATTGAGTGAAAGAAACCAGATACAAAATAGTACACTCCGTATAATTCCATTTATGGAAAGGTAAAAAAAAAATAGGCAAAACTAATCTATATTGATAGAGATAAGCATAGTGATTAAGAGGTGGTATAAGGGAGAGTTCTGGGGTCTGGAAATACTGAGTTTTTTGATCTGGGAGCTAGTTACATGGATGTTCTCATTTTGTAAAGCTCCACTGCGGCGTATGATGTATAATATTTTAATCTAAAAAATTACAGACACAAATTTCCTAGACCCAAAGAGTATGAGATGATCTTACGATAGAAGTTAAGTATAAATTGTCTGCTCCCGGTTCTACCTCCTTCCTCAAAGTAGTAAATGAGAAAAGAAGAAATTCACTATGTTTTCCTCCGTAAATGCAAGCATCCCACCTGAAACCAGGCCCTACCTAAAGGTGTGCAGCTGGGGAAATCCTAACCTGTGCATGCAGATTGAAGTGTTAATATATGTTGATTCATATCTTGGACAAGACATTCTAATTACTGAATTAAAAATAGATTTGCCTCTTATGATGTTGTCTGGACTTCCAATTATCTAAGCGTGATCAGAAAAGTCAAACCTGAGCTTCATTCAGGAGGGTGGAATAAACCTTGCCCACTGAGTACATTTTAAAGGGATCATGAGAAACAACATATAGGTGCATTTTTATTATATCCTACCGTTTTGCTTGTTTAATATACCACTACAGGGGCGCCTGATGGCTCAGTCGTTAAATGTCTGCCTTCGGCTCAGGGCGTGATCCCAGCGTTCTGGGATTGAGCCCCACATCAGGCTCCTCCGCTATGAGCCTGCTTCTTCCTCTCCCACTCCCCCTGCTTGTGTTCCCTCTCTCGCTGGCTGTCTCTATCTCTGTTGAATAAATAAATAAAATCTTAAAAAAGAAAATACCGCTACAGATCCTTTTGTAGTTCATAAGCGTGATAATTGAGTGTTCACACTGTTGTGTGGCTTTTGCCTCCCTCAAACCTTGTTACAACATCAGCACATTACCTGTCTGACATGAAAAAAAAAAAAAACCAAAACCACTTACACTATCAATGCAAAAATAGGCTTTTGGTTTTAAGAAACAGGAAATTAATAAGAGAAAGATAATTTCTTAATGTAAAAATAATTTCTAATGCATAATCAGTCAACCAGTCAAAGGTATATTTAAAGGGAGTAAATGTAAGAATTATTTCACATTAGGGGCGCCTGAGTGGCTCGGTTGGTTAAGCGTCTGCCTCAGGCTCAGGTCATGATCTCAGGATCCTGGGAGTGAGTCCTGTATCAGGCTCCCTGCTCAGTGGGGAGTATGTTTCTCCCTCTGCCTCTCCCCCTGCTTGTGCTCTCCCTCTCTCTCTTTCAAATAAATAAATAAAATCTTTTTTAAAAAGGAATTATTTCACATTAATGTCACAAATAAGATAAATGTTGCCCCTTTTATTGAGAAATTTACTGAGAATTCTATCCAATGTGGTAAACTAGGTAACACAAGTGAGTTATAATTGCCAAGACTGAAGAGAAAAAACTGTCTGGGGTGCCTCGCTGGCTTAGCTGGTAGAGCCCATGACTCTTGATTTTGGGGTTGTGAGTTCAAGCCCCACATTGGGCACGGAGCTGAGTTTTAAAAAATTGCCATTATTCAGAGGCAATATAATTATTACCAAAATATTCCAAGAGAATGAACTAAATGGATATTAGCATTAATTCTGAACTATCTTCAGGTAACTGTAAGAGGAATATATTAAAAGTTAATAGTTTTTCTATATATATTATATTTATATATACATATGATTGTGTTATATGATATACAAATATATATCATATATGACTGTTATATATTCATGTGATTATATTTATATATCATATAATTCATATATATCCTATAAATATAATCATATGAATATATTAATCATTTGAATATAAAATATAATATATAACTATAATATATTTATCAAACAGGCAAAGGTAACCTGTTTGATAGAGGTAAGGAGAGTGGTTGGATTTAGAGTAATAGTCATGACTGAGAGGTGGTCGAGTTAGAGGATGTAATGGGGGGAATCCCATTTACAACAGTGAAAAACCAGGCCAAACAAAAATAAACCTTTAAAACCCAAGTAATAAACTTAATAAGAATTTAAAAGACTCATAGGACAAGAACTATTAAGGTTTATTGAAGTACATAAAAGAGAGTCTAGGATAAATGGAGGAATATGACATCTTCCTGGATGGGAAGACTCAATATTATTAAAATGTCAATTATCCCGTAAGTAATCTAAATATTTCATGTAACTCCTTGATAAATGAATTCTAAAGCTCCCCTGAATGGTTTCCTGTCTCAATTAGAGAAAAGGTCCTATACCACCTATTTTCCTCCTATTACCTTTTATTCCTCATATCCCACCTCTCTGCTGTTTACTCTCTCTCTCTCTCTTTAATTTATTTGAGAGGGCTAGAGCGCATGAGCGGGAGTGGAGGGGCAGCAGGAGAGGGAGAAGCAGACTCCCTGCTGAAGAGGGAGCCCAACTGGGGGCTCTATTCCAGGACTGTGAGATCATGACCTGAGCAGAAGGCAGATGCTCAACTGACTGAACCATCCAGGCGCCCCTGTTCACTCTCTGTTTTAGCCATATTGGTTTCCTTGTTACTTCTTCAACATGCCAGGCAAGCTCCTGCTTTACACTCTTTGCAACTGCGATTTCTTCTTTCTGGAATGCTCTTTCCCTCAACAGCTGCATGCATACTCTCTCACCACCTACAGGTCTTTGATCAAATGTCATCCATTCAGGGAGGCCTCCCTTGATTACCTAATCTAAAATTGGAACGACCACATCTACCCACCACCCACATGAACTGCCCTTCCCTCTTCCTTGGTTGGTTTGTTTGTTTGTTTTCGGAACACTTAAGCCTATCTGGCCTGCAGTATATTTTTTTTACTTGTTTATTGCCTGTGTCAAGTGTTGACTTTCTCTAACATACCCCCCCCCACACACACACACAGACAACCTGTTGATCAAAAAAACTAAATTTACTTTTAAGGGAAAACATCATGACAGAGTCTAAGGAATGCCTCAAAATGATGAAACTGGGGAAAGGTAAAAGAGACGCAGGGCCTGCGCTAGAGGATTTTAAGGCAGGTCCTCCAAGGGAATGAGTAGAGTTTATGATACAAAAGTTTTGGATTAGTGGACTCAGTGAAACAAAAATCTTAAGGCGAGTCTTTTTTTTTTTTTTTTAAAGGTTTTATCTATTTATTTGAGAGGAGAGGGAGAGGGCACAGGAGCATGGCAGGGGGTGGGGCAGAGGAGGAGGGAGAAGCAGACTCCCCATTGAGCAGGGAGCCCAACACAGCTCCATCCCTGGACCCTGAGATCAGGACCTAAGCCGAAGGGAGATGCTTAACCCACTGAGACACCCAGGTGCCCTTAAAGTGAGTCTTGATGGGCTAACAGTTTTGATAAATAAGCTTTTTACTCAATTCTCATTATATTCCCCAACCAGCAGCTAATATTTTGCTTTGTGATTATTTAACACAGGGACTTGAGAATTATGTCAGCTTAATTTGCAGTTTCCCCTTTTATCATTCTGCAGGCGAATTGGCAAGGCCAGTCATCATTTGGGGACATCATCAATCTGGATCCACACCATGTTTGCGGTTGTGGTTGAGTGTATTTTCTGAAGGTAGTTGTTCCAGTCTCCATGAGTGTCAACTTTTCTTGTTCTTCTCGGCAGAAGATCATCAGGTTACACGATGACTGCACAGCAGCATTTAAGATTTTGGAATTCTCCATCTGTACATTGCAACACAAACAAACGCTAATCTGATCTGGGTGAACCTATCCAAACTAAATTAAGAAAATAAATTCCATTTCAACTACAAAGGGCCCACAGAACCAGATATTTGGGTATTAGACAAATTATTTTGTTTCATGATATCTTCATTTGTTTTTCAGATCTTTTTTTGTGATATAAAGGACCCCAGAGAAATATGAAAAAATGTAAGTACACTATTATTTTCCTCATACAGTACATGGTCTCCTTTAAGAAGAGAATATTATGTCTAATGACTCTATGTTTTGAGCTCTCGTCTACCTAATCTCATGAAAGTCTTAGGGGAGAAGTTCCTTGGCCTTAGACACATTATTTAGTTTTACTACTTTCTGAACCACAGCATGTAGGATTACTCCTATTTTTTTAGGTGTCTTAGAAAGGATAAAATGAAAAGTTTTGGGTATACGAAGGCAGTCCAAAAAAAAAAAAATTCAGTTCAGTTTTCAGTTTTTGAACTCAAATCACAGACCAGTTTCCCTCCTTGTTGAATTAAGTTATTTAAATAATTGTTTTGTTCTGGGAAGGTGAATCTGTGGGCTAAAATAAATCCTCAGTGATACCAGGGCCTATCCTGAAAGCAGGCATCAATTAACCAAATATCCCTGTCCAATCTGCTGGTTGCCATCAGTCCACCAGTTGCCTTTTGTGTAAGATCTATAAAAGTGGAACAGTCTTTGAATGTACCCCAGCTCTTTTGGAATCCTCTTCAAGCTCTATTTCTATTGGTTGCAAAGGCTAGCTCCTACAAAAGTTTCCTACGGTGAGTTTGTCAAAATGCCAATTTTGAGAGCACAGCTGTTCACAAGCTGCCCTCACTTCAGATACCTCATTTCAGCCACAGGACTGGGGCTCTCCAGCTTGACTCTCACTTCTGACCAGTTGGCTACAAGTTGAGGGGGTCCCATGATCACCCTCGGGTTTGGTAATTTCCTAATTATCTGTGGGAGACTCACAGAAAACATTAATAGTGCTCACTAATACTTGTGATTGCAGTTTTGTTATGGCAAAGGGCTATAAAAGAGAATAGATGCATAGGGTGAAGTCCGGGAGGGTTTCAAATATGAAGTTCCATCGTTCTCAGGGATATGTTACCCTGCCAGCATTAAAGTGTGAAAATACTCAGAGTATTGCTAACTAGGGAACTTCATTCGAGCTTCAGTGTCCAAAGTTTGTATTGGAGTTTTACTACATAGGCATGGCTGATTGAATCATTGCCTGAGCTCAGTCTCCAGGCTTCCTTTGTCTTCTGGAGTTTGAGCTGATTTCACGTGACTTAAACCCCCAATCCTGTAATCACATGGTTGGTCTTTCTGGCCTGGCCATCCCCCATCTGAGTCATCCCAGTTATCAGGTGTGGTCTGAGGGGTCCATCATAAATAACAAAGATACTCTATCACTCAGGAAATTAAAAGGGTTTAGAGATTATCTCCTAGGAACCAAGGCCAAAGGCTAGCCAAATTATTTGTCACAGAGTCCCCAAGTATTATTTCTTTGGAGGGGAATATGATAAGGAATTTCTGGCTGTTTAACCTGTTGCGCTACTCTCAAAAAATCACTTAGTGATTGGATTCAATTACCCAGGACATTAACTGATTTATTACAAGGAACTAATATAAAATGAAAATGAGCAACACCCAAAGGAAAACAAATAGAAATTCAAGAGCTGGCTTGATTTTGTGTTTTAGCCAAATCACAAGGAAAATATAGTCAAGCATTAGACTTTTACCACGGAGTGACTAGGAATGCAAGAATCACTATTGAGCATAGGGATGCCATAGATATCGTAGTTAACACTCCAAAACCTTAAAGCAACCAAGAGGAAATAAAATGGCTTGGCAAATGAGGAACAAAAGCAAGCTGACTGAAGGATGGCACTCTGTACCTCCAGTCATCCAGATTTAATTTCATGAGCCTTGCTGGAAGCTATCTGCTTCATGTAGTCATCTTATTGCTCCGAAAGTCTTAGGCTGCAGCTATATCCTCCTGATGTTGTAGATTCTGGTTAGTAGTTTTCCAGTAATTTAACAGCGACTGACATTTCTTTACCTGAGCGAAGTGGTTTTTAGAATTAACTCTAGATTCTTGCTGTAGCATTTGTTGTTTCCAGTAACGGATAAGGTCCTTTTCCTCAAGGCTCAAAGCCTATATTTCTCTGAAGTCTCCTCCTCAAGATGAAATAATGTGAGAATAGAGGGAGTAGAATTCTTTCTTGAGATGTAACAGAAAATTAATATAGAAGGATATAGTCAATGATTATCCTTTGAATAGAAACATATTATGAAGAGGAAGGAGACTCCAAGTTTTTTTATTTGTACCACAAAGTTATTATCATGGTCCCTGATTGACAAAGGCATCAGAAGTTAATAGCCTAGAGATAAAATCTATCTGGAGACAGTTATTGTACCAGGCTTTGGATGTGAACAGAAGTACGTCTTGAAGAAATGTCAGTCAGGGACCAGTCAGGAGACAGAAACCACATCATTTTTTTCGAACAGGGAAAATTAATATAAAGAATTGTTAACTGGTAGGAGGTAGAGGTAAAAGAAGTTTCTAAGGGATCCAGAATAGCAGGTACAAAAATGTAGCTACTACCTCTAGGCTGAGGAAAAAGGAGCAACACAGGAACTAATGACTAGGAAAAGAGCCTCCTCCCACCTACCACTCCCGACGCTGTGATTCGGACCTCTGCAAAGAGGACGTCACTACTCCATATACAGCCACCCAACCTGCCAGGGGTGGAGAAACTTGCCAGGGGTGTCTGCAGGAGGGGCCCACAGTTGCTGGAGAGCATGGGCAGGCTGACTCAGTCTGTAGAAGTATCTAGCTTTTGCCAGAGGATATAGGTGGGCTGGACCTTGTCAAAGTTGCCTCAAGAAGAGAGAGCATAGGGGCGCCTGGGTGGCTCAGTCAGTTAGGCGTCTGCCTTCAGCCCCGGTGATGATCTCACCTTCCTGATCGAGTCCCGTGTTGGACTCCCTGCTCGGGGGAGTCTGCTTCTGCCTCTGCCTCTCCACCCGCCATGTGCTCGCACTCTCGAGCTCTCCCTCTCAAATAAATAAATAAAATCTTAAAAAAAAAAAAAAAGAAGAAGAAGAATAGAAGTCTAGAGCCTTAAAAAAAGACATCTTCCAGCAGCTGTGGCCTGTGGCCATGCAGTGTCACTCCATTGCCCTCTGCTGATTAATCATAACATCTCATCTGCTGGTGAAAGAGAAGTGATTGTAGGGCCCAGGACTAGTATCACAAATCAGGGCAAAAAAGTGCAGATTTGGAGCACAGCAATAATATTAAACTGATAACTGATGCAGAGAATATCCAGTCATTGAAAAATACCAATATTTTTATTTTTATCCTAATTGCAATAAAGAGTTCTCAGAATTTGTCAGAAAATGAGAGGGGGGAGAGCACAAGCAGGGGGAGCCGCAGGCAGGGGGAGAAGCAGACTCCCTGCTGAGAAAGGAGCCCGATGTGGGGCTCCATCCCAGGACCCCAGGATCATGATCTGAGCCGAAGGCAGACCCCTAACTGACGGAGCCACCCAGGCGTCCCAACAATGTTTCAAGTTAATTAAAATTTAGAGAGTATCAAGCAAGCCTAATTGTTTCTACTATCTTTCTTGCATAAGTTGAGGGACTGAGTCTTTGGCTGAACTGGTTGCTATTCCAGTAAACTCAAAGAAAGTTGTGATTCATAAGAAAGCTTAACAATCTGATCATTCTGAATTTGGGAACTGAATGTGGGACAAAATCAAGAAAAGTTGTCTGAGGAGATAAGAAGCAAACATAAGTCATTTTACTAAAAGACAAGGAATAGTTGTAGGTAATAAATAGGAAACACATAGCAATAATGTTCGTAGGAACTTAACTTTTTTTTTTAACTTCTTGTCAAAATGATTCAGAAGCATGCCAAAAATCTAGAGAATTAATTGAATATTTTAGGAATGAAAAATAACTCTTGTTTACCCAAGCCAGAATGACTAGGTTGTTTTACAGAAAAAAAATGTAGATTCTAACTTTACTTTTTGTTTTCCATCCATATAATAAGTTTTTTAAAAAGATTTTATTATTTTATTTATTTTAGTGCACGCATACGAGAGAGAGAGAGAGAGAGTTGGAAAGAGAACGAGAACAAGTACATGAGCAGAGGAAGAAGGAAATGGGAAGGGAGAGGGAGAAAATGTCAGGCAGACTCTGCACTGAGTGTGGAGCTCAACTTGGGGCTGGACAAAGGGCTCGATCTCACGACCATGAGATCATGACCTGAGCTGAAACCAAGAGTCAGATGCTTAACCGACTGAGCCACCCAGGTACCCCTCCACCCATATGATTACAGTAAAGAATACATAGGCCCTCAAATTTGTCTTTTATTACTTTTTTTTTTAAAAGATTTTATTTATTTATTCGACAGAGATAGAGACAGCCAGCGAGAGAGGGAACACAAGCAGGGGGAGTGGGAGAGGAAGAAGCAGGCTCATAGTGGAGGAGCCTGATGTGGGGCTCGATCCCATAACTCCGGGATCACGTCCTGAGCCGAAGGCAGACGCTCAACTGCTGTGCCACCCAGGCGCCCCTATTACCTTTTTTAAAATCTTAAATAAACCTTTTAAAATTATCTTTATATACTTTTCTATTATGCATTTAGACATGCACATGTGTATATATAATATGCATAATATATGAATATGCCAATAGGTGACTAAATTAAGGCATTTAAGTAGCTTTAAAATGTATTTAACACTATCACTATTAAATAAAACAATGTATATATTATGCTGTTGGGTGTAACACCTTTTTTCTTTAAAAAATTTTTTTTAATTAAGTAAACTCTACCCCCAAAATGGGGCTTGAACTGACAACCCTGAGATCAAGAGGCCCATACTCAACTGATGGAGCCAGCCAGGTGCCTCAAGTTTAACATCTTTACATGCTGCAACAATATCCTTAAACAGCAAACAGGCATACTATATTTATGGTTTTGATTGCCTATTCCTATTTCTATTTAATAATTCTCATTATTACAAACATAACCAGAGTAATCAATTTTGAATAAACAGAAGAGAAATTAGAAGGGAGGAAGCCAAGACCTGTCTTGCTTATTTTTCCCATGGAGCACTTATTATACCACTTTAATATATTTTGAGATGGGAGAATAATGCATACACACACACACACACACACACGGGTATGTGTGTATATACAAATATAGTAATTTTAAAACATTTGCATATCTTGCTAATCTATAGTCATTATATATATAAAAACAAGGAGCAAGAGTAATTTAAAATTATGTTTAGTGTTCATGTTTGTTTACATAAAAATTATTTGGGATACCACAGTATATTTGTTAATTATCTTATTTTAATATGAATTTAAGGTCATGAAGTTGACCAAAAATCTGTAAATTACAATTTATGTTACCATTGCATCCTTAACACATGTAGTAGTACAAGAATCCGTGAGATAAAATCCTTTAAAAATGTCCGTTATTGCAATTTCATTTGGCTAAACACAATTTTATATTTGTAATCTTAAACCATCTGTGGAAATAATAACTTGCTGGACCTACAGAATTAACCTAGAAATTTTAAAAGTTTAAATCATAAGAAACTAAACCCAAGTCATGTATTTAAATTTTTTTGTTTTGTTTTTATTTTTATTTATTTATTTGACAGAGAGAGACAGCCAGCGAGAGAGGGAACACAGGCAGGGGGAGTGGGAGAGGAAGAAGCAGGCTCCCAGTGGAGGAGCCTGATGTGGGGCTCGATCCCAGAACGCCGGGATCACGCCCTGAGCCGAAGGCAGACGCTTAACAACTGAGCCACCCAGGCACCCCCCAAGTCATGTATTTAAAAAACTATCTAGGGGGGCACCTGAGTGGCACAGCGGTTAAGCGTCTGCCTTCGGCTCAGGGCGTGATTCTGGCGTTCTGGGATCAAGCCCCACATCAGGCTCCTCCGCTATGAGCCTCCTTCTTCCTCTCCCACTCCCCCTGCTTGTGTTCCCTCTCTCGCTGGCTGTCTCTATCTCTGTCGAATAAATAAATAAAATCTTAAAAAAAAAAAGACTATATAGGGCTAATGTTTTTGTTTTGTGAGAAAGTCAGGAAGAAGACTTAAGGTGTTTTAAGCTAAAGTTCAATCCCTATAATGTGTCTAAAGAATTACCTATTTTCAGTAATATTACACAGATTTTTAATAATTATAAATAATTTTCTGTATATATAAAACATTATTTATTTATTTATTTCTAAAGTGGGCTCCACATCCAGCATACATGATATATGCACACAAGCCCCCCAACACAGGACTAACTTCTCTCTGCAGTCCTCTGGTCCACCCTCTCTTCTGCGGTAGTGCCTCCTTTTTCCTTTTGGGAAATCCTGACTTCTCACTGTGGGAGACATTCTCCTCCCTAGAAGTATGGTTTTCTAGATTCAAGTTATTTCATCTAGGACAGTAGCTCAGAGCTTCAACAGAGAAATCTAAGGTGAGCCTTGGGAGATGAAATCCAGTCCAGCAGTCCCATGTAGGTTGTTAACAAATCTGGACCTCTTTCGGATCTTCCCTCCAGAGATAAATGCACATAATCTCTTTACTTTTTTGGAAGTCTATTGGATGGGTAACTACTGGATGAGAAATACATACATTCCTATCACTTAAGGATAAATAGCAGAGAATGCTTGTCTATATTTACAAGTAGAAGAGGAACACTTTCCTATTACATAGAGTTTGCAAGAACACCACTATTTATGTTGAAGTAATTATTTTACATTGTTATACATGCCAATTTTAGTTATTTTCTCCCATTATTGCCCTTACCAACCCCCCACCCTGACATTTCTGCTTTCCAGCTGTGTTTTTTAGATTGGCCAGGAATAATAAATAGACTCAGTACTTAACAATATGTTTCTTTATAGGATGCTACCTGACCTACAAAGACTTGGCTATGGCTTTATAATAATTCGTCTTAAAGTTATGCCAAGCGCTACGGGGATTCATCTTCCCTTTGTGGGCTTTCCCATGTGAGGGTCTGTTTCTCTCCCCTCTCCGTACCTGCGAGTTCCTTAGCTCCCCATCAGATGTCTGCCCTTCCTACCCTCTTTGATGTTTTTCTACATTTAGCTGTGCAGTTTGTTCCAGCTTTGGGCATTTGTGTTGTTTTATGGGTTATTTAAACTCATGTGAGTGTTATGTAGTTACATTCATGGGAGGAGGTGAGCTTAGGTCCTCCCACTCTGCCATTTTCCCTAAAGTCTTCATGGTAAGGTTATGAATTAAATTCTTAGACCTGGCAAATTCTCTGCTCTAATTCCTGATGGCAGTGGTGGTGTAATAGTGGTTTCATGCTTCCCAGGACATAAGATAAAAATGACATTTCTAGATGTTACTGAACTTCATTAATGAGCAGATAAATGCAAATTAAAAGAACATCAGAACAATGAGGTGTCAGGATGCCTGCGTGGCTCAGTTGGTTGAGTGTCTGCCTTCAGCTCAGGTCATGATCTCAGGGTCCTGGGATCCAGTCCTGCATGGGCTCCTTGCTCCTTGGGGAATCTGCTTCTCCCTCTCCCTCTGCGCCTCCCCCACTAGTGCGCGCGCGCACTCGCACTCTCTCGCTCTCTCTTCCTCTCTGACAAATAAATAAATAAAATCTTAAAAAAGAAAAAGAACAATGAGGTGTCACTTTTTGCCTATCAGATTGGAAGTTTCCATACAGCAAAAATACCCAGTGCTGGCAGGGACAGAGGGAAACAGACATTCTCTCACAATATTGTTATTTCTTTAAATTGATACAGTCTTCCTAGAAGGTAACCTGGTATTATGTATACAAAAATTTAAATATGCTGTCAAATGTTGACTCCTCAAAAGCTCACCATAAAAACTGTTGCTGAAGCAAAGTTAAGTTTATTAAATTTGCAGCAATAAGGGAGAATACCACTTGACTGAGCCTTAGCGGTATCTCAAAAGGGAAAATTAGGGCCAGTTATTTTTTGGATTTTAAGGCTTGGGCTGAATAACTGTAGGGAAGGAAGCGAGTCAGGGAAATGATTGGAATTGAGCAGAGTTTATGATACAATAGCTTTAGCTTGGTGGGCATAGCAGGGCAATGGTCTTGAAACATTTTTTGGTGAACTGTTAGTCTTCATGAGCAATCTATTTAACAAATTCACAGTTTTATCTTCCAGGAACAAGTATTAACTGGAGCAAGCAACCAGGTTATTTTTGCTTGGTTTCAGAATTGTTTAACATAAGTACAGGAAAGTATGTCTAATGTCTAGTCCCAGTATTATTCAACATGGGGACAGATAATTATATTGTTTTCAGTTTTCAAAACTTATTCTTTTCTGGGCGCCTGGCTGGCTCAGTTGGAAGAGCATATGACTCTCAGGGTCATGAGTTTGAACCCCATTTTGGGTGTTGATATTATTAAAAAAATAAATAAACTTAAAAAAAAGCTTATTCTTTTATCTAGCCATTTTTATTCCAGGAATTTATAATATGACTTTATTTTTTTATTTTTTAAAACGTTTTATTTATTTATTTGACAGAGAGAGAGAGTGAGGACAAACAGGGGGAGTAGCAGGCTGAGGGAGAGGGAGAAGCAGGCTCTCTGCTTAGTGACCCGATCCCAGGATCCCTGATCATGACCTGAGCCAAAGGCAGATGCTTAACGACTGAGCCACCCAGGTGCCCCTATAATATGATTTTAAAAGACAAATATGCAAAGTATATCTACAGAGACAGTTTTGTTTTTTTGTTTTTTTAAAGAAGAGGAACAAGTCAGAAACAAACTAGATGACTGGATAAGTAAATTACAGGCATTCACAAAATAGATTAGACTGAAGCTATTAAAAATGTATCTTCGGAATGCCCGGTAGCTCAGTCAGTTAAGCATCTGACTCTTGATTTCAACTCAGGTCATGATCTCAGGCTTGTGAGATGGAGCCCTGAGTTGGGCTCTGTGCTGGGCATGGAGCCTGTTTAAGATTCTCTCCCCTCTGTCTGCGCTCCACCCCCCACCGCTTGTGCTCTCACTCTCTCTCTTTCTGAAAGAAAGAAAGAAAGAAAGAAAGAAAGAAAGAAAGAAAGAAAGAAAGAAAGAAAGAAGAAGACAGGCTGGATAGACAAGACTGGGGCGCTTGATTGATGGGGAGGGGGAAGGGGCTAAGTCTGGTTTTTATGCAGTAAGAACTGAGGAGCTGTTAAAAGAATTGATTGATAGCGTAACATAATATGAGTTACCCTGAGTTATGATGTAAAGATTACATATATATATACGGGGGGCACCTGGGTGGCTCAGTTGTTAAGCATCTGTCTTCGGCTCAGGTCATGATCCCAGTGTTCTGGGATCAAGCCCCGCATCAGGCTTCCTCTGCTTCTCCCTCTTCCACTCCCCCTGCTTGTGTTCTCTCTCTCACTGCCTCTCTCTCTGTCAAATAAATAAATAAAATCTTAAAAAAAAAAAAAAGATTACATATATATGTATATGAAATTCTCATTTCCCTCCAGTGAACTTCTGTTCAAAACAACTCCTCCCAATTTTCTCCTTTCCTCTATAAAGGATGTTCTCCTTTTGTTCTCTGGACTTGCCTATGGTTCACTATAGCTGGCATGACCCAAATTGCAATCCTCTGCTATTTCTGAATAAACTCATTTGCAGCTTGATAACCTCTGTTGTTTAATTTTTAAGGTTGACGATGCTTTAGAAGGATCATCCGTCGCACAGAACGGGGATTGAAGGAGCAAAGGACTGGAGCCCCTGAGAGTAGCAATTATGGCAAGGCCTTGCAGTTCTAAGAATTGATACCAAAGCAGCATAATAATCGAGCACCTGGTGTTTGAACCTTCTGAGGAAGGTTACTGAAGGGTCAAAAGGATGTGGCTCATCTGGCGATTAAAAAACCCTGAGGCTCACATGCATAAAATCAACTCATAACACTCCCCTAGTGTCAGAAAGGTACACATGTGCCCTTAGGCCTGCTTTTGATTTTTTTCTATTTTTTGATCTTTTCCACTCATATTTGCCAGTTTAACAATGCCCTAGATGTTTAGTTGTCAACCTCTAAAAATGTTGAGAATTTGCACAGAAAGGAGACGAGAGTGACTTATATCAGGACACAGAGCAGGTT
This sequence comes from Ursus arctos, assembly GCF_023065955.2. Classification (NCBI taxonomy): domain Eukaryota; kingdom Metazoa; phylum Chordata; class Mammalia; order Carnivora; family Ursidae; genus Ursus; species Ursus arctos. The sequence goes on from NW_026622852.1 coordinate 10,078,942, forward strand.
CTGATCACAAGGGTCTGGATAAGAAGCAGTAAAGAAACAAATCATCAGGATGTTTAGTAGTAGGTATAGAAACGTGACAGGAGAGTTGAAAAAAAGTAAGCAGGACTTAGTGATTCTTAGATGTAGAAATTGAGAGCTTCAGAGAGAAGATTCTCTGAGTTTTTTTTCATCTGGGTATCTGAGATTAGTTTTATAAATTGGTAGAGGAGCAGTTTTGGGGGGCTCCATTAAGAAGTTAAGAAAGATAATGTTTATATATGTTGAATTCAGTATTACCACACATTAAAGTGATACTGTTCAAATGAGAGTTAAAAATTCACAATCACAGCAGAGTTTATGATATTATGTTATCACGCGGACCCAGGGATGGATGACACTGCTGAGAAAGTTTACGTGGTAACATGTGAAAGTTGAGGGCAGAAACTGAGAAAGTATCACATTGAGGGGCAAGAAGGGGATAACAGTGGCCAAGCAGCAAGCAATAAAAGGGTTGGAGAGTTGGAGAAACCAAGAGTCTTACCTATGCTGCAGAGAAATCTGGGGAGGATCAAAGTATCAGTGAATGGAAGGGGAGTGGGATTTAGCAATGAAATCTTTATTGATTTTGGAAGTTGTTTTGGTGAAGTGCTGGGGAGGAATTGAATAATATCTTGAAAGTAAAAAGAATGACTTTTAAGGCTAAAAGGGAAGTGAATTAGAGAACGTCTTTATGTACAGCTTTTTGTAAGTAGCAGTAGAATGTTAGGCAAACAGAAACAGCACAGAATGAAACTTGTAACTCTTAGAAACCTCCAAATATTTTAGAAGTCTGATTTATTGTGTAATTATTACAAACTCTGCTCAACATCCTTTGTTAGCTTCGTTGCTTGATAAACTAAGTATGGTAGTCCTCCTTGAATGTGGGGGGATATGTTCCAAGACCCCCAGTGATGTGTGAGACTGGGGATAGTACCAGATCCTTTACACACGATGTTTTTTCCTATGCATACACACCTATGATAAAGTTACGTTTATGAATTAGTCATAGTAAGAGACTAACGACAATAACAATACAATAGAAAATTATAACAATATATTATAATTAAAGTTATGTTAATGTGGTCTCTCTCTCCCAAAAAATATTTATCGTACTGTACTCTTTCGACGATAAAACGCGAACAGGATAACATGACGTGAGGTGAATGACATAGGCATTGTGATGCAGAGTTAGGCTACTACTGGTCTTTGGAATATGTCGGAAGGAGGATGATCTACTTTCTGACCTTGGTTGACTGCAGGTAACGGAAGCCATGGAAAGAGAAACCATGCATAAGGAGGGGACTACTCTATGACCTAGAAGGTCCCTGTGATCTGGGGTCTGCCTACTTCTCCAGCCTGCTCTCTTACTCTCCACGCTCTCCCACTCCCAAGACTGCACACAGAGCTTCCAGTTTTCCCAATGCCTCATGAGTTTCCTGTGCTGGTGTGCGTAGCTTTCACGTCTTCCAGTTCCTTCTCAGCTTGGTGAATCTGTAACCGTCTTCCCAGAGTAAGTTCATAATTCTCCATTAAAGCCTTTGGGGATGCTTATGGTTGGTATTAACATTTGTCTCTTGTGATTTCCACTGTACCTATATTAAATATCCCGTATTTCTATCACCTGCTCCAGATTGGGTATATAGTCTGTATTCAATAAATATTGAATGAACAAACAGATGAAGATTGCAAGCCTTCATATGGCACCTATTCTTCATTAAAAAAAAAGTGTTCAGTACAGTACATTTGCCATTGATTCTTGCCATACAAATTCAGTTTTGTGTTTTTTTAAAACAGAAATTTTATAAGTATTTAAAATTTGTAAAGCAAAAAAAAAAAAAAAATCGAATCTCATTAGTCTGCTGTAATTTTCCACTGCATTTCTAAATGTTATGATGGGCTCTTTTCCTTTCCATAAACTCTTTTCTTTGAAGTAATTATCCTCTTTCTGGCAAAACTATTAGGAAGCAGGATGGGTTCCTTTTTTTAACCTGTAACAACTCAAACCAGTTAAAGTTTCAGTGTTACAGGAATCAAGGAGGTTTTAATCTCAATTTATATTTGCATTTATGACCGTTGGCTCTCCCCAGGGAGACAGGGAAAAGACGGCGCCTACACCTGGTTTCAGGTTGATTACAATCAACATGGGACAATTTTAGCATAAAAGGTTCATTTTGTATCGAACACCTTTTTGAGGGGAGGAGGTGGAGGCAGTCAAGATAAACTCCTCAATCAAAATCCCGCCAATTTGCATTGTTCTTTGGGGAACAGGTTTCCAAATGCCAAAGAACAAAAGAGCGTTTGGTTTTCCAATCTCTCTGGGGCGGCCGCAGATTGTGAAGCAGCTACCGGAAGAAACCGAAGTATAAATTATCAACTCGAGGAAGGCGTGTGTGCGAGTGTGTGTGCGCGCGGGCGCTCGGGGGCTTGGACGAGGATAGGAGAGGGAGCACATACTAAGGCTCCAAGGACTTTTTTTGCGAGGTACCTCGTTATGTAATATTTATAATGAAAGGCGCTGCAACAGTATCAGCGCGCTGTCCCGCATTTTCTCCGCATTGTTTACAACCCCAAGCTGGGATACAATGGGGATGGGAGGAGGGGACAAGGAGCGTTTTGCAGGCGGCAGCGGGCTACACAGCAGGAAACCAGCCACTTGCGCAGAAGCCGAGCCCACAAAATCTACCCCTGGCTCTGGCACCAGTCCACAGACCCCGACGGGGCTACACTGGCCTTAGGAGCGGCAGTTTAATGTACAATCGGGGATCCAGCCTCTTAAGAGTTTTATTCAATAAGTACGCGCGGAAAAAGGGTTAGGGTTCAGAAATCCACACTGTCTGGCGGCTCTGGGGATTCTGAGACTGTGACCTGGAGACCTCACGCTGAGAACTGCACCTTAGAGCGTGGGCCGGGGCGTTCTCGTGCAGGAGGGGCGCGCGCGCCGCGGGATCGCGTTTGGTTACGAGCGCGCCGCTCCTCAGCAACGGCGCATGCGCCTGCTCGCCTTCCCGCACGGCCGCGCAACTTCGCGGGCCCTCCTCCTCCAATCGGAGCGCCGGATTCTCTGAGTGCGTATCCTGGGGCGGCGGGCAGCGAGAGGCGGGAGGAAAGGGGTCGGCTGGGGCGGGGCCGGGAGGCCTGCGAAAGTCTATGAAGGTCTGCGAGCGCTGCCGAGTCTCCGGAAGTGGCCGTTGTAAACACCGTCTCTCCAGGGCTTTTTCCCTCCTGTCCCCCTTTGCTATTCGTTCCCTCTTCCCGGGTCCTAGAGTCCGTCGGGTTCCAACAGTTTTTGCTCTGACCCCCGCGATCTGCCTAGGCCTCTTTCTACCATTGAGATTTGGAGCTGCCCCTGGGGTCTTGGGTGTGCGGTCTGGACCACGGGAGCCCGCTGAGGTAACCACGGGATGTGGGGCTTCGAGGCGAACGACTTGGGCGGGGAGGTGCTGAGGAAGATACGGGTAGCAGCAGTGAGAGTTAAGGGGAACTCCGAGTTAGTTCGTAGTTGTCCTGGGGTTGTTGGTGTCGTTTGTGGGGACACGCCTCCAGCTCTCTGGGCCGGGCCTCTCCGCCCACCTGGGGGAAGATCTCCTAGAAGCATCTTAACAGGAGACCGCTGCAGCAGCACCCAGAGGACTGAGTAGGGACCAGAGGGCAGGACCCAGAGGGCCTGGACTTGGAACTTCTAAGGTTTACAACTCCGGACTGCCGGGCTTTTCCCGTCCACGAATCAGTAAACTCTTCGAGGACAAGGACCACGTCTTTTTCATCCTTAAAAAAAAAAAAAAAGCCAGCCACACACTAGCCACTCTTATCAATGTTTGATAAATCAAAGAATGAGTTGTGGTAGGCTAACATCTGTAGTTTCTACTGCTCACCCTCCAGGACTCTTAAGAGACATAGAAAATCCGGCTGTTTTTCCAGGGCTGTACATTTTCTGCAGAAGTAGAACCTCCTTTTGACTGTTCTTTACTCTGTCATGATATTTATCCTAGACAAATGCTTATTTTTTCTTTTTAAGATCTCTAATGATTCTGCGTAAGTTTACTTGAGAAGCAATTGGTGTTCAACTCTTTCAAATACAAAACACATGGATGTTTTCTATAGTTCACATAATTTTGGAGAGAAGACCCCACCGTTTTGTCACTTGTTTTATTGAACAGTTAGTGCGTAGTAACAACAAAACAGTGGTAGAGCAGAAACTAGCAGTGGTTTCCCATGAAATGAAGAAGAAACAAAGACAGTGCAACCTGCTAAGAGGAAAGAGGGGAGTAGTTTTAGTCTGGAGCTTGAAGTTTTATTAGTTGCGTGACCTCAAGCAAATCACCTAAGCTAACTAGACATTAGATTCCTTATCTGTCAGATAAGGAAGATGGAATTGGTCTTTAAAGTCCTATTTAATTCTAAAATTCTTTGATTGTCTCAGCCCCCCTGTCATGGTTTTTTTTTTTTTTAAGACTTAACTTTATTTGAGAGAATGAGCAGTGAGGAGGGGCAGAAGGAGAGAGAGAGAGAGAGAAGCAGAATCCCTGCAGAGCAAGGAGCCCGATGTGGGGCTCGATCCCTGGACCCAGGGATCATGACCTGAGCTGAAGGCAGACACCTAACCGACTGAGCCACCCAAGTGCCCTGTCATGGTCTTATTTTGATGAAAGAACCTGACATCCTCTTTGAGGGTGAAATATATAAGTGTGCAGATAGAATCCCCAACACAGATGTAGTTATTGTAGTTAGCACTGTGTTATGAAAGAGGATGGATTTAGGAGTCAGCCAGATGTGGGTTTGAATTCTAACCCTCCCACTGAGCATCTTTTTTTTTTTTTTTAAGGATTTTATTTGTTTATTTTAGAGGTGGGGGGAGCAGAAGGGGAGGGGGAAAAGTTTCAAGCAGACTGGGGGCTGAGTGTTGAGCCCCCATTGGGGCTTGATCTCAAGACCCTGAGATCATGACCTGAGCTGAAACGAAGAGTCAGTTGCTTAACCAACTGAGCCATCCAGCTGTCCCTCCCACTTGAATAGCTTTATACAAGTTACTCATCCTCTCTAAGCATCAGTGTTCTCGTCTGTGAAATTTGTATAATCATCTTATAGGGCTATTGGGAGGATTCAATGAGATCAGGTACATTTGCCTAGTATTAGGCACATAGTAAGTGCTCAGTAATAGTGGTTTTTTATCTTTTCATCCCCAGCCCCGCCCTCACCCCTTCCCTTCCCCCTGATCTGTACAGACACACTGAGAGATGAATATATTCTGCATGACCCAGTGAAGGACTCAGCTGTGAGGTAGGAAAATTTGTACCAGCAGTGGCTCTGAAATCTAAACTAGATTTGTCTTTCTGGCTGGGACTTACTCTTAGGATATCTAGATCATTGATCCCTGGGCCTCAGTTACCGGTAGTTGGCCCTATTAACTATGTCTAAAGAACTTCTTATTGAAGGATGATATATATAACATCCCCTTATCTATTTTAGTAGGAATGGTGAGAATAGTCCAACTCCACTACCAAGAGAAGATTCATCTATTAATAGATTAACATAAAAAGCTGATCTAAACTTTGCCTTTATCCGTCACTGCTACAGGATGGCCTGGTTTGGGCCCAAGCCTGTGAAGTGCCATTTGGATTGAGAATCCACTGGAGGTCTGAGTTATCCTTCATTAAGAGACCCTGCCTTGTAGTTAGTTTGGATGGGGTGGGGATGTGGGGGATGGATGAGCTGTGTTTGAAAAATCTGAGGCAGGGAGAAGTTCTTTTCTGATAAGCAAGGTCTTACATGCTCTCTGGCTGGGGGTGAATCATATCTTGAAGGCCAATAGCAAGACACACAACAGAACTGTGGCGTCCGCTAATTTGGGCTTGAATCCAGACTCTGTCACTTACTAGAGATGTGACTTTGGACAGGTGATTGAATGAATATCGTTAAGCCCCAGTTTCCTTAGGTATAAAGTGGGAACATTAACAGTATCTTTCCCTTGCGGTTGGTGTAGAGTGACAGTGTAGAGATATAGAAAGTTCTTAGCACACTGGAGAAGGGATGTTTGTCACAGTTGGCATGATGACAGTAGGAGTGGCTCAGATAGTTTGTTTATAGATAATGGCATATTGAATGTTTTCAAATGGAAAACGTTACTAACAGAGTTAGCTACATGTTGGAGAAAGGCTGATTGATGTTGATTGCGTATCATAAGGAATTTGTAATTACTCGTATAAATCAGCTAAAGTACTTATCTTGTGGAATCTCATTGGGGAGTTTTAGGTAAATCTTGGAATGCATATTATGTGAGGAACCTATAATTCTTTGACCTAATTCCCTATTTCACTGACATTTCCATTACTGTACCTAGCTACTTTCCTCGTCATTCATTACCTTTTCACTGTGGTGTTTGAAAAGGAAGCTTTTGCTACATCTTCTCTGCCATGTTCAAAAGGATAGAACTCCAGTCATAGTTTAAATTCAGCCACAGATCTGACTTTGGCTCTTCATTGATGACTAGATTAGTCTTCCGAAAACACACAGAGGTAGGCTCTTGAACCCTAGTGTCATCAGGAGCTGATAGTAGAGACAGAGAAAAAGAAAATAAGATTTTGCTAAAGGAGACTTTAGATAGGATTTTTTTTGTGTGAATTTGGTAAATTTTGATGAATTTAAAAAATTGAGATATAATTCACCTATCAAAATTCAGTTTTAAAGTGTACAATTCATTGATTTTTAGTATATTCACTGTGTTCTAATTCTAGCTGTCTAATAGTTCTAGCTATCTAATTCCAGAACATTTCCGTCACTCCCAAAGAGGAACCTCATACCTATTGGCCGTCAGACCCCATTCCCCCCTCCCTACCCTCTGGCAACCACAAATCCACTTTCTATTTCTATGTGTTTGCTCATTCTATACATTTCATATACATGGAGTCCTACAATCTGTGGCCTTTTGTGTCTGGCTTCTTTCACTTAGCATACTGTTTTCAAGTATGCTTGAAGGTTCACCCATGTGGCATGTATCATTTCTTCATTCCGTTTAATGGTTGAGTATATATTTCATATTTTATTTTTCCATGGGTCAGTTAATGGACATTTGGGTGTTTTTTTACTCTTTGGCTATAACGAACAAGGCTGTTCTGAACATTTGTGTGCAGGTTTTTGTTGAAGACCAGTAATTACCTTAGAATGTGTCTTGGTGTTCAGTATTCTCAGATACACAGTTTGCTTTTCAAAATGTACATTAAAATCTTTTTGTTACTTCAAGAAAGTTTTCCTGGACTACAGTTTTTAGTGTTCTATCCCTTTGCTTTTGTCTTCTTATTCAGGGACTCCTGTTATCTGCATGTTGGTTATTCTTTGCCTAAAAATATTCAGTATTTTGTCACTTTCTCTTGAATCCTTTTGATCCCTTTCTTCATTTTTTTACTCAGAAAATTTTCCTCTTTTTATTTCCTATGTCCTTTCAGGCATTTTCTGTCGTGTATTTACTTTGTGTTCCCTCTTAGTTGTCATCATTGAAATGATCTTTTCTTCCGTTTCTAACTCTTTCTGATCGTTGTCACCTTATTTCTGTGTTTTTCTAATTCTAATTCTTCCTGTCTTGTACCATTTTGTTAGTGTCTTTTAGCTTATTTTTGAAATAGTAAGTTACAGGTTTCATCTGTTTTGTGGTCATGTCTTTCTGTCATGCTTTCATTTGTAGCATTCATTTCTGCTCCTTACTCTCTTTTTCCCTGTGTTACCTTTGTATGGGATTTGACCACACTACTCTTCTGTTGCTTATTTTTATGGAAGATTAGTTTACTTGAACTTTGAGATTGGGGCAAACTTCAGGAAAGCTTTTCTGACTTCATGGAACCCTGTCTTGTGGTGTTTCTGTGAGTGTTAAAAACTCTGGTGGCTTGTTTCTGGGATTTCCCGGCTCTGTTTCCTCCTACAGTTTGGTCTGGGGGCCTTTGCTTTTCTTCGTATTTCCCCTATCCTGCTCAGTTTTGATTCCAGTTCTTGCCGTTTCTCTTTAGCGTGGGCCTCTGTCCAGGAAGGGGACCTCGGCAGGTCGTTTCCGAGAGTTCATAGGCTGGACTGTACCAACCCTTCCAAGACTTTCTTGCCATACGCCTGTATCACAGGCCGGCTTGTGGAATGGTTAGACTTCTCCCAGTTTCATCTGATGTTCCCAGATTGGCTTGTTGTGCTCCCCATTGAATATCTGCTGGCTCTTTTTAGTGTTCTTTCAGATGTAGCCTTGTTATTTCCATACTCTGCTTTCTCCTCCTTACATACTTCTACTGCTCCCATGTAGGTTTTGTGCATGTTGGTGGCTTGCCTTTATTCATTTAATTTTGTAGCTTTTTGTTGTAAATGTTGCTTATAGATTTTCTAGTTTCTCTAATTACCTTAGATAGAATTTTTACAATGTCCCTCATTTAAATTAATAAATCGTAGAAAAATGACTTTATGAAAGACACGCAGGCAGAGCTGATGTGAGAACTCATTTTTGTTTCTTTCTTGTCCCTCGACTTCTTTTTCTTTTTAACCCCGCAAGAGTGTTTTCAAATTTCTTATCCATATTAGTTTTTTTTTAAGTGTATTTATTTTTTTAGTAATCTCTATAGCCAATGTGGGGCTCAAATTTACCACCCTGAGATCAAGAGTCACATGCTCTTCAGACTGAGTCAGCCAGGCGCCCTCCGTATTAGTTTTCTATTGGTGTGTAACAAGTTACCACAAATTAGTGGCTTAAAACAGCACCTATTTATTATCTCTTAGGTCAGGAGTCTGGGCACAGCTTAAGTGGGTCCTTTGTTCAGAATTCACTGGGCCACTGTCAAGGTGCTGGCTGGGCTGTGTTCTCATCTGGAGGTTTGGTTGGAAAGAATCTGCTTCCCAGCTTATTTAGATTGTTGGCAGAATTTATGTCCTATTGGCCTCTGTATGACTGAGGCATTTGCTTCTTACTGGCTGTGGGTGGAGGCTCCCTGCTGTTCCAGTAATGTAGCTCTCCCTGTAGGTGGTTCACAGCATGGCATTTCGCTTCTTCACGGCCAGCAGGAGACTGTCATTTTAAAACAGAGTCTTATATAACATAATGTAATCACGGGAGCCACATATCATCATCCCTTTGCCATATTCTGTTGGTTAGAAGCAAGTCACAGGTTCTGCCCACAGAAAAGGGAAGGATATTAAACAAGAGAGAAACACCAGTGGGGGCCGAGATTGTGGGGACCATCTGCCTACTACATTATCTGTATCGATGATCTGGAAATTGACAAAACTTATTCCTGACCTATGGAAGACACTTTTCTGTCTAGAAGACTATTCACATTTGAAGATATTAGATACCAAAATGATGCACCAAAAAAATAATGATTCTCTTCAATTTAGCTTTATTGAAACGACTTTATTAAAATTTAGTAAACTACCTCTTCCCACACTTCTCTGCCCAAAATAAAACCAAAACAAAACACAACAGACATTTATTAAAGTCCTATCTATGTAAATTCTTTTCCCGTGGGTGAGAGGTTCTGTTTGTGCCTGTTGTGACACATATGCATACGTGTGTGTGTTTAATCGTTTTCATAAAAATAGAAACATTTTACATATATGCTTTTGAGCCTTGGACTTTACTCTTAAGTGTAGAAGAGTCCATTCTGTCTTGAGTTTTAACCCTTTAACTTCCATTCTGAAGGCAGTTTCTCCAGAGTCTGACATTTGGGAGTATGGTAGTAAGATGAAAAGATTTTGGTACTCAGTATCAGAAGAGCTTGGTTGAGTACTTAGTATCCTCCATTTAGTAGCTGACTGGCAGGATTTTTCCCTCTATTTTGGTAAAAACTCCATCTTCTTTGTTCTGGGTCAAAGTATTCTAGTATCAGCTAACTCACTGACTGTTTTAAAGATCTGTTGGTGTCTGTAGGAATCGTTACTCAGTTCTTAGCACCTTGGTTTTGTCTCCATCTTGGTTCACTTACTTGAGTTCCTTTTCTTTCAGTGAAATCTCTGAGGCTTTATTAGGAGCAGGGAAAGAGAGGTAGCTTTTTTTTTTTTGTCTTCTAGGTATCCCCGTACACTGGCAATTCCACTAAATAATTCTTTTGATACATCTTTCCCCTAGACCAAGTCACCTTAAGTATCACTTACTCCCTTCCTTTATCAGGGACTATTATATTATATTTTCCCAGAGGGTTTGTATTCAGTGATGGAGCACTGTATAATTCTGTATATATTATTTAAATCTCAAATATATGACTTTGATGTAATTACCCCTTTTTATGGTTGAGGAAACAGGCTCAGAGAGTCTAAGTGACTTGCCCATGGCCACGTACTGGGAAGATGATTAAAGGCATCCTAACTCAGATCTCTCTGAGTCCAAAACTCATGGTCTGTCTTAGGCTATTGGACTTCTACCAGGGATACCAAGAGATACTTGTAAGATCTTGATATTTGTGTCTGTCTGAACTTAGTCACTGTTATCTCTGTTTAAAATATTTACCTAGAGATTCCTTCACACACACACTATGTATACACACACACACACACACACACACACACACACATATATATGTATATATGTATATATATGGGTATATACTTAAGCAACTTACTTTAAATGGTTAGCTTTGTATAATTTGGAGTTATTTCCCATAGAAGAGGGTTCTAGACAGGCCAGCGTAAGTGTCAAGTACTCTCCTCTTTCCTTATTCCTCCTTGATCTTTAAGAGAAGGACTTTGAAAATTACCATGAGATCATTTGTGGGGAGTACTTTGGTCTTTTTGATTGTAACATTGCATTAAAAATATGTCATTTATGAAAAAGGCTTTAGGGACTTAAAAATGTCCCTGGACTTCACTTTCTTTCAAAGTGCATTCTGTTCTCCAGAAATAGGCTCTACATTCCTTTTCTAGTTCAAGAGTAATTTGTCACTGTTTTATTAAGATCATTTTTTCTTGGGGTGTCTGAGTGGCTCAGTTAGCTAAGCATCTCCCTTCAGGCTCAGGTCATGATCCTGGGGTCCTGGGATTGAGGCTCACGCGGGGCTCCCTGCTCAGCGGGGAGTCTGCCTCTCCATCTGCCTCTGCCCCTCTCCCACCCTGTGCGCTCTCTCTGTCAAATAAAGAAAATCTTTAAAAAATATTTTTTTCTCTTCATTTGAGAAATTAAACTCTAATAGAACTTTGTTCTTATAAGAAGGAATATCTTTTTAACATTTTGTCATTTTTGCTTCTAATCTTTTTTTAAAAGAATTCAGGGACACATGGGTGGCTCAGTTGGTTAAGTGGCTGACTTCGGCTCAGGTCGTGATCCCAGGGTCCTGGAATCAAGCCCCATATTGGGCTCCTTGCTCAGCGGGAGCCTGCTTCTCTCTGTACTTCTGCCTGCTGCTCTCCCTGCTTGTGCTCTCTCTCTCTGTGTCAAAAAAAAAAAAAAAAAAAAGGAACATAATAGTTTTTAAATGTTTTCATGTTTGTTATAAAATAATTTTAAAAATACAAGTAAGGGGTGCCTGGGTGGCTCAGTCGGTTAAGTGTCTGTTTTTGGGTCAGGTCATGATCCCAGGGCCCTGGGAATGAGCCCCGAGTTGGCCTCCCTGCTTAGTGAGGAGTCTGCTTCTCCTTCTCCCTCTCCTTGCTCATGCTCTCTCTCTCAAATAAATAAAATAAAATAAATACAAATAAGTTGAAGAAAAAGACAAAAACCACTCATAGTCTCAGGACTCATATATAACCACTGTTATGTTGTTTACTATTTTAACAGACTTCAGCCCATCTAACCGGTAAGCCACAGACATCTCAGACAGGTATAATCCTCAATAACGAAGTACACCATTCAGAAACAGTGGGCTGTTTTCAAAGAGCTGGAAGAGACTTACCATGAGTTTAAACACTTCAAGTAATTCCCCTGGTGACACCCAAAGGTAAGCTGTCAGTCTCTTCCTTTAGTTGGGGAATGCTTTTGGGTTGCAGGCCTCAGGGAGAAGTCAGTGTTTGGGGGTGCTGACTGTAAGGATTCTCGGCTAAGGGAGGCCCACTAAGCGAGGCCTGCTAAGGGAGGCGGAAGCTTCACGTGCCTGGAGGAGTGGGTGTGACCTTCACAGCAGTGGGACCGGGATGTGCGACCACGTGCTGCAGTCCCTGCTCCTTTGTGAACTCGTCCACAAAAGTCCGCGTGTGTCCTTTCTCCCGACCTTTGAGAACTGCTCATTCTTTTCTCCTTCTCAAGTGTCGTCTTCTCATGGTTTTGCTCATCCCCATTTCGGTGTGGTCATTACTTTGCCCTAATCTCGTTGGCTCTAGTTGTTCTGACTTCGCGCCCCAGCCGTGGTTCACGACTTCTCTTGAGGCATTCTTCGGGTTTTAGCTCCTGTTCCAACAGCTTCTACTTGGAGTTTATATCCAAGAACTGCCGTGGCTTCTCTTTTTTGTATCCTTGATATCTGCCTTTTGGCGAGGTGCCGGCTTCTGGCTGATGCGCCTCTGATGTGAAAGATAGAACACTCTGAGTCTAGAATATAAAACAGAGCCCTTTCGGAGAGCACAACCCAAAGCGTGGTTTACAAAGAACTAAGTACAGAAATTGAAAGTAAGTGTTTAGAAACTTTTATAATCACATAGCAGTGTGATTTTCTGTTCGTCAAATCTAGTAATAAAACACTTGTGGTTGTGTTTTACCTCTTTTAAAAATTTCTTGTTAAAAGAATTTCTTGTTTAGTCATTTAAAATATATTTTACAAAAGTATCATTTGTTGGGGGGAATAGTCCTTGCTCATGTTTAGTTTGAGAAGAACTGATCTAGACAGGCTTTTCGGCAAGGATGTGTGGGTGGGGCAAGGACCATGACTAACATGTACTTCATCTATAAATAGGATTTGCTATAGAAACATCTTCCACCTATCTTTAGAAGCTACCTTAAATCCTTTCTGGAGAAAGGTATGAAATAAATGAACAAAAATATAAACTTTTGACTTCGCTAAAAGCCATTTCACTTTTGGAGGGAACTTCTTAACACATAAATATCTGTCATGATTTTTTTTAAAAAAGCTTTTATTTATTTATTCGTCAGAGAGAGAGCACAAGCAGGGGGAGCTGCAGGCAGAGGGAGAAGCAGTCTCCCCACTGAGTAAGGAGCCTGAGGCAGGACTCAATCCCAAGACCCTGGGATCATGTCTGTCGTGATATTTAATACCTAATGGCTCTTTAGAATTCTAGAATCTGGCTAAATGAAGTTAAACTTTGCTATTTACCACTAATTTACTTTCTGTTTCTATAGATTTGCCTTTTCTTTTTCTTTTTCTTTTTTTAAAAAGATTTTATTTATTTATTTGACAGAGAGAAAGCCATTGAGAGAGGGAACACAAACAGAGGGAGTGGGAAAGGAAGCAGCAGGCTCCCAGCAGAGCAGGGAGCCCCATGTGGGGCTCGATCCCAGGACTCTGAGATCACGCTTTGAGCCGAAGGCAGACGCTTAATGACTGAGCCACCCAGGCTCACCCCATTTCTTCTTTTTCAAGATTATTTTGGTTATTCTGATTCTTCTGCTTTTCCATATACATTTTAGGATCAGCTTGTCAATTTCTGCAAAAAATCCTGCTGAGATTATGGAAGGGATAATGTTGAATCTGTAGATCAACTTGGAGATAATTGTCACCTTGATAATATTGACTCTTCCAATACATGAATATGAATGTGGAATGTCTTTTCATTTATTTAGGTCTTTAATTTTGTTCTACAATAATTTGTACTTTTCCTATATATATATATTTTTGATGTTATTATAAATGGAATTATTTTCTAAATTTCACTTTTGGATTATTCATTGTTAGTATACAGAAATGTAACTGATTTTTGTATATTGATCTTACATTCTGTGGCCTTGCTAAAATTGTTTTTTTGGCAGTGTTTTTGTTTCTTAATGAATTTCTTAGGATATTCTTATAAGATCATGTCCTTTGCAATTAAGGATAGTTTTATTTCTGGGGTGCCTGGCTGGCTCAGTTGGTAGAGGACAGGGTCGTGAGTTTAAGCCCCACGTTGGGCATAGAGCTTACTTTAAAAAAAAAAAAAAAGGATAGTTTTATTTCTTTTCTTCTAATATATATGCCCTGCCTCCTTTCCTTTTCCTTTTCCTTCCTCCCTCCCTCCCTCCCTTCCTTCCTTCCTTCCTTCCTTCCTTCCTTCCTTCCTTCCTTCCTTCCACTGTCTAGAACCTCCAATATATCTTAAATAGAAGTGGACATGTTTGTTTTGTTCCCAGTCTTAGGGGAATCTTTTGGTCTTTCAACATTAAGTATGCCAGTGGTAGGTTTTTTTCACAGATGCTTTTTACCAGATTGAGTAAATTTCCTTGTATTCCAAGTTTGTGGCATTTAAAAAAAAAATTACGAATAGGTGTTGAATTTTGTCAAATGCTTTTTCTGTATTTATTGAGATGATTATATAATTTTTATGTTTTAATAAAATGGTATATTACATCAATTGATTTTTAGACATTAAATCACTTTTCTATTTTTGGGATAAATCCCACTTTTGGTCATGTTGTGTAATCCTTTTAAGATGTTGCTGGATTTGGTTTGCTAATGTTTTGTTGAGGATTTTTTGTATTTCCATTCACGAGCGATATTGGTCTGTAGTTTTCCTTTCTTGTGATAGCTGACTCACTTTGATCTTAGGTAATCTGGGTTAATAGAATGATCTGGGAACTGTTTCTATCTCCTCTAAAGTGAGGATTGATATTATTTCTTTTTAAAATGTTCAGTAGAGTTTATTAGGGAAGCCATCTGGACTTGAGCTTTCTTCGTGTTTAGATTTTTAAAATTATTAATTCAATATCTTTAACTGTTATGGGTCTATTCAGATTTTGTTTCTTTTGGGGTTAGTTTTGATAATGTCAGTTTTTCTAGGAATTTTTCCATTTGATCTACATTGTCTAACTTGTTGGCATATAGTTGTTCATAGTGTTATAATATTCCTTCTAGGTTGGTAGTGTCATTCCCTCTGTCATTCTTTATTTTTATAATTTGAATCTTTTTTTTTTTTGTCAATCTAGCAACAAGTTTAGCAAGTTTGTTGATCTTTTTAAAGAACCAAATTTTGATTTCAGTGATTCTCTGTGTTGTTTTATTTTAGTCTTATTTAAAAAAAAAATTAAAGTTACCTAAGTACGTTATTGAAAGAATCTCCTGGTTCTACAAGGCTTACTCACTGCTATTAGGAAAAATAGCAGTACTAATTTGCTTGTGACAAATCACCCTCTTGATCTCTAGAAGCAATCATTCTCAAGTCTCTGAGATGATTTTTATTTTAAAAAATCATTTTTAATTTATTTAAAATTTTGTATTTTTTTGTATTGAAATATAGTTGACACACAATGATACATTAATTTCAGTACAAGATAGTGATTCAACAAGTCTGTGTTATGCTCTGCTCATGAAAAGTGTAGCTGCCATCTGTCACTATACTTGTGCAGGGGCCAAGCTCATCTCTGTATTGTTCCAATTTTAGTATATGTGCTGCCAAAGCCAGCACTGTCACCATATTCTGAAATGATTTTTAAAATCTAAAGCTTTAAAATTTTTTTTTAATATTGCTGTGTGATTTTTCAGGTTTAGCTGTTACCTACTGACTGCCCACTTTACAAAAGATCAAAATTTATTTTTTGTTCGTGCTTGCCTCCTTTTACTGTCCTCTCTATATTTAGTTTTCCATGTTTACATTATTATAATTTTGAAAATCCAGTTGAGCCATGTAGTAGTATTTAGTAACTTTTTTTTGTCTTGTACATTGTTTCCTTTGGATTTGATAATTGTTTCATTGATTGCTTAGTTTGCCTAATTTCTATGAATTTATCAAGAATTCAGCTTCATACTCCAACCAAGTGGCATAAATCTCTCAATATGTTCAGATAGTCGAAGTATTCTGGGTTTATCCTTGATTGTAAGTCCAGTAGAGTTAGCATACAGTGTTATATTAGTTTCAGATGTACAATAGAGTGAGTCAGCAATTCTATACATTACTTGTATTCTTTTTTTTTTTTTTTTTAAAGATTTTATTTATTTATGTGACAGAGAGACAGCCAGCGAGAGAGGGAACACAGCAGGGGGAGTGAGAGAGGAAGAAGCAGGCTCCCAGCGGAGGAGCCTGATGTGGGACTGATCACAGCGCTTAACGACTGCGCTGCCTAGGTGCCCCCATTACTTGTATTCTTAATCCCCTTCACCGATTTCACCCATCCCCCTGAAACATTCTGTTGTCTTCTGTTTGCCTCCTCTTCAGGAAGTCGCTCCTGGAGGCTTTGGCCAGTCCAGTAGTCCAGCTGGGACGGATTGCCCTTTAGGTGCTGTGCTTTTGCCACAGCGGCACAATTGTCACCTGCTGCTCCTTTCTTCACTACCCTGGAAATCGTGTTGCTGTTTTGTCTGTCTTGAACACCCTACTTTCGGGATCCCATGTCTTTCTCTTTCACCATTTAGGTCCTCTTGAGAAAGTTCATGGGAGGTAAATGTTTTGGTGTCTTGTAGGTCTGAAATAGTCTTTCTCATTCCCTTGTAACTTGTTGGGCATACAATTCTAAATGGATATTATTTTCCCTTGGAACTTTTTCGGGCATCCAGGAGATTTTTTTTTTTTTTTTTTTTTACATTTACTTATTTAGCTTTTCATTCCTTTGTGTTTTGATTTCCAAGAGTCCTTTTTTTGTTTTGTTTTGTTTTCTCTGAACATTTCATTTTTTATCACATGGAGTTTTTGTTTTATGGATGTTATTTCTTCTCTTATTTTTCTGAAGGTATTTTTTTCTCCTCTTTTTAAAATTCCCCTTTCCCTGCATAATCTTTGAGGGTTCTTCCCCTCTGTCCCCCAATTTGGTCTCTGTCTTTCTAACTCTTGTTTCCTAATTTTGGTGATCCTTAGCTCACTGTTTTCATTTGAAAGTAGGGGCCTACCAAGCTGTTTGGAAGCTCTTTGTGTAAGGCTTTGTGTTCATGGCATTCTCTATAGGGTGACGTAGTTAAGGTGTCTGTTAGAGAATCCCTAGCATCAGCATCTTTAGGTCTTTTTCACCTTGCTGGTTTTTACCTTCCGTTCTCTGCTTGGCTGCCATTGTTCTGGCAGACGAGATGTTTTAGAAGACCAGGGCTTTCACTTATTACATAATTTCTGACTTGAGTCTCCTGTTTTGTTATAGGGTCTTATACCATTTGTATCTGATGTCTCTAATCCACAGACCTTCTGTTTTTATCCTCTCCAGGGAACAAACCCTTGCCTAGTGTTCTGCCAGAGTGAGAGAGACGGTACCCAGCTGGGTGATATATAGGGTAGAGGATCTGAGGATCTCATTTCTTTGGCAGACTTTCAACCTATTATCTTGTTTTCTGCTCTACTTTTACCCCACTTTCAAGGCTGTTGTCAATTAATTGAGCTTTGGGTGTAAATCAGGTTGCTTTTCCCAAATTTGGCTTTAAATCCAGTTCTCTTATGTAAATCAGTTACCACTCACCCACCTGGTTTCCAGCTTCTAATATTTTATTGCTATTGCTCTTCTGTGCTCTTCCTGCTTTTGGATTTTTATCTCTAAATTCTCTTTGGTGATAACTTTCATTAAATTTTTAATTTTGGAGAGGGAGTGCTTTAGTCTGCTGTTTCTTTCTTTTATTTTATTTTTTTTAAAGGTTTGTGTATTTGTTTTAGAGAGAGAGGGAGAGCGAGAGCAGGGGGTGGGGCAGAGGGAGCGAGAATCCCAAGCAGACTCTGTGCCCAGCTCAGAGCCCATCGTGGGGCTTGATTTCATGATGCCGAGATCACCCCTGAGGCGAAACCAAGAGTCAGAATTTCAACCTACTGCTCCACCCAGGCGCCCCTAGTGTGCTGTTTTTAAGCCTGAATCTATATTCTGTCACTCATGCTTTTTCTTTTTGCAATATGTATTTATTACATTTGCCATAAATAAAATATAGTACATAAAAAGGTAAAAAGCACTCAAGTTTTTCCAAAACTATGCAGTATGTGGGGCCCCTTGGTGGCTCAGTCATTTAAGCGTCTGCCTTCGGCTCTGGCTCCCTGCTCAGAGGGAGGGCTGCTTCTCCCTCTCCTCCCTGCTTGTGCTCTCTCTCACTATCTCTGTCTCCCTCTCACTCAAATAAGTAAATAAAATCTTAAAAACAAAACAGAAGTACACAGCTTGTGATAGGATCATTCTTTAAGTACCATCACGAAACGGTAGTTTGTTTCTGGCCATACACTACTTCGTATTTCTACCTCGCTTTTGCAATCGACATCTTTTACTAGCTTGTAAGTTTCTTTAGGGCAAAGACCATATCATGTTCCTTGTGATTTCTGAAAAATAAGTTATTAGAAATACCAGAAATAGACTTAGTGAGAATTATGTTTTTTTATCTCATTTTATAGGTTGAAGAATGCCTCATCTGATGTAAAACAAATGTTTAAAAGTGAAACAGACTTGGACATAACTGCTGATCTCAGAAAGAAACTCCATCGGGCTAAGAAAGAAAAATTAGAAATAACAACTAAACACAATGCAGAGGTAGAATTTTTTTCTTTCAAATAATGTTAAAAGTAGAATTTGGTTATTTTCGATTCATTTCATATTACAGACTCCACGTTTAACATCACCATGACATTCTTGAGCTTAAAAAGGAAATTATAATAAAGAAAACTTTTTTTTTAATATAGTGGAACTGTATAGAAGTGTTAAAGAGAAGTTTAATGAATTATTATATTGTATGTTGTCTTACATTTATTTTAATTAATGGGTTAAACGTGATAAAAAAGTAACTGATGAATGCCTTTAGTGACTACAGGATTTGTAAATTAGACATTTTTGAAATTTTAATTTAGGTTCTTTATGGCTCAATCTTAAGTAGATTTGAGTATGGATTTTTTTTTTAAAGATTTATTTATTGATTTTGGAGAAAGGGGGGAGAGGGGAAGAAGGAGAGGGAGAGAGAGAGAGAGAGAATCCCCAAGCAGACTCCCCACTGAGCGGGGAGCCTGATGAGGGGCTTGATCCCAGGACCTGAGATTATGACCTGAACTGAAATCAAGAGTCAACTGCTCAACCAACTGAGCCACCCACGCGCCCCTGAGTATGGAATTTTTAGTCATAGTGTAATTCATAAATTATTCTAGTTTCTTTTTGTTTTATTATATCATCGTATCTTTTATTACTATGTGTATATATGTATACATATATATATTTCCTGGTATGTGTATATATTCCAAGGGTAGTAGCTCTCTTTTCCTCTAAAATAATTCATGAATTATCTGTTTCTATCACTTCTGTCAGCTATGTTTTTTCTCTGTTTTCTCTTTTTCCTCTGTTTAAATCTTACTCTTTACGTGCAGTTTAGGCAGCCGGGTGTGGTGGGAAGAGTATCAAGTTACACAAATCTGGACTCATTCTTGGCCCTTCCACTTACAAGATAATGTGACCTTGGGCAAGTTATTTATCCTGTACATCATTGTTTTCTCACTGTGAAATGCTGGTGCCAAAGGGTTGTTGTGATAACTAAGGGAAATAAAATTTGTAAAGTGCCTGTGCTCTGTAATAGTGGCCGTAATTTATTGACGTTTAAGCATAAACAGTGTATTTTCCTTCCTTTTTTTGCTGAATTCTGATGCTGTCCTGGCAGGAAACCTTTTAAAGCCCCCCTAGGTGAAATGAATGACTCCTTTTTTTTGCTCTCCTATAACGTGGTGCTGTTACAGGTATTTTAGAGCCAAACATTTATTTCCTGCTTACCTGCTCTTCATTATTCCATAAGCTTCCTGAGAGCTGAAAGCAACAACCATGCTTCGTCCCTGTATCTCTCATGGTTCTTCCTGGCACATAGTAGGTCCTCAGTGGCTATGTGTTGAATAAAAAATGACTTTTTTTCAGATTGTCTAAGGAACAGGAGCTTCTCATTAAAATAGCAAGCAACGACTATGTGACTGTTTTATTCGTACTTTTAGTGGCAGTTGAGGTAATTTTAAAGGGTTATTGCAGTAATTGCTTTTATTGACATTGTAATATTACAGTGAATATAAAGTGATGTTTGTTAAATGTATGTTAATTGTTTATAATTTCAAAACTTATTTTTTAAAACCAAATATGCATTTTGCTTGGGAATAATTATATTGTGATAATCATTCATCTATATTCTTTCACATATATTTGCAGTTGTCGTCAGAGTTCTTAGACCACGCTCTCCTCTCTTGTTTGATCAAAATGTTTTGAAATATGTGTTCACATTAAAGAGATAGGAAACTATTTCAGGGAAGAATGATAATTTTCTCGCAATAGGCAGTTGTAATTGGTTCAACTCCAGTTTCATGTTACTATTCATATTGTTTCAGTCATTTGCTTCGATGATTTTACTTGTATTATATAACAGTTTTTTAAGTCATATAATCTCTAAATATGTCAATTATAAAGCAGTGCAGGGAAGAATGAAACTATCTAAAAACTAAGGCCATATATTTGCTTTATTAGATATTTCTAATGTTAATACACATCATACTGGTGACTGGCATAAAATATCTTTAAAATCTGGGGCCGCCTGGCTTGCTCAGTCAGTAGAGCCTGTGACTCTTGATCTCAGAGTTGTGAGTTCAAGCCTCACATTAGGTGTAGAGATTACTTAAAAATAAAATCTTTTTTTTTTTTTTTTAAAGATTTTATTTATTTATTTGACAGAGATAGAGACAGCCAGCGAGAGAGGGAACACAAGCAGGGGGAGTGGGAGAGGAAGAAGCAGGCTCATAGCGGAGGAGCCTGATGTGGGGCTCGATCCCATAACGCCGGGATCACGCCCTGAGCTGAAGGCAGATGCTTAATGACTGTGCCACCCAGGAGCCCCTAAAAATAAAATCTTAAAAAAATAAAATCTATGTCCATTATTGCATGAATGGATACAGAAAATATAGTGTGTATGTACACACACACACACACGGTGGACTATTTTTCAACCATAAAAAAGAATGAAATCTTGCCATTCGCGACAACATGGATGGGCTTTGAGGGCATTATGCTAAGTGAAATAAGTCATACAGAGAAAGATAAATACAGTATGATCTCATATGTGGAATCTAAAAATAAAAAACCAAAACCCAAGCTCATAGATACAGAAAACAAATTGGTGGTTGTCAGAGGTTGGGAGTAGGGGTTGGGCAAAATGGGTGAAGGGGGTCAAAAGGTATAAACTTCCAATTATAAAATAAACAAGTCATGGGGTTGTAATACACAGCATGGTGATTAGAGTTAATAATACTATATCGTGTATTTGAAAGTTGCTAAGAGAGTTGATCTTAAAAGTTCTCATCACAAGAAAAAAATTTGTAATTATGTTTGGTGATAGATGTTAACTAGACTTACTGTGGTGATCATTTTGCAATATATACAAAATATGAAATCATGTTGTGCACCAGAAACTAATACAGTATGTCAGTTTATATCTCAATAAATAAAATAAAATAAATACATTTAAAATCTCTAGGAATTTTATTGTTGTAGGTTCTTGGATAAATTACTTAATTTTTCTGAGCCTCAATTTTGACAGTTTTAGAAATAAATTACTTTTGAGATTTATTAGTAGGCAGAGGGTATGGAGAGAGGAGTTGCTCATAAGACTCACTGCCTCTAGATGAGACCAAGTTGTACTGATGTGGATGATTGGGATGGGACAATGCCACAGGAGTTTCAGTGTTGCAGTGGTTGTTAGAATCATTTGAACATGGTAATAGAGATGTGTGAAATAGGGCATGAGAACGTGAAGCTATTCAGATATCTCCTTGGCCCAGACAGTGATGATAGAGCAGGAAAATCTTCTAGAGAAATGAGGATGGAAGAGGATAAAGAAGAGCAATATAACTTTCTTTAAGCCAAAAGGTACTGGAAACTTAGGACCAAGTAGTAAACTTTTTGGGCTTCAGGACCTGCAGATATTGTTTGACTGATCTAGCCAGTTCTCTTAAGAGTAGGAGTTCTTAAGCTGGAGTCCTTAGAAACACAGACACCAAGGAATGCCTATACTTAGATGTGGAAAAATTATATTTTATGTATATTAACCTCTAACTCATTAAGCATTTCTTTCAGTTATAAAGGCTTAACCCAGCTGGCCCTCCTTTAACAAACCGTCATAGTATTAGCAGTACTTTCGACTTTATCATCACTAGAAATCACAGTTACACAATTCAGTTATTGTGAGTTTCAAAATATTGTTTATACCTGTCACTGTCTTGAAGTTACACTGGTTGTGAGACCTGTGCATAGCGCTTGTTAGTTAGTGGGTTATTCAACAAACACATTATGGCATCACAGATTTGCTTTTATCTTACACGTTTGTTTTTATACTTTGATTTTTTTTTTGTGATCCTGTTTTATGCATTTAATTCCATTATTCTGAGAAGACTTTGCCAGATTGCAAGGAGGGTCATGGCGTAAAACTTGTGAAAAACCTTTCTGTGAGAGGCTGAGGCATGCTGTAGAGGACAGGAAGGAAGATACGGAGGATGCCAGAGAGAGGAGGGTCTAAGATAGCTGGTTGAGTGTAAGGACGTTAAAGAATGCAGGCCAGTTTTCAAAAGGAGGGAGATCCCATCTTGCTGCTGTCTCATGTGTTGAACCCTTAAATGAGAAAACCTCATGAGCAGAGGATAGGTTTCTATCAGCTGTGTAGGTAGCTCGAGAAATCAAATATGGTCCAATCAGGAAAAGAGGGACATTCATAGAGGGAATTGGCTGTACAAGTGATGGAAGACCTAGGACTCTAAATAGAGAATGGGGAGGTAACAGCAGGAAGCCACCACCGCCTGTAGGCCAGAGGGCCAATGGGAAGAGATGATGACCAGAGTCCTGAAGTTGGGGCTGTCTGGAGGCAGGAAGAGCCATGGTAACGGCTGTTCAGTGTTGGGATGTTAGAGGGAGGGGAGGGGAGTTGGACCTTGAAAGAGATGCAGCTACTGTCAGAGACACTACTGGAAGTTGAGCCATTTGGCATGGAGTGTGGGAATTGTATAATAGAGTAGAGCAGATGAAAGGCATTGGGGAATGGGTCAGAGATCAGATGCGCACATGCTTGGCCGTCACACCTTATTATCACTCCTGTGCTTGTATGTAACCCTGTAGAGTAATATCTTGTTTCTGCGTAACATTGCAGGTTGCAACTCAAATAGCCTCTATACAAAGATGCTCCCACCCTTGCCAAAATGGGGGACACAAAGGCTTACTTGTCATTGCATCCATCTCACAGATGATACATGTCCTCACCATCAGGTTTTTATAATTTGGTACCTCATGAATTTAATTGAAAAGTCACTATTACCAGCATTCTTCATATGAGGCCAGAGGGGAGGAGCCAAAAAAAAAATCACGAATATATACATAAAACAGTTATGCAGAAAGCAGCTGCAGTTCTTATTCCTAGAGATGGTCCTAAGGTTACAATGATAGAAAGGTAGGACTTGATATTTTGGAGGCTCAAGTTAGGATTCTGCTCATCAGACTGAGATCTTTTGTTTTTTTCTAGTTTGTTTTGTTAATTTAGATCAAATAATGCTTTAGAACGGCTACTCTATTATGGTAGGCATTAGCTACATGTGTCTTTTGAGCACTTGAAATGTGACTAGTCTCAATTAAGATGTACTGTAAATGTAAAATACTGGATTTCAAAAACTTGGTACAAAAAATGCAAAACATTTCACTAAAAATTTTTCATACGATTACATGTTGATATAATGATAATCTTGGCTATATTAAGTTAAATAAAAGACATTAAAATTAATTTCATGTATTTTTTACTTTTTAAAACGTTGCCACTAGAGGGGCGCCTGGGTGGCATAGCGGTTGGGCGTCTGCCTTCGGCTCAGGGCGTGATCCCGGCGTTGTGGGATCGAGCCCCATGTCAGGCTCCTCCGCTGTGAGCCTGCTTCTTCCTCTCCCACTCCCCCTGCTCGTGTTCCCTCTGTCGCTGGCTGTCTCTATCTCTGTCGAATAAATAAATAAAATTTTTAAAAAAACAAAACAAACAAAAAAAAACGTTGCCACTAGAAAATTTAAAATTACACGAGACTCGTATATTTTTTATTTTTTTTAATTTAATTTTTTTTTTAAAGATTTTATTTATTTATTTAACACAGATAGAGACAGCCAGCGAGAGAGGGAACACAAGCAGGGGGAGTGGGAGAGGAAGAAGCAGGCTCACAGCGGAGGAGCCTGACATGGGGCTCGATCCCACAACGCCGGGATCACACCCTGAGCCGAAGGCAGACGCTTAACCGCTGTGCCACCCAGGCGCCCCTCGTTTATTTTTTATTATTAACATATAATGTATTATTTGTTTCAGGGGTACAGGTCTGTGATTCATTAGTCTTACACAACACACAGCGCTCACCACAACACATACGCTCCCCAGTGTCCACACCCAGCCACCCCATCCTTCCCACCCCCCTCCACTCCAGGAACCCTCAATTTGTTTCCTGCGATTAAGAGTTACGTGAGACTTGTATTATGTATATATTGGACAGAGCTGCTTTAGAAGGCTATCACTTTAATTTCTATACCATCTACACCATAATCAGTTAGATGCCACCATAAATACCTGGGGTCAGATTGCTAGGATTACTACCATAATCCTGCTGTCCATTGTAGTTAACTGTCCTCATCTTGTTTCTAATGGTTAATTGCTACCACTTGGACTATAATCTCTGGTATATGGAGATTAGCTACCAGAGCTCTCTAAGGATGCTTGTGCTGTGCATTCCAGTGTATTTTATAGCATTTTAATTAGGAAAAGAATATCCTTTGCACTCTTGAAGAGGATGTAGTTAGGGAAAGTGGTGGTTTTTGGTTTGCTCTCATTAAACCACACCCATCTCCTAAGACTTCATATTATGTCAGGAAAGTACTGGCATTTGACCTTATTAAGTAATTGTAGGCTGGTGTTGAGTTCAATTTACAGTCCCCCATCCTAGCAAATTGTTAGAACTAGCTTATTAAATCCAAACCAATCCCATGTATGTTCTGCAGGTTCCTGCTACTACAAGATTAGCAAGATTTTGCTTTTTTTTTTTTTTTTTTTTTGCTACATAATCTGTTTTCTACTGGTGCAGATTATGCATTTCTTCTCCTATGGTATACTGAGATCTGAATTGATCTATGGTGTCAAAGAGTGGTGGACGTGTGCTTGCAAATCCCCTTGCAAGGCAACTGTTTCAGGCGTGCTCACTAGTAAGTCTTTAAGCAAGGGAAGTCTATCTCAGACAGGGAGGAGAAGCTGCCTTTGTTGGTAAGGGATGTTTAGAATGGATTTGGAAGTTTATAATTTTCAGATTTGTCTAATTCCAAAAGCCCTCATCCCATCTCCTACGTGCCTACTTAATGCCCAACTGATACATACTATCTTAACATTAGAAACTTGGCGAGACTCTTCATTCAACTTGTAATGTAATTCTACAGTTCCCATAATTAGATTTTCTGTCTGGTCTTTAGCCTTGTCAGCCATGGAGCTAATAAAAGAATGAGAGATTCTTTTAAAGTCAACATAGAAACTCTGGCTTTCTGACCATTTTGAACTGAGATCCTAAAGCTCTGAGATGTATCATTTTGTTTTTAAGATTTTATTTATTTATTTGAGAGAGAGAGAGAGAGCGCGGGGTGAGGGACAGAGGGAGAAGCAGATTCTCCGCTGAGCAGGCAGGGCTCGATCCAGGGAGATCCCGGGATCATGACCTGAGCCAAAGGCAGACGCTTAACTGACTGAGCCACCCAGGCGCCCCTATCGTTTTGTTTTTGTAAGTTCTCTAGCATAGTCACATTTAGCCTTCCTACCCTACAGGTCTTGAAGTAAACAAAGCTGTCCTGATGGCTAAGTGCAGTTGCTACTTCATCTCCCCAGGGCTTGTCCTCAACTGGCATTTTATTCTAAACTGCAAACAATAATTGAAATAATTGTGATCCCACTGTATGCCATGGATCACTGCAAAAGTATATCATTTCTACCTTCGAAGAGGTCTTCATTGATTGACAGGAGGGACTATCCAAGAGAATCTGAAGCAACAGGGAAGATAGGGGTGCTGCTGAAGGTAGATCTGGAGCGGGAGAACAACCCTGGGTTCGCTACTTCTGCCCTTATAAGTATATCACAAGTGCCTCCTATTGGCCAAACCCGAGAGGCCGGTTGTCAAGGGAGACTGGGAAATGTAGTTCCTGCAATACAGAGCATCGCTGTAGAAGAGTAGGGAGGGGGTCTGGGGGCAAACAGGTGAATGACTGGCACACCTGGGAATGCCCAAATGTTAACAACCATTAGTCTTATGAGGGGGAGACCGTGGGCAGGGAGGGATAGAGTGATTCTGAAACAAAATGAGTTATCTTGAATACTTAATTAAGATTCTATGATTTTTTTCTTTACTATTAAAAGATATTTATAAATTCTTATTTTATAAGCACAAGTATTTTGAAGACATTTACTTCACTAAAATTTTTTAAAAATAAAAATTACTTTTTTTTCTTTAAATGTGGAAAAGTGTGTAATTCTGCTGCACTCTACATATTAACAGCTACTTATGGTAATTTCTGTTGTTGCTCTTCTGAAATTCTTTTGTCTTTTCGTGATGGCTTTCTAGCATTCTCTCTTATCCACCATCTCTTTCTTGACCACCAGCAGTAAATGATTTTGCTTTTCTTTGAGCTATTGTAACATTTTTACCTCTCTTATAAAACTTATCCCATATGCCTTCCTACAGCATTTCATTACTTGAGATAAGGGGCTCTGTAATGTTTGTTTTTGTATCTTTCACTGCACTTGACACGTAGGAAGTGCTTAATATTATTTAGTGAATCACTGATTAGATCATAGAATTTTGGAGTGGGAATGGACTTTATAAATCATTTAGTTCTGACTCTCTGACTTATCTTCTGTCACATTACGCATGGAAGGATATTAGATAAATTAGATCTAGTTATTAAATATCTAGTTGTCTAGGTATTAGATAAATTAGATATTAATTCATTAAAATCCCTGCAAGATTGGGACTTTTATTACTTAATGTTCTGTCAGTAATGTCATAATCAAGAGAAATAATATAGACAATATTTACCAAACTATGCTATGATGCAATTTGCTTCTTGATTCATTAAGGAATAGGAAGCGGAGAGGGGAAAATGAGTTTTCAAGTACTTACAGTATGCCATTTTGTGTTTCTTAGGCATTACTATTTCTGATTAAGACTTGCAATTTTTAAGGGGTGCCTGGCTGGCTCAGTTGGTAGAGCATGCGACTCTTGATCTGGGGATCATGAGTTCAAGCCCCATGTTGGACATAGAACCTACTTAAAAAAAAAAAAACCCAAACAACTTGCAATTTCTCTTTATAAGATCATTTGGCATTTTTTTTCTCTCTAGTAGATTCTCTAAAATTAGAAGACTAATGAGTGTCATTTGGTAAGACTAGTGCTTCTTTTCCAGTCTTCTAGAAAAGTATAAATTTATAAATTCTTGTCTTATCAATATTATAGAAACATGTTTCTCTGAGACATTTAAATGTTTGGGTGCACGATCTCATAATCTTGGTGCCATATTTTAATATTGGTTCATGATCTCGAAATCTCTTTTTAGCTGGCAAGCTATGAGAGCCAGATTGCCAAGCTGCGATCCGAGGTTGAAAAAGGAGAGGCATTGCGACAAAGTCTGGAATATGACCTGGCTGTCGTTAGAAAGGAAGCTGGTCTCGGGAGACGGGCTGCTGAAGAAAGGTTAGCTGAAGCACATAGGATCCAAGAAAAACTCTGCGGTAAGACTATCCCATTTTCCCTGTGTTTAGGGTTTAAACCTTATTGTATAGCATCATTCATGTTGCGTGTGTTCACTCTATAGGGTCAGAGGTAGGCCTTTGATGGACAGACTTTATTGGGTGTGTATAAAGTCTTCTAGCACTCATGTGAACATTCACCTACTTGGCATTAATTTTTTTGGTGTTGTGCATGTATGGAAAAAGGGGTTCAAAATTCTGTTAATCATTTGTAGAGCAGTTGTTTCATGAATAATCAATCAGCAGAATCACATAGAGATTAAAAAAAAAAAAAACAAAAAACCAAACATTCACAGGCCCCCTGTCACATGGTTTCTGAATTAGAATTTCTAGCTTGAGAGAGTCTATATGTTCAAGAAGGACTGCAGGTGATTTTGTTGATTGGCTAGGTTTGGGAACCATAGGGCTAGACGGTTGTGCTTAGGAAAGTAAAATGTTATGAATTTAATCCTCAAAAGCTCTCTGTTATGTAGCATATGAGCACTTAAAAATCTTTTTATTTAAGAATAATATATGTGGGCACCTGTGTGGCTCAGTTGGTTAAGTGTCTGCATTCGGCTCAGGTCATGATCCTGTGGTCCTGGAATTGAGTCCCCCCATTGGGCTCCCTGCTTGGTGAGGAGTCTGCTTCTCCCTCTGCCTGCTGCTTTCCCTGCTTGTGCTCTCTCTGTCTGTCAAATAAGTAAATAAAATCTTTAAAAAAGTGTAATATATGTAAAGAAATGTGCCTAATGTAAGTGTATAACTCCTAAGAAGCACCCCAGATCATGGAATGGAAAATTACCAGAAATCGTCCACATGGATAACTACTATCCTGAATTTTAATAACAAGGATAAATTGTGCCTCTTTTTTGTACTTAATATTAAATGAATCATATAATATGTTCTCTTTAATGTCTGGTTTCTTTATGAACTTGGTAGTGATGTTTAGTATTATACTGTGTGACATACCACATATATTTATCAATTTATGTTAATGGGCACTTGGGGAATGTTCAGTTTTTGGTTATTAAGAATAACGTTGCTACGAACATTCCTTTTTTAAAGCTTTTACTTTTAAGTAATCTCTATACCCAATGTGGGGCTTGAATGCACAACCCTGAGATCAAGAATTGCATGCTTCACTGATAAGCCAGCCAGACGCCCCCAGTGTTGCTGTGAACATTCTTGTATGCAACAGGTTTTAATTAAGAGAACGTTGAACATGAATTCGAAGAATTAGACCTAGATCCTGGTTTTACCACTTACTTAGTGACATTTGAACCTAGGTTGTTTTAAGGATGAAGTGAAAAAATGCAAGTTCTTAGTTAACCACATGGAACTAAACAGTGTTAACTTGCAGTTTCTGTAGTGGTTCTGGGCCCAAGTTGCGGCCAGCTGTCTTGGGTTATTGCCACTGGTCAGAAGTATTTTTGATTACCTCTGGCATTTAATAACCACAACACTACTTGGAACTTATGAACATAAGAATTGAAAGGCACTAGATATACAAGTTAATGACTTTGATTTAATTATGAGGAGGTTGAAGTCCAGGGAAGATGGGAAGTTATTTTCCCAAAGTCAAATGATTTCAACAGACACTTTATAGAGGAAGATAGAATAGCCATTAATGAGATGAAAAATACTTGACCTCACTTGTCTTCAGAGAAATGCAGATTAAAACCACAGTGACTGTTTATTACGTACCTATTAGGTGGTGCTAATTGGAAACACCGTCAATACCAAATGTTGGTAAGGATGTAGAGCAACTAGAACTCTTCTACTTTGTAAGTGGGAGAGTAAATGGTACAACTACTTTGGGAAAAACCTGGTAATTTCTTTAAAATAAACAGTTGACAGACAACTTGTTAGATAGTCAAAAGGTTTGTGAGCTGGAAGCACCAGATACCTCTGGAATTAGGAATCGAAATAGCAGTCGTAGGTAAAATAAAGAGGGTTAAATGAAAGCTCTTTGCTTTAGAGGCAATTAGGTTCTTAGATCTCCTTCCCAAGAGCAGTGTACTCTGGGATTGCTCTCACTTTCTAGTGGGAGCTGGGAGTTGGGTGGTTTAATTTCTGGAGATGATAAAATACAGGTTCTCCAGACTAGCAAAAACAGGAAGATGGCATACTCAATGCTGAATGTTGAGAAACTATTCCTTTCGGCCTCTTTTTTCTATTTTTTTCTCCAAAAGCTAGCACCCAGATTTCTATACTCCATGTGGGAGCTTAGAAGACTCTTCCGTAGATCATCTGACCAAACCAAGAGGAAAAACCTAATGATACTGATGCTGGGAGTTTCCTGATAAATGGCCCAACCAGATCCTTCTCCAGTGAAGGACCGCAATTATCCAGCCCTATATCCTCAAGTTCAGAATCTAGGTGGTGGGTATATGGGTGGTTATATGAGTGTGTCACCTTCACAGTTACCTTAATTGAGAGAAGACAACCAAGAATTACCAGATGCTTGGGGAGAGCCTCTAAAATGAGAGAAAAAAAGTAATTTGGAAGAATCAGAAACTGCAGGGAAAAGAAGATTTAACAAACAAGTAGCATTAATATCTTCAGAGCTGAAAGAGAATATATTTTATCCATGATGCAAGAACCTGATGCTGTAAAAAAAGAGAAAGCTCTTAGAAATTAAAAATATGAAATCAGGAATGAATAATGTCAATAGAAGCATTGGGAGATGAAGGTCAAGAAATCTCCTAGCAACGAGAGTAAAACAGTAAAAGTGGAAAAACAGGAGATAAAAGGCAAGAAAATCTGAGGGTCAATTTGAATAATAGGTAATATTGAAAGAAGAGATAAGAGAGAAAAGAGGGAGGGATAAATCATCAATGAAATTATTTAAGAAGTCATCTCAGAACTAAAGGTTATGAGCTGCCAGATTGAAAGGGTCCATTGAATAGTCACTGCTATGACAAGAAATAGACCCACCTGAGGGCAAAGCATTATGCAATTTCAGAAAAATAGAGACAAAGTGAAGATCCTAAAGCTTTTCAAAGAGAAAAGGAAAGACACAAAAGACACAAAAGAAAAATAGGCCACAATCAAAGGAACAGGAATCAAATGGCCTTAAATTTCTTGCCTGCAATCTGGGGTGCTAGACCATGGAGTAATATCATGTAGAGAGAGTAACTGGATTGGGGGAGACTTTTTGTGCCTTTTATATTTTTGAATTTTGAACCTTTTGAACATATGCTCTATTCGAAACACAAACATTGTTTGTTTACTTATTTATTTTAGTTTCAGAGGAAGAGTTTAGTGATTCATCAGTTGCATATAACACCTAGTGCTCATCACAAATGCTCTCCTTAATGCCCATCATCCAGTTACCCCATCCCCCACCTACCCCCTCCACTAAACCTCAGTTTGTTTCCTATAGTTAAGAGTCTCTTAACTCTCTGATTTCGTCTTATTTTATTTTTCCCTCCCTTCCCCTATGTTCCTCTGTTTTGTTTCTTAAATTCCACATATGAATAAGATCATGTGATATTTGTCTTTCTCTGACTGACTTGTTTCACTTAGCATAATACCCTCTAGGTCCATCCATGTTGCAAATGGCAATACTTCATTCTTTTGATGGCTGAGTAATATTCCATTATATATATATATATATATATATATATATATATATATATATACACACACACACACACACACACACACACACCCACACACCCACATCGTCTTTATCCATTCTTCTGTCGATGGACATCTGGGCTCTTTCCATAGTTTGGCTATTCTGGATATTGCTGCTGTAAAGAGTGGGGTGCGTGTGTCCCTTTGAATCACTATGTTTGTATCCTTTGGATAAATACCTAGTAGTGCAATTGCTGGGTCGTAGGGTAGTTCCATTTTTAACTTTTTTTTTTTTTTTTAAAGATTTTATTTATTTATTTGACAGAGATAGAGACAGCCAGCGAGAGAGGGAACACAAGCAGGGGGAGTGGGAGAGGAAGAAGCAGGCTCATAGCAGAGGAGCCTGATGTGGGGCTCGATCCCATAACTCCCATAATGCCGGGATCACGCCCTGAGCTGAAGGCAGATGCTTAACCGCTGTGCCACACAGGCGCCCCCCATTTTTAACTTTTTGAGGGACCTCCATACTGTTTTCCAGAGTGGCTGTAGCAGTTTGCATTCCCACTAACAGTGTAAGAGGGTTCCCCTTTCTCTGCATCCTCACCAACATCTGTTTTTTTCCTGACTTGTTAATTTTAGCCATTCTGACTGATGTGAGGCGGTATCTCATTGTGGTTTTAATGAACACAAATATAATTAAAAAAATACTAACTATGGCTTTTTTTTTCTATTTTGGTTTGTTTAACCAGTGTGTGTATATATGTCCTCATTTTATCTTCACAAAGCTTAACTAGGAGGCATTTTAGTCCCACTAAGGGTTAGAGAGTCAGAGAAATTTAATCAGGTGGTAGGTGATGTAGCCAGACCTGTAACGTGTTTTATTGCTTCGTTTCTAGATGCTGAAATAGAGCAGCAGCCGTAGTGAGTTGAGAGGTATTAGTTATTGTCAAGGTTATACTAGGATGAGAGGTGAGTTGAGCCTAACCTTGATGAAGTCAATAGCTAGAGTTCTAAGGGCTGGAACAGTGACTTTCAACCTCAATTTTGTGTAAGTGTGTCAAAACTTATTTTTTGCCAATAGTCAAATATCAAAATTTGTAATCTAGTAAGTCTTTTTAAAAAGTAGCCCATAGTTTTAAAAATGCACAGCATTTGATTTATTTTCTTGAATAGGAGAAATGTAGAATTGCAGTTGGTGCTAGAGGTGCACCTAAACTTGGGCATTTCATGGCAAAATCACCTTTGTCTGGAAGGGAAGAAGAGATTGGGAAATTAGAGAATAGATTGTTCTGGAATAGTGAGCTTTTCAAGTTGACTGGTGTGAAGTGGTTAAATGTTTTGTTCTAAGATCACTCTGTGAATGGCATCAACTTCAATGCCTAGGTGTTTGAACTCCTAGGGATTTAATTTGTGGTTGTAAGTATACCTATTTTTCTTTTATATTTTTAATAGCTCAGAATGCAGAACTTCAAGGAAAAGCAAATGAGATCGAGAAAGCATTCCAGACTTCCCAGCTGAAGTGGAAAGAAGAATGCAGAAGATTTGAACATGATTTGGAGGAAAGAGATAATATAATTCAAAATTGCAATCGAGAATATGATTTACTTATGAAAGAAAAAAGCAGACTAGAGAAAACTCTACAGGTAAATTATTTTTTTAAAGATTATTTATATTAGAGAGAGAGTGTGAGAGAGAGCAGAGCACGTGTGTGTGTGCAGAGGAAGAGGGTGAGAAAGAATCTCAAGTAGACGCCTTGCTGAACGTGGAGCGCAATGTGGGGCTCAATCCCAGAACTCCGAGATTATGACCTGAGCCAAAACCAAGAGTTGGACGCTCAACCGACTGAGCAACCCAGGCACCCACCAGGTAAATTATTTTTATAAAGGACTTTTTCTAGATTCATTGAGATGTGTTACATGTTATTTGAAGTCATCCTTGGAAAGGAAAATATCTGCCAGAAATCAAATCTGATTTCCTTCTATCCACCCTCCCTCTCTCCCTTTCTTCTTTCCTTTCAGGGACATTTTTGTGGGTCTCTTTTGTAATATGCTTTAGCAATATATTAACATGTATGCTGTCTTCATTTGTGAAAAAGAGTTTGAGATCTCTGATCAAACTAAAAGAAGTCACTTATGTGGAAGTGTAAGAAGATGAGAACCTCCAGTCCTTTAGTTTCAGCAGTATGAAAATTTGGAATTTTAGAAATGTGGGCACTAGATTTTGGTCTAAATATACAATAAATATAAAAAAAATTTATATATGTGATATAGACTTCATTATCTATGTAGAGTACATTCTATGTAGATATGACATGAAAAATATTTGATGACCTTTTACTGAAATTATTTGAGCTGTTTATTTTCCTATTTTTTGTTCTTTTTTTTCTTTAACTCTCTTAAGTAAAAGTGTGGTTTAAGGGTGAAGTTGCTAACCCCTTAAAGGATAGATTTTGAATTGCCTATGTTTGTCATTTTTTTGAAGCGCCAGTTTAAATTAAAAAAAAAATACACGATAGAAATGCTTTACATTTACCACTGGTGTAAATGACTTTTCAGAACTCTGGAGAAACAAATCTTTATTAAAAGTAATTTTACACAAGCATTTACTTGATGTAAAAGTTTCAGTACAAGGTTCCATGGCTTTGTCAGCAGATCTTTTGATTTCTTCCATTTCAGACACAGTTTGTCTCTTCCTTTAGTGTTATGTTCCCAGATCCTCGAACAGTGCCTGGCGTGTGCAAGGGCTCCGCCATCCGAATGGGGGGAGTTTAGGTGGCTACAGGCGCTCCAATCTCCTGGGGGGCTGTGTATCACCTTCCCCACGTAGAATGTCTAGAGCTACCGGGGAAGAAGCATAATGGCAGCAGTGTTCCTTATAGTCAGTCAGTCAGCCTGCGCCTCAAGTTTTAAGATCTTTCTGTGATCTGGCTCAGGTAATTGATAGAACTCTCCTTGTTTTTATGCCACTGGCTTTGAGCTGATCTGGGGGAATATGGGGTTGAATAGGCGTCACACTATTTAGCCTGAACAGGGGAAAAGGCTCAAGGCCCTTCGTAATGACTTTCCGTTAGTGTAAGTTATAAGGGTGATCTTTACAAGGGTGATCTTTACTATGCAGATCCCTGCTACTGTTTATATGGACACAGAAGGCTTTCCCTCCTTCTCATATCAACCACACAATCTTTCTCCTTGTGTTAATGGGAACTCAGTTTTAAATGGGGCTTCTTGGGGAACCTGCATTTTATATTCCTAAGAGTTTGAACCAAGTTAGAGCTTACAAATGTAGTACAACTAGGAAAACCCAAGAAGAAAAGCCTTTGCAAGTATTATCTGTAGAACAAGAAATTAGTCACCGTCCAAACCTTAAAAAATTTTTGACTTTTTAAATGTTTAACATTCTAGCGTTTCCTTATCCTGATTTGTTGCATGAAATTCCTTTCTTATCACGTTTGGTAAATACAGTGTACTCTGTGAGTTTTATATGTAAATTACCAGGGATAATCCAAACAGTTTGTTCATAGGTAATTAGAACTTTACATATTGTTTACTTTACATATAGATTTACATATAGATTACATATAATCTACATTCTGATGATCAAAATATAATATAGTTCTATTAATGATTTTAACAAATTATAATGAGTTTTAGCCATCTGTAGGTAAGGAGAGCCCTTTGTACACTTGAATTGGGGATGAAGGAAGAAAGATGACTTTCATTGATCTAATAGTAAAGCAAGATTTTATTCGTATAAAGGAAGCGTTGGAAAAACATCAGCAGGAGAAGAATGAGATGGAGTCTCATATCAGGGAGACAGCCCTGGAGGAGTTTAGATTACAAGCAGAACAATGGGAAGCAGAAAGAAGAGAGTTACAGTTTATAGTACAGGTATTTTAAAAATAATAATTCAGTTTCTTAAATATGTCTTTTTAATGCTTATGATATTAAAAATTACATTAGTGCAATAATTGGGTAGCTTACTCAATACAGAAATGATTCCTAATCTTTGATCTCTGGAAGGCCACGTTTCATTTGTGGTTACATGACAATATGGGCAAACGTTATAAGCAGACACAATCAGAATTAGAGTTGGGTGACTTCTGTAGCATAAATTATATGATTTTTGAGACGTGTACCTTTGGTATTTTATTTTTCCAGTTTAAAATATGAGACTGTTCACAGTCTTTAATAGCATAAAGAAATAGAATGATTGGATTTTAGATATTAAAGGATGCTTATAAATTAATATAGCATAATGATTTTTTCAACTCCTTTTTTAAGAAAAGCAAACTTAAAAATTTTTTTAATTTAAATTGAATTAATTAACATACGATGTATTATTAGTTTCAGAGGTAGAGGTAGTGATTCATCAGTCTTATGTAACACCCAGTGCTCATCACATCACGTGCTCTCCTTAAAGCCCATCACCCAGTTACCCCATCCCCCACCTCCTCCCCTCCCTCAACCCTCAGTTCGTTTCCTATGATTAAGAGTCCCTTATAGTTTGTCTCCCTCTCTGATTTTGTCTTGTTTTATTATTTCCTCGCTTAAGAAGAGCAGATTCTTAATCCTGTTCTATTTACTGCTTTTCCCCAACACACAGACTCCCCAAGGCTTCAAATAGTCTGGTTGGAAAATAACTCATTCTATCCAACCCCCATTGTAGATGAGCAGATGGAGATTTATGATTTACTCAGATCATAGGCTGAGTAATTAATGTGGGAAAAGACTACCCGTCACCAGAGTCTCACTTTGGTGTACTGTGGCATTTTTTTCAGGAGGTTATATGTAAATTATTTTGAAAGAGAGATAAGAGAAATTCAAACTGTTAATTCACTGACCAGCTAACTTAAAATTTAAATTTCCATAATTTCTTCTATTACTTATTTTGAGATAAGACATTTTCTCTGTACAAAACGACAAACTGAAATATAGTCTTTGTAGACATCCAAGATACACATTCTTTACAGAATGAAAAATATCCATCAAAAATAAATTTTGGAGTAGTTTTATGTTAGAAACAACTCTGCAAGACAAAGGCAGCCAAAAACACGCAGAGAATAAGAGCCACCTTATTTCTTTAAGAGTGAAAACTGTCAGTAAACTGTGGAAATACTGAATTTGTTGTTTATGTAAGTATTCAAAATACCAACAGATCTATAGCTTTCCCAGACCTTTGGTCTTGGACTTGCACGATGCTTTTCTTACCATTCATTCCATCTGTGGAATCTGGAAAGACATTACAATCATTCTTTAGACCTCTTGGTATTCTTAGAGTCTGTTAGTAATCTGCCTTCCTTCCTTCCTTCCTTCCTTCCTTCCTTCCTTCCCTCCCTCCTTCCCTCCTTCCCCCCTTCCCTCCTTCCCTTACATACTGAGTTTCTGCTATGGGTACTGAGGATACAAAATTGATTAAGATATGATTTCTGTCCTTGAAGATCTTAAAATAGAGAGACATGTAAAGAAAGAAATATATTGGAATATAATAAAAATTTGAACAAAATGCTATGGGATCATGAAAGAGAAATTGATTAACTGCCTAGGACATTGGGGAAACCACCACAGAGCAGATGACATTTGAACTGTTGTTGATAATTGTCTTAAAGGCTACCTGAAACAAATAAGTAAACATAAGTAAATGAAAATAACCTCTTCATTTCTGAACACTCAGAAATCTCCAGTGCCAATAGTCAGAAGCCCAAAACTTGTAAAACATGATTCAGAAGGCTTTATATTTAAACGTGTGCATGATGTGATTTTAGATGCAGTTTCTTGGTCAATCCTATAAGCCTTAGATGAAATGTATGTAGTTATGACAGACTTTATATTATGAAGTATTAAAAGAATAATGTATCAGTCTTTTTTTTTAAGATTTTATAATTTTTTAAAAGTATTCTCTACACCCAATATGGGGCTCAAACTCATAACCTGAGATAGAGTCTCATGCTCCCCTAACCAAGCCAGCCAGGCACCCCAGTGTCAAGCTTTAATTATTATGTACGGGAAAGAATAGGGAATACACGCCTTAGTTACTACCACCTTTTGTAAGATTTTTTTAAAAGTTTTTATGTAAATTCTAATTAGTTAACACACAGTGTAATATTAGTGTAAGATAAGTTTTATTGTATTTTGTAACTGAAATGTTCAGAACTCAGTCTCTCAATTTCTTGTCCTTTTAACATTAACAAAAGAAAACTGTTTTTCCTTTTTAAAGCAAGTTTAAGAAACTATTCATATTTTTAAAAGTCCTTTTTTTTAAAAACAGCTCGAGGGATAGATTGAAATTCTCTTCTCTATTGGCTGTTGATGGGGTTAGGTTTCCATCCTATAATTAGATGTTAGTATGGTATAGTGTTCTCTTTGTGTAACTCTCTAAGGGAATTCAGTTTTTAAAATAAGTTAAAAAAAACCCTTCTAAGTGAAACCCCATCTTTAACAGACAAAGCAGGTGTAGTATTTCTTTCATCTGGGCTTTAGAATTCAGTCCCACTATAAAAAAAAAATCTTAATTTTATGCCATGTCTCTTTTCTTTCCTAGTAATTGAAACGCTAAATAGAGGTGTACTTCTCTGGAATATTAATGGGAACTCTAGTGCAGTTACCTCACTTTAAAAAAGTGTTTCTCATTTTTTTAAATGCATGTCCTCTTTTGATAAACATAAAAACTCCATGTCTTTCTTCAGCATTATTTGAAATTTCAAAACAAATCAAAGCCAAAAAACCCCCAAAACAAATCAAAGCTAATTTAATTTAAAAACAAAGTATTTATTTTGATTTTGAAAGTCTTATTTTTTATTTTTTTCTCTATATATTAACATTTTAAATTTAAAAGTGGCCGTTTGTTGTGTTTTTATTTATTTTTTCTTCATTCCTGCTCTAGCAAGGGGAATTTTGAGGATGCTTTTTTTTTTTTTTAAGATTTTATTCATTTGACACAGAGAGTGGGAGCATGAGTGGGGGGAGGGGTCGAGGGAGAAGGAGAAGGAGGTTCCCCACTGAGCAGGGAGCCCCACATGGGGTGCTTGATCGCAGGACCCTAGCATCATGACCTTAACCAACTGAGCCACCCAGGTGCCCCTTCAATGTATAATTTATCAGTAGGATTGAAAGCATTTAGAAAATGTATTTTTTTTGTATATATCTTGTTTCCCAAATTCTAGAACTCAACCAGGGAATAAAATGATCCTTTCCTCCTTCATTGACTAGATTCAGTTTAAGTGTCCAGTGATTAAGGGATGGGAGAGTCTGTAATGGCAAAATGCATGAGGAATGTAGATTGAAAATAACACCATATACTAAAGAGGAGGGAGAGTGGGGAAGCAGTGAAGAAGGTACCAGGGCAGGCTTAGGCATCAGTAGGTGGGGGATATTAGGGAGTGGAGGGCAACGTGTGAAAGACTGATCCTGTAGGCACAGTTGTGATCTAGGGACAGCTTGGAGGAAGCTCCTGGGAAAGGAAGTATTTCAGTTTGCCTGAAATGGTCTAGAGCGGCAAGGAGCATTTCTTTGCAGTTTCCTAGGAAACTGCCCACTGGTGCCCTGTGTAAGTGAACAGCATGGACAGTGACTCCCACACTGGTCCTGCCTGTTGTTTCCAAACAGGAAATAGCTTTATATTCAACTTATAAAATTACTATATATTGTGCTCATTCTACAAAATGCCCTCATTTAGGGAAATTTAAAAGCCAAAGTGAAGGTCCTATGACTCCCCCTTCAATCCCACTCATTATCTAAGGAGATATAAACACTTATCACTGTATTACATAAACGGAATCCTATTCCTTGGTATGTTCGGTGGCCATCTTTTGATACCT
Source organism: Ursus arctos (assembly GCF_023065955.2). NCBI lineage: Eukaryota > Metazoa > Chordata > Mammalia > Carnivora > Ursidae > Ursus > Ursus arctos. The sequence continues at coordinate 10,118,110 of NW_026622852.1, forward strand.
TTATATTATTCTTGTAGTGGTTGCATGGTTTTCTGCCATGTGGACGTTCCCAATATTTATTAAGGAATCCCTTATTGAAAGACATTTTATTTCCTTCAAAAATCTTTTGCTCTAATCAAGATTTGGGGTGCTTGACTGGCTCAGTCCATAGAGCATGTGACGCTTGATCTTGGGGTTGTGAGTTCAAGCCCCATGTTGGGCATAGAGCTTATTTTATCAAAAAATTTTTAAAAAGATTTTATTTATTTGAGAGAGACACAGAGAGGGTGAGAGAGAGCAAGCAGGAGCAGGTAGCAGAGGGAAGAGCAGAGGGAGAGGGAGAAGCAGATTCCCCACTGGGCAGGAAGCCTGACCAGGACTCAATCCCAGGACCCCAGGATCATAACCTGAGCCAAAGGCAGACGCGCAACCAACTGAGCCACCCAGGCACCCTGAGCTTACTTTTATGAAGAAAAAAAGAAAAAAGAGAAAAAAGGAAAAAATGATTCACTAACATTCCTGGCCATATCTTTGAGCTGTTGGACGAGTGATTGAATTGCGTAAATGCCGAAAAGTATCACTGCTTGGTGTGCAAGCTCATGGGTTTATTATGATGATCGGTATTACACAAAGTAGTACCTGCAAATACATTTCTGACTGTAGAACTGTGCTGGCTTTGGGGATTTCAGGATATAAGCATGTACTAGGATGAGGTGGTAACTAGCTAAATTGATATATTTCATAAGGCAGGAAGGAGGAGTACCTTAGCTCTGATATGTTTCTAATTATACTTTTATAATTCTTAGGACTTAAAACCATATTTTGGAGCTGAGAAATGTTGTTTATATGAGTATATATAAAAAATTATGGTTTTTGGGCTGTGTTTCTGAAATATGTGGACAGAAGGCAAGTTTATTTTCTAGTAGCACAATGTGGTTTCCTGTGACGGTAAATGTCAGTTCAGAAAGAAGCTTCTTTTTAAAATATTTTAGTTCAACACCTCCCTCTAGTGGACAAAAGAAAAAATCCTTCAATTTCCATTGTCCTTAATATGATTTTGTTACGCACACAGCCCACACAGGCCACACTTAACTTTTTCACTGTAAGGATCCCGGTAGCTTTTTGCTTTATTAGAAAATAAAATCTGTGACAAAATTGTTAAAACTTTATTTGCAAGAAGAGAAATTAATCTTGATATATAACTGCATGAACTGTTTTATGGCTCTTTTGGAATTTTCTTGTCTGTTATAATGCACTCCAGACTTGGATTGTGTTGATAAAACCATAAACTTAAAATGAATTTAAACATACAAAAAATAACAGAGGTTAATATAACCAGTATGCAGCGTAACATACAATACCATTAATATACTAATATTTACTATCGATGTCATGTGCTTGTTGTATTTTTTCAGAATTAAAAACAGACAAGCAATAAATTGTTACATTATTTAAGACTGACTATTCTGAATTACTTCATCATCCCACCATCACCCTCCTCACAAAAGATAACCATTATTCTGAAGTTGGTGTTTAATTTTCTATCTGTAAACATTGACAATGTATCATATTATTTTGGTATTTTTTGTGTTTTAAAAATATACATAGAGTATCATAAAGTATGAATCCTTTTCCAACTTGTCTTTCTCACTTGTGTTTTTGAGATTTATCCAAATTAATAAACTGGCTCTGGTTCATTCAATTTAACTGGTGTATAGTAGTTTATCCTATGCATATCTCACAATTAATTTCTATTACTGGATTGATTGAGGTTTAAATTCTTCCCAACCTACATACCTATCAAATATTTTTGTTTATGTGGGTATGTAGTTTTTGTATATGCAATTACTTGGAGGTAAAATATGTGCCAAATTGTTCTCCCACATGGTTGTACCTCTTCCCTTACAGTCTCTTGACTACTTGGTATTTTCAGATGTAGTTTCTTTTGCAGTAGGATGTGTGTGATACTGTATTTCATTCTTGCTTAAGTTTCTCTTTCTCTGACATTGAGCATGTTATATTTATTGGCCATTCATGTTTCTTCTTTTGTGAACTGCCAGCTTATAATTTTCCTCTTTTTCCTTTTGGATTTTTTGTATATTTTTATTGATTTATAGGAGCTTTTAATCTATTTGGTTTCTAATCCTTGGCTAATTATATCCCCAGGGTAAACATGGAGACAATTATATTGTATTTGATACACAGTTTTAAATATTAGTGTAGTTGAATTTACCAGTCCTTTTCTTTATTAATAGTGCTTTTTATGTCTTCAATAATCTAAAGTCATAAAGAGAATATGTATTTTTTTATACATAGCGTGAGAAGATCTAATTTTATTATTTTTTTCAAAAGGATACCAAATGCCTCTCTACCAGTTATTGTCTTTTGTCACCACTCACCGACTTATAGTGTAGTCTCTGTCATCTGCCGAGGTCCTTTCTGTCTAAGGTTTGGTTCCTGAGTGCTGTGTTCTGTTTTACTTACATGCTTGTCTATTTATGAATCAATACTGAATTATTTTATTTACTATGGCTTTAGAGTAAGTCTTGATATCTGGTAGGGCAAGTTCCCCTCCTGATTCTTAATATTTTTTGTGGGGGAGGAGAGTTATTCTTAGCCATTTATTTATTTATTTATTTATTTTAAAGATTTTATTTATTTATTTGACAGAGATAGAGACAGCCAGCGAGAGAGGGAACACAAGCAGGGGGAGTGGGAGAGGAAGAAGCAGGCTCATAGCGGAAGAGCCTGATGTGGGGCTCGATCCCATAACGCCGGGATCACGCCCTGAGCCGAAGGCAGGCGCTTAACCGCTGTGCCACCCAGGTGCCCCTATTCTTAGTCTTTTAATCTCCCTTACGAGTTTGAGGTTTAGTTTGTAATATTTCACCAAGAAAGCTTGGTGAAATTTTGATTGGAATTGGATTGGATTTTAAGGTCAGTTTGGCATAAAGTTGACATCATTGATTTCTTCTGTTTTTCCATCCTTTTATATTTTTGTTCTATTTCCTGGGAGATTTCTTCAATTTTATGTTGTAACTTTTCTGCTGAATTTTCATTTCTTCTTTTGGGTTATTAATTTTTAAGAGCTCTTGTTTGTTCTTTGACTATGCTTTTTTTTTTTTATAGTGACTCTTGTCACATAGTTGCAATTTTTTTTTCTTGAGATGAGAACTTATAAGATTTATTCCCTTAACAAGTTTCAAGTATACAATACAGTACCGTTAACTAAAGTCACCATGCTGTACTTAATTAACATCCTCGGGACTTACTATCTTATAACTTTTGACTATCTTCACTTATTTCTCCCATTCCCCACCCTCCACCTCTGGCAGTCACCATTCTGATCTGTTTCTGTGAGTTTGGTTTCTTTTGATTCCACATATAAGTGAGATTATACAGTATTTGCCTTTCCCGGTCTGATTTATTTCACTTAGCATAATGCCTTCAGGGTGCAGCAATGTTGTTGCAAATGGCAGGATTTCCTTCTTTTTAATGGCTGAATAATATTCCATTATGTATATGTGTGTGTATGTGTGTGTGTATCACATTTTGTTTATCCATTCATCCATTGGTGGACACTTAGGTTGTTGTCATGTCTTGGCTATTGTATTGAGAATATTGATTTTCAAGGCTATCAGGAGCTGGTGGAGAGGGGCATGGATTTAGGGCAAATTAAAATGCGACAAAGCTCACCATTCTTACAGAGATTCAGCTGATTTTCTTAGAATAAGTGCTTATTGACAAGATTATTGCAAGCCTTTGGTTAATTTCCAGTTATGAAAAATTTGATTTTGAAATTTTTTGACAGTGTTCTTGCTGCTTTTATGGAGGAAAGAATTTTTGGCGGTCTTTACTTTGCCATTCTGAAATCGCTTCTGTTCTCTTAATATATTTTGAAGGTGTATTTTCTCTCTCTCTTTTTTTAAAGATTTTATTTATTTTTATTTCTTTGATAGAGAAAGACAGAGAGAGCTCCCATGAGAGGGGTGAAGGGCAGAGGGAGAAGCAGACTCCCCACAGAGCGGGGAGCCCGATGTGGGACTCGATCCCAGGACCCTGGGACCATGACCTGAGCTGAAGGTAGACACTTAGCCCAGGCACCCCAGGAGGGCATATAACTTAACAGTGAATTTGAATTGACGCCGGCACTATTGAGTGCTTGAAGGAGGGGGACATATCATACAGAATAAAAATAGTATCTTATATAGTGCTTAATGCTCTTAAGAGTACTTTCGTATATGAAGGTACTGTTACGGTGAACTTAGATGACGTGGCTATTCATAAAACCGTTTATTCTTGAATCCACATTGCCTTTAGAGAACTGCGAGTGCTGTCTGCTGATTGCAGGCTTGCTGGCGCACTTTTGCTCTGGTGCCCAGCTTTGCCCTTATCTGTGCTAGTTTAAGGATTGAAAACGTGTGAGTAGGTGAACTTCTGTATATTAAGACGCTTCCGTTACTTGAAGACAATCATTCTTAAGAATTCGTGTGTAGTCAGCTACAGAGTGGTAATCTCATGGGTGAGGGGGTGTGGAGAGAACGAATTACATGACGTTTTGTTCTTTATCCTTTGACTGTGGACAGTTCTGCCGGGTGCTTCCCAAGTTAGAGTCTTTTCTAGAGAATTGTATTTGGTGCTTGTGACATTCTCAGTCATACTCTCATACACCTTTTGAGTGGCTGGCAATACTTGGAACCATTTTGGATCCCTGTGCTTGTGTATGTCCGTGAATAAGAGTGTGCTGGTGAAGGAAGGTGGGAAAGGAGCCTGCGTGAGAATGTAGACACTTTCCTGTGGAAGATACTTGGATATGTGTGTTAACTTCACGTTAGAACTTTCTATAACATTCAACTCTGATTTCTGAGTTTAATTGGAAAAGGAGATTGAGAGATTTTAGCAGAAGACTACTTGGTGTTATTTTTCTTTCAATAATACAGCAAAGACTTGAAAACTTGAAAACTGAAGGAAATGAAACACAGCCATCTAGTGGATACAACTTTAAGAGCTATCACCATCAAGTACCAAGAGCTCACGTAAAATCTCTCACAGGCCATTATTAGGCATTCAAGCTAATCCCTTCTCCTCACACAAAGGAGCAGTGTACATTTGTATTACAAAATATTTTAAAATTTTAATGAGGGGGAAAACATTATATATGGAAGTTAGACTACAGCATTATGTAAATACCCTTAGAGGTCAGTTGAACTAGCATAACATAGTAAGCTGTATACATTTTCAACCGTAACGTGTATTAATCAGAGCTTTAAAATTATAAAACTCCCATAATTCTTTTTATTTTATTTTATTTTTAAGTAATCTCTACACCCAACCTGGGGCTTAAACTCATGACCCTGAGATCAAGAGTTTCATGCTGTACCGACCAAGCCAGTCAGGCGCCCCAAAATTGTAAAACTCCTATAGTGCTTTTTGAACACGTGTATATTCTGAAAATTGCTGGAATATCTAGGCCTCTCTTGCCTATGAGGGCAGGTGTCTGTAAGATCCTTGAATGACATGGGTTTGAACTGAATGGGTCCACTTACATGTGGATTTTTTTCAATAAATATGTAGGAAAATTTTGGGGGAGATTTTGGGCAATCTGAAAAAACTTGGAGATGAATCGTGTAACCTAGAAATACTGAAAAAAATTAAGAAAAATTTAGGTATTGTAAGAATACAGTACATAATACATATAAAAATACAGGTTAATTGATTGTATTATCCGTAAGGCTTCCGGTCAACAGTAGGTTATTGGTAGCTAAGATTTTGGGGAGTCAAAAGTTACATACAGATTTTTCGACTGCTCATGGGTGGGCGTCCCTAACCCTCACATTGTTCAAGAGTTAATTGTATAAATTAAGCTATTATTATGGTTGAAGCACAGGCTTAGTTACTCACTGTCTTCTATGAGATACATTTTTGTCATTGTTGGCTTATAAACTTTATTGATGCAAAAATGAATTATTTTCCAGGAGCAAGATAACGCTGTACAAAATATGCACAAGAAGGTAGAAAAATTAGAAACTGAACATATGGACTGCTCTGATCTTCTGCGGCGACAAACAAGTGAACTCGAATTTAGCACTCAACGAGAAGAACGTCTGAGAAAAGAATTCGAGGTATATTGTCTTATTCTCTTAAAACATCTACATGTTGTCCAGTCAGTAATCTAAGGTCAGAGAAAGTTTTACTCTGCCATAAAATATAAAACTGATTTTTTCAGCCTTTATTTATATTGAATATCTGGTTTCTTTGAAAACTTCGTATTTGAGTAAATTATATCTTGCCCCTAGTTTTTAAAGTCTATCCATTTTTAACAGTTAATTCTCATGGAATGTTTGGAAAGTTTGAGGGTAATTGTTTACATGATAAGGTTGAGGAAGCAACACAGGAAAGGATTTTGTACACATAATATTAAATTCTATATTTAATTTTAAATAATATTTAAATTATAATATTATCATAATATTATATAATATTAAATATAATTAAATTTTGTAGTTTGGATCATGTACTAGCTGCACGGTTTTGTGGAATACATTTCAGGTGAGGCTTTAGATGGGAAAGAAGCATCAAGTTATAAATGAAAGTTACGATTTTCATGAGAGAATGATACTGATGATCACTTTAACTTTGAGAGAAATCTATTGAATTCTTCTTTTTAAACTTTCCTTTTGTTTGTGGGAAATTAAGTATTTCAATAGGTAAAGAAGTTTTGTTTTAAACATAATTTATAGGGGCACCTGGGTGGCTCAGTTAAGTGTCTGCCTTAGGCTCAGGTCATGGTCCTAAGGTCCTGGGATCGAGCCCTGCATCGGGCTCTGTGCTCCGTGGAGAGTCTGCTTCTCCCTCTGCCTGCCACTCCGCCTGCTTGTGCTCTCTCTCTCTCTCCCATGCTCTCTCTCTGGCAAATAAATAGATAAAAGTCTTTAAAAAAACACTAATTTATAATTGCTATTAGGTAAATAAACATTTATAAAGAGAATTCAGTGATAAAATCCTAGAGGTACTCCAGTTAAACTCACTGCTGTCATTTAACATTATTCTGGAAATTTTAGCCAGAGAAGTATGTGATGGCAGAGCAGCAGTAAATAAAGTTGTGGGAAAGAAGGAGGCATAACTCTTATCATTTTCAGATGATACACTTATAACTTGAATAGTCAAGAAACTCAACTTTAAAATTATTGACACTAGTAAGAATATTCAGTAAGGAGGCCAGGAAGAAAAGAATATGTAACAATTTTATTTACATTCTTACATTCCAGCAATAATCAGAATAAAACAGTAAAAAATTTTCTTCACCACAGTAACAAGAATAGGAATATAATTAACTACAAACACATTAAAAAGTACAAAATTGAACTGAGAGTCTTCAGAGAAAATGGTGAGACATTTTGGGAACACTCAACACTAAAAAGATATGAATCCTTCCTAGATTATATTATGGGTTAAAACAGTTCTAATAAAAAACTCAGTAGAATTATTTTGGGAATAAAGATTCAGAAATTCATGTGAAAGATTAAAGAGCTACTACACAAGAGCCTCTCAAACATTTTTAAAAAGATTTTATTTATTTGAGGGAGAGAGAGAGAGAGAGTCCAAGCAGGGGGAGGTGCCAAGGGGGAAGGAGAGTATCTCAAGCAGATTCTGCGCTGAGTGTGGATCTGACATGGGGCTCCATCCCACGACCCTGAGATCATGACCAGAGCCGAAACCAAGAGTTCAACACTTAACCGACTGAGCCACCCAGGCACCCCTAAAATATTTTGGTAAGAGTAATGAGCGGAGACTTACTATATCAGAAGTTAATACCGATTATAAAGCTTTAGTAATGTATCAGTTGTGGTTTTTTGATCGTACGCAACAGAAACCAACTTTGGTGAATTTCAATGGGGAATCCATTGGAAGAATATGGGAATCCCATTTGCAGAGTTAGGATGGAAGCTGGGGAATCAGGCTCAGAAATGAATCTCAGAGCATCTCCAGAGGCCTTGGGAACAGAAATGATGGATGAAGTTAGCATGAATTGGTATCAATAATTTTCATTTTGTTTACCAATAACAATTGGTATCATTCCTTTTGTAACTTTATTTAGGATTCAAATCCCAAAGAGAAAATATTTCATTGAAAGAGGTAGTTTGCTCCAAATAAATCTCTCTCAGTTCTAGTAATATTAAAGCCCCCCCCCAAAGGAAATTTTTATAAAGAAAATTCGGTTTCTGGTACCAAAAGAAGGGAAGAGAGATTGTTGAGTGGCTAGAAAGTACAGTAACTCTAAGACCAGATTTTCAATGGTACAGAATTGAAAGGCCGGTAGTAGACTTGTAGAATATATATAAAATCTAGTATATTAAGATACCATTTTAAATCAGTGAGGATAGGAAAGGTTATTCAATCATGTTGAAACATGGTTAACTATTTGGGACAAAATAAAATTAGATTCCCATCTTACATCATATTGTAAATACGTTCCAGTTGGATTAAAAAGAGTAAAAATATTAAAAACTGATAAAGAAGAAAAAAATTTAAGTGTTTTTTGCTGAGTGCAGAGTATGACTTATTAATCATAAAAGCAGAGGAACAAAATCAATAGATCTATAGCCTTGACTAGGAAAAATTAAAGTCATATATAAGTAAATTCTTCACTTAAAAAACAAACATGGGAAAAATATTTATAGCAAAAGGTAAATCTATTTCTAGCTCTATATCTCTCTATCTAAATTCCCCCCACTATTTGGTAAGGAAAAGGAGAAAACTTTTATGAAAAAAATCTACCAAGGACATCGAAGAAGATGTGAAAGATGTTCAGATGGACAACAAACAAACAAAAATGCTTAACCTCACTATGATGTAAGAAAGGCTATAACACTCGTTCGTGGTACTAAGACTGAAGAAAAAGATAACACCCAGTGTCGGTGAGGTGATGTTAAAAGTTCTTGGGTTTTGGCAGTGAGAGTGCAAATGGATAAAGCCTTCAGGGAGCTCCACTGGGCAAATTTATGTGGTCTTCCTCAGAAAATTATCACACCCTTCGAGGCCTCTGGCTCATGGCTCAGTTGTCACCTGGGACTTCAATGTCCTCTGTTGGATCCTCTCTTTCCTAGGTCCCCATGTGTTTTTTACTCCAGTGGTGTATGTGGTCTAGTGGCTTCTAATGAAAGGGTATATGAGAGCTAAGTTTTAGCTGATCTTGCATTTCTGAGTGTGATTTTTATGAATAAAGTATTGGAGTAGATATAATTTGGCCGAATATAGAATTTTAGGGTTAAAGTCATTTTCTCTTAGGATGTGGAAGGCCTTACCTCCCTGGTTCCCAGTCTCTTCTGTTGCTGTTGAGAGGCCTGATGTTATTCTGGTTTGTGTTTCTTTATTGGTGATCCTTTCCTCCCTCAGTCTTGTCATCTCTGTAAGTTTTCTTGGTCCTCTGTTTTTTTCAAACATTTTTTTTTTAATGGAAAGCTTTAAACAAACATATTTAGAAAAATGAACAGAATAGTGTAATGAATCTAATGTACCCATTACCAGCTTCAACAATGATCTATATATAGCCAATATTTTGTCATTTATACCCCCACTCACTCCCCCCTCCCATATTATAGTGCAATGCATCCCAGTCATATATTAACTATAAAAATTTCATTACAATTGCTTAAAAATGAGGGGTCTTTATTTAGAGTCACATTATCAATATTAAAACTAAATAAACAGTAATTACTTAATACAATTAAATATCCAGGCTTTATTCAAATTTTCAAATTGCTCCACAAATGGTATAAATGTGTGTAAGAATGCAGTTTGATTCAGAATTCCAGTTACACATTAAAATTGGTTGATATGTTTCTCTCTCTCTCTTTTAAGCATTTTATTTATTTGAGAGCAAGAGTGCATGTGCGTGCATGAGCGGGGAGAGGGACAGAGGAAGAGGGAGAGAGAGAAGGAGAGAGAATCTCAAGCGGACTCCACACTGAGTTCAGAGCCCTATGCGGGACTTGATCTCACAACCCTGAGATCACGACTCTAAGATCATGACCAGAGCTGAAACCGAGAGTCTGTTGCTCAACCAACTGAGCCACTGAGGCACTTGGGTTGATATATCTCTTAATTCTCTTTTAATCTACAGATTCTCCATCTGTAGCTTTCTTTTTTCCTTATATTTGTGAGAACACCAAGTTATTTGTATATAGAGTTCCCACTGACTCTGCAATCACAGAACATCAAATATAAACAATGTTTCTTAGTATAGATCTTTTTTATTCATGGTGACCGTTTTAGTTAGGAAACTCATGTCCTTCATTTTGAGGAATTCTTTTGTATTATTTTTTCATAATTTTTCCCTGAGGGCTTTTGCTATTCTCTCTTTCTCAGGATTTTCTTATTCAAGTGTCACATCGACTGGATTGATGGTTTACTTCTTTTACCTTTCTGTTTTCTTTCTCTTTGTCTTTTTGTTGTGGCTTCTTGGGAGATTTACTTGACTTTGCTTTCTAATCTTCTTATTGGATATTTTCCTTTTTATTTTTAATTTCTGAGGGCTCTTGTTCTCTTGTACCATTTTTTATAGCATCCTGTTCCTATGACTACTGTATTCATTTGTTTATTCAGTAAGTATTTATAGAGAGTATTAGGTGCACGTTTGGGTGCTTGAGGCATAGAGTGAACAAAACAAAGTCTCTTCCTCTTGAAGGTGACACTCTAGTCAGGGAGAATCACACATTAAATGAAACAAAGCATGATGAGCCCTATGGAGAGCAATAAAGCAGACTAGGGTTGGGTGCCTGGGTGGCTTAGTCGATCGAGCGCTTGACTCTGTTTTGGCTCAGGTCATGATCTCAGGGTTGTGAGATCGAGCCCTGTGTTGGGCTCTGCACTCAGCCATGTCTGCTTGAGAATCTCTCCCTCTCCCTTTGCCCCTCCCCCCAACTTTCACTCTCTCTCAAATAAATAAATAAATCTTAAAAAAAATAAAGTAGACTAGGGGAGGTAATGAGTGACGAGACAGGATTGTTACCTTTTTATGTTAGTGGTCACAGAAGGCTCACTTGATAAGATGGCATTTGAATGGAGACCTGACGAAAGAAAGGGGCAGCCATGTGGGTATCTGGAGGAAGAGTGTTCTAGGTGGAAGGCCGTGAGATGTGAGTGTGCTTGGAATGTTTGAGGAATAGCAGGTAGGGCATTATGACTGAAAGGGAAAGGCTAGTAGGATGTACAGAGCGGTAGGCAGATTTTACAGTCTCGATGGTCTTCTGTAATTCATTGTAAGAACTTTGGCTTTTTGTCTGAGTGAGATGAAAACCATTGGAAGGTTTTGAGTGGAGGTCTGACATGATTCCTCTTTTTTGTTTTAAAAGCATCATTCTTTATACTCTTTGGAGAATAGATTGTAAGAGACCATTTAGGAGACATGAAAGTTACCTCGATGAGATATAGTGTAGGGGAGGTGTTTGGATTTGTATGTATTGTGGATGGTAGAACCAATAGAATCTGCAGATCAATTGGATCTGGCTTGTGAGGAAAAAGGAGGGAGTAAAGGTAATGCCAAAGATTTTGGCATGAGCAAACAGGTGAATGCCATTTACTCAACTGGCAAAGAATGCAAGTGGCATCGATTTGGGAGAGGTCAAGAGTTTGCTCTAGGTATGTTAAATTGGCATGCCTGGTAGACAGCCGAGTGGAAATGGGGAGTAGACAGTTGAATATGAGGATGGGGTTTAGGGAAGCCTTACTGTAGCATGATAAGGAATCATGGCAAATATATGATTGCGGAACTTTGACTGTTATAATCTGTAGGTCTTCTCTCTGCATTTCTGTAGATTCTGCAGAGTGCTCTGCTGGTTTTGTCTTTGGTGGTTGTAACATGGAAGAAGGACGTGGAGGAAGAATCTGCATATCATACTGTTCAGTACACAGACTTTCCCCTGGTTTCAGTATTGTGTACCCCTTGCCTCCACACCCTCTCTGTGTATCCCTGTGTGCAGCCTCTGGCTCAGATTCACATCCTCCAGACAAGAAACCTCCAGTTTGCATAGTGGTTAAGAAGGGGTAGTTGTTGGGCTGCTTGGGGTGGAGGTGGGTGTCTGGAGGTTAAATTTCTCATACTGATGGCATTAAAATATCTTTGTTGAGATATAATTTACATGCTATAAATTTACCCACTGTTAGTGTACAATTCAGTAATTTTTAGTGTACTCATAGAGTTGTGCAGCCAGCACCACAATCAATTTTAGAATATTTTTATCACCTCAAGAATAAACCCCATACCCATTAAGTATGACTTTCCTGTTCCCCCATTTCTCTCAGCTCTAAGCAACTGCTCATCTGCTTTCTGCCTCTATAGATTTGCCTCTCCTGGACATTTGCTATTAGTGTAACCATGCAACGTGTGGTCTTTTGTGATGGCTTTTTCCACTTAGCATGTTTCCAGGATTCATCCATATTGTATCAGGTATCAGGACTTCATTCCTTTTTATTGCTGAGTAATATTCCACTGTATTATATGCCACATTTTGTGTATCCATTTCTCAGTTGATAGGCATTTGTGTTGTTTTCACTTTTTAGCTATTATGAATAATGCCTCTATGAACAGGTTTTCCCATAACATTTTTCAGTTCTCTTGGGTATATACCTAGGAGTGGAATTGCTGGGTCATGTGGTAATTCTGTGTCCAACTTTTTTGAGGAACTCTTGGACTATTTTGCGCAATGGTGGCAGTGTTTTACATTCCACCAGCAGTGTATGAGGGTTCCAGTTTCTCCAGATCCTCACCAGTACTTGTTACGATCAGTTTTTTCGATGATAGCCACCCTAGTTGGTGTATAATGGTATGTCATTTTGGTCTTGGTTTGCACTTCTCTAATGACTAATGATATTGAATACCATCCCATATGCTTATTGGCCATTTGTATGTTATTGGAGAAGTATCTATTAAGATTCACTGTCCATTTTAATGGGTTATTTGTACCATACGAATGTAAGATATTAATAATAGGGGAAACTTGGTCTGGGGTATATAGGAACTCTCAATAATAATGCCAAGTGTGAACTTGGCAAAGATAAAATGACTCACACTCTTAACATACATGGCCTAATTTTATGTAAAGTTAGAGAAAAAAATAAAAAATTAGATTATAGTCTATATAATATTTTTAGCTTATTTATCACTTTGTGATGAACATTTTTTTCAGGCCAATAAATTCAGAAATGTATCATGATTTAAAAATATTCTGTGGTGGGGTGCCTGGACTCTTGATTTCAGCTCAGGTCATGGTCTCAGTGTCTTCAGATCGAGCCCTGCGTCCGGCTCTGCTCTGGACATGGAGCCTGCTTGAGATTCTCTCTCTTCCTCTCCCTCTGCCCCTTCTCTCTGCTTGTGCACACACGCGAGCACAAGTACTCTGTCTCTTTAAAAAAAAAAATGTGGCATGTGGATGGCCCATTAAAAGATTAGAATAGTTAAAGTCTGAGTATACTTAGAATTAAAAAAGTCATTTAGAAGTCACTTTTAGGATGCTATAAAACCCTATGATCATCACTAAAAACCTTTTAATTGCCTCACAGGTATGAAGAAGTACTAGGTAACAGTGATTTCTTTTTTGTTGATAAAATTCTAATTAAGCCAGTTTTGACTAAATTGGGGAAATAGCTAATGTCTAAACTTTAGGATTTATTTTTGGATAACTCAGTATTGATTTTTTTCCTTGTAAAATATTTACTTGCCCCAGTTTCTTTTTTTTATTGATTGATGTTATAAACTTAAAATTGTTTTAGACTAATTTTACTTTGTGGTTTTTCTTAGCTACTCTGTAATTACTATTGGTAATATCAGGTCTCTGCTTTTGGAGAATTTGAAGCTTTGAAGGGTCATCCAGATAGTCTCAATATTTATTCTGTTTATAAGAATTTTATAAGTGGACTAGTATAGTCCTCCAACTCATCTATAATTCTTCATGTTTAGACATCTTTCAAAATTTTGCTTTATGGGATGCCTGGGTGGCTCAGTTGGTTAAGCATCTGCTTTCAGCTCAGGTCATGATCCCAGGGTCCTGGGATCGAGTCCTGCATCGGGCTTCTTGCTCAGTGGGGAGCCTGTTTCTTCCTATGCCTGCTGCTCCCCCTGCTTGTGCTCACTTTCTCTCTGACAAATAAATGTAATCTTAAAAAATTTTTTGCTTTATATTTAAGTGAACGTATCTTGTCTTGGCTCTTGGCCAGATGATGACATAATGAAGGAGAAGACATTAACTACTAGTAATTCTAGGGACTTAAGTAACTGTCAGTGGTATGTTTTTAAAAAAAGGATTACTATAAGATACATGAAATATAAGGATTATTATAAAATAAATGAGACAATAATGTTAATAAAGATAATAGAGGAAAACTGTTAACATTTTAATTTAATAGAACACATTATTTAATGTCAGTAATATCAGAATAAGGCAACTAATACAATAGACATGTAGCCCAATCAGTGCTTTAAATATTAGTGAAGCTTTTTAATAGTTGCATTTCATGAAATGGTGATTTCTTAATGTGCCTGGACCAAAGCTGTATATGTATATATGATTTGTATTTTTAAAAAATCTGATAAACTATATACCATTGTGTGGCTTAATCATCTTAACACGGATCAATGGTTTCTTAGATTTAAAAAAAGAAAGCAAACTCCCAATCCAATTTTATAAATGTGGTGCTGGATACCACAGAACCAAGGGAAAAGCGAACTGGAAAAAGAAATATCTGCGGCTTTTATAAAAGCTCTTTACAACTGGGGAGGTTTTTTTTTTTTTTTTATCATGGGAAATAAACTTAACTCAATAAGAAAAGAGAAAAGAGAAGATGCAAACCTAATAGTAAGAGAACTGAGGAGTCTCGTGAAGATTACAGTGGAGAGAGAACTGCCTGCAAATAAATTCCGAATTGCTTCTGTCAGTCATGTTCTGTATTACTGTAACGGAAAGCAGGGTAGAGGGTTGCTTCTTTCTCTACACGTAGACTGCACTCACGTGAAAAAGGAAAAGAAAAATGACTCTCACCTTTCCTGTTGTCTGTGAAGCCAACCTCATCTGATTTCACTTAAGCCACCATGTGTTTATAGGAATTATTTTTCAATACCTACTTATGTTGATTACTACTTATCAAGTGGGTAAATACTGAAATCACCTGGGTTATATTATTGTGCTTAGAAGTATTACACATTTTTGTATTTATGTTCATAGCGGTCTTTAAAATAGGGAGTTTATTTAAAAATGTGCTAAATACTGAAGTTTTTGTTGCCAGGAGGGGTAAAGATGATTTTTAGAGAGGCTAAATTAATTTATGATGAGAATTTGTGTCCTATAAATTCTGAGATTTCCTATTTTCATTTTCTGTGGTTTCTTTTATTATACCCAACAGTAATAAAAGCTCTTTTTTCCATTAAACTGTTTTATAATCTGAGTGATAGACTTCATTATTCATTCCTAGTGAATAAAAATTTGCTGTATTCTCCAGTTTATATCTGTAGTTATCAGCTTGCTTCATATGTCTGTTCTGAAACTGGTAAGGCCCTGATTGTTGTGGCTCTCAATGACTAGCTTTGAGGTTTAACTGCACAGTTAACCACAGCCGAGATGATGGGCATGGACAGCTCTAAATATTGGTACATTTGGCTGTTGCTTGAAATTGCTGTGTAATTTTATTTATTTTTAAATTAAATTAATTTAGGTAATCTCTACATCCAGCATGGGGCTTGAACTCACAATCCCAAGATCAAGAGTTGCATGCTCTACTGACTGATCCAGCCACGTGCCCCCAGGATAATAAATAATAAAGGACTCATAGATTTTCTTTGTTACAGTCTTTCAATATATAACTCAGTTTAAGTGATGTGATATTATGGTGCTTTTGTTGTTCAGATACTTGTCAAATACTTAGAGACTTTGACCCTTTAAGATTTTTTTTTTTGTTCTGTAATAAAGAGTACTTTGAGATCTTCACTTTAAAGTCTTGAAGAGGGGCGCCTGGGTGGCACAGCGGTTAAGCGTCTGCCTTCGGCTCAGGGCGTGATCCCGGCGTTCTGGGATCGAGCCCCACATCAGGCTCCTCCGTTATGAGCCTGCTTCTTCCTCTCCCACTCCCCCTGCTTGTGTTCCCTCACTCGCTGGCTGTCTCTATCTCTGTCGAATAAATAAATAAAATCTTTAAAAAAAAAAAAAAGTCTTGAAGAGTACAATAGCTACTGTTTGTCCCCCCACACAGGTAAGAATAAGTATTGTAGTTAATTGTTAACAAATGTGTAATAAATTATTTACAGTCACTTAACTCTAACGAAATATACTTACTACTAAAATAACAATCAGTCTGTGATGATTCAGTTCCTAAGAATTACCTTTCTGAAGATGGATTACTTCTATATTGGTTACTGTGAAAGTGTCCATTGATGGGAAATATCAGGTGATCAAATCTGGAAAAACAGTTAAATAAACAGCCACTTTCTGTTTGTACAGCTGTTGACATTCTGGGGTAAACTTTGCACAACGGTTTTGGAAGCCGTGCTGTGTAACGCACTGCTGAGAAGTCTCTAGTATGCACTTCTGTGATATTTCCTCCCCTGTTTTTCTTGTGCATTTTAGTGGACTCAGTTTTGTGTATCCAAGTTTTGCTGCTTGACTAATTCCTTTAGGTTCACTGATACCCTCCGAGCTGGATCTATTCTGAGGAGGAAGTCATGTAGTTGGAGGTGTTTTTTGGCCCAGCCCTTCAGCAGTGTGCACATCTGTTTTCATAACTTTTGTGAACCTTTTGGAACAGGCCCATGGAAGCCACGGGAGCAGATGTGGTGTGGAGAACAAATGTGGTCTGGGTATGTTTGGTTAGTTCTGCTGCTGAATTAGAGCTGGCAGCTCATACCCTGTGTTATGATAAAATAACAAGTAACAAAGGCTGGAACGGGAGACATCCTTCCTTACATTACCTTCCTCAAAGAACACACACCCCCTTTTCTTAAGTGGAGTTGGTTATTTAATTGGGCTTAGCGTGATTTAATGAGATATAAGTTGTAAAATAAAAAAAATAGTTATGAACATATTTACTGAAATAAAAATCTCTTGGCAGTATTTTGCAGTAGGAAAGGGCATGAAAGTCAGCTAATAAATGATAAAATATGTGCTCATTTGTGTTATACAAAGAACTCCATTGTTCATAATGTTGGGGAACAGACATAGTATAGTGTAACAGTTGTATTATAGGCAAACCCGTGTATGCTTAAATTGACTTGTGGTATATATGAATATGTGTTGGATTTTGTATTTTAACCTGACTCGCATTATGATTTCTGCCCTTGCTTTGTTGATTACATTAGGATTGGATAAATGAGGCAGTTTATGACTGTACTGTTTCTCTTAGGCAGTATTGGAAAAAAAATTTTTGTGAACAGCACGTTGATGTTCCTGTAGCACCCTCTGCTGGATATAAGAATTAATTCACCAGACCAGAAGATTAAAAAAATATTTATTAGGAGGGCTTTAATTTAATTATGTCTGTCAACAAAGCCCACTCTAGGAAGGAGTTTGTTTAAAGATTTGAAGATTTTTGTTGTTGTTGTTGTCCTTCTGATTAATCGTTTTAGTAATAACAGTTTATAAAGTTTTCTTCTGGACATTTCATTCAAAGCAGGAAGGTATGAAAATAAAGGTGTGATCTCGGGTTTATAGGGCAGGAATAACAGAACCTCTTCTTGACTTTTGGAGTGAAAATCAGATAATTAATTAATATGACATAACATACACATAAAAAATGAAAAGAAGACTTGGATTGTTGAATCTTTTATCATGGAATGACTGAATATTCTGTATTTCAATAAAATGTAAGACTATTATTTTGATAAGAGAAGCTTTATGCATATGCTTTTTGGAATCTGAAAAGAAAATGAACATTGTTAGACTCTATCTGTCTTTCTTAACTTTTTGCTTATTCTAATTTTTTATTCTCAATGCCTATAGGCTATTTTCTTGTCACTGGTTAGACTTCTGACTTACAGAATCCAAGATGAGCATACTGAGAAGTCATTTTTAATTTTTTGAGACCAGGAACTTCATTTTGTAGGGTTTACATTAAAAATTTTGGTTTTAAACTAGTATTAGGCTTACCTAGCACATGCTCATTTTAATCTGGTTAAACATAATATTTTTTTCTGCTGTAATAGTTACCATGCTTTAGACCTAAAACCAACAAGGATCCCTTGTTCTAAGGACTTAAAGTCAGCATTTAGAGGGAACTTTTTTCAAAAATCAGGAAGCTTGACTTAGGTGGCTGTCACTTCTTTGACATAGTCTGTGGTTCTTTCGCTCAGGATTCTTTTATCTTTTATTGAGATATATTTCACACACCGTAACATTCATCCTTTTAAAGTATACAATTCAGTGATTTTTAGTATATTCACAAAGTTGTGCAAACATTACCACTAATTCCAGAACATTCTCATCACCCCAATAAGAAACTTGATGTGCGTTAGCAGTCATCGCTCGTTTCTCCCTCACCCTAGCTGCTGGCAACCACTAACACACTTTCTATCCCTATCGATTTGCCTGTTTTGGACATTTCCTATAAATGAAGTCATACAATAATACATGGTCTTTTGTGTCTAGTTTCTTTCACTTAACATATATTTTCAAGGTTCATCTATGTCATAGCATGTATTGGTACTTAATTTTTTTTTTTTTGGCTGAATAAAATTCCATTGTAGGGATATATGCCATACTTTGTTCAGTTGATGGACATTTAAGTTGTTTCTACCCTTTGGCTATTATGAAAAAAATGCTGATATGGACAGTTAGTATAAGTCTTTGTTTGAACATGTTTTTATTTCTCTGGAGTATATACCCAGGAGTGGAAATGCTGGATCATATGGTAACTCTGTTTAAATTTTTAAGAGACTGACAAACTGTTTTCCATAGTGGTGGTACCCATTTACATTCCCACCAGTAATGTATGAGGTTTCCAATTTCTCTACATCCTCACCAATACTTATTATTTTCCATTTTTAAAAATTATAGCTAGCCTAGTGTGCATGAAGATATATCTCTTTGTGGTTTGGGTGTGCATTTCCTTGATAACTAATAATGTTGGCTATCATTTCATATACTTACTGGCTGTTTTCGTATCTTCTTTGGAGAAATGTCTATTCAAGCCTTTTACTCATTTATTTTTTATTTTATTTTAAAAAAGATTTTATTTATTTGAGAGAGAGAGAGAGAAGGGAATGCGAGTGAGGGGAGGGGCAAAGGGAGAAGCAGACACTTAACTGACTGAGCCACCAGGTGCCCCTACTCATTTTTAAAAAAATTGAAACGTTTATCTTTTTATTGTAAGAGTTCTTTGTATATTCTGCATACTAGACTCTTATCAGATACATGATTATTTTCTCCTTTTCTCTATATTGCTTTCACTTTTTGATTAAGTTCTTTGATGCTCAAAGTTGAAAATTTTAATGAGGTCCAATTTTTTTCTTTTGTCACTCATGCTTTTGGTGTCATATTTCAGAATCTGTTGCCAAATCTGAGGTCATGAATTCTGTTTTCTTCTAAGAGTTATATGGTTTGAGCTTTTATATTTAGGCCATTGATCCGTTTGAATTCATTTTTATATATGATATGAGGTAGGGATACAAATTTATTCTTTTGCATGTATATATCCCATTGTCTCAGCACTGCCTAATGAAAGAGTGATTCTTTCATTGAATTGTCTTGGCTTGGGGTGCCTGGGTGGCTCAGTCGTTAAGCGCCTGCCTTCGGATCAGGGCGTGATCCCAGAGTCCTGGGATCGAGCCCCGCATTGGGCTCCCTGCTCTGCTGGGAGCCTGCTTCTTCCTCTCCCACTCCCCCTGCTTGTGTTCCCTCTCTCGCTGGCTGTCTCTCTCTCTGTCAAATAAATAAATAAAATAAAATCTTTCAAAAAAATTGTCTTGGCTCTCTTGTCAAAAATCAATTGACCATTGATACATGGGTTTATTTCTGGACTCTCGGTTCCTTTTTATGGATCAGTGTGTCTGTCCTTATGCCAGTTCTACAGTGTTTTGATCACTGTAGCTTTGTAGTAATATTGAAATCAGGAAATGGGAGTATTCCAACTTTGTTCTTCCTTTTCAAGATGGTCATGTTGACTTTTTGAGAGTGCTTTAGTAAAATTGTTTGGCTTTAATCCTGTGTTTTTCACACCCTTATGATGATGAAATTGCTTTTTCGTATAATAGCTAATCACATCCCATGGGACTAATATTTGGTGTGAAACATGTTTTGAGAAAGGTGGTAGTGAGTATGAAGGGAATATTGTCTTTGATTATCTTAATATTTCAACAATATAGATAGGAATTGATTGATTTAAACTCCCACCATCCCACTGACTTTTTCTGCTTAGGCATGAATGGCTTAATTCATTCTAATGATTCTTGGTCATCAAAATAGAATTTTGTTAGATAAATAATGACTCTAGCACCATAGTTTCCCACCATACTTCCTTTGCTTTTGTTTGAAAATTTTTTCAATATGGAAAATTTCAATCATGCATGAAAGTAGAGAGAATACTAAAATGAACCCCATGTGCCTATCACTCAGCTTTACTAATGATCAACTAGTGGCCAATATTATTTTATGAATATCAGCTTCCTCTTGTAACCCCCAGCTTGACTATTTTAAAGCAAATCCAGACACCATCATATAGTTTCATCCATGAACATTTTTGTATATATTTAAAAAAGAAAGGAGTTAAAAAAATATATCAATTATTAAAAAAAATTTTTTTTAAAGTAAGCTCTACACCCAGTGTGGGGCTTGAACTCATGACCCTGAGATCAAGAGTTGTATAATCTACCAACTGAGCCAGCCAAGCACCCCAATACCAATTATTATTACACCTAAAAAATAATAATAACTCTTTAGTTTTATATTTTTTCATTTCCAGTTTTTTTGAATCTTGAGTCTTGAGTTATCAGACGAAATTATAAATATTTACCAGCTTCATCTTTCAGTGGAATGCCTGTTACTTCTAAATACTCTAGTAGTATGGGATATACATGTCAGATTTTACCTTTAAAGATATTGTACTTTACTAACTTAAAAATCATTTTATTGTTTTGGGTTTAAATTATCTTTAGACCCAAAAGATCACATCGGGACTTACTGCTTTGTCTGCCTTCTAGAAACAAAGTCTTTTCTAGTAACTTATTAAGAATGAGTTAATTCAGGACGCCTGGGTGGCTCAGTTGGTTAAACATCTGCCTTTGGCTCAGGTCATGATCCTGTGGTCCTGGGATTGAGTTCCGCATGGGGCTCCCTGCTCAGCGGGGAGTCTGCTTCTCCCTCTCCCTCTGCCTCTGCCCCTGCTTATGCTCTCTATCTCTGATAAATAAATAAAATCTTTTAAAAAAATGAGTTAACACTTTAAGAAATATTATTGACAGGGTTGCAGAATCTAAGTAAAGCAAATACGTCAGTGTGGAAAAAATAGTTTGTGAGTTTCATATTTGTGAAACACAGAGTGATTGAATCCTGAAGCAGAATTGCTTTCTGACAATGAAGGCCATTAGTAGTAAGAGGTATCTACAAAGGCCTCTAGAGAAGGGATGTTTGTGTTTATGCTGTGTTCTATAACAAGATATTATGGGAATCTGCTTTGCTCAAAGATAAGTCTAGTCATTTCTTACTTATTCACAGATGGCTTGCTTAATTTGTGAATGATCCAGTTTTTACTTATGCTGCTTCTTGCTATGATTCTGTAAAAAAAAATTGTGAAGGAAAGGCAAAATCAATTAATCAAGTTTTGCATTTAAAAAAACTTTAGCTTAGGGGCGCCTGGGTGGCACAGCGGTTAAGCGGCTGCCTTTGGCTCAGGGCGTGGTCCCGGCGTTATGGGATCAAGCCCCACGTCAGGCTCTTCTGCTATGAGCCTGTTTCTTCCTCTCCCACTCCCCCTGCTTGTGTTCCCTCTCTCGCTGGCTGTCTCTATCTCTGTCAAATAAATAAATAAAATCTTAAAAAAAAAAAACAAAAAAAAAAACTTTAGCTTAAGCTAAGTGATAATTTCTTGCCCAGATTTTACTTGAAAAGGAAATCAAATTAGTAATGCCTTACTCCACCACTATTGAACCATCTTTATTTGACGGACAGGACTCTAGGCATGGCTTTTGTTTGCTACTATTATCCTGAGACATCTGCAACTGGGGATCCCTGTAGCCCTACTTGCCCAGCCCTCAACAGGCTTTAGTTCCCTTTTAGGGACTAGGAATCCAGTGCTTCCCACGGTTGCATTTTCTCAACAGAAATGGCATTCAGAAATAAAGCTCCTGACCTCTGCTTCTGGCCAGAAGTTGTCTCTTGCCTAAAAATTGATGAATTGGGCTTCATCATGAAGAAAACTTTTGCTTTGCGAAAGACACTGTTAACAGTATGAAGAGACAAGTTGTAGACTTGGAGTAAATACTTGGAAATCACATATCCAGTAAATGACCTGTATGCAGATTATATAAACTCTCAAAACTCAATAATAAGAACACAAAAACCCAATTAAAAAATGGGGAAAAGATCTGAACAGATACTTCACCAAAGAAGATCTACAGATGGTGAATAAATATATGAGAAGATGCTCAATGTCATTAGTCATTAGGGAAATGCAAATTGAAACTGAAATGGAAGACCCATTACATGCCTCTTTGAATGTCTTAAACCTCCTTTTCCCCCAAAACGAAAAAACAAACATTGACCATGCCAAGTGTTGGTGAGGATGTATAAAATTATAAACAATTTAGAAAAGTTTGGGAGTTTCATAAAACATTAAACATACACCCACCATGTGACCCCATCATTCTTTCCTTCACTTTTTACCTCTGAGAAATCAAAGTGTTTGCCCATACAAACTCTTGTACATGAAGGCCCATAGCAGTTTTATTTGTAATAGCCCAAACTGGAAACAACTCAAATGTACATCAACTGGTGAACAGATAAATCGGTGTGGTGTATCAACACAGTGGAACACTTTAACAATAAAAAGGAATACACTATTGATAAATGCAACCACATGGTGATTCTCAAAATAGTTATGCTGGGAGAAGGAAGCCAGGCAATAAAGAACACATGCTGTGTGACTCAATTTATATGAAAATTTGGGAAATACAGTGATCGATAGTGACAAAAAGCAGATCAGTGGTTACTTGGGGATGGGGGTGGGGTGGGAAGGGCTGGATGAAGAAGTTACCAAGAGATATAAGGAATCCTTTAGAGGTCCTGGAAGTATTTCTTGTCTTCATTATGGCAGTGATTTCATGGGTGTGTATATATACTTATCAAATTACACACTTTTAAATATGTGCAGTTTATTATGTATGGATTATATGTCAATAAAAAAGAAAAAAAAAGCAAGGTTTGGAGCATTCTTCCCGAGCATGATTTTCACATGATATTTTAACATGCCTTTTACAGTCTTGCAAAAGCAGAAGAAAAACGAGTAATCTAAAGTGTGATCCATATTCACGTTTTTAAAAATTTTTAATTTTAATTCCAGTATAGTTTACATATAGTGCTATATTAGTTTCAGGTGTACAATGTTGCGATCAACAGTTCTATACATTACTCAGTGCTCATCATGATTAAGTGTGCTCCTAATCCCCTTCACCTGTTTCACCCATCCTCCCACCCACCTCCCCTCTGGTCACCCCCAGTTTGTTCTCTATAGTTAAGTCTGTTTTTTGCTTTGTCTCTCTTTTTTCTTTTGTTCATTTGTTTTGTTTCTTAAATTCTATATGTGAATGAAATCATAGGTATTTGTCTTTTTCTAAGTGACTTATTTCGCTTAGCATTATACTCTCTAGCTCCATCCCTGTTGTTGCAAAGATCCATATCCACTTTAAATACCAACGTTTGTGTGTTTAAACTTTTAATTTGTTTTCAGGCAACTACTCTAAGAGTGAGGAAATTAGAAGAAAATATTGAAGCAGAAAGAGCAGCACATTTGGAATCAAAATTTAATTCTGAAATTATTCAGGTAAAACATAAGCAAAATTTTTTGGTATGGATTTAATTAAGTTGGGAAAAGCAGCATTCTGTTCAGACAGTTAAGGTATAGAATGGGTAGCATAGGGGCACCTGCGTGGCTCAGTCAGGAAAGGCCCTGACTCTTTTTTATTTTTTCTTTAAAGATTTTATTTATTTATTCAACAGAGATAGAGACAGCCAGCGAGAGAGGGAACACAAGCAGGGGGAGTGAGAGAGGAAGAAGCAGGCTCATAGCGGAGGAGCCCGATGTGGGGCTGGATCCCAGAATGCCGGGATCACGCCCTGAGCCAAAGGCAGACGCTTAACCGCTATGCCACCCAGCCACCCCAAGGCCCTGACTCTTGGTTTCAAGGTCATAAGATCGAGCCCCACGATGGGTTCCGAGCTTAGTGCAGAGTCTGCTTAGGATTCTTTCCCTTTCCCTTGGCCTCTCCCCCACGCTCTCTCTCAAATAAATAAATAAAATTAAAAAAAAAAGAATGGTCTCATATCATTAAGACACTCATTATTCTATTTGCTCTCAGGAGATAGTTGAGGATGGTTTTATTAGAGGAGGGGTTGGCATACTACCGCCCACAGGCCCAATCTCACCCACTGCCTGTTCAAGGGAGGTTTTGTCTTCTCGGTGGGGCGTTTATGCTGCAGTGGCAAAGGGGGGTGGTTACGCTAGAGACATTATGGCCTGCAAAGTCCAAAATATTTCCCATCTGGCCTGTTACAGAAAGACTTGCTGATCATAGTGTTCTTTTCATCAACAGCCATGGGATGAATTTCTTTTTGAAAACACTTAAAAAATATGCACTTTCATTTATTGAGTATATAGCCTGTGGCCATTTCTTATCACTTGTATTAAGAGCTGAAGGTATAAAGGTGAAGAGAGTACTCTTGGAACTTACTTCCATTATCAGAAATACTGTATATTTAACTTCTTCTATATAGATTATACAGATAAATGTATGGATAGAAATATAAAATACTAAAATACTATGAGAGCATAATAAAGATGAAATCTGAGAGGGATATTTGTTGAAGGCATCCTAAGGAAAGTGTCCTCTAGGTCTTAGAGAATGAGAAGTGATTTCTAAGGGAAAGGAAGGCATTCCAACTAGGGATTGGCAAACTACTGCTCATGGACCAAGTCTGGCCCATGGCCTATATTGTGTATAAAGTTTCATATAAAGTTCCAGAAATCTAAGTTCCTTAATTTAATTTTTTTTCAAGTAGGCTCCACACCCAGCATGGGGCTTGAACTCAGAACCCTGAGATCAACAGTTGCAAGCCCTACTGACTGAGCCAGGCACCCCTCAATTTCTTAATTTAATTCGGATTTTTTTTTTAAGACTTAGATTTTTCCCTTACATTAAATTTTAATTGTTTAAACAGGTCTTAATATAGGATGCAACTAAGCTTATAAGAATTTTATAATAAATTAAAAAAAAACCTTTATCTTTAATGAAATGCCCCCTTTACCCACAAAATTCTCAGGCCCATGTATTTGAGTGCATTTGTATTTTAAGCAAACTTGTGCAAGTTAAGCGTGGAGCCCAATGCAGAGCTAGAACTGACGACCCTGAGATCAAGACCTGAACTGAGATCAAGAGTCAGACACGTAACCAGCTGAGCCACCCAGGTGTCCCTAAGCTTTTTTCTTTTTTTTAAATGATTGAATCACCCAAAATGACATCAATAAGCAGTAAGGCTAACGTTTTAAATTTATGAAAGAAGTATAATTCAAAATTAAGTTTTTCATTGTAGTTACAATTTTTGCCAGGGGATATATAGTTAATAGCTACAAAAATAAAAAATTGTTACATGTATATTTTTTACTCGTATAGTTTAAAATTAATATTTGATATTTAACTTCATGTTATGACTCAGAAAAAAAGCCAAAGTTTATATTTGAATCATATATCTATAAATATTGACAAGTATTTTCAATGAGGTACACCTAGTAAAATTCAGTTTCAGATTAGTTTAAAAGCAAATGAGACCACTAAATAGTTGTAATTAATCATCTTGTCATAAACTGTAGTTAAATGTATGTTTGAAGTATTCTGTTGTTAAATTTGTTCTCATAAAAATGAGAAAGTAGAATCAAAGAGTTGACTCAGAATTATTAATTTGAAGCCTACTTCTCTTTCAGTTGGATTGGTTTATCGTTTGCGATTGAGTGTGCTTATTTTCTGAGAGAAGATAGCAATGCAGGCAGAAGAAAATGTTTCCTAGATTTATTATTTTACTTGTCAACATTGAATTTAGACAAAATAGCAAAGAAAAATAAAGTTTAAAAGACCAAATTTGAAAATATATCAAGCTGTATCACCAGATCTATTCTATGTCCTTATTTTAGTGTAAGAATGTTTTGATTATTCCAAAATACTTTTGAATAATTACAAATAATAATTCTAGTGCTTATTGTTTGTATGGATTAATTTTCATGTTGTTCTAGGCTTCTTTTCTTGGTGACGTCATCTTTCTTAGCTCGCATTGTCTTTTGCCAACCCCAGGAGGCTTGTTCATAGCTTTTCTCTGATTTCGTGGCCCTTTGTGCCTGCTCCTGGGACAGGAGACACTTATCACATTCTGTCATGGTCTCTCCTCTCCTAAAGACGAGGACCTCCTCAAAACTAAGACTATTTTCATGATTATTGTATAGTATCTTGAGGACTAGGTCACTGCCTGGCACATATTAAGTGCTTAATAAATATTTATCCAAACATTTATTAAATAAATATTATACATACATGTGTAATATTAAATATATGTTAGGTGAATATTACCTCATTAGATCTTTGTAACAACCCTGTAGATAGTCTGTTTAGTATTATTATTAATATTATTTATTGTTTACGGATGAGGAATCTCAGGCCTTTGGTGTTTTAGTAACATGCCAAAAGTCACATAAGTTAATTTGTAGAGCTGGAAGTTAAATGTGAGCTTTATGGTTCTAAAGCCCGTATTCTATTTAGTGTAAAGCATTTTCTACCACTCCCCACTTTTTCTGAGCCTTAGCGGTCTATTTTTTATTTTTAATTTAATTTTCTGGGAAAGGTAAAACATCCACAAAGTTCAAAAATCAAAACAATATTAAATGATCGAGAACTCTTGCTTTCACTCCTGTCTCTCCCTTCGCTCTACCCTCTTGCCTGCTACTTAATTTTTTCCACTTGTTTACCCAAAATACAGCATACTACATACACTGATCTGGACTTTGCTTTTTCAGTCTATGTTAACACCACACAGAGAACCTCCTTTTCAAAAGTTGTTTCGCAGTTTTTTTTTTATAAAGTTGCATATTATTCTTTTATGGGAATGTACTTTGTTTACTCTGTCAATGTTTACATAGAATCTAGTTTTCAAAGTGTTTTATTATGTAAAGTTTCAAGTATATGCAAAAGTGGAGAGAATGGCAAAATGAACTCCGCGCGTAGCCATCCCTTCAAGATTTACCTCCAGTCAATTGTATTTTTTATTTGTTGCCCCCATCTACTCCCCATCCTCATATCATTTTGAAGCAAATCCTAGATATCAAATCTTAGATATAACTACACTCATAAATATTTTAGTCAAATCATATTATTTGATAATAAAAGTTTTACTTTTCTACAGTAAAAAATCTCTAGGAATAAAAAAGATCTGTTAGCTTTCATGGGTTTCTAAAGATGTGAATGTAATGCTGTTTCTCATGAGAGGAAGAATACTTCCCTTTTGTTTTCCAAAACCACTAATTTCGTTATGTTTTATAAAAGAAGTATCCAAATGGACTAGTAGGTCAGAATTCAGCACTTTGATTAGGCATTTCCATAGCACAGTTAACCATTCTTCCACTCTTCCTCCCTTCCATTAAACACGTTGAGAAAGGGAATACACTGTCTTTTGTTTATTTTCCTTTTGAAACCAAAGCAGGAAGGATGCAGTGTTTGGATGAATGATAAACTGCTGCTGATAAAGGACTCTATTCAATTTGACTAGTCTTTGATGCTAGCAGTTCCTTGCTTGTTTTAACTACTTCTCTGTTATTTGGTAGTTACGGATTCGAGACCTTGAAGGTGCTTTGCAGGTAGAAAAGGCCAGCCAAGCAGAAGCTGTTGCAGATTTGGAAATGATCAAGAATGAATTCAAAGAAGTTGAAAGTGCGTATGAGCGAGAAAAGCATAATGCACAAGAGAGCTTTGCAAAACTAAGTTTGTAAGTGTTTTACTGTAAAATTCTTTATAAAGAATTTATGAAACTTACATAAGTATGAATGTGTAGCATTTTAGATATAGCTCTCATTAATGTCAGTGCTAGATTGGGGATAAAGGATTTCATAAAACGTAACTATACTTCTCTGTGTATAGTGGAAATGCTTTTTTTGGATTTCGAAGTATAATGGCTATTCCAAGTAGTCTCTGAAATGCAGTTTTTACCCTAGAGAGTAAATATGTTAATAAATTTTCCATTTACTGATGTAATACAGTATCTTTAAAGATCTTGATTTCTGGGCCACCTAAAAAGGTCTGTGTGAGATGGGTAATGTTTGAGATTTTCTCAAGCTACAGAAATATTCGTAGTCGGGGCTAATACCACTCTTAGTGGTTGGTATACATTGTGGCTCACTTGCTTTCTAGCATTGCTTGATTTCATTCAGTTTATAGAACTCCCTATGAAGTAGCTGCTCCTTTAATCCCTGTTTTACAGATGTGAAAATTGAGGCTTAATGGGGACACATAACTAGTAAGTGGTAGTCAGGGTCTTTTTGACTCCTACTGATTTTAACCTTTTTCAATTCAAAAGCCTTTCATCTGGAATGTTCTGTAGGACATGCTTTAAGAAGTTTATAATTCTTTAATATGTTTCCAAAAAATTTGATAGTAGATATTTTAAACCATTTTTCCCCGTAGGGTGAAATGCATACCGCCATTGGTACATGACATAATAGGTTGGTGCCTTAGAGTTATGTATCTATGTTTAATGTTAGTTTGTATATGACAAACAGATAAGGGTTTTCCATTTACAACAACAGTATAAAGGTTTCTCTTAAAATACTTCATTTAACTTAAGAAATGAATTAAAGTATTATTAAATAATAGTGATTATTGTGGGTGGGGCAAAATCATAAAGGTGGCACTTGAAAGACTGACTTGAAAGATTGTGGTTGAAAAATAGGCTCAAAATGGATGAAAGACCTCAATGTGAGACAGGAATCCATCAAAATCCTAGAGGGGAACACAGGCAGCAACCTCTGTGACCTCAGCCACAGCAACTTCTGGCTAGACACGTCTCCTAAGGCAAGGGAAACAAAGGCAAAAATGAACCATATGGACTTCATCAAGATAAAAAGCTTTTGCACAGCAAAGGAAATAGTCGACAAAACCAAAAGACAACAGACAGAATGGGAGAAGATACTTGCAAATGTCTTATCAGATTAAGGGCTAGTATCCAAAATCTATAAAGAATTTATCAAACTTAACACCCAAAGAACAAATAATCCAATCAAGAAATGAGCAGAAGACATGAACAGACATTTCTCCAAGGAAGACATCCAAATGGCCAGCAGACACATGGAAACATGCTCAACATCACTCAGCATCAGGGAAAACCAAATCAAAACCACAAGGCGATATCACCTCACACCAGTCAGAATGGCTAAGATTAACAAGTTAGGATACCACAGATGTTGGCAAGGACGCGGAGAAAGGGGAACCCTCTTACACTGTTGGTGGGAAGCAAGCTGGTACAGCCACTCTGGAAAACAGTATGGAGGTTCCTCAAAAAGTTGAAAATAGAGGTACCCAGCAACCCAGCAATTGCACTACTGGGTATTTACTCCACAGATACAAATGTAGTGATCCGAAGAGGCACCTGCACCAATGTTTATAGCAGCAATGTCCACAAAAGCCAAACTATGGAAAGAGCCCAGATGTCCATCGACAGATGAATGGATAAAGAAGATATGGTGTGTGTGTGTGTATGTATATATATATATATACACACACACCATATATAAACACACACACAAAATGGAATACTATCCAGCCATCAAAAAAATTGCAATCTTGCCATTTGCAACGAGGTGGATGGAACTAGAGGGTATTTTGCTAAGTGAAATAAGTCAATCAGAGAAAGACAATATTCATATGATCTCACTGATATGTGAAATTTAAGAAACAAAACAGACGATCATAGGGAAAGAGAGGGAAAAATAAAACAAGACAAAATCAGAGAGGGAGACAAACCATAAGAGACTCTTAATCATAGGAACAAACTGAGGGTTGCTGGAGGGGAGGTAGGTGGGGGGATGGGGTAACTGGGTGATGGACATTAAAGAGGGCACGTGATGTAATGAGCACTGGGTGTTATATAAGACAGATGAATCACTGACCTCTACCTCTGAAACTAATGATACATTATATATTAATTAATTGAATTTAAATTAAAAAAGACTGGTGTTGAAAAATTTAAAATTACTACTTTTAGTAGTAATGCTTATAATATTTTAAACCAGTAATTCTTTTTTTTTTTTTTAAAGATTTTATTTATTTATTTGAGTGAGAGAGACAGAGAGCATGCACAGAAGCAGGGGGAGGGGCAGAGGGAGAGGGAGAAGCAAGATTCCTCGCTAAGCAGGGAGCCACTACGCAGGGAGCCGGATGCTGGGCTTGATCCCAGGACCCCGAGATCACAACCTGAGGCAAACTCAGATGCGTAACCAACTGAACCACCCAGGCGCCCCTAAACGAGTAATTCTGAACTGAAGTTTTTTGCTTCCTCTGGGATGACTTAGATGACATTCTGTGAATGTTATTCTTAAGACTTATCCTCTTTATTGCCTTTGAACCATTGTTTGAATCTGTCCATTTATATATAAATATGTTTGAAGGGCCTTTACGCAGAATATAGTGCAGGCTTCTTTACTGTTGCTTTGAGGTAATGATTAGGACCTGCAAGTGATTAAAGATTTCAATAATGAAATAATAGGCTTCTTTGGGAACCTAGTGAACTCCCTGCTTTGGGAAGTTCAGAACAGAAGGTGGGTGAGTCTTTGTCATGGATTTTGAAGAAGAGAGTCCTGCCTGATTCTTTGCCCTAGGCTTCTGGCAAAACCTAGGAGCTGACAACTTCCTGGGTTGTGCGTGACATTGCCGACAGTGAGGAGTGTCCCCCCATTTTAGTGGACCCAGTTCGAGCTTGAACCCAGCATCAAATGACAGAGGCATTTAATTTTATATTTGCTGAGTGGTAATAATTTTTAATTAAATTTTTAGTTAAAATTGTGACTTTATCAAGTTTAGCTTGTACATAGTCTAAAAAGTAAAACAGCACTGCAAGGTCAACAGTTTCATGCCCCTTGCTCTCTGCTACCCATTTCCACTTCCTTGAGGCAACTGCTTTTAATTCTTATTGCTGTTTCTTCTGATGTTTAACTTCCTGTTTCTGAATAACATGCATATCCTGCCATGTTTTCAATTTCCACCTTTAGATATTATCTGTTGGCACCCCCCTTCCCCCTGCTTACTTATTATCTCTATTGTACACTTCTCCCACACAGCACATTCTTATTCCTCCCTTCCCCCATCCTTTCTGTGGGGTTCTATTTTGGGGTATTTTTTTCTATAACTTTTTTTTCTTGGTAACTCATCTTTATTTTTCTTCATAGCACAGCTTATTATATTCTTTGTTGTGTATTGTCTTTCCTCTTATGTGGATAGGACCTTTGTTTTGTTCATTGCTGGTTCCCAATGCCTAGAATAGTGCCTAGCACAGAAGAGCTGGTAAATAAAGATTTACTGAATTTTCAAATGAATGAATAGTTAGTAATTGCCTCATTTTATTTTATTTTTTTAATATTTATTTATTTATTTATTTATTTATTTATTTAATTTTAGAGAGGGAAAGAGAGGGAGGGGAGAAGGACAAAGGGAGAGGGAGAGGGAAAAATCTTAAGTAGCTCCATGCCCAGCCCAGAGCCCAACACGGGGCTTGATCTCACAACCCTGAGATCATGACCTGAGCCAAAATCAAGAGTCAGATGCTTAACCAACTGAGCCACCCAGACACCCCAGTAATTGCCTCATTTTAAATTGGATTAGTTTATATGCACCAATCACTGAATTATTCTTAAACTCTAACAGGACTGAAAATCTCTCATTATGTTCCTACACCTCAGCAATTCTATCGTTTTAAGTTTCTTGTAAGAGACATCCATCCTGGACTCTTCTCTCTACCTTCTCCATTCTGGATGGATTGTTTTTTAGGTTCCCTGCCACTGTCATCCCTAGGACTTCCTGTCACCATCTTCCTTGGGATGCCTCTGCTTCTCTTCTGTTTTGGATCTCTTTTCTTACTAGTCTCATGCCTTCCTCCCTGTTTGATTTACTCTCTTTGTAGGGTAGCTTCTTGACAAATGCTACATCAGAGGAAAAATTTTGAAATTTGCATTCTGAAAATGTCTTTATTTGACCTTTACCCTTTCTCCTAGTTCACTTGGGTATTCATTAAGTTCTGGTGTCAAGAAGTCTAAAGTCGTTTGATTCCTGATCTTTTGTATGTGGTCCATATTTTCCACTGGAAACTTGTACAGAGTGGTCACCAAGTCTGGAAACATGGGGGAATATCTAGAAATGGTTTACTGATCTTACATTATAACACATGATAAAGTAACAATGTATATGTATTTTCATACCCTATGGACACTAGAATTTTCTCTGTGTTCCCAGTGTTCTGAAATTTCATGATGATGGGCCTTGCATGGATTGTCTTTTTTCATTCATGTTGGGTACTCACACAGCTCCTTCAATTTTAAAGACTCAAGTAATTCATTCCTAGGAAATTCTTTTGTATTTATTACTTTGCTGATTTCTTCTCTTTTGTTTTCTTCACCTTCTCTTTTTTTGGAACTTCTATTATTTATATGTTGGGACTCCTGAATGTATTTGTTATCTTTTCTCTACTTCAATCCATTTTTATTATTTAGTTCTACTTTCTGGGAAGTATATATATTTAACTACTCTACTTTGGAATATCCTTGATCCAAAGGAGAATATACAAAAGGGTTGGCACTAGAATTGTCTGTGTTCCATCCTAGAGAAAGGACTGTTGACTGTTGAGAGTGAGATCATGTGCCATTCAAGAATTAGCTCTTTATTTGATTATAGGCTGAATGTAGTGGTGGATTTGTTTATGCTGAATCACTTTATCTCCTGCATTACAATTTTAAAAATCATAGGAAACAGGTCTACTATGTTTATCAGGAAGATCTCAGATTAAAAATAGTGACAACCCTTTAATTTGAATTAAAATTACCCATTTGGTGGATTATATGCAACAAATTTTAAACTGAGGTACTTCTAAGCTGCCTTTCATCAGATGCCCATACAAGAATGTAAATACAGTTTAAGGGGTGCCTGGGTGGCACAGCAGTTAAGTGTCTGCCTTCAGCTCAGGGTGTGATCCCGGCGTTATGGGATCGAGCCCCACATAAGGCTGCTCCGCTATGAGCCTGCTTCTTCCTCTCCCACTCCCCCTGCTTGTGTTCCCTCTCTCGCTGGCTGTCTCTATCTCTGTCGAATAAATAAATAAAATCTTTAAAAAAAAAAGAATGTAAATACAATTTAATGCCAGCCTGAGCAAAATTTAAATAGGAAGGCAAATCTTTTGAAAAGAATTTCATGTGGTGGGGCAGGGGGGAGCTAAGATGGAGGATTAGTAGGCAGACCTTAGGCTTGTCTGGTCCCTCAAACACAGCTAGATAAATGTCAAATCATTCTGAATACCCCAAAAATCGATCTGAGCACTGACAGAACAAACTGCGTAACTGGAGGGAGAGAGGAGGCCACTTTGTGGAAGGTAGGAAGTGCGGACATGTGGTTTGGGGGAGAAATGGATCGCAGATGCTGTGGAGGGGAAGGAGCCCCGGTCATGGAAAAAGGTGAACGAGAGAAGAGTGCACAGGGAAACGCACAAGAATACTTCCCCAAAGCTATTGCCTGGGGAAATGAGACGGGCTGATTTTCATGGGTTTTTGCAACCAGTGGGGCTTACTGGAGTTTTAGAGGTTCACAGTGTGGCTGGCGTGGAGCCGTGAAGGTGCTGCAATGTTCCTGTGGAGAAGGCACCCAGGTAACCTGGGGGCAGATGGTATGATCTGAGGATTGCCTGAGACGCACGAGGAGAGGTTTGCCCTTCTCAGAGCACATCTAAAGAGGTGACATTGCCTCTCTGGGAATGAAAGTGCCAGCGGGTGCCATTTCCCTCTCTAGAGACATCTGCTGAGGGTTGCTAATCTGGACATTGGCTCTTTAGTGTGTGTTCTCAGCTCCAATGCTCTGGTGTGACTGCTCTTCTGGGTCAAACCTGCATCAGTTCCCGCACAGTGAAACCCTGCCCTAGAAGACCACTGCAGCTCCCCACCACACCAGGTCCTTAAAGCTTGGAATTTTAAAACTCAGCCAGCTTGGCAGTAATAGAGCCCATAGTGCACTGCACTCTCCAGGTGGGCAAGCAATCTGGACACAATGTGAAGGCAGTGACCTAAAGAACACCTGGGACTCATGAGGGGGAAATTGTTCAGTCTTCTGGGAGGGCTTCCCAGCAGCAAGCAGGAATTCCCTACTCCGGGGACAAAGGAGTTGGCTGGCACCATTTCCCTCCCCTGCCCCTCAGCATAAGCTAACTTCAGTAAACAGCACAGCACCAACACTGGCTGCCTAACCTGCTTATACCAAGCCCCGCCCCCCTGCACTCCACTGGTACTGCTTTTCTTAGGCAAGTGTGCCAAAGAACCAGTGCAATGGGCCCCTCCCCCAGAAGACCAGCATAAACCCCTTCAAGCACCACATCTACTGACCACAGAGTTCTGCAAAGCTTCAGTTCTAGTGGAAATAGCATCAGGTTTCTTAACAAGCAGACCAGGGCACACATAGTTAAAACACGCCATACTGTGGCCAAGGTCCAAACACTTCCCACTTCAGGCAAGGAGAAACTCTGCAGACCACTGACCTGAGGAATAGAGCAACCAAAACACGGCAGCAGAGTGCACACCAGAGATACTTCCTGAAGTGCCAGGCCGTGGACATTATATGACCTCTTCTTTATAAGGCCATTACTCTCAGGAGCAGGGAGCATAACAGGCTTTCCTAACATACAGAAGAAGACAGTGACCGAGACAAAATGTCAAGGTGGAGGAATTCATCCCCAAAGAGAGAGCAAGATAAGGTCATGGCTGGGGATCTAATCGAAACAGATATAAGTAATATATGCCTGATCCTGAATTTAAAGCAACAGTCATAAGGATAGTAACTGGGCTTGAGAAAAGCATAGAAGACATCAGGAGACCCTTACTACAGAGGTAAAAGAGCTAAAAACAAATCAGGCTGAAATAAAAAATGTGATAACCAAGATTTGAAACCAAGTGGATGTAATAACCTCAAGGATGAAAGAATCAGAGGAAGGAATAAGTGATATAGAAGATAGAATTATGGAAAATAATGAAGCTGAACAAAAGAGGGAAAGAAAAATCTTGGATCACAAAAGTAGACTTGGGAAATTCAGTGACTCCAAAAAGCGTAATAACATCCATATCATAGGAGTCCCAGAAAAAGAAGAGAGAGAAAAGGGGGCAGAAGGTTTGTTTGAGGAAATTATAGCTGAAAACTTCCCTAATCTGGGGAAAGAAACACATCCAAATCCAGGAGGCTTCAGGAACTCCAATCAAAATCAACAGAAGCAGGCCAACACCACGACATAGTATAGTTAAATTTGCAAAATATAGAAATAAAGAAAAAAATCCTAAAAGCATCAAGACAAAAGAAGTCCCCAGCTTATAAGGGAAGACCAATAAAGTTAGCAGCAGATCTTTCCACAGAAACTTAGCAGGCCAGAAAAGAGTGACATGATATGTTCAACAAGCTGAATGGGAAAAATCTGCAGCCAACAATACTCTATCCAGCAAGGCTGTCATTCAGAACAGAAGGAAAGATAAAGAGTTTCCCAGACAAAAACAAAAGGAGTTTTTTTTTTTTTAAAGATTTTATTTATTTATTCGACAGAGATAGAAACAGCCAGAGAGAGAAGGAACACAAGCAGGGGGAGTGGGAGAGGAAGAAGCAGGCTCATAGCGGAGGAGCTTGATGTGGGGCTCAATCCCATAACGCTGGGATCATGCCCTAAGCCGAAGGCAGACGCTTAACCGCTGTGCCACCCAGGCGCCCCTAAAACTAAAGGAGTTTGTGACCACTAAATCAGCCCTGCAAGAAATATTAAAGGGGACTCTTTGGGAGAGAAAGACCAAAAGCAACAAAGACTAGAAAGGAAAAGAGAAAATCTCCAGAAAGAATGACAAAACAAGTAATAAAATGGCACTAAATTCATATCTATCAATAATTAGTCTGAATGTAAATGGACTAAATGCTCCAATCAAAAGACATAGGGTGTCAGAATGGATAAAAAAAACATGACCCATCTATATGTTGCCTACAAGAGACACATTTTATATTTATTTTTTATTTTTAAAATATTTTATTTTTAAGTAATCTCTATATGTTATATGGACTCGAATTTACAGCTCTGAGATCGAGGATTGCATGCTCTATCAATTGAATCAGCCAGGTGCCCCAAGAGACTCATTTTAAACCTAAAGACACCTGCAGATTGGAAGTGAGGGGGGAAAAACATTTACCATGCAAGAGCACACCAAAAGAAGGCCAGAGGAGCCATACTTATATCAGACAAACTAGATTTTACTTATTTATTTTAATCAAAAAATTTTTTAAAAAAGATTTATTTATTTATTTTAGAGAGAGTGAAAGCATGAGTGGGAGGAACAGAGGTAGAGGGAGAGAGAATCCCAAGCAGACTCCACACTGAGCACAGAGCCTGATGTGGGGCTTGATCCCAAGACCCTGAGATCATTACCTGAGCTGAAACCAAGAGAAAGATGCTCAACCAACTGCGCCACCCAGGCACCACAGACAAACTGGATTTTAAACCAAAGACTGTAACAAGAGATGAAGAAGAGCATCATATCATGATTAAGGGGTCTATCAAACAAGAAGATCTAACAATTGTGGATATTTATTCTCCCAACTTGGAAGCATCCAAATATGTAAAACAATAACAAACATAAAGGAATTCATAATAATAGTAGGAGACTTAACACCCCACTTACATTATTGGACAGATCATCTAAATAGAAAATCAATAAGGAAACAATGGCTTTGAATGACACACTGGACCAGGTGGCCTTAACAGATATATTCATTCAGAACATATCATCCTAGGGGCGCCTGGGTGGCTCAGTTGTCGAGCGTCTGCGTTCAGCCCAGGACGTGATCCTGGGGTCCCGGGATCAAGCCCCGCATCGGGCTCCTCCGCTGGGAGACTGCTTCTTCCTCTCTCACTCCCCCTGCTTGTGTTCCCTCTCTTGCTGTCTGTCTGTCTCTCTCTGTCAAATAAATAAATAAAATCTTTTTTTTTTTTTAAAAGAACATATCATCCTAAAGCATCAGAATACACATTCTTTTTAAGTGCATTTGGAACAGTCTCCAGAATAGATCATATACTAGGTCACAAATCAGGCCTCAAGTGCAAAAAGATTGAGATCATATCATGCATATTTTCCAACCACAATGCTATGAAATATGAAGTGATCCACAAGAAAAAAATCTGAAAAGACCACAAATACATGGAGGTTAAAGAACATCCTACTAAAGAATGAATTGGTCAAACAAGAAATTAAAGAAGAAATAAAAAAAATACATGGAAGCAAATGAAAATGAAGACCCAATGGTCCAAAGCCTGTAGGATGCAGCAAAAGTGGTCCTAAGAGGGAAGTATATAGCAATACAGGCGGACTTCAAGAAGCAAGAAAGACCTCAAATAAGTAACCTAGCCTTATACTTAAAGAAGCTAGAAAAAGAACAACAAATGAAGCCTAACCCCAGCAGAAGAAGGGAAATAATAAAGATTAGGGCAGAAATAAATGATATAGAAACAAACAAATAAACAAAAAAACCCCCAGTAGAACAGATCAATGAAACCAGGAGCTGGTTCTTTGAAAAAATTAATATCCAAAGGAAAAGAGAAAGGACACAACTAAATAAAAGCACAGATGAGAGAGGAGAAATAACAACCAACACCACAGATATATAAACAATTACAAGAGAATATTCTGAAAAATTATATGTCAACAATTTGGAAGAAATGGATAAGTTCATAGAAACATATAAACTACCAAAATTGAAACAGGGAGAAATAGAAAAATTTGAACATACTGATAGCCAGCAAAGAAATTGAATCCGTAATCAACAATCTTCCAACAAAAGTCCAGGGCCAGATGGCTTCACAGGGGACTTCTACCAAACATTGAAAGAAGACTTAATATCTATTCTTCTCAAACTATTCCAAAAAAATAGAAAGGGAAGGAGAACTTCCAAACTGATTCTATGAGGTCAGCATTACCCTGATTCCAATACCAGATAAAGACTCCACTAAAAAAGAGAACATGAACATGGATATCAAAACTCTCAACAAAATACTAGCAAATCAAATCCAACAGTACATTAAAAGAATCATTCACCACAATCAAGGGGGATTTATTCCTGGGTTGTAAGGGTGGTTCAATATTTGCAAATCAATCAACATGATACATCACATTAACAAAAGAAGGATAAGAACCATATAATCCTCTCAATAGATGCAGAAAAAGCATTTGACAAAGTACAGCACCCATTCTTGATAAAAGCCCTCAACTAAGTAGGGATAGAGAAAACATACCTCAACATAATAAAGACCATATACAAAAAACCCAGCGCTAATATCATCCTCAATGGGGAAAAACTGAGAGCTTTTCCTGTATGGTCAGGAACAAAATAGGGATGTACATTCTCACCACTGTTATTTAATGTAGTACTGGAAGTCCTACCCTTAGCCATCAGACAACAAAAAGAAATAAGAGGCGTCCAAATCAGTAAGGAAGAAAGTCAAATATTCACTCTTTATGGATGACATAATACTGGTAGAAAACCTGAAAGACTTCACCAAAAAATTGCTAGAATTCAGTAAAGTCTCAGGATATAAAATCAACATACAGAAATCTATACACCAATAATGAAGCAGCAGAAAAAAAAAAATGAGAAATCGATCCCATTTACACCAAAAACCATAAGATACCTAGGGATAAACCTAACAAACTCTGAAAACTATAAAAGACTTATGACAGAAACCAAAGATGAAACAAAGAAATGGAAAAACATTCCATTTCTCGGGGATTGAAAGAACTCAATTCCAGTTGGAAAAGATCTCAATTCCAATCTCATGGATTGAAAGAACAAATATTGTTAAAATGTCTATCCTACCTAAAGCAATCTGCACATTTAATGCAGTCCCTATCAAAATACCACCAGCATTTTTCACAGAGCTACAGCATACAATCCTAAAATTTGTATGGAATCACAAAAGACCCCAAATAGTCAAAGCGATCTTGAAAAAGAAAAGCAGAACTGGGTGTATCACAGTTCCGGACTTGAAGTTATATTACAAAGCTATAGGGATCAAGACAGTATTGTACTGGCCCCCAAACAGACATAGATCAATGGAACAGAATAGAAAACCCAGAAACGACCCACAACTGTATAAAGTCAACTAATCTTTGACAAAGCAGAAAAAATTATCCAATAGAAAAAAGACAGTCATCTCAACAAAGTGCTGGGAAAACTGGACAGCAACATGCAAAAGAATGAAACTGGACCACTTTCTTACACCGTACACACAAAAAAATTCAAAATGAATGAAAGACTTAAATGTGAGACAGGAAACCATCAAAATCCTAGAGGAGAATATAGGCAGTAACCTTTTGGACACCATCTGTAGCAACTTATTGTTTTTTTTTTTTAAAGATGTATTTAAGAGAGAGAGAAAGTAAGCAAGAGGGCATGAATGGGAGGGGCAGAATGATGGGAAACGAAAATCTCTGGCAGACTCTGCGCTGAGCAGGGAGCCCGTTGTGGGGCTCGATCTCATAACTCTGAGATCACGACCTGAGCTGAGACCAAGAGTCAGATGCTCAACCAGCTGAGCCACCTGGATGCCCCAATCTGTAGCAACTTCTACAAGATAAGTCTCCTGAGGCAAGGGAAACAAAAGCAAAAATAAACTATTGGGACTTCATCAAAATAAAAAGCTTGTGCACAATGAAGGAAACAATCAACAAAACTAAAAGTTACCAACCTATGGGATGGGAGAAGACATTTGCAAATGACATATCTGATAAAGGCTTAGTATCCAAAATCTATAAAGAACTTATAAAACTCAACACCGAAAAACAAATAATCCAGTTAAAAAATGGGCAGACAACATGAGTACACATTTTTCCAAAGAAGACATGCAGATGGCCAACAGACACATGAAAAGATGTTCAACGTGACTTATCATCAAGGAAATACAAATCAAAACTCCAATGAGATATCACCTCACACCTGTCAGAATGGCTAAGATAGCAACACAGGAAACAACAGATGTTGGTGAGGATGAGGAGCAAGGGGAACCCTCTTAGACTGTTGGTGGGAATGCAAACTGGAGCAGCCACTCTGGAAAACAGTATAGAGGTTCCCCAGAAAGTTAAAAATAGAACTACCCTATGGTCCAGCAATTGCACTATAGGTATTTACCCAAGAATACAAAAATACAGATTCAAAGGGGTACATGCTACCTGATGTTTATAGCAGCATTATTCAACAATAACCATATTATAGAAAGAGCCCAAATGTACATCGACTGATAAATGGGTAAAGAAGAAGTGGTATATACAATGGAATATTACTCAGCCATCAGAAAGAATGAAATCTTGCCATTTGCAATGACATGGATAGAGCTAGAGATTATTATGCTAAGTGAAATAAGTCAGAGAAAGACAAATACCATACGATTTAACTCATATGTGGAATTTAAGAAACAAAACAGATGACCATAGAGGAAAAAAAAGAGAGGGAGACAAACCATAAGAGACTTTTAACTATAGAGAACAAACTGAGGGTTGCTGGAGGGGGAGGTGGGTGGGGGATGGGTTAAATGGGTGATGGGCATTAAGGAAGGCACTTGTGATGAGCACTGGGTGTTGTATGGAAGTGTTGAATCACTAAATTCTACATCTGAAACTGATATTACGCTGTATGTTAACTAACTGGAATTTAAATAAAAACTTGAAAAAGAACAAAAAGTAAAGAATTTCATGTGTTTTCACACTGAATGTGAATGATTTTCGATGATTCTTTCCTTTGGATTTTCCATTTTCCATCACATTAGTTCCACTTGCGTGGACATTCAGAAATAAAACATTTGTTTGGTTTCTAATGTTATAGTTTAATTTGAAAATTGTTTGATAGAACTGTTTTCTGTCTTGAGGCAGTTTCTGAGCTAATTGAACTGTGGTGGGTGGGTTTTGTTCATCTTAAATAATGGTGAGACCAAAACAACACTAACCAAATCGATTTTGTTTATAACCTTGGGCATAGTAAAATATCTGCTAAAGAAAGGGGTGAGGTATTAGTCCTTTAAAGTCTTTCATTTAAAAATATGCAATCCTTTTTGTTTGAAAAAATGAGAAGTGGCCTTTAGCACAAAAACATGACAGATAATACATCTGCCAGTCATGTTAAAGCTGGATGATAGGACTTGGTAAAACCATATTTGAAAAATCTGCTCTAACACTTTAACTTTTCAGATTAGAAAGAGAGTATGTCTCCAAAAACAAGAAACTAAATGAAGAGATCGAGGAACAGAAGAAAGTAATTATAGACCTTTCAAAGAGACTCCAGTATAATGAAAAAAGTTGCAGTGAATTACAGGAAGAACTTGTAATGGTAAGGATAAAAAAGAAAACCCTATGGCAATTACTTTATTGGGTCAAATTTGATGTTTAACAGGTTTTTTTCCCCCCTCACTACATGCCATGAGATAATAGCATGAAAGTAATTTTAGTGCCATTGATATAAAATTTCAAAACCAGAGATGCTGATTACAACAAAGATGTATGTAATAAAACCTCTCTTCTTTAGAAAAATTGGGAAAACTAATTGAATTAGTGAAAACTGAATTATAGACTATTTTAGAATTTATTCAGGGCTTGCTTTCTTTCTTTCTTTCTTTCTTTCTTTCTTTCTTTCTTTCTTTCTTTCTTTCTTTTGGCATTGTTACCTAGGTGAGAGGGGGATCAGGGTTTATAATCAATAGATCTAATGATTTCAAAAATCCCCTTTGTAGTCATTTTGTACCCGATCATTTTGTCTCCATTCCCCAATAATCCAGCTTTCACACCATCGCCACATTTGTCTTCCTGAGATATTGATCTGCTCTTGTCATCCTCACTTTATTAAAAAGCCATCAACGTCTCCTTGTTGTTTTCAGAATGAAGTTCAGCTTCTTGCCATATAATCTAAGGCCTCTTTCTCTGTGTCTCCATGTTAACTCTTCCGGCTTCTGTGTCCACTGCCCTCTAACTCTCTTGCTTCAGCCCCTTAGGGTGCTCTTGGCTTCCTAAACACATTGTATATTTTCATATCTTCTTGCTTTCGTTCAGGCTGTTCATTTTTTTTGACCTTCATGGGCTGAACTGCTCCTTTTCTTTTGTTCCATTAGTAAACTCCTATGTATCCTATAATGCCCTGCTCTGACAGCTTGCAATCTGTGAAGCCTTCCATGATTCCCTCTTTCCCCACTCTCCCATCCTCCTAGTCAGAATTTTGCCTTTTCCCAACTATGTTTCTTTTTAAAAAAATTATTTAAATATTTTATTTATTTATTTGAGAGCAGAGAGAGAAAGAGAGAGCACAGTTGGGGGGGGAGGGGGCAGAGGGAGAGAGAGAAGCAGACATCCCACTGACCAGGGACCCCGACGTGGGGCTCAGTCCCAGGACCCTGAGATCATGACCTGAGCAGAAGGCAGACACTTAATTGATTGAGCCACCCAGTCGCCCCCCAAGTTTGTTTCTTTCATACTTAGTTTAGCATTTTCATCATAGTTTAGCATAACACTCACCCAAATCTAACATGCATCATCTGTCCCAAGAGATTGTGAGTGCATTGAGGTTAATGTAATTCATCTGACATATGAAGACTCCACTATGGTGCTTGCCTCCGCAGACGTTCGTTGACTCATGTGTTTGGTTGATGCAGCACACTGCTATTCTGCAGTTGGCTGGGAATCCCA
Source organism: Ursus arctos (assembly GCF_023065955.2). Classification (NCBI taxonomy): domain Eukaryota; kingdom Metazoa; phylum Chordata; class Mammalia; order Carnivora; family Ursidae; genus Ursus; species Ursus arctos. The sequence goes on from NW_026622852.1 coordinate 10,161,295, forward strand.
AGAGGGAGGGCATAACATCTACAGTAATACCTGGTGTCTTCTTTGTCTTGTCCCCACATAAATCCCTTCTGCAGAGACTTGGCTACTTCACTTTCAACTCTTAGTGATACCAGTTATTGAAGAAAACGAATATTTTTTTTTCCTTGTCAAAAAAGATGGAGTCTCTGGATTATATTAAGAAGTGGTGGCCAAATCAATGCTGCCCAGATGGAAAGATTGTGATGAGATAAAACTTAAATTCTATCACTTTCAAATGATCTAATTTTATATGTGGTCTTCATTCAACCCAGGATATTCAATGCGTTCTGATTCAGGAACTGATATTATTGTTTGCTCCTTGGTTGCATTTGTAGTTTGAATACTTTAGATGTGGAGTTTTAGGAAGTTTAGGGCTCTCTGGGTAGCATACTCTACTGCCTGTTTACTCTTACATGCTACCCTAAATTTCATGGGTTGTTCCACCCCTTGACTCCTGGCTCAGGAGGTGAATCAGTGGTGGAGAAAAACATGGCAGAGCCATTGAGCTGATTTGGTCTTCTTGCTATAGACCCTGTATTCAGCAGTTTGGAAAGTTAGCCAGAGTTAAAACCAAGAATGTGACACGGGAGACAGTCATCAATATAAGTTGCATGGATTATCCTAATTTGGTCTTCTAGCATTCCAGTGACTAGATACAAATAAAAGAAGACTGGCTCAATTCACCGTGGAGGGTACTGGTGCTTGGTGATGAAAAAATTTCACATGGTGCTAATGGGTTTTTCTTTTTCAACTTTTACGATTTGGCACATTGGTCTGAAATAAGGCAGGTTGCAGCTCATGGGCAACCTTTGTTTGCTTGTTTGGGCCTCATCCTATGAAGCACTATTGTTCCAATCATAGCACGGAAGATTGATGACTAATTGTTTCTGCAAAGCTTGATGGATTACTAGACGTTGTCACAGATCCATGAATAATAGTTCCTTCTTGAAGAGCTAATGATTCAGGTTGTACCTAAGTGATCTACAGTTTATATGCTTCAACCTAACTGTACTTCCCTCTCTATTTTTCATCTCTCTTAAACCCATAGCTTTATGCCTTATTTCTTCCATCTTTCTATTTCTTTTGCTCCTCTCTTTTTTCCCCCTTCCCAATAATGAGCTTTCTAACTTGTTCTGTTTTCTGATTAGAACTGTTGTTCTCTATCACTTTACCTGGCCATAATATGAAATTTAAGAATTATTTAATGAAATTTTATTTCATGAAAATACTATTACTTTACGAGTAACTACAGTGTTTTTCCTTTTTATAAAAATTCATCTAGCACTTTTCCTAAATATATTTTTCTTGTACATATTCCTTTATTGTTTTCTTTTCTAATAGATTAGTGGATTTTGGGGTGGGGGCAAAGTGTTTGAAAATTTTTCTTGGAAGAGATATCTGTCAAATTAAAAATTTTAAAACATAAAAGAATTTTTCTAGTTTTGCATCCTCAAACCTGGTTATTATTATCTTTGCTTTGAATGCATGATTGGTTTTGACTGAAGAGAAACAGGAGGATTTTACCTTTTGCTTTTGGAAATGAAACTTTGTTTTAATGACATCTCACGATCCCATGTACCTCAGTGTGTCTTTCCTACACTTATCTTTCTTTTGAACATAATAGTTTCAGTATTTTATAGAATATAGATGGGAAGCATTAATTACCTACAGGTAATTTTTCTCTCCCTTTGAGGTAACAGCTTGTTTTCCAGTCTAGGTCATGTTCATGGTCATTATTCAAGTCTTAGTCTTTATTTTCTCTGTTGCATTGCAAGAGAAAATTAAAGCCACTTTCCTCTCTAGCTTTACTAGTGAGATCAAGGTGCTGTTAATAATATGCAAAGACTTCAGGAACTTTTGAGACTTAAAAATAATAATTGTATAACTTAGTATAATTAAGTATGTAACTAAGCTTTTTAGAGCTGGAGGGGGTCTTAGAGATTGTGTAGGTTAGGATACATGAAGTGTTAATAAACCAGTTGGACAGTGATAGCTCCCCTGTTTCAAGAGATGTGACACAAATATAGAAGATAATTTTGGAAAGGTCCAAACTGAGTATGTTGAGTCCTTTGTTGGTATTTAAGAAATATGAACCCAGACGACTTTATTTTTTATTTATTTTATTATTTTTTTAAAGATTTTATTTATTTATTTGAGAGATAGAGAGAGAGAGAAAGGGAGGAAGAGAGCACAAGCAGTGGGGTGGAGCAGAGGGAGAGGGAGAAACGGGGGCTCGATCCCAGGACCCTGAGATCATGACCTGAGCTGGAGGCAGACACTTAGCCTACTGAGCCACCCAGATGGCCCCAGATGACTTTAATTTTACTTTTATATTAATGAAATTCCTCCTATTCAATGTATGGGTTTGAAAGATATGATTGGTAAATGAATGGCATATTGTTATTGTACTTAATGCCATAGAATTAATAGAATTTAAATATAGGACATCTAAAGATTTAACAAAATTAGTTTTGTGTTCTGTGTTATACAGTATTGAATTTGACTTTAAAAAGTTTTGATTAAAATTGAACTATTAATTTCACAATCTATGAATTTAATAATGATTTAATCAACTACTAAATAAAACTGACTTTCTAATTTAAGTTTCTTAGTGATTATGCTTATTAAAGTCCATCAGAAGCTCAACATATCGATACAGGTGGGTCTTTTAGTCATTACTGTGAGTATTTATATTTGCTTCTCTCGAAGCAGGGGAGCTATCATTTTAAAATTGGTATTATTAGGATTTGCTTTGTGCTTTCTACAATGAAATTTTTTTAAGTCCATCATTTCTTGAGATTTGTTTTTCTGCCACTCAGTAATATTTAGTTACAGCTCTAGGAGAGACCATATATTGAAAAGGGAATTCTAGTTCTCATGAGGTTTTGTTCAAAGAATATTTTATTCTCTAAAGAACTTGTGATTGAAAATGGTCAAGTGTATGTTTTTTCCCTATACTTTGGGGGCTTAACTGATTATATAATACAATGATTGCTAGCATTAGATAGGATTTTGGAAAGCACTTTGATTGCTATGCTTTGTGGTAAAGTTAATGTTTCTTGATAAGATTTTTGCTTCAAATGATCTGTTAGGTTTGCTTTAGAGTGACATGTGTCTGATTTTGCAGGAGGTATTCAAAACTAATGGGCTAATAAACATTCTATTCTGATTTTTTACTAAAAAATAGTTGATTCTTCCAGAATAGGAGTGATATTTGTATATGAACATTGCTTTTGCTAATATAAAAATAACTTTATATCTTTTTAGTGGCCCTTAAAAATTTAATATTATAAAATAGTACTCACTGAATGTGTATATGTGTATCTGTGTGTTTAAATGTTCATTATTTGGCTGGCTTTCTAAATTTATAATGTGGGCATAAAGCTTTTTTAGTAATCTTTTTGAAATTTATTTTTTCCCCTTTTTTGAAATTTATTCTTACATAAATTATTAAATCTTGAATATTCTATCTCATCTTTGACCTGGAAAAAAAGAAAATGTGTGTGTGTGTGTGTGTGTGTGTGTGAGAGAGAGAGAGAGAGAGAGAGAGACAGAGAGAGAGAAAGAGAAAGATCTGTCAAGGTCCATATTCAGATTGGAGAGTAGCATCTGTAGAAAAATAAACTAGTTGTAAAGCCACATAAGGGAGGATGGCATCTTATGATATAAGCAATTGGGGCCGCAGAATACTCAGATGCATGGAAGGAGCATAGGCAAGCAAAGCAAGGAGGGAAAGAAATAGTAAACGTCCATGAAGAAGTAAGAGGTACTAGTTGTCATTAATCTGATTGAGGGAAAGCTGCAGATAGGGATGACTATGAAAGCTGACCGGATCAAATTCAGTTCAGCTGAGCAGATTCCTTGTGTCCTACAAATGCACTGGGTATATACTGGTTTTTAGGTGGACGATATGATGAAAAGGTGAGACAAAGTATGTGATGCTGATTATAAGTTCTGATGCTCCCCCGTTTTTACTCAGAATTCCTTCATAATGGCTTAAAATATATTTGAATCAAAGATTTTAAAGCTTACTTGAGTTAAAAAATGTTCAGATATTATAAGGATTATGTATCACTGCTACAAAAGTTCAACCCATTTAACAAGTGCAAATTTCATTTAAAAAACTTAGTGATTAAATAAAAGTATTTATTTTTTACTTTACTTATTTGTTTTTCCTACTATTTTTAACCTTATTAACAGTGTCCCTTCACTACTTTACTGTTATTTAGGGCTTGAGTCAACTTTTTCCACTGCAGATCAGCAGCGCCCATTTGCCAATTTCTAGATAGGAATATTTGTGTATTCTTTTTATATGTTTCTTCAAGAGCTGGCATTAGAAAATTTTATTTACATGCATATCCATTTGTGATATTCATGCACGATTAGGAAAAAGTGAGGGATGTGTCTTTGTAGGGTCAAAGAAAGATATGAAAGAAACCAAGAGAATGACACATTAGATTAAGCCAGAAATTCATTCATGTTAGCAGTGCGTGAGATAGAGTATACCAGGGTGTAAATATAATGTAGGTCTTTGTCATCTCATTGTGCTTTCTGGTTAAAGGTATTTTATAAACAACCTTGACTCCTCTTCAAAAATATATTAAGGTCTGTCAGTCACACGTTTTTCTGAACTTTCTTCGAATTTTTAAATATTTTTCATCCCCTGTCTACACTGTTTGTAGATTCATTACATCTAAAGTAGTCCTTAGTTCATGGTGAGTAATCAATAAATGTTCATCTAAACATCATCTGGTTACCCAACATAGCATTAAGAAACTTCTATTTCTAGGATAACACACTCTGTGTGTGGATTATGTCCAAGGCAAATAGAAGTGGGTCCTTTTATCCTGCAGGTTTTTTTTTTGAAAGATTTATTTATTTATTTTTATTTGAAAGAGAGAGAGAGGACAAGTGGGGGAGGGGCAGAGAGAGAGAGAGAGAGAGAGCGAATCTCTAGCAGACTCCCCGCTGAGCACAGAGCCCAGTGCGGGGCTCCCAGGGCTCCACCCTAGGGCCCTGAGATCATGACCTGAGCTGAATTCAAAAGTTGGCTGCTTAACCAACTGAGCCCAGCCAGGTGCCCCTTATCCTATAGTTTTGCCTTTTAAACTTCTGTGGATGTTTAGAATTATAGAATTTCTTAAATCAACAATGTAACATTTAACCTAAACCTACTCTCTATGTCAGATGATAAAACATGTTAACCAAAAATTAGAAACTTACTATTTGTTCTTGCTTGGCGCTTTCTTTTCAACACAACAGTTTGTTTACTTAGCAGATAAATTCTGTTTTCATTCTAGAATTTTTTTGTGCATCAAAGAGCTATTAAGAGAACTAACAGCTTTGGGAATAAAATTTAAATATAAGTGCAATCCACATTTCAGAAAAGCCCAAACACTTCTGCTATATGAATGAAGAATGAAAGCTTCATTTATAAAACCAAAATGATTTATTGGGAAGGAAAATTGTCAACTCTAAAACAATGACATACTGTATGGTGACTAACATAACAAAATAAAAATTATAAAAAAAAATAAACATGATTTCCCTGAAAAAAATTAAAAAAAATAAAACAATGACAGTTTTTCTTATCAGTAGTTGGTTCATAAACCTAGTTATTAAATCTAAGTCAAATCTGTATTAAAAGACTATTAGCCAGATATCTTTGTAGAAGATTATACTACTACTAATTGTGAATATAATAGCAACTTTTTGGTGCAGTTAATCCTTTTTAAGCCTTGTCATTCAAACCTCTTCTTTATTTTTGAAAAATTTTACATTGGTTAGTTTTTCCTGGCTAATTTGACATGAAATTTCGTTTTAAAAAAATCTTTTTTTTTTTTTTAAGATTTTATTTATTTATTCGACAGATAGAGACAGCCAGCGAGAGAGGGAACACAAGCAGGGGGAGTGGGAGAGGAAGAAGCAGGCTCCCAGCGGAGGAGCCTGATGTGGGGCTCGATCCCAGAACGCCGGGATCACGCCCTGAGCCGAAGGCAGACGCTTAACCGCTGTGCCACCCAGGCGCCCCTGAAATTTGGTTTTAAACTGTAATGGTGTTGAAATTGTAAATCATCTTTAGTCAGGATTGGGCCCTATACTTGAGAAAAGAATTATTGTTGACTAGGAATTTAACTGAATCCTTTTATTAAGCTCACTCCAAGTATGTAATTTGTCTGGCCTTTTACATTTATATTGCTGTGCGTTTTTAATCCCTTGATTTTGATGAAGACTTAGCCTCAGTCGGCATATATTTTGGAGACAGATTGATCTGAATTTCAGTCCCAGCCCTATCTCATAATAGTTGTGTGACCTTTAGTGATATTATCCTTTTGAATCTATTTGCTCATTTGTCCTAGTAATCTTACCTGTGCAGGATTTTTGAGGAGAATTAAAGATAGTATATATATTGAAGTAACAGAGGGGCATTTGTGTGTGTGTGTGTGTGTGTGTGTGTGTGTTTTCACGGAACTTGTGATTATGATGCTGGCATTCTTTTGGAGATATAATTATATGATAATACTAGAAAAATACTGAAGAAGACCCAGGAGACTAAACCTTTAGGATATTAAAACATATTGTAGGGAAGAACCCCTGGAATGATGGTATAAGGAGCTTGGTGAATTCTCTACCTAGGAAAACAATAATTTCACTGATGAAAAATTAAAAAATTAAAAATTAAAAAATAACAACAATCATATAAACCCCGAAAATTGTCTTAAGGGCAAAGAAGAAACTGTCATTTAAGAAAATCTAATCATTAAAATTAAAAGCCTTGGTCCTTTAAAGGAGAGCATCAGAAAAATAAAAAGACAACTCACAGAATGAGAGAAAATATTTGCACATCATGTATCTGATAAAGGAATTTTATCCAAGATATATAAAGACTTCTTATAATTTAATAATTAAAAAATCCACTTGAAAAATGGACAAAGGATCTGAACAGAGATTTCTCCAAATGTGTAAGTGGCCAATAAACACATTAAAAGATGCTTAGTATCATCAGTCATCAGAAAAATACAAGTCAAAACCATAATGAGCTATACTCAAAAAAATTAAAAAACATAATGACATGTCATGTCACACATACTTGGATGATTATAATTTATTATTTATTTATTTATTTATTTATTTAAAAAGATTTTATTTATTTATTTGACAGAGATAGAGACAGCCAGCGAGAGAGGGAACACAAGCAGGGGGAGTGGGAGAGGAAGAAGCAGGCTCATAGCAGAAGAGCCTGATGTGGGGCTCGATCCCATAATGCCGGGATCACGCCCTGAGCTGAAGGCAGACGCTTAACCGCTGTGCCACGCAGGCGCCCCGAATGATTATAATTTAAAAACATAATAACAATTTGTTAGTAAGGATGTGAGAAAATTGGAATTCTCATACACTATGCTTGAGAATGTATAATACTGCCCCCTCACATTGGAAAACAGTTTGGAAATTTCTCAACGGAATACTATTCAGGCATAAAGAGAAAGGGAGTATTAATCAATGGTTCAATATAGATGAACCTTGAAAATATCAAGCTAAGTGAAAGAAGGCAGGCACAAAAAGCCACATGGTGTGTGATTCCATTTATATGAAATGCCCAGAGAAGGCAAATCTGGAGAGATAGAAAGTACATTAGGGTTGCCGAGGGCTGGAGGGACTGAGGGAATATAGGGAGTGACTGCTGATGGGTGTGGGGTTTCTTGCTGGTGTGATGAAAGTGTTCCAAAATTGGTTGTGATGTTGGTTGTACAACTCGAATTTACTAAAAACCACTGAATTGTGTATTTTAAATGGTTGAATTATATGGTATGTAAATTATATCTCAAGCTATTAAAAAGAAGAAAACTGACTAATTTTCAGCAAGAGCTGTGAGAATCTTTGGCATTTCATTGATGGTCTGTTCCGTAATCTCCTTTCTGCCCTGCTCCCTGTTACAGAAGCTGTACCCTGGGTGGCTGTAGCCAAGAAGATGGGCACTTCCCTTCTTCTTGGCTCTTAGGCTGGGCCTATGTTTTCTTCCTGGGTGAGGAAAACTGCTGGGAATATCTCATCCCTCAGAGCCCTGTGTTGCGGCAATTCTATTCCAGGCAGGCATGGGTGAGAGGACCAGATCGCTCGTTCTGCACCTAGACCTCACTTGTAATGCAGAAGCTCTACCTCAGTCTTGGCAGGCCAAGAAAATTGGGGCCAACTGCTCCTGCCCCAGAAGACCAGGGATTGCAACCCCTCAATGGCCACTTAGAGAGCAGAATTGTTGCTGTGGAAAAAGTGGGTCTCTACCCCCAAATCCAGTGCAGTGGCATATGGGTTCTGCCCAGGAGGAAAGGCAGGCTGCCTTTGCAGGGAAAGAGTCTCCTCTGCTTGAGGAGACTGAGCTTACTTGGACTAGAGAGTGGAGAACTCCACATTCAAGGACATTGTGGAAAACAAGACAAATCTTGGTGGAGAGCAATTAAGAGGAACATGGTACCTCTATGATACAATAAAATAACCCAGCAGCCAGAAGTTTAAAGGAGAGAACTAGAGAAAGAGACAGCCAAGAGGAGCCCTCACGGGCTCACAGTTGAGCAGGGGGTTGGGAAGGCCATGTGCATGGTAGGCTGCATCCATTCAGGAGCAATCAAAGTGGGATGTGGGGCAGACCTGAAAGCGTGCGTCTACATGAACAGAGTGGAAGCCTCACTGGCACAAGGACCTTAAACACAACCAAAGACTGACTGAACCTTAAATATCTTACCACAGTCCTCCCTGACAGTCTCTCAGACTGTGTGCATGCCCATGGACCTGCCCTCTCCAGTATTAACATAAAGTGAGGTGTGGAACTGGGAACAAAACTAAATATTATAATAAAAGATGGACTTGTGGCTCTTAGGAAATTACAAGGGTTTTAGGAGCTATGTGCCAGGAACCACGGACGAAGACCAGATCTATATTTCTTACTATAAATCAAAATATCACAGAATGCCAAATGAGTGTTTTAGAGATAAATTATCCCAGAATTTTCACATAACTGGAGATACATAAGAGGAAATAATATAGCTAAGTCCCTGCCATATTGCTTGTATTAAACAAATAATTTATATTATTTGTTTATATTACATTAAACAAATTCTAGATTGATCAAAGAACCATAAAAAAAAAAGATGTAAAAGCACTGGAAGAAAAAGGGAATTAAGTATTTTATAAAATTGGAGTAAAGAAAGTCTGACGCAAAACCTAGAAGTCCCAAAGCAAATTATTGTTTAATTTGATCACTTAAAAAAATGCAATTTTGCTTTTACAAATATAATTAGAAGGTGAGTGACAAATTGACAATAATGACTTGTAACATGTATGACAAAGGGCTTGTTTCCATAATTTTTAGAAAGGACTATTATAAATCACTGGTGAATACAGACAACGTGGTATAAAAATGGGCTGGTGATGTGAAAAGGCATTCACAGGAAGAGAGGTACATGTGGCTAGTCAACATATAATAACTTAGATTAAGTTTATAACTTAATAACTAAGATTAAGGATCTTTAGTTAAAATTAAAGAAATGCACATTAAAATAAGTTGATAATGCTTACCGTTGGGAAGATATTGAGAAATAGGCACTTTTACTGAATGTGGTAGTATACACTGGGAGGACTCTTTGGAGAGCAATTTGGTAACAATTGTCTGAAAATCAGTATACATACCCTTTTACCCATCAAATCTGTCTCTAGCATTTTATTGAGTAGGTATACTTGCCATGTCTATGTAGAGATATACGAGCACATATACAAGGATATTTATTGTACTACTATCACTAATAGCATAAAAATGCTGTGAATTTTAGCAGTAGTGGACTGGTTAAATTAATTAATGGTACATCTAAACAATGGAGTACTATGAAACCAAAAAAATGTGATGTGGAGAGACGTCAAAGACAGAATAAGAATGGAAAAGTAAATTATCTAGCAGCATGTATACTATGACCCTATGTGAATTCAAAATTATACGTATGTACTATATATTTTATATAAAAACTGTGAATTAACTATTGCTTTTGATACTTGGTATTGGCTAGGTGCTGGGAATACACTGATGAGGACAAAAACCCCACCCTATTTCCCCTCATGGAGCTTAAATTATAGGAGATGAACACTAATAAAAGACCGATTCAAATACATGTAGAATCCTGATTGTGATAATTGCTGCGAAGAATCTAATAGAATTGATATTGTCAGGGAGGTGAAGTGGATAGCTTTTCTGAAAATGTGATCGTACAACAGACATCTAAAGAAAGCATTATTAGTTTTATATATTGTGTATATATATATACACACACACATATATACACACACGTATGTATTTATATATATATATATATATATATGTATGTATGTATTATCTCTTCTTCCATTTCTTCTGGATCTATAAGTACTCTTTCACTAGTGCTTCCACCTCATCAGCTTTTAAAGATTTTTATTTATTTATTTATTTATTTATTTGACAGAGAGAGACAGAGTGAGAGAGAGAGGGAGCACAAGCAAGGGGAGTGGTAGGGAGAGGGAGAAGCAGGCACCTCGCCAAGCAGGGAGCCTGACTGGGGACTTGATCCCAGGATCCCAGGATCATGACCTGAGCCAAAGGCAGATGCTTGACCAACTGAGCCACCCAGGTGCCCCCACCTTATCAGCTTTTAAAATAGGCTTAAGTTTCTCATGTACTGAAAAAAACAAAACCGAACTTTCTTCAACCTCACTGTTTTTTCCAATTACTTCCCTTTATTTTTCTTCCCTTCTTACCAGGAAGGGGTTGTCTAAACTTCCTGTTTCCACTGATTTCTCTCTCACTCATTTAGGACAAAAAAATTCAGGCTTACTGCTTCTTCAACCTATTCCAGTCTGAGTTATAACAGATTTCATCAAGGTCACCAACGACCTCTAAGTCCATTGAACACTTCGTAGTCCCCATTTTGCTTGAATATTCTGTGACATTGGATGTAATTGACAACTCTGTCCTTAAAATGTTCTTGGTTTCCATGATACTATACTTTTCTGTTTTTCTTCCTCTTTTTTTAATCTGCTTTGCTGTTTTTTTCTTTTCTAGCTTTTTTTTCTTATTATATGTGGTTAGCCGCCATATAGTACATCATTAGTTTTTGACGTAGTATTCAGTGATTCATTAGTTGCGTTCTGGAGTTCCTTAAGGCCTTTCCAAGGCTCTTTTCCTTTCCTGCCAAACGCTCTCAAGGCAAGCCTCAGGTAGTATCTGTAGGCGATCCCAAACCCATTCCTGACTTCTCTTCCGAGCTTTGTACCATTATGTCCAGCTGCCTCCCATATTTTTCTATTTTATTTGTTCTTTGTTAAATCAAACATTTATTTAGGGCCTGTTATTTGCTGGGCATTGTGCTGGTACTGAGAGTGTCTTAAAGGTATTTCCAATGGAATGTGATTGAAACAGAATTCATGATTTGTACTCTCTGCCAAAAACAAGCAAGCAAGCAAATAAACAAAAACACCCAAAATAAGATCTTCTCTACCACCATTGTTCTCACTGTACGACTGAAATGTGCCAGTTCTTTTAGCCTAAAAGTTGGAATCACTCTTGACCGCTCCCTTTTATCTGAACATCTACTGAACCTCATCAATTCTATCCAATCTGATCCAATTAAATCTAATCCAGTTTAATCTGGTCAGTGTAGTCTAACTCAGTGCAGTGTCACCAAGGGCCTGGCCATCCCATCTTCTAAGTATTCTGCACCCCCCTCCCCCACCTCCTTTTCCTTTTCACAGCTGAGACCCTAGCCTACGCTACCATTACCTCTTGAGTCGACTGCTGTGGTTCCTTCTGCGTGGTCATACTGTATTCACTTTTGACCACCATCTGGTAATTTGCCACATGACTGCAACCTTGATCTTTTAGTGTTTCTAATTCCTCTTTGTCTCAGTTTTCTTATCCGTAAAATTGGGATAAGAATAGCCCTTCCCTCTTGGATTGCTGTGAGGATAAAAAGGATTATTAAATATAAAATAGTTCCAGGCACTAAGGCCTCAGTAAATTGTTATTGAGGCCTTATACGGAGTTACATTAAAAAAAGGTATGATTAAGACAGAAAAAGTGTTATTAATAATATATTTGAATGGAGTAATTATTAGCTTGTTTATACTTCACAGTGCTATATATTTCACACAAATCTGCAGCTCTTATAATACGTGCCTTTATTATGTGTAATTGTTTTCTTGATTAAAAGGCTAAGAAGCACCAGGCCTTTCTAGTAGAGACATGTGAAAATAACGTGAAAGAATTGGAATCGATCTTGGACAGCTTTACTGTGTCGGGCCAGTGGACATCAGGTTAGTTGAAGGTATAAAATGACAGATGCATCTGTCAATGTTCCAAAGTCACTACATTTTGGGAATTCTGCAGATGCCTCTTACAGTCCCTCATCTCAACATGTTTCGATTTGATGACATGATAAGAGCAGTTCTCACAGCAGTCAGTTGGCCTAGCTGGCTGAGAAAGGGTGACGGAATGTGGACCTGCTGTTGTCCTCCCAGAACTTGATTTACAAGTGTTGGGGTCTGTATGATTGGACAGACAAGGGCTCACTTGCTGTGTTCTGAATCCAACTGAGAAAAAAGTCCTTACAGTATACCTGCAAGGGGAACAGATGTTTCCATCAAACTGAGCCAAATTCTGAGGCAACCTTCAGCAACTTAAAGGTCATGCATTCAAAAGGTTATGTAGGACACAGCCTGTAACACAGTGCATATGCTAAGCTGGTTTTCTCCTTCACTTCCTACTACCATACATATACTCTCCAGAGAAGAGTGCTTAGGTGGAACATTTTGGTTTTAGTATTAGCACGGTTAAATAAGATAAAGAACTATAACAATTGTGTATTAGGTAGGCGTATTTTGGGAGCTAGCAGAAGCACTAGCTGGTTAATGAATGCTGTCCCTGATTTCTACTTCCTTAATTTTTTTGTGTATACGCCATTATGTGTGTAATAGTAGCTTTGACCTAAATACTCTTACTTCTCCACATCAATTTTCTTTTGCTATACCATCAGCCTCGAATTATTTAGTTCTTTTCTGACTCAGGTGTGTTCTTCAGAAGGCATGTAAAATTAAATTCATTACACTTAAAATTGAGCTCCTGGATGCAGTGTTTTTAAAGGAATCAAACAGATATTTGGCAAATGAGTTCTTTAGGAACTCGTAAGTTATAGAAAGTATGTTGTGGTTGAAAAAGCAGAAGGATGTGATCAAGGCCTATTATTACTTTATGGATCTGCAGATTTATGCTGGTGAACTGTTAGAAATTTAGTGTGTTTTGCTATTATCTGTTTTTTTGGGGTCTGTTTTTATCCTTCATGCTTGTTTAACAGTCATTTCATGAAATGAACTTGTAACTTTTCTTAAAATTTAAACTTTTCCCCAAAGCATTGATGTTTCGTGGTTACTGTGAAAAAATCAAGGTATAGAAAAGTGACATAAAAACTATAGATATCCAGTGTTCAATTATATTTGCTAAAGCTTTGGAGGATAAAATTTTCTTTTGCAACGGTACTGTTTTATTATTGAGATGTGTTGTTGCTTAATGATATTGGGAGCTTTAAAAAATTGTTAAATTATTATCATAGTATATCTTATACTTCAGTGTTATTTTAAATATTTCTTCAGAGTTGGATTAAAAAAACTAAAAATAATGCCATATCTCTTTTGAATTTTAAAATGAAATAGGGGATAACAAAGAAACGCACAAGCTATTGCTAAGCCTATAGAAGAAGACGATTAAAGTTTTTCTTCTTCTTTTCATCTTTTAGTAACCACACTTTTTTTTTTTTTAAGATTTATTTATTTATTTATTTGACAGAGACAGACAGCCAGCGAGAGAGGGAACACAAGCAGGGGGAGTGGGAGAGGAAGAAGCAGGCTCATAGCGGAAGAGCCTGATGTGGGGCTCGATCCCAGAACGCCGGGATCACGCCCTGAGCCGAAGGCAGACGCTTAACGACTGCGCCACCCAGGCGCCCCAGTATCCACACTTTTTAAACTCCTTGTTTCCCATATATAGGCACAGCCTATATATAATAGAGAAAGTGTTTCTGGAAAAGGGACTGTATGGTGAATTAGTGATTTTTGTATTGCTGTGGCGTGGTTTTTGTTTCCATATGGGGCCGGTTATTCACTCTTTCACCCACCAAGAACCATTCTCCTCTGATCTGTTAAATGGAAGCCCAGGGCCCAAGTGAAATCAGGTCCTAAGCAGGTAAGCGTGTCAGCCAGCATGCCAGCAGGAAAAGATGGCACTCTCTGAAGACTTTGTCAGAAGAAAACTTTATCAAGATATTTATGGAAATGTGGACAGGATAAGACAACCAATAAGATAGGATAAGACAGGGGCTCCTGGGTGGCTCAGTTGGTTAAGCATCCGACTCTTCGTTTCAGCTCAGGTCATGATCTCATAGGTCAAGGGATCGAGCCCCGAGTGGGGCTCTGTGCTCAGTGGGGAGTCGGCTTGAGATTCTCTCCCTCTGCCCCTCCCCCCACTCCTGTGCACTCTCTCCTTCACAAATAAATAAATCTTGGAAAAAAAAAAAGATAGGATATGACAGCAAGAACAAGCCAGAGTGGAAAACCAGTACCGTGCCTAAGCCTAAAGGGTTCAGTGGAGGGCACATTGTCACCATAGTCCAGCACAAGCCACAGCTGTGGAAGAGGACCTGCCTGACGGGGCTATAGCTGCTAAACATTGAGGAATGCACTGGAGCAGAGGGAACAGAGGAAATAAATACCCTGACATTCTTTTCTTTCCTTTTTTTCTTTCCTCCTCCACCCTCTTAATCTCCTGCAGGTGCACTCACTGTCCAAATGCAGCCAGAAGCCAGAGGGCAGAGGAGCCCAGATCATGCAGTCTATAGAGGTCAGCCTTTACAAGGCAAAAAATGTTTTAAAATAATTTAACAAAGCCTGTCACTTCTGGAACTATCTTGATGAAATTCTCTTCTGATGAACTCTTCAGAGTGTGCTATCTCTTCCTGCTGGCATCCGGGCTGATACACTTACCTGCTTAGGACCCGGTTTCCCTCTGGCCCTGGGCTTCCACGAAACAGCGCTGTCAAACTCTGATGGACTCTCTTTCTGCTTACACTGGTTCAGGTTGGGGTTTTATTACTTCATGGAGGGCTATAAATAATAAGCTTTATTGCTTAATATTTTATGGAAGATCCGGCACAATTAAGATTGTCTTCGTGGCTTCACCTCCACGAAGATGAACAAATATTTTGTTCCTCACAAAGTAATGTAAGAACTTATCCTAGGCTAACTTACCTTGTGTGTCTGTGTGATATAAACATGTATATATCTCACGGTATATATGTTTTTGAGAAAAAGTCTATTTCGAATAGAAACAGAGTGTTACTATGTGATGATAGGGCAGGCTTAGAATTTGTTACAACATTAATTCAGTTACCTCCAGAAAGCTCTTCCAGAGATGCTCTGCCCTGCAGTATGGCCAATAGGCAATAGTGCTTTACTTTCTTTTATTACCTCTTGGTACCTTTCCGTTCAATATATACTCTGCATCTACCCCCCCAATTCAGGAAAAGCAATCCGTGGTAGAAATTTCGATGGTTACAATTTTGTTTTGTTTTGTTTTTACTTGCTTGCATTTTAAAATGGGATGAATGAAAATTGTTTTCTTGGGTGAATTTTAGTCCCGAGTTGCCATAGCTGCAAGCTGTTCTCTTCCCCATCTTCTTCAGCCTCGGTAGTGCTCTACGTTCAGTGTTTCTGAAGCAACAGTAATCCATCCACTTATCTTGGTGTAGCAGATGAGGCAAAGTTTCAATGAGTGTCAGACCTTCAGGAATTTATTTACTTAGAGGATTCACGGTGATTTTCTCACCGGTGATCAGTGTGATAATTCACACCTTGTTTCCTAGTGCCTCCAACACTGCTCCCTCTGGCTGCCTGCTCTCTCCTTCCACCCTGCTCCCCCTGCAGTCTGTTTTCTCTGTAGCCACGAGAACGATCATTTGAAAACCCAAGTCAGAGCCTGTCATTCCTTTGCTTTCAATCTTCTTGGGCTCTGCATTTCACTAAGCGTAGAATGGCTTGCAAGACCCTTTGTGGTCGACCCCTATCCTTTTATCACCCCTTTGACTTCCCCTGTACCTCCCTGTTTCGGCCCCTCTGGCCTCCTGGTGTTTCTTGAGCACATCAACCATGCTCTTGCCTTGGGGGCCTTTGTGCTGGCCATTCTGTCTACCTGGAAAGTTCTTTACTTAGGTGTGTCTGCATCTCTTTCTCTTTTTATTTATTTAAAAATTTTTTTAAAGGCTTTTATTTTTTTAAGTAATCTTTACCCCCAACGTGGGGCTTGAACTCACAACCCTGAGATCAAGAGTCACATGCTCTACTGACTGAGCCATCCAGATGCCCCTCTCTTGTCTTTGTAAATCTATGCTCAGATCTCACCCCCATGAAGCTTACCTGATTCTCATTCCCATGCCACTAGTCTCACTACCTCTCTCCCTTTTTCTGCTCTACTTCGTTTCTTCCCCATAGCACTTATTGCTGTCCCACACTTCTAACATACTACATGGGACATTTATTTTATCTGTGTTAGAATTCTCTGAGAAACAGAACCCATAGGACAGGTGTAGAAATGGCTCATGTGGTTATAGAGGCTGGGAAATCCCATGACCTGTTGTCTGCAGACTGAAGACCCAAGAAAGCCAGTGGTATAATTCAGTCTGAATCCAAAGGCCTGAGAACCTCAGGGCTCCTGGGGTCCAAAGGAGGAGATGGAAATCCCAGCTCAAGAAGAAAGAGAGAATTTGTCCTCCTTCTGCCTTTTTGTCTGTGGTGGTGGGGGGGGTGTGGGTGGGTAGGGAGGCAATAGATTGGATTATGCCCGCCCACATTGGTGAGGGCAGATCTTCTACTGATTCAAGTGCTAATTTCTTTCAGAAACACCTTCACAGACACACCCAGAAATGTTTTGGCAGCTATCTGGGCATCCCTTAGCCTAGTCAAGTTGACACATAAAATTAATCCCCACAATATGTAGGCTCCATGAGGGCAAGGATCTTTGTCCCTTTATTTATTAATGTACTTTAAGCAGCTAGAACATTCCTGGGCATAAAGCAGTCACTCAGCAAATATTTGTAGAATATTAATGAATGAAAGTGTGAATGAATTAAGATCAGGTCAAAAGTCTATTTTGCATTTTAATTTTTGAGGTTGTAAAAGTAGTCATGGAGTCTCTTTCCAAATTATAGCAGCCTTTTGGGTAGCAATCCATATGAGTCATCAGGGAGATTGACCTTAAGTGGAAAAGATGTACAGTCTTACATGGGCCATAAAAATGCCACCTGGATTGCCTACAATCATTGGGCAAGATAGTCTCAATTTGCTTGAACAGGGACATTTATGTCCTATTTCTGCTTCCTCTTGAAATTGAAGCACTACAGCTGTTCATATCTCACTTCTTTTCTGGTGAAAATTCTTATAGTAGGGTGTGTATGGGGATAAATCCTTTCTCACTTTGAACCCATGTAGTCTTTCTGCCTCAAGTGTTTCTTCTAATACAGTTTCATCTCTGCCTGAGGATGTTAGCAAACATACAGAATGTAACTTTTCCTTCCTTAGGTTCATGAAAGAAAGTTTTTCTTGTGGCTCAGTCTTGGATCCTCCTCAGGGTGGTTGACTTTCGTGTTGAATGAGAGCCCTCCGACCTCCTTCAGCCTTTCCTTCCTTGAGGAAATCATTTGTAATACTCTAGAGGTATTCTTTTTCTTTCTACTGGAGAGGACCCTGGGAAATAATAGCAACAGCATTTGATGCCTTTAGGCGTTTATATATATCACCCAGGAATTGGGCAGTCTCAGGGACGGCTCTTAGGATAATCAGGACAACAAACTGGACTTTTCCTCTCCTCTCTCTTCCTTTACTTCTTTAATAAAGGGCTGTGGTCTAGATCTGGTATCTTCTTGAGAATTTTAATTGTTCTTGTGAACCTCATGGCTGGTACCTTTTTCCTGGAGATTCATGGTTCACTGAGAATTGAGGATGCTTATAAGAGTGGCACACAGGTCTCGGTGTCATTTGCCAAATTCTTCTCACTTCTCTCACCTCCCAATCCACTGAGGTTTAAGAACCAAAATTGGCCTACTTCATCATGCTCGTTGTTTCAGTTTGTAAAATCCAAGGGAGTGACTTCAGTAAGAGTGCTCAACATCCTCTAATGGGATCGTTAATTAATCACACACTTGTGAAGGCTAAGAAATCCAACACCTGCAGTTGGCAAGCTGGAGACCCAGGAGGGCTGATGGTATATTTCCTGTTTGATTCTGAAGTGTTGAGAACCAAGAGAGCTGCTGGTATAAGTTCCAGTTGCAGTCTGAGTCAAAAGGCAGGAGAAGACCAATGTCTCAGCTTGAAGACAATCAGGCAGAGAGAGAGGATTCCTTCTTGTTCGGCCTTTTATTTTATTCAGACCTCCAGTGGATTGGATGAGGCCCATCTGCTCTGGGGAGGGTAATCTACTTTCTCAGTCTCCTGATCCAAATGTCAGTCTCATCCAGAAACATCCTCATAGACACATCCAGAAATAATGTGTAACTGAATATCTGTGTCCCAGTCAAGTTTATGCATAAAACTGACCATCATATTCCCTCTCCCCCTTATTTTTAACCTGTGGTAACCACCATTCTACTTTCTGTTCGTATGAATTTGACTACTTGAGACACCTCATGGAGTAGAATCATATAGTATTGGTCTTTTTGTGATTGGCTTATTTCACCTTGCACAAGGACCTCAAGTTTCATCCGAGTTATAGCATGTGACAGGAATCCTTCCTTTTCGAGGCAGAATAATACTTGCATTTTGTTGATCCATTGAGGCACCTTTGGATCACTTCTACCTTTTGGCTATTGTGATTAGTCCTCCTATAAACATGGAAATAGCTCTTCAAGACCTTGCTTTCAATTCTTTTAGATATACACCCAGAAGTGAAATTAATGGTCTGTTAACTTTTTTTTTTTTAAAGATTTTATCTTTAAGTAATCTCTATAGCTAACATGGGGCTCGAACTCACAACCCCAAGATCAAGAGTCGCATGGTCCATGACTGAGGTGCCCCTGGTCTGTTAACTTTTATCACAGAAGATTAGTGAAATGAGCCCATTTCCATATTTTATTTGCTATAAGTTGAGTTCCCTGGTTAGAAGCAATGCTATGTGGAATATGTAATTGTGAATAAGATGTCTTACAAATTTACAGATGGTGATTTCAGCGGAAATACTATGGTCAGGGAAGGAAAATCTATATTCAGAGTTAGTGTCTACCTTAGTAAGAATGAAGCATTGCTCCTTCCGTGGTGGAAGTGACTTAATATAATCAACTTGCTGCCAGGCTCTAGAGATGGTGTCATATCATGGGTTCACTGTCTTTGCTATTGATAGATTTTGCATACAACAGGGCTTGTAATCCTATCACTCGTGGGGAATGGAAGTCCGTGTTGCTGAGCTCATGTATTCCCTACATCCTTGCCGTCACGACCCTTCTGTTGTGAGGAAAACAAAGGTGGTAAGGACAAAGCGGCTGGGAAGAGATGCTAGCTAGTAGCCACAGAATGCCTCGTCGTGTCCTCCTGATTATTAAGATCCTCTTCTACTGATTGGTCTGGGCACAGTGCCTATTTGGAGACGTCTGTCCGTATACTCTTGCCCATATCACCTTGTTACCAATTTTCCAGTTGTGTTCTTTTCGAGTCCCTGACCATTTTCATTAAACTGTTAGTTACTACCCGCGCTTTCGGTGTGCTTTTTTACTTTTGGTCATTTCTCATTCCAGGCAAAATGACAGTCAGGTCCATCACTTGTTCTGACTACTGGCATGATTTTACTTCATAGCTGTCCTTCAGGGCCACCCTTGAGTGGGGTTGTAATGCTGCAACTGTCTGCTTTCACTTAGAGTCAGCATATACAGAACCGTCTATATACTGAACCATTTTTTTTCTCTCATTAGTCAATAGGTCATAGGAAACCTTCCATAGATTCAGGTTGTGGATTAAGAGGGGAGGCAATATATCAGGCACAGGGCCCATCCAAATCTGGACTGTGTGCTCAAGCAACTTAATTGTGCCTTCAGGATTTGCTTGAATCCAGTTTTGTATAGAGCACTTTTACTTGATGATAGAGTGCTGTTGTGCATGCCCAAATTTATGGATTGGTGGATCAGATAATAACAATTTTATGATGAGCAATTCAGGTCACATGGTAAATTGGTGGCCATGAATGTATTATCTGCTGAGGACCAGTAGCAAGTGTTAAGCTTGATTCTCAAAAGTTATCTGTAGAGGATGACTTGCGTTGTTCCAACCCCCTGAAAGTTTACACTATGATTCTATAAGGACCTGCCAAACTTGACCTGCGGGAGCTCGAGCTGTCAGAATGCTGTCTTCAGCTTGGTAGAGAGCTAAGTAGAACATGTGATGTCTTTTGGGATGGAACAGTGATCAAGATTTCTATAGACTAGATTCTGCCGGAGTTGATATAGCTCTGAGGTAAAGCTGTGAAGGTATATTGCTGGCCCTGACAGCTGAAGGAAACTGTTTTGGTAGTTTTTACTAAAAGGATGGAAGAAATAGCTTCATTCCAATCGCCGGGAAATGTTATTGACCTGCTCCCACAATGAAACCACATCTTCAACTGCAGCTGCAGTGGGAATCACATGTAACTATGCTTGTAGTAATTCACTGCCATTCCCTAAGATTCATCTGTATCCTGCACAAGCCAGATAGATGAGTTGAATGCTGATGTGGTTGGAATCACTACCCCTGTATCTTTTAAGTCCCTTCCCAGTGGCACTGATCTCTGCAATCTCTCCAGAAAGGTGGCATCACTTTTGACTTACTCTTTTGGTAGGTAAAAGTTCTAGTGACTTCCACTTGCTTTTTTCTATTTGGTTTTCCTCTGTAAATCTTCCACTGCATGGGTCAGGTAACCGATATGGATATGGTACCAGTCTCTGCATTTGTCTTTTCTTAGCTCTGCATTCCAAACCAGGGAAATAAGGTGGGTTCAGGTACCTACTGGTACCTACTGGGCCCACTGGTGATAGAAACTTAGCCAAAACTCAGTGAATCTCCTGACCTCTGTCAGCTCCAACCCTAACTAGTGAACCACAATAGCATGTTAGTCCTCTAGGCATTCGTGTCAGTTCAGCTCCAGGGTCCAGTTATCCCAGTGATTAACCCCTTTTCTCCAGTGCATAGTCACCTTGGTAAATGGTTGCATGTTTCTTTGAGGAAGATGAGGAGGAAGATTTACACTATGATCTGGCAGTATGTTAGGGTTTCCAGAGGGAACCCCTTCTCTTTATTTAAGAGACACTGGGTCTGTGAACTAGCTCAAGTCTGATAATTGATTGAGAGCCAGACTCTTTTCTGTGTTGATTTAAGTTCTACCTCTGGTAATTAGACCTAGAGCTTTTCTACTTATACATGTCGGAAAATGTTTAAGTAGAGTGCCTACCTATTTTAGTCCTATGAACACCATGATCAGTTAGCCAACACCAGCGATCTCTGCGGGTAAAACCATTTTGTTTGATTTCATTATGACAACCATGTACATTTTGTTCCCGGAAGTTAAGTGCTACCGCTTGGCCTTTGCAACCCAGATCCCATTGTCCTCACTGAATTCAGGGAGCCCAGCTTGATAGCTGTTATCTCTGGTACACAGAGCTTATCGAGCCACATAGAGCTAGCCCATCAAGGATGCTGGGGCTCCCCCCACCAATACATTTCTCAAACGTTGGTAAAGAAAGTGTTTTTTTTTGGATGTTCCCTGGAGACATAGGGCGTGGGTGAGCAAGACTTACATAAGAAATACTCTCCATATGTTAGAAAAGTTAGAAGCCATTTTCCTTAAAAACTCCAGAATGGGTACCTGTGTTTGCAAGGTAAGGAAAGTGTTTGTGTATGATCTCAGTGAGTAAAACAAATTAATGTACAGAATGTAGTCTCAGTTTGAAAAGCAGAGCTGCCAACAAAATGTTTATATTTAATGCTTTTGAAGTGAAAAAGGAATTTTCTTGGTCATCAATCTATTAAATGTTTAGATTTTCTTAGGTGAAGATAACACCCATTTGAATGTTATTTTCTGTATCTTGCTATGTGACTAAAAATCCACATTAAACAACGGGTTTTTTTTTTTCCCTATTCTGAGGTTGAATATGACTACTCATGTTCTATATGTATGTTCACATACATATATACACACATACATACACGTATGTATTCCTAAAAAAATCTCAGTCTTTCTTCTTCTGTTGTCTCCATTATTTCTTAATAATTCTCCCCTTTTGGAGTCTTGCAGGAGACTGAAGTAGATAAGAGAATGTTTGAGAAAGTTGAAGAGATAGACTTACCTTATTCATGGCAACTTACTGTTTCTACTTTGGAACTATAGGTTACTGAGGTAGTAACACCAGCTTGAGAAACAGTGGCTTATTTGGGTCATGTAAAAATATTTCATTTCTGAGCTTGTTTAAAAGAAAACATTTAAATCGAGGGCTTGGAACCATTTCTTCTATACCTTCTCTGCTGTGGGATACTCATTAAAAAAAAGATTTGCCTTTATGTAATAGTTTTAGGTAAATGTATACCTAAGAAACATAGAAATTGGGTGCTCTATATTAGGCTAGCAGTTTCTAATGTACCATGAGATCATGAAAGAAAGACAAGAGATTGATTAGTCCCAAACAGGTTAGAAAATTCATTCTTCCCCCCAAAACCTTCTCCGGTCAGAAGCACTGCCAGTTGAGGTTGGCCTTTTTAGCCAAATAATTATACCACAACCTGAGTGGAGTTGTTAATCAGAATCAGATTCAGGTAATTCGCTTCAAATCACAAAAGATAATAATGTTTAAATTGTCTGAAAAATAAAATCAGGTGATACATACCAGAAAAGAAGACTATCGCTATAAATAATAAAACATTCACTGGTTGTGATATGGATACACACACATATATTTTTATATTTAATGTAAGTGTTATGATGTCTAGTAGAAATGTAAAATAAAATGTGATAATTATCAAAAACAAAAAAAGATTTTCCAAGGCATATCCAAAGTTAAAATGTACTTAATATTAAAAGTGAGCTAGAGAGAGTGAAACAGGTAATGGTGATGGGAAAGTATAGGCTGGCCTCCAAGTACCAAGACTTACATGTGTAGAGAAAGTTGGAAGGTTGTGAGGTGGTGTTTTGAAGTATAAAGTGTTCTAACATAGTCTGTTCTTCATTTGGACTTTGACCTTTGAAAAGCCATATGTGACCACTTTTCAAATTATTTTTGTTGCTCTTCATCTGGGAATCTTTAGAGCTTTCCTTGATAAGATATCTTTAATAGGTTGTTTCTTGTAATATTCAGGGGTTAGAATATTATTAAGTTAAATCAGTAAGGTCCTGAGTCCTAGTGACCCCCTTTTTTTTTTCTTTTTAAGCCTTTTGCCATGTTAAGAGACCAGAAACAATTTCTTTTTATAAGGGATGTGGGTGGGACTTAAAGCATATTTTGTACTTTGGCTGAACTTTATTGTATAAACATTTTCAAGCAAAGAAACTTTATTTTATATAGAATATAAGAATATGCATGGCTCAGTAAGGACAGGGCATTTTGTCCCCTTACCCTTTAACACTCATGTTAAAATGGTTTTATTCTTCTGAATTTCTAAGAGGAAGTTTTCTCCCTTATTGTAAAAGCCAGCAGATTTCCCGAGTGTCCTTGGATGATTTATTCATGGCCTACTTGTGTAGTAGCAAAAGAAAAGAATTATACATTACATTTTTTTATCTTGTGCAAGAGCAATTTAAAAAAAATATATTTGGTAAGACCTTTAATAAAATTTTTAATGAGTTGTCTTTCTAACTCATAGTAATTACAGAGAGTACTGTCTCCTCCATTATCATGGCTCAGAGCAGTGTCTGTTTTATTTTTTGCCTAGCTGGGATATGTGTTTCTTCCATATTACTTCTGGTTTTTAAGTTAAATATTCTTCTTCTGTTTAAGAAAATCTAAGGTGAACCCATACTTAAGATAGTGTTTAAAGTATACCTGGATGAATATAATAAATTTATTAGTAACAGTTTGTCCAAGATTAAAACACTAAATATTACTAATACTCTGAGATAAAGTTAGTCTATCATTAACCAAAATTTTTCCTTCCTTCCTCCCTTCCTTCCTTCCTTCCTTCCTTCCTTCCTTCCTTCTTTCCTTTATTATTGCCTTTCCCCCCATCCTCCCAAAGTTCTAGCAGTTGAATACATGAAGAATGGATAAATGAGCTCATAATTGTTTGTTTACTATCTTTCCTCATCTTTTTTTTTAGTTTTTATTTATTTATTTTAGAGATAGAGCGAGAGCACGTGCAGGGGTGGGGGAAGGAGCAGAGGGAGAGGGACAAGCAGACTCTGCGCTGAGGCTCGATCCCAGGACCTAGAGATCATGACCTGAGCCGAAATCAAGAATTGGACAGCCAACTGACTGAGCCACCTAGGCACCCCTCTTTCCTTCTCCTTTTAGACTGTAAATTCTCTGAGAACAGAGACTACACCAATATTATTCACCTCCATGTACCTAATGCCTTGGATTAGTACGTAGTAGGAATTCAGTAAAGTATTTGAATGAATGAATCAATGGATTATAAAACATATATTATGAATGCTTCTTTTTGAAATCATCCTTGCTAAAAATATGTTTCTTGTCTATTGAAATGGAAATATGCTGGGGAGAAATTATAATAGGAAAAGAGAAATATTTTTAATAGAATATCTTAACATTTGCTACTTGTTTTTTAACAGTAAAAGAGAAGTACAGTGAACAATCAATTTAAAGTGGTTTTTAAAACTCAACTTTTGATGATTTTGGATTAATCTTTTGAACTACATTTGACCATGTGACCTTGATTAGCTCAACCAACTTATGGCCCAACTAAATTAAAATAGTTTGAGGGCATAATATGGAAATACTCATATTTTTATAATAAGTATCAGTTTTAAGGGTTTTAATTGAAACATGATGTGGGCCTGTGTAGATAATAGCATTTTTATTATTTATTTCAAATTGTAACTTGAGAATTTTAAGGATTGAAGAGTATTTCCAAGCATAACAGAAAATTATGTGCTCTTGGGTTCAGAAATTATTATTTAAGCAAAATAGGCCTGACTGATCAGAAACACAAGGACCAAAGTTAAGTGTATGTAACTTCCCAAAACAACATTAGTATATAGACTGTTCATTTAATTGTTGGATAACAGGTGTGTACAAATAGTTTAGTTATTTAGGAGATAGGGAAAAAAAAAAGAGCCCAATACTAACTATAGCGTGGGCCTTGGTAAGGTAGGAAGTAGCCATAAATTTGAACTTGATACATTATGAGCTTAATTTGATCACTTGTTTAGAAAGGCTATTAATACTTGGCTATACAGCAGTATACTTTGGAGAATAAGACTCTACTCAATGTTTCATAATATCTTTTCAGCTCTATCTAATTGTAATATCTCTGTTACTGTTTGCTTAGCTTTTGTCTCTTTGTGACTTTAGGATATATTTTCATCTTACATTTTTCTCTAGGCATCCACAAGGACAAAGATAAACCTCCCAGCTTCTCTGGTGTCCTTGAGACTTTGAGGCGTACCTTGACAGATTACCAGAACAAGCTGGAAGATGCATCTAATGAGGTAACACTTGCACTGTTTGGCTCCACACTTATAGCCTTCGGCCTGCAGCACTGCGGTTCCGGGCTTGTTACAAAGGTCAGAAAGATTGGGAATGTTGAATTGACAGCTTCACAGATAGAAAAAATAATAAATTGTCTGTCACTGTTCTTTCTTTAAGTGTGGCCTAAAGTCGTGTCTCACTTACGTTTCTGTAACTCCAAAGTCAGACTATTATTTTCAAAGTTACAAACACTCTGTCACTTCTTGGCCTTCAAAATTTATCTATTTTAATTTAATAAAAGACGACACAAGTCATCTAAGTTAATATGTATTCTACTTAAATGTTAACGAGTTTATAGGAAATGAGGAATAGGTAGTGGAAATTTAGGTTTTTGTCAAGATTTTAGATTAAGGTTTCTACAAATTATGGAAGTCTTAACAAAACAAGAGAGAGAGGTTAGTTCTCATTCTCTAAAGGACTGTTGTTAGAAGTTTTCAAAAACAAATATCTGTTTGATGTTTGGCAGTTTTTGGTTTGCTGATTAAAAAAGCCCATGCTTCTATTTTTCATCTCATTTGTCTTGTTTAATGTGTGAGTTGATAATTTTCTTGGGTATTAAAATATTTTATGAATTTATGCTTAAAAAATGGAAAAGTTTGTGTAGTTGCCTCTTGTCAAACTAGAGAGTATGAAATAATTACATGAAATACAATTAGTTGGCAAAATAACCAACAGATTGTTCAAACCAAAGACAAGCCACACAGCATGGAATTTAGTGTCTACCCTTTGTTTATTTGTTTCTTTCAAATAATACAAGGCCACGAAATCATTATATTTCCCATTTCAGAAGAGGTTTATTTTAGTTTACCACGGTCAACAAAGAAGGGAAAATGAGTCTTCTTAATACTCTCCGTAATCGTTCAAAAGGCGAAAAGAAAGTGACCACTGAAATAATTAAATTTCTATAAGAACAGATATTGCTAAGTCTTTCCGAGTGAGGCAAGGCAACCTGTATTGTTAGTAGTTGATGAAACTCTTCTGAGGCCTGGGTCTGGAAGCTGCGGGGTAACTAGGAACATATTCCCCACAGCGAATTGTTATTTGGGAGGATGAATGTCACATGATCCTCAGCGCAGTTGAAAAGTCGACTCAGCAGGCTTTGGCTTAGTAATGTGCTTTGTTGTGAACCAGTGCCAGAGACAGCAGTGGGGAGACCAAGGGGGTGGCTGCAAAGAAAGCAAAAAGAGCAGTCTGACAGAAAGAAGAATGAACTGTCAAAGAAAATAAATCACAAGCGGAGCAGGACCAACTGATGACCTGCCACAAGCCTTCCCAGTAGGACTGCATGTGACCGACCCTGAAGTTGTCATATGGAGTGAGAGACCACCGAATACCCTCATGATGTATAGAAAGAAGAGTCTTCTGCTCTCTGCTTTTTTCTTTCCTTATAGATGCCACTGCTTTTGGCATTTTGGTCCAGTAGGATTTTAAGAATAAAGTTGTATTTGTTTACAGTAAGAATGAAATCCTTTATCCAGCCATCTAGCAAAAGCACAGTAACATCACTGACATTTTAAGCTCGAATGCTTTTTCTTTTCAGCCGTGTGAACTTGGGACAGAAATGACATAGTTAACCCAAAGAAATAATTTTTCAAGACTCTTAATCACTACTGGAATATTGGTGTTTAAGTAATTGCCTAAAAAACATTTAAAGATCAGCTTTTGAATTACTCACCCTTGAAAAACATAAAAAAAAAAAAAGTAACTTACATTTTCTTTCATCAGCTAAACAGCATGAATGATGCTAAGGAAAAGGCATCGAGCGAACTTGATTCTACCAAACAGAAGATAGAATCTCACACTAAGAATATAAAGGTATTATGACTTAGAATAACTTTTTTCCCTTTGTATTATGAAACAAATGTAATTATCTAGGGACTACTTTAGAGATATCTGAAAATGCATCACCCTATTTTTTATTAAGTACCTTTGGATACAATTTTGATTTTTTATTGTTGATCAAAGTAATAAGAATGTATTTTTCATTAAAAAACAACTTGGTTGGACATTATTTTGGTTAAAGGAAAGATGTATTTTCCAGATTTAATTATAATACCATCGATTCAGAAAATGGTTTAAGATTTAATGCCCAGCCTCAGATACGTATTGAACACATTTTACGTAAGCACGTCAGTATTTGGAGTCAGTTTTCATCATTTTAGGGTGGAGCAATTGTTTTTAGAGCATCATGCCTAGTAATGGGCTGAGACTGCACCTGGCTCAGGTCCAAGCCAAGAGTTTATTTTATTTTCTGCACTGCTTTTATGTACTACATGTTTGCAAAATTATACCGAGGCGAGTCTCAGAGTTGGAAATTTTTTGTGTTGGTTCATGTTGAGTTTGTCACGGACATACTTCAGTAGAATTTGTGAATAAGGTTGAAGAAGAAAGAGTTCAGGATTTTATGTCACACACTTGAGATTTCTATTAGTATTTGGATGTCATTGGGAAGTAAATGTTCTTATATTAAATGTAAAAGATTTCATTTGAAAATGTTATTTACATGTTACGAAATTTTTTTTTAGCTACTAAGCTATTTTTTTAAAATAATGAATTGAAAGGAAAACTCCTATTCAAAGAGCTTTTTGGAATTAGCTATCTTATGAACATTTTACGTTTCAATGTTAAAGCTTAACAGTTTTTTCTAACTTTTGAGCTAAAATGGTATACTTAGAAAAATTATTCAATAAATTACTGTAATGTTTAGCATTGTAGCCAAATACTTGCGCTTGGGAGTCTTTTATGGTAAAGCTCTGGAGGTCTTCATTATGTATTTTGTGTTTGCATCCTCAGCCCCTTTATTGGCCGGCCTTCATGCAGTCTCTCTATTTTGCCTCTCTGACAGGACCTTCAGGATAAACTGGCCGATGTCAGTAAAGAGTTAAGTCATTTACGCACTAAATGTGCAGACAGAGAGGCTCTCATAAGCTCTTTGAAAGTGGAACTACAAAATGTGCTGCACTGTTGGGAGAAAGAAAAGGCTCGAGCAGCCCAATCAGAGAGCGAACTGCAGAAGCTTGCCCAGGCTTTCCAGAAGGATACCGAGGTATTACCTGAGACAGGACACCTGGCAGGAAAGGCCTTCACTAATCTCAGTTTTCTAAATTTACATATATCAAGTGGCTGTTTTTACTCTGATTCGATTTAATTCAAAAAATTGTTCGGAGCTGACTTGAAATATTCATGCCAGCCGCAAAATCGGTCACTCCATTACTCTCGTGTCATCCTATTTTGGGGAGAAGTAATGGAGTTTAACCCCTCTGTCACTTGTGTGGCTTCATCTTTCTATTTAGAACATCATATCCCAAGCACTTAAGCTCGCAACAGTCCTTTCAAAGTTTGCCTATTTGCCAGTGACTAAATTATTTTTTATTTCTGTAGTTTAGTAGCTGAACATGGTGGAAAGAATATGCTTTTTGTAATCAAAAGAACTGGACTTGGCTTGTGGTACTCCTGTTTACAAACTGTGAACATGGACAAGCCACGCAGCTTAATCTGCCCACATTTTAGTTTCCTTATTTGCAAAACAGGAATAATATCTCCTTTAATAGACAGCCTCCTTACTCTTTATAATTGTAGGATATTAACCGAAATTTAGGAAAAAACAAGTCCCACAATATTGAAACATTATTTAGATACCCTTGAGAGTTGCCTATTCATTTTTATTTATTAACGAGTTCTTAAAATATTATGACAAACCTTTTATATTCTGTATGAGCCTGTGTGAATGGAATTGTTATCTTATATATTCTTCGACCCATGAGGATATGGAGCTAGCTTAGCTAGTGTGGAACTGGTTTATCTGAGTCGTCCTGCATATTGAGTTCATTACTCCAACAAATATGAACATGAATGCCAAGAGAGTAAAAAGGAAACATTCTTTCCACTCTTCTTACAGTCTGGGATTTAAATTGTGTCCACATGAAGGGGCTGGAATTGTTCTACACATCAGATAATGATTAAAGGAAAGGAAACTAGAAGCCTGCCTGTATTGTAAAGTCAGCATGTCTACAGCGTTGTGGTTGGGTTCAACATGTGTGAATTGATTTTGGATCTTGAGATTCTCTTTTCACGCCAAATGGATGATTATCATGCATGGTTTATCACAGCCCAAGCAAAAAGGACATAATGGCGACACAATGAATTATCCTTTAGGATGAACTCGATCACTTGGCAAAATGTGGCGGGCGAAGACTTTTAGTGCCTGAGTGTTAGTTGTATTTAATAAGATTTTTAAACATCTCGACGCAGTTGAAAATGCAAAAGACATCTTTAATTGCTTAAAAAAGAAAAAGGCATAACATATTTATGAGGATTCTTCTGCTATCCTAACTCAAGTTCGTGGTTGTAACTACATATTGAAATTTTTTGGTTTTAACTTATTATGTTTGGAAAAAGGTAAGGTGGCATATAGAGAGAATTAGATATACACGTTTTAATATATATATTAAAATATATGTATGAAAAATTTCCCCATAATTTATTATTATACAACCTTTACATATGCTATATACAGTTTTTCTTATCTAGAAGATTAGCATTTCTTTTTTTTCCGCCTCAAATTTTCTCCTTGTAAAAGTTTTCTTTTCTCGCTGATCTATTAAAAAAAATTTGAAGGGACTTATTTTATCTACATAAAATACCCTTTTGTAGCTCTACACTGACCTCGTCTTGAGTTCCATTCTTGGGCACGTTATAGATGAAACACCTTATAAAGAGAGCCATTTGGCATTTCAGTAAATAAGCTCTTTGTGTGTGTTCAAGATGGGATCAGCTTTTTACTGAATTCTATGGCATAGTGTTTCTGGGTTGTTAAACAGTGGATGGTTTAGTTACTACAATGGCAACATAATTTTAAAGAACTTTTTATTACATATTTCTGATTGGACAGTTTTGAAACTATGTCTTGGGCAGCTGTGCCCATTTCTTTTTGCCTGTTGCTTTGTAATATTTAAACACCTCTAAATGCCCAATGTGCCAAATACTGTATGAACTTAGGGGGAAAACAAATGAGCCCCTCTTCCATATCTTTCATATCACTGTCTGCTTTGCCTAAGGGGCTGGGGATAGATTTCCTATAAGTGGTAAGCAAACTGGAATCTCTGGAGGAGGAAGAAAGCTGAGTAATTGTGTACATGTAAAGCACAGATATTGGTGTAACTTTGTCTTTAACGGAGTTGAGTAACACTCTTCTCTCTATATTGGTTTTCTGACTTAAATAACATCTGTTTTGGAGAATGTAAATATGAAATTATAGAATTACTGTCCTGACATCTGGTCAAAAGGGCTTAGAAACAATTAGTGCAGATACGTCACGTCAGGGCCGAGAAAGGCGATGCCTAAACAGGCACTTGGGTCACATCCTCAGGAGGAGCAGAGCTGGGGTCAGAACCCTGGTCTTCTGGCTTCTAGACTGCAGATTTTGGTTTTGAATACCAAGTTTAAGCAATTCCAAATTTTTATCTGATGCTTTTGAATGTAAAAGAAGTCACCCAAAACGACAGGGTATTTCATGAGACTTGGGTATTTTAATTCCTTTCCAAGTTTTTGAAACAGATTCTTCCCCACACGTAGTATGTTTTTTACTTCTTACAGTGTTGATATATTGGAATTAATTTCTTTTCTTTTCTTTTTTTTTCCCTCACAGGAGAAGCTAACCTTTCTTCATACCTTGTATCAGCACTTGATAGCAGGCTGTGTGCTCATGAAACAACCAGAAGGCATGCTGGATAAATTCTCTTGGACCGAGCTCTGTGCAGTCTTGCAGGAGAATGTTGATGCCCTGATCGCAGACCTCACCAGGGCTAATGAGAAGGTAACTGTCCTCAGGCACCAGATACCTCTATTAAATTCAGTGACATTTGTCCACATCACAGTATCATTAAGAGGGGCTGACATTCATCTTATTTCAAAAAGAATTTGGATGTTAATAATTCAATACCATTAATTATGGCTTGTCTACAACTCAGTTTGATGCCATTGCTGTGGGCATGTAAATGTGACTGAAGTCTGTATGAAGTCTCTAAGCTCCACACTCTGTGCGGGACATGCTAATACTACTAGCCAGTATTAGCCACAGGGACCTAATTAAAAGAAAATAAATTAATCTTACTGATGAAGCAATTCAAAGAACTTAGTCATTTACATTAATAAACCAACTCTTTATGTTAGCATAAAATAGAAACAAGATACAGTTATTCCAAAACATGATCTTAAAATTTTTGCCCAGGAAATAACGAGGTGTTACTTTAAAAGCACTTAAAAATTTAAAATTTTGTTTATGGTATTTTTTGAATTATGACAAACTGTGTATTAATGAACCCATTCAGTGCTGTAGTGTGTTCAAAGTATACATGGTAGCAGAAAACAGTGGACTTCACCAGCCCAGCATTTCAGTCTTAAAAAAAAGAAAAAACCAACAAACTACAATCCCTCTTTTGGTTATGGAAAATTAAAATGGCTTAGTAGACCAATGTATTCCACCATTAAAGATACTGATTCTCATCCCGGGTCTATTGAACTGGTCAGGACTGCATTATGTGGTCTGGTTTCCAGATCTTAGTTGCCATGGCATTTGCTTTTATGCGACATGAAGAAAAAAACTGTTACCTAAGTTTTTTTTTTTTTTTTTCTCCCCAATCTGTTGAACTAATGAAACAGCATCTTGGCCCAATTTTACAGTGAGAACATTTTACCTTGGTTCGATTGGCAAACAGAACCTTAGGCACTGAGAAGTAGGATAAAGGAAATGAGGGAATAAATTGTGAGAAGCGCAGATGCTGTTCATGATTGTGAATGTGTGTATAATGGGTTTGAAAATTACTGAGAATTAAAATGAGTACATGTTTGAACCCTCTGAGATGGTATTATGTTTTAATAGTTTTTCATAGTTTCAAAACATCATTAATTGCCATACACGTTAGATGATGATTTTCTTTCCAGTGTTTTGAACGTGAGATAAAAAATGGTTGTAACATTGTTTTATTATATGTAAAATATAGATTTATAAATCTCATTGAAATACTTCATTTCCTATTGAGATACATGAATAGCTTGAGCTTTGGTTCTAGAAGTAAAAATATTCTTCTTAATTTTCTCATTATAGAATGAGTAACTTTATTAGAAAGAGAAAAATGATTTGTCATCTAAGCACACATACGTACAAATGACACCATTTTTTCCTAAAATATCATTTGTCCTACCAATTTCTATTTCTTTCTTTTTTTTTTCATTTTAACTTAAAAATTTTATGTGAATGTAAGGGATGAAACATAGTAGAAGATTTTGGATGGTGTTTGGGGAGGTGCTACGAAGGCATATTTTGAGAGCATAGCTCATTCTCTGTTGTGTGTCCCCATTTAGATAAGTCACCTGGAGTACATCTGTAAAAACAAGTCTGATACGATGAGAGAACTGCAGCAGACCCAGGAAGACACCTTTAACAAAGTGGCTGAGCAGATCAAAGCCCAGGAGAGCTGCTGGCACAAACAAAAGAAGGAGCTGGAGCTGCAGTACTCGGAGCTCCTCTTGGAGGTGCAGAGGAGGGCACAGGTACACTGCTTCTGTAAGAAGCCTTAACAATAGGCTGCTCAGTCTTTTGCTGTTTCGAGTGTATTCTTTGAGTACCAATGCCAAATCAGTTTAGAACTTTTTGAGAACCACATAGAACTTGTTACGCACACATGCATGTAATCATGCAAACACACACACATACTCACAAATGGGTATGCACGCGTGCGTGTGAGCCTGCATGTGTGTTAAGGATTGTCCTGTACTTAAGTTGGGAAGTAGATAGGTTTCTGGTTAAAACATCCTAGACCTCACTGATCAATTAAATGCTAAAATTGTATTTCCTTTATTTATTTTGAAAATAAAGGTTAAGAGATTTGGTAAAATGTTATCAGTTAAGTGTGATACCCTGTTATTCAGTTTATTCCGTTTGTAGGGGTTCCTATGTGAACCATCACTTTAATTCATTTAGGGTTGAAATTTGTTATACCTCCTAACACTGTATAAGAACTTGAGTTACAGTTGTAGACCCCATAGCCAAATAATTGACTGTAGGATGTATCGTGTCTTCCATGTTGGGTTTGATTGAGAACAGAAGTTATCGTAGTTAACGTGACTATGTTTTTTCCTATACAAATTGTTGTCATCATAATTAATATTGTTAACTGTCATCCCTGCCCAATCAGGAATAACACAATGATAGTGTATACTTTTTTTTGGTATTGACTTTAATAATAGTTCATGTCTTCCCAAGGTAAGATGCTTAGGAACCTGACTCAGTATTTAACCTCTTTACTTGGTCCATACTTATATTGGTTCATACTTATATTGGCATGTTTAATTAAAAAAAAGAATCCATATTATTTTTGTTTGTCAATAAACAGTTTCAGATCGCTTAAAATAACACCATTCTGCTTTCCCAAAATAAGGGCCCTATGTGAATTTATGCCTTCCTCTATGAATTTAAATGAATTAATACTCTCTAAAAGTAGCCATATGTTCGGTGTTGCATGGTGCCCTGTGATATGGTCTGCATTTTCTACTACTGAAGTAAAAGACGTAACCAATTTATTATATTTTATTTAGAGGTAGCATTGACATACAGTGAACAGATCTTAAGTGTACAGTTTGATGTTTTGATCAATGCAAAGACCCTTGTAACCATATCCCACTTTAAACTTAGTATTTCATTACCCCAGAGAATTCTTCTGTTCCCTCTTCCAGTTTCCACTCAATAGGCAACCAGTGTTCTGATCCTATCATCATAGATTACTTTCACTTGCTCTTGAGTTTCCTCTCACTGGAATCATTCAGTACGTAGTGTTTGGTGGTTGGCTTATTTCACTCAAAATATTTTTTTTGATACTCATCCATGTTGTTGTGTATGTTAGTAATTCATTCTTTTTTATGGTCAAGTAGTATTCTATTTTATAATGACACCACAATTTGATAGATTGTGGGTTGATGGATATTTCAGTTGTTTCCAGTTTTTGGCTGTTGTAAATAAAACTGCAACAAATATTATTGTAGAAGTATTTTGTTGACATAGGGTTTTCATTTCTCTTGGTTAAGAGTTCAGTTGCTAGGTCACAGGATAGGTGTATATTTGTAAAAAAAAGTATCGAAGTTTTTTCCAAAATGGTTGTATCATTTTATATTTCCACCACCAATATATGAAAGTTTCTATTGTTCTTCATCCTCTGCAACATTTGGTATTGTCAGTCTTTAAAATTTTAGCCATTCTAGTTGTTTTAAAAGGTTTTTCATTGTGGTTGTAATTCATATTTTCTTGGTGATTGATAATGTTCAGCACTTTTCATGTTCTTATTGGTCATTCATATGTCTTCTTTTGTGAAATGTCTCTTCAGGTATTTGCCCATTAAAATATTGGGATTGTTTGTGCTTTTGTTATTGATTTGTGAGAGTTCTTTAGATATTCTGGATATAAATCCTTTCTTATACATGTGCATCGCAAGTTCCAATATCTCACTTGTCTTTTCATGTCATATTTCTTTTGATGATCACAAGTTTTAAGATGTTGATGAAGTCCAACCTATAAATCCTTTTTGAGTATTTATGTTTATGTGGTAAGCAATGTTTCTGTACTCCAAAGTTGTGCAGATAATCTACGGTTTCTTCTAGAAGTTTTAAAGTTTTAGCTTTTATGATGGGGTCTATGATCCATCTCAAATTAATTTTTGTATTTAATGTTAGGTAGAAGCTGAGGTTCATTTTCCACCTCTATTTATTGTTCCCACATCATTGTTCACGACTTTACTTTCCTCATTGAATAGCCTTGGTCCCTTTGTGAAAACAAAACAAAACAAAACAAAAACAACTGACCATATATAAGAACCATAGGTTTGTTGGGTAACCCTAAAGTTTTGCCTTTTCCAGATGTCATATAAATGAAGTCATACAGTATGTAGCCTTTTGGGTCTGACTTTTTTTCACTTAGCAAAATATGTTTGGAAATTATTCATGTCATTGCATATATCAGTAGTTCACTCATTTTTACGGCTAAGTTATATTCCATTGTATGGATGTACCACTGTTTGTTTATACTTGCTGATGGGTCTTTGGGTTGTTTTTATTTTCTAGCAATTCTGACTAATAAACCTATCATGGATAGGTTGTTGTATGATCATAAATTTTCATTTCTCTTGGATAAATATGTAGTGTGTGATTTCTGGGTTACGTAGTAAATACATATCTATATGTTATATAAACGGTTATGGGATAAAAAAAACAAACTATGAAACTGTTTTCCCCAGGGGCTATACCATTTTGAGTTCCCACTAGCAATGTAAGGGAGTTCTAACTGCTCTGCATCTGTGCCAGTATGTGGTTTCATTATTTTTTTTCCTTTTTAGATATTCTACTAGGCGAGGAGTGGTTGTGGTTTTAATTTCCATTTTCCCTAATGAATAATAACTTTAAATGTTTTTTTCATATGCTTATTTGCCATCTGTGTATATTCTTGGGTAAATTATCTGTTCATATCTTTTGCCCACTTTTTAATTGGATTTCTTGTTTCCCTGTAGCTGAATTTTGAGAGTTGTTTATATATTCTGAACAGAAGCCATTTGTCAGGTGATTTGCAGGTATTTTCTCCCATTTACTTAAAAGTACTTTTGCAGAGAAAATGTTTTACATTTTTATAAAGTCCATCTTATCAATTATTTTTCTTTTATGGGTTATGCTTTTAGTGTTGTATCTAAGAACTCTTGGCTTAGTGCAAGATCACCAAGATTTCTTATTTTTTCTTTTATATTTTTGTAGTTTTAGGTTTTACAAATAGGTCTATGATTCATTTTCAGTAAATTTTTGTGAAGATGTGAAGTATGGGTAGATGTCCATTTTTTTTATATGGATATTCAGTTAATCCAGCACTATTTGTTCAAAGATTAATTAGAGAGAAAGGTCTCTATTGAATTGCCTTTGTACTTTGTCAAAATCAGTTTGCTGTATTTGTGTAAGTCTATTTCTGAGTTCTCAACTCAATAACATTCCATTTATTTATGTGTCTATTCATTAATACTATACTGATTTGATTTTTGTAGGTTTTTAGTAAGCCTTGAAATCAGGGAGTGTGACTCTTCCAACTTCCTTCATTTCCTATCAGTTTTTTTTAGTGGATAAATTTAACATGTGACACTGTGTAAATTTTAGGTGTACATTGTATTATTTTGATACATTTATATATTACAATATGGTTGCCATTGTAACGGTATCTATCACATCGCATACTTATAGTACAACATTATTGTCTGTCTTCAATAAACTGTGCATTTAATCTCCATGGCTGTTTTAGTACTCATAAAAGTTTGTACCCTTAAACAACATCAATTTAACCCCCCCATTTCAATCCTCCATCCCCTGGTAACTACCATTTTACTTTCTGTTTTTTTGTTTTTTAGCATGTTCAAGTGATACATTTAGTACATCTCCTTGTCTGGCTTATCCCATTTAGCATAATGTGCTCAAGGTCCATCTCCATGCTCAAGGTTTTTGCAAATGATAGGATATCCTCCTTTCTCATGGCTGAATAATATTTCATTGTGTGTATATACCACATCTTTTTTATCCATTCACCTGGTGATAGGCATTTGGTTGTTTTCATATCGTGACTATTGTAAATAGTGCTGCGGTACTATACATGGGGGTACATATATCTCATCGAATTCCTGTTTTCATTTCCTTTGAGTATATTCCCAGAAGTGGAGTTCTGGAATGTATGGTAGGTGTATTTTCAAGTTTTTGAGTGACCTCCATATTGTTTTCCATAGTGGTTGGACTAATTTACATTCTCACATACTCGCCAGCACCTGTTGTCTCTTGTCTTCTTGATGATAGCCCTTCCAGCAGGTGTGAGGTGATATCTCAGTGTGGTTTTTATTTGCATTTCCCTGATTATTAGTGATGTTGAGCATCTGCTCATGTTCTTGTTGACGATTTTGATGTCCTCTTGGAAAAATGTCTATTTAGTTCTCTTGCCCATTTAAAAAATGGGGTTGTTTTTTCATTATGAAGTTGTGTTAGTTCTTTATGTATTTTGCATCTTAACCCGTTATCTGATATATGATTTGCAAAAATTGTTTCCCATTTGGTAGGCTGCCTTTTCATTTTGTTAGTTTCTTTTGCTGCGCAGAAGCTTTTGAGTTTGATGTAGTCTTATTTGTTGATTTTTGCTTTTGTTGTTTGTGCTTTTGACAAAAGATCATTGCTAAGTATCAATGAACTTCTTTCCTATCTTCTAGGAGTTTTTTGATATCAGGTGTTATATTTAAGTGTTTGATCCATTTTCAGTTAATTTTGTGGGTTGTGTGACTTAGGGGTCCAATTTTATTGTTGTGCATGTGTTCCTCCTGTTTTCCCATCACCATTTGAAGAGAATATCTTTTACCCATTAGGTGTTTTTGGCTCTCTTGTCCAGTATTAGTTGACCGTATATACCGGGATTTAATTCTGGGCTCTTTATTCTGTTCCATTGGTCTATGTGTCTATTTTTGTGCCAGTATCATACTGTTATGACTGTGGCTTGCTGATAAGACCTTATATATAGAACACTTTAAAGAGCTAATCAAAAAACTGTTGGGATTAATCAGTGATTTCAGTAAAGTGGCAGGTTAAAAAGTCAACTAACAGAAATCATGAAATATTGGAAAAAGAAGTAAAACTGTCCCATTTACAAAAAACAAAACAAAACAACTTAGGAATAAAGTTTACCAAAGGAGTGAAAGATCTGTGCAATGAAAACTGTAATACTTTGCTCAAAGAAATCGAAGACACAAACAAATGGAAAGACATCCTGTGTTCATGGACTGGAAGATTTCATATTGTTAAAATGGCTGTACCACTCAAAAGCCATTCAGTGCATCAAAATACCAAAGGAATTCTTCACAGAAATAGAAGAAACAATCCTAAAATTTGTATGGAAACACAAAAGACCACATTAGCCAAAGCAGTCCTGAGAAAAAAGAACAAAACCAAAGGTACCACTCTTCCTGATTGCAAACTATTCTATCAATGTTATGAATTTACTTTTATTCCTTTTTTTCTTTTTCCTTTTTTAAAATTTAATTCAATTAATTAACATATAATGTATTATTAGTTTCAGAAGTAAAGGTCAGTGATTCATTAGTCTTATATAACACCCAGTGCTCATTACATCATGTGCCCTCCTTAATGTCCATCATCTAGTTACCCCATCCCCCCACCTACCTCCCCCCAGCATACCCTCAGTTTGTGTCCTATGATTAAGAGTCTCTTATGGTTTGTCTCCCTCTCTGATTTCATCATTTTGTTTTTTCCTCCCTTCCCCTATGATCCTCTGTTTCTTAAATTCCACATATGAATGAGATCATATGATAATTGTCTTTCTCTGATTGACTTATTTTGCTTAGCGTAATACCCTTCAGTTCCATCCACATTGTTGCAAATGACAAGATTTCATTTTTTGATGGCTGAGTAGTATTCCACTGTGTGTGTGTGTGTGTGTGTGTGTGTGTGTGTGTGTGTGTATGTGTGTGTGTGTACACCACATCTTCTTTATCCATTCATCTGTCGATGGACATCTGGGCTCTTTCCATAGTTTGGCTATTGTGGACATTGCTGCTATAAACATTGGGGTGCACATGCCCCTTCGGATCACTACATTTGTATCTTTGAAGTAAATACCTAGTAGTGCAATTGCTGGGTTGTAGGGTAGCTCTATTTTCAAGGTTTTGAAGAACCTCCATACTGTTTTCCAGAGTGGCTGCACCAGCTTGCATCCCCACCAATGGTGTAAGAGGGTTCCTTTTTCTCTGCATCCTTGCCAACATCTGTTGTTTCCTGACTTGTTAATTTTAGCCATTCTGACTGGTGTGAGGTGGTATCTCATTGTGGTTTTGATTTGTGTTTCCCTGATGCCAAGTGATGTTGAGCATTTTTTCATATGTCTGCTGGCCATTTGGATGTCGTCTTTGGAGAAATGTCTGTTCATGTCTTCTGCCCATTTCTTGACTGGATTATTTGTTCTTTGGGTGTTGAGTTTGATAAGTTCTTGATAGATTTTGGATACTAGCCCTTTATCTGACAAGACATTTGCAAGTATCTTCTCCCATTCTGTCTGTTGTCTTTTGGTCGACTGTTTCCTTTGCTGTGCAAAAGCTTTTTATCTTGGTGAAGTCCCAGTAGTTCATTTTTACCTCTGTTTCCCGTGCCTTTGGAGACATGTCTAGCCAGAAGTTGCTGCGGCCGAGGTTGAAGAGGTTGCTGCCTGTGTGCTCCTCTAGGATTTTGTTGGATTCCTGTCCTACATTTAGGTCTTTCATCCATTTTGAGTCTATTTTTGTGTAAGGTATAGGAAATGGTCCAGTTTCACTCTTCTGCATGTGGCTGTCCAATTTTCCCAACACCATTTGTTGAAGAGACTGTCTTTTTTCCATTGGATATTCTTTCCTGTTTTGTCAAAGATTAGTGGACCATTGAGCTGAGGGTCCATTTCTGGGTTCTGTATTCTGTTCCATTGATCTATGTGTCTGTTTTTGTGCCAGTACCATACTATATTGATGATTATAGTTTTGTAATAGACTTTGAAGTCTGGAATCACCACCAGCTTTGGTTTTCTTTTTCCACATTCCTCTGGCTATTAATGTAGTGGTATCACATTTATTGATTTGTGAATGTTGAACCACCCAAGGGTGAGTGGGGTGTTAAATCTCTCTACTATTGTTGTATTATTATGGATGTGTTTCTTTGATTTTGTTATTAATTGGCTGCTCCTATGTTAGGGGGATACATATTTACAATTGCTAGATCTTCTTGTTGGATAGACACTTTAATTATGATACAGTGTCCTTCCTTATCTTTTATTACAGTCTTTGGTTTAAAATCTAATTTGTCTGATATAAGGATTGCTACCCCAGCTTTCTTTTGATGCCCATTAGCATGATAAATGGTTTTCCACCCCCCTCACTCTCAATCTGGAGGTCTCTTTGGGTCTAAAATGAGTCTCTTGCAGACAGTGTATTGATGGGACTTGGTTTTTTTTTTTTTTTAATGTTTTTTTATTATATTATGTTAGTCACCATACAGTACATCCCTGGTTTTTGATTAAAGTTTGATGGTTCATTAGTTGCGTATAACACCCAGTGCACCATGCAATACGTGCCCTCCTTACTACCCATCATCGGTCTATCCCATTCCCCCACCCCCCTCCCCTCTGAAGCCCTCAGTTTGTTTCTCAGAGTCCATAGTCTCTCATGCTTCATTCCCCCTTCTGTTTATCCCCCCTTTCTTCCCCTACTGATCTTCCTAGTTCTTATGTTCCATAGATGAGAGAAACCATATGATAATTGTCTTTCTCTGCTTGACTTATTTCACTTAGCATTATCTCCTCCAGTGCCGTCCATGTTGCAGCAAATGTTGAGAAATCGTTCTTTCTGATAGCTGAGTAATATTCCATTGTATATATGGAACACAACTTCTTAATCCAGTCATCTGTTGAAGGGCATCTTGGCTCCTTCCACGATTTAGCTATTGTGGACAATGCTGCTATGAACATTGGGGTGCATATGGCCCTTCTCTTCACTACGTCTGTATCTTTGGGGTAAATACCCAGTAGTGCAGTGGCTGGGTCATAGGGTAGCTCAATTTTTAACTGTTTAAGGGACCTCCACACTGTTTTCCAGAGTGGCTGTACCAACTTGCATTCCCACCAACAATGTAGGAGGGCTCCCCTTTCTCCACATCCTTTCCACCAATTTTTGTTTCTTGCCTTGTCAATTTTTGCCATTCTAACTGGCGTGAGGTGGTATCTTAGTGTGGTTTTGATTTGAATTTCCCTGATGGCTAATGATTTTGAACAATTTCTCATGTGTCTGTTAGCCATTTGTATGTCTTCATTGGAAAAGTGTCTGTTCATATCTTCTGCCCATTTTTTGATTTATTTGTTTCTCGTGTATTGAGTTTGAGAAGTTCTTTGTAGATCTTGGATACCAGTCTTTTATCTGTAGCATCATTTGCAAATATCTTCTCCCATTCCGTGGGCTGCCTCTTAGTTTTTTTGACTGTTTCCTTGGCTGTGCAGAAGCTTTTTATCTTGATGAAGTCCCACAAGTTCATTTTATCTTTTGTTTCTCTTGCCTTTGCAGATGTGTCATGAAAAAGGTTGCTTTGGCAGATGTCATAGAGGTTGCTGCCTATGTTCTCCTCTAGGATTTTGATGGATTCCTGTCTCACGTTGAGGTCTTTCATCCATTTGGAGTTTATCTTTGTGTATGGTGTGAAAGAGTGATCAAGTTTCATTCTTTTGCATGTAGCTGTCCAATTTTCCCAGCACCATTTATTGAAGAGACTGTCTTTTTTCCACTGGATGTTTTTTCCTGCTTTATCAAAGATTAGTTGCCCAAAGAGCCAAAGGTCCATTTCTGGGTTCTCTATTCTGTACCATTGGTCTATTTGTCTGTTTTTGTGCCAGTACCATGCTGTCTTTGTGATCACAGCTCGAAATCTGGACTTTTTTTTTTTTTTTAAAGATTTTATTTATTTATTTGACAGAGAGACAGCCAGTGAGAGAGGGAACACAAGCAGGGGGAGTGGGAGAGGAAGAAGCAGGCTCCTAGCGGAGGAGCCTGATGTGGGGCTCGATCCCAGAGCACCGGGATCACACCCTGAGCCGAAGGCAGACGCCCAATGACTGCGCCACCTAGGCGCCCTGGACTTTGTTTTTTATCCAATCTGATACGCTGTGTCTTTTGATTGGGGCGTTTAGCCCATTTACATTCAGAGTAACTATTAAAAGATGAGAATCTGGTGCCATTGTATTGCCTGTAAAGTCTCTTTTTCTGTATATTGTCTCTGTTCCTTTCTGGTCTATGTTACTTTTGGGCTCTCTCTTCGCTTAAAGGATCCCCTTTACTATTTCTTGCAGGGCTCATTTAGTGATCACAAATTCTTTTAGTTTGTTTGTCCTGGAAACTTTTAACTCCCTTTCTGTTTTGAATGACATCCTGCTGGATACAATATTCTTGGCTGCATATTTTTCCCATTTAATGCCCTGAATCCAGTCCTTTCTGGCCTGCCAGGTCTCTGTGGATAAGTCTGCTGCCAGTCTGATGTTTCTACACTTGTAGATTATGGACCTCTTGTCCTGAACTGCTTTCAGGATTTTCTCTTGGTCTCTGAGATTTGCAAGTTTCACTATTATATGTCAGGGTGTTGACCTATTTTTATTGATTTAAGGGGGGTTCTCTGTGCCTCCTGGCCTTGAATGCCTGTTTCCTTCCCCAGACTAGGGAAGTTCTCCACTATAATTTGCTCTAATATACCTTCTGCCCCTCTCTCTTTCTCTCTCTCTTTTTCCTCTTCTTCTGGGACTCAATTATTCTAATACTGTTTCTCTTTATGGTATCACTTATCTCTGGAATTTTCTCCTCGTGATCCAGTAGTTGTTTATCTCTCTGTTTCTCAGCTTCTTCATTCTCCATCATCTTGACTTCTATATCACTAATTCTCTCTTGTGCCTCATTTATCCTAGCTGTTAGAGCCTCCATTTTTTATTGCATCTCATTAATAGCTTTTTTGATTTTGAATTGATTAGATTTTAGGTCTTTTATTTCTCCAGAAAGGGCTTCTCTAGTGTCTCCTGTGCTTTTTTCAAGCCTAGCTAGTATCTTTATAATCGTTATTCTGAACCCTAGTTCTGACATCTTACGTATATCCATACTGATTAGGTCCCTGGCAGTCGGTACTGCCTCTTATTCTCTTTTTTGAGCTGAGTTTTTCCATCTTGTCATTCTGTCCAG
Source organism: Ursus arctos (assembly GCF_023065955.2). Taxonomy (NCBI): domain Eukaryota; kingdom Metazoa; phylum Chordata; class Mammalia; order Carnivora; family Ursidae; genus Ursus; species Ursus arctos. The sequence continues at coordinate 10,204,880 of NW_026622852.1, forward strand.
AGAAGGACAGATGAACGAGAGAACAAAATACTAAAATGGCGACAACAGCCCCAGAGAAATATACACTAAACAAATCAGAAGATCCCTAAAACTGAAAAAAAAAAAAAAAAAAAGAGAGAGAGAGAGAAAAAGAGAATATAATCAGACAGGTGAACAGAACAGAGTAATACACTGGATCCTGTGTCTATTTTGGTCTGTTTGTGTAAAGAAACAAAAAGGTGTAAAGAAAGAAAAACATATATATACAAAAATAAACTTAAATACAATGAAAGGACAGAATGTAACTGTAAAAATGAAAATTAAATGACAAAAAAAAAAAAAAAAAGAAAAAGGAATATAAACAGACAGGTGAACAGAACAGAGCCATACACTATATCCAGGGTGTATTTTGGTCTGTTTGTTAGAAGAAACTACAGCCCCAAATTGTAAAGAAATAAAAATTTATATATATAAAAAAATAAAATTAAATACATTGAAAGGATAGAATGTAATTGTAAAGATGAAAATTAAAAAAGACTTTAATCAAAAAAAAGAAGAAGAAAAAAATGAACATGATCAAACAAGTGGAGAGAATAGAGCCATACACTAGATTCTTGGTGTATTTTGGTCTGTTACAAGAAACTGCATTCCAAAATTGTAAAGAAATAAAAATTTACGTATACGCAAAAATAAAACTGAATAGGATAGAATGTAACTGTAAAAATGAAAATTAAAAAAGACTTAAAAAAAGAGTTGATAAAATAAGAAATTGGTTGAAAAAGAGAAAACAAATTAAAATGGAAAGACTAAAGAATCGTGGGGAAAAACCCCCATGAATTCTATATACTATTTTCTCCTAGCACAGGAGTTTTATAGTTATGTCTAATGGGTAAACTTGGTCTTAGCCAGTTCTTGCTGATCTTCTTGGGGGAGGGGCCTGTTGCTTTGATTCTCAAGTGTATTCCCCCCCGCCCAGGTTTGCACCGCCCTTGCCAGGGGCCAGGCTAAGTTAGTGGCTCAGGATTGCTCTATGTGGCTTTTGTTCCCTGAAGGCTTTCTGCGCAGTTCAAGGTTGAGAATGAAAATGGTGGCTTCCCAATGTCTGGCCCCGGAGGAGCTAAGAGCTGGGGGCCCCACTCCTTAGGGCACCCTCAGGGAAAAACAGTCAATCACTCCTGTCTCCATAGTCGGCAGCTGCGCTCTGTGCTCACCTAGCCTGTGACTGAGCATTTCTATCGCAGGCACACTACCCTCTTTGGAGTCTCCAAACCCTGCAGAGACCTGCGGTGCCATACCTCCCAGGGGAGAAAGGGGGCTCTCCCTGGTTCTGCCACTTGTTGGGCCCCTGCTCATATAGCAATGGATTCTGCCTCTCTTCCCCTCCTGATCACCTTTCAGGCAGGAACGTTCCTCTCCAGAGCTGACTTAGTCTAAAAGTCCTGATTTTTGCGCTCTGCTGCTCTATCATTTTTCGGTAGCTGGCTGAGGGAGGCTCCCTCTGCCTGCAGTTTATTTTCCCATATATCCCTCGGATTCACTTCTCTGCACACCTCCTACCTTGCAGAAAGTGACAGCTTTTCTATTTGTAGAGTTGCAGTTATTCCTTTCTTCGATCTCTGGTTGAGTTCGCAGGTGTTTGAAATGATTTAATAGCTATCTTGCTGAATTCCTGGGACCCGATGAAACCAAAGCCTCCTACTGCTCCACGTCTTGGACTCCTCCCCCAACTCACTTTTATTCTAAATATGCAGAAAGGCACAGCAGTTCATTTTCCTAACTAAGGGAATCAATTATCACAAATGCTAATGTTTTAAGAGATCCTCTCACTGAAGACTTTTTCCTGAAGAACGTGTGACACCCTAGGTTTTGATCCATGGTTATGCAAATTGAAAGTATCGTTTTCATTATTCCTGAAAGTACATTAATAATAGATATCGTCATATTGTCTATATTATTTATATACATATTTGAATTTTCATAAAATATAATTGAATACATAGCAGCAGTTCATTTGGGTTTCATAGTTGGTAAATTGCTATTATAATGCATATTATTGGATGTATAAATTTTGTTTTAGGAAATTTTGTTTTGATTAATTCTGTATTTCTCCTTTTTTCCCCCCAGAGCTGCAATGCAAATAACATTATTTTCATTTTATATTAGTTAATGTATTTTCACAAATTATATTGATAAGAACATAAAGAAGAAGAATCCACAATTGTTGTGTAGGATTGTGGGCTGTAGAGGATGTTTGGTGTTAGATGAACGTAGCTATTACAAGAGGCCATCTGCTGGAAAACAAATGACTGATCTATAGAGCCCTGTGTTTAATGTTTGATGATTGTAAAGAAATGGCTAGTAAAAGGTCGAATAAAAAACAATTTTTGGATTCAAATTGTTTTTTCCGAAAAAATGTAGTGGAGTTATTTGCAAGATTTTTGAATGTGTAAGCTTTCAAACAATTAGTGGAAATGCTATTAGATAAATGATACTTGTAGAACAGGAAGCTTGGTTTTAGTATCATAGCGTGTTTTTAGTGTTAGGTAAAATGTGCTGGCCACGTGGTTGGGTAACTCTTAAATTTAAATTCTTTGGAGCCATCATGTAAATACATCTCAGGCATGTATGCCTACTGAAATACCGGGGCTGAGTGCCACGTTACATTTTCTTCTTAACTCTGCTTTTGTTAAGTATTTATGTTCTTGTATCTTTTCTATCTGAAAAAGATGGAATTACTGGAATAAGAACTCCCTTAGTAGAAGTAAAGATTTTTCCCTGTCAGTTAAGTATGGTTAACATTCATGTAATACTTATCGTAAAAACTTAGGTTTATTTGATATCTTAGTAAAATCAGGTGAGTTGAGATGGAGAACAAAAATCAAGGAAATTCAGGTTCATCATAATATATTGCATTTTATTTCTCTGCTATGACAATATTAAGAGTACATTTGGCAAGAAATGTGGATTAGTGTTATTAGATGTTGAAACTTTTTTTTTTTAAATTGGATTCCAAAAATATTTCAAGCTCAGCTTATTTATATTGTTGGAGGTGATAGGTATGCATGGCTGCCTGGAATGATTCACAGGGAGTTGTATTGGCACAATCCTGTGCACACCACGCATTGATGGAGTTTGAGTTGGTGTGAAGGGCACCTCTAACGAAATATCGGAAAGTCCTCTGCTTCTGAAGTAATTGCTTTGAAATTTTTTAAATAAGGCTGTCAACTGAATTTGCACAATGCTCAATAGATTTTTCAGTGCTGTTTTATAACTTTGTGCTCCTCCTCTTACTCAAGCCTCATAACAACCACGTGAGATAGGTTATTTAAGCAGCATTTCCATTTTACAAACGAGGAAGCCAAGGTTCAGAAAACTGAAAACACTTATTTGTGTAGAGAGAAAGTTCTAGAGTTGAGATTAGAATAGAGGTAACAGATGTAAAATGTTCAGCCCCTTGCTTGGCATTTAGAAATTGCACAGTGAACGTTACGTGCTGTTTTAATACATTGTCATCATCCTTATCTTCCAGTCCTTTTTGCATTACAGTACAACTCCGGTTCTCTTAGAAATCCTGTTTTCATATATCACATAATACCTGAAAATGGGTCTAGTGACAGCTCGGTTTCATATTTCTTGAAGTCACATTTCCAAGTGATTCTTGATTAATTAATGATTAAACCTGCTAATGTATGAAAAACCGGTGACACACTGTATGCCATCCGCAGATGCTAGTTCCCTTATCTCTTATTTCTCTCCGACTTCTTTTTTTCCGAGAGACTGAATTTTTAGTATATTCTATTGCAAATTGCTACTATTGGTAAGAATATCAAGACAACTTTTACATAATGTATTTAATATTAATAAAAATATGCTTTTTATGTTATATACCAGATATATAGGGCACTGTGTTCCATGCTGTGATATTAACAAAGTGATATAATACTTAGTTCTTTCCTCAAAAGCTGTCAACTTTAGTTGGGAGGTCATCTTATAAACACATGAGAAATGAAATAATATAAGGTTTATCGCAACAACTCTGTGTAATTAATTCCCTTTAATTAGTTAATTAAACTTAGAAGAGGAGGTGTCAGTGTTTGAAGTTTTTATACAGGAGACTGGAGCCCCCCGGCGCTCTTGCCAGGGTCTGAACACCCGCAAGGAAGGCAGCCATGTGGTGGGTCAGAATTGAGAGGTGGAGCTGACCTACCAACAGTCTGACTCAGTATCTTTTAACAGTCGGCAAATCAAGCATCTTGCCTATATTGACACCCCTATTCTCAGGCTAATGATAAGGAGAACTCTGTCCTTTTGAAGGTCTGGCTTATCCAAAGGGCGTTTTATAATTTTTACTGCTTTAGAAACAAGAGTAAACGGAGGCACAGACTGTTTCGGCACCTGATATTTTTGCCATGCTGGACTTACAAAATAAAGAGAGTGTTTTTAAGTTAAGTAAATAATCCTTATGGGATTTGAGTATGTATATATGAAGGTCAGATAGTGGAATTTCTAGGTCGTATGGTAACTTCACATTTAACTTTTTGAGGAGGTGCCAAACTGTGTTCAAAAGCTGCTGCATCATTTTAACATCTTCACCAGCAAGGTGTGAGGCTTCTGTTTTCTTCACAAAATGTGCTTTATTTTTAACACAGAAGCATTGACATCATAAGATAAGCAGGTGAATTTATTATATTTTAAAATATTACTGTTGCATAAAAAGACAAGGTATGCAACTTGGAAAAATAAGACATTTTTCAATGAGTCCTTTGATGTCTATGTATCATTGAATGTCCAGTTTGTGTTTTGTCTTTTGCCAACATAAAGAATAAGAACTCAGGAAGCAACAGTGATAGAAAAGAACTTTACTCCCTAAGGAAGTGTCTAATTTCTGGCCCAAAGTCTCAGAGTTCATGGCAACTGTAAGTCGTCCCACAGAGCCTGTGTATCGCAGGAAGTAAGTGCGTGATTCATTAGACAAAGAGGGTATCTTCCCCCTCCCTCCCCATTTTGGATGCACTTTGAATTTATCAGGCAGTAGAGGAAAGCTAGTGAAATTATATAGTATTTTTGATATGCCAAAGAAATCTGTATAAAAGATACCCATACTATATTTTCATTTTTTAAAAAAAATTCTTCAAGATAAGAGTGTTGTTTTGGAGGAATTTGCAAATGTTATTTTTGAAATTAAACACACTAAGGAGCAGGTTATTTCAATACTAGGAATGCTTTTGTCCCATTTGAAGGCGATGTTCCTTATGTTTGCTTTAAAAATATTGGCCTTCAATCTTCTTGGGTAAAGAACCGGATTTTTTTTTTGTTAAGGGAAAATTGCTCTTATTGCTGCTTCCAGTGTTACCATCAAACAAGCTTTGTTCTTCAAGAATAATTCACAGTAAATAATGCAGTACCTCTGAAGGTCCCTGTGGAATATCAGAATTAATTTTAAAACAGAATTCTGACATGCTGATAAGTTCCAAATTATATTTGGAAATTATACCTTTTTTTGGTTGTATTTTTCTTCTCCTTACATTTGTAAAGCTTTGTATTCATTGGGTATAGATTCAGTGCCTATTATAAGCAAAAAAACTGTGCTAAGCACCAAGGAACATCTTATAAAGGATTATTTAATTTTTTCAATATTTATTAAATACCTACAGGGTGTGGAGCGCTGTGACAGGCACCACAGTAAATACTTCCTGGCTTCCAGGAGCTAGCTCTCTATTGTATTGGAGGGAGAATAGATATGCACACATGGCATAAGTAAGTAGCGGTGTAGGAATTAAATGTCTGAGTGATATAATTAAGTTCAGAGAAGGTCAGGGTCAGTGTGAGTGAGGATTATAGTGAAAGGTGTCATGGAATAGTTAGACCCTGAAATGGGCTCTGAAGATTGTTAGGATTTAAATAGTGTTAGGGGAGTTGGAAGGCCAAGGCCCCGGGGGTGCTAGAGAACATAGTTAAGTTGTGAGAAAGAGTGGTGAGTGTCATGTCTCGGTAGTAAAGGAGCAGACCATTCTCTCCTGTTTCTGCAGGTTCAGGATCCTGGGAGAAGGTGAAAGCTTTGCAGCTGAAGGCATGTGGGGGTGTTGTGACTTGAGGAGAGAACCTTGGCTCAGTAAAGACAACAAGGTTAAACAATAGGATTGGACTGACCTAATCTCACAGTAGCGTTGAAGTGGGCATGAGTGGCTGAGGGTGAATAGCTGGGACTAGCACGGGTAGCTGGGGAGGTAGATTAGGATGTATTTTGCAGGTAAACCCAACTGTACTTGTGGATGGCTTTGATTTGGGAATGTAGAGGATAGGGGAAAGGAGGAATGAAGACTGACCACAAAGTTTTTATTTGAACAGTTGGGTGGATGTTGGTACCATTTAGTGATAGAAAGAGGACTATTATGGGTATGTTTAGGAGGCAAATGAAGAGTACTGGACTGGATTCTTTAGCTTGAGAGGGCTATGGGGTAGCTAAGTGGGGTAGCTATGGGGTAGCTAAGCCCGCGGTTGGTCAGATCTGTGATTCTGGATCTCAGTGGAGACAGTAGGGATGCAGGAATGTAATTGTTAAGAAATGAACAAAACTCTCTAAGTATTAACGTTATTGAGGTTTTTGTGTTGTTAATATTTGTCAATAAGAGCTTTAAAAATTTAAATGTTTAACTTCATTATTTTTAAATCCTTAATTCACCCTGCTAATTAATTCTAGTTATCTAGCTGAATATTGGTCTGGTTAATTTTTTTTTTTTTAAAGATTTACTTATTTATTTCAGTGAGAGAGAAAGAGAGAGTGCAGGGGGAGGGGCAGAGGTAGAGGGAGAAACTCAAGCTGACTCCCCACTGAGCACAGAGCCTGTGGGGCTTGATCTCAAGATGAGCACAGAGCCCGTGGGGCTTGATCTCAAGACCCTTGAGATCAAGACCTGAGCTGAAACCAAGAGTTGAATGCTTAACCGACTGAGCCACCCAGGTGCCCCTTGGTCTGGTTGATTTTTTAAAAAATTACAATTGATACCTGGTATCCTCGATTATAATTACTTAAACCAAGAATGACAGAGGACAACAGAGTTATTAGACAATTAAATAATATTTAGAGATTATTTTTACTTTTTGATTTATTTTTTTAAAGGATATATGCACCCGTATGTTTATTTTATTTTATTTTTTATTAGTTTCAGAGGTAGAATTTAGAGAGGGTTTATTTTTATTTGTAAACAAACTCCATATGTATTCTTCGTTCTTTTACTGCTTTAGCAATCTGTGAATGGCATCTCTTTCTTACAACACAAATCCTAGGAGTCTCATGAAATCATCCACAGTGGTAGTAATTAATAGTAATCAACACTTTTAAATGTATAATCTTTATACGTGATCAAACTTGGAGGCCACAGAATGACATGAGGATCTTCAAAAATTGCTTCTTTTACATTGCCACCTGCTTCTGCCAGGCAGCCGAAAATGAAACCTGACCATGCAAGTCCGGAATCCTAATTCTGTTTTTAAAACACTCCAGCTTGTTCCTGGTTTTCTCTCCATCGAGAGGAATGGGGTGTTTTGGGTAGTGTATTTCAGGTTTTTATCCATTTCTAGCCCGTTTTGATTACTCTCTCATCCTCATGCCAGGACTGCCAGTTTCTGGCTGCCGTTCTAAAGTGCTGTCAGCTTCAACGTGAGGCTCTGAGGTGCGCCAGCTGTAGACGGTGGAAGAGGTCTATCATGTGCTAAAATTAACTAAATCTTTTCCAGAATGGGCTTGCTTTACTTTCAGCTCTCTTTCCTTTTTTTTTTTTAATTTTTAAATTTTGATTGTATCTATTTTTAAAATTTTAATTCCAGTAGAGTTAACATACCTTCAGCTCTCTTTCAACAACCCATTTGATTTTGACCAATGACTTCACATATTATTTTGAAATATTTAAAATATCTTTAGCAAATATATCTCTTCACCGTTTTTTTTTGTTGTTGTTCAAAAAAAGTATTTTTTTTTAAAGATTTTATTTATTTATTCAACAGAGATAGAGACAGCCAGCGAGAGAGGGAACACAAGCAGGGGAAGTGGGAGAGGAAGAAGCAGGCTTATAGCACAGGAGCCTGATGTGGGGCTTGATCCCATAACGCCGGGATCACGCCCTGAGCCTAAGGCAGACGCTTAACCGCTGTGCCACCCAGGCGCCCCCCCAAAAAAGTATTTTTTTTTGAAAACACACTTCTGCCTGAGACTTTGAGAACTGTGAATGTGTAAATCGGCAGCCACCTGGAATCCGGTTAGGTTAATTTCTATGTCTACTACCTAGCTATGGCCAGCATGCCTCTTTTATCTTCGATTTCCTATAATTTTCCTATTTTCCCCTCTAATTGAACTAGTGGAATTGGTTGTGGAGAATATATGGAATTAACCTTTGTAATTTCTGTTTGCTCCTCTCATTCCGTTCCCACTCCCTGCAATTCTACTGCTGCCCTTGGCAGTCTTTGTTAAGATTTCTCATTCTCCCATCCATTAACTAAAAACAGAGTGACTTCCAGGATCTTATGGCTTCTCATAGCTTTCCAGGTAGTTTAAATTCCGTAGCATAATCATCTATCATCTACCTACTTGTCAGTTTTCCGTCATTCTCCTCTTTTCTTCAGGCGTTCTGAATTGTTTGCATTTCCTTAGAATACATTATCCTGTTTTCTGGCTCTTTCTCTTCCACACAGTGGTCTTCCTGCCTTCTTTAGCCACAAGTCATGTCAGTTTTCCCTTTTCTTAAAGGTTGCCTTCCTTGAAAGGTGTCTCACATCTGCTTCCAAGTGGTCCACTTGGCTAAGTGCTTCTCAGAGTTTCTTGCTTCTTTCAGCTGCTCCCAGTGGGACACCACTCCTTTACAAGTGTTATTGTATGGACCTCTGGGACACAGTCCCAGGGATGAAATCCTGCTACCACAGCTTGGCCATTGGTGGAGATGTGGTGGGCACAAGCCACAGTTCCTTTATTTCCCTGTTCCTTTATTTTTCACACTACCACCATAGATATGGCTGGGTCAGACTTTAGAGAAGACTTGGATTAAATAAATTTAAAACCATGGCTAAAATACAGTTTTTCCCCTGCCCAATGGAAAGCATCCAAGAAGTTGAATCCTTCAGAGAGTGGCTTCTTGTAGACTTCCTTTACTTGTTCGTACTCAGGACTGTACTTCTGAGGGCCGCCTTCTGCTCACTGCATACCTTTTGGGAATCTCATCCCCTAGCCTTGGGGTTGGATTTGGCCCAAAAGTTACTTTTCTCAGCAGTATATTTCTACAAGTTTGAATTCTTTTGGCTACTGCCTATCAACATTATCCATGGTAGGCTTTGACATCAAACCTTGAGGAGTCGGCAAGACTTTGTATTATTTTCTCCAACTCTGATTGTTAAATTCTTATAGGATAGCCATGATTAGCTTCCACATCAGTAGTTTTTTTTTTTCTTTCTATTATATACCTCACTACCTTTGTCATCTCCCTCCAAAAGCCTATCAATATCATTTTGTGCAAGCTCCCTTTTGTGTACTTATGGCAATCTGGCATAGTTTTATCATAGCATTATGCCACAATAATTGATTTGCTTGTCTGTTTTTCTAGCACATGGAATTGAGTGAGTAATCAATAAATGTTTATTGAATGATAAATGAATCAGTAAAGGAAATTGGGATCTGTTATCTTCTAAAATTTGCTCTACCTCAGCAGTTCCTTAACGATTAGGCATAAGATTTCATAGAGAACTAGTTTATCTTCTAGCAACTAAAATATGTTGTCTGTGTTAAAATTTTTTTGTGTTTCAAAATGGTTTTAGATTGCAAGTCCCTTGGTGAGGGAAAAAGGATCAGAGAGCTGCTGAGGCCCAGCTTACAGTTAGTATTTCTTGCCACTGCTAGAGCTTTATTTTGGTCAGTGTTCTGTCCTGGGAAGGTAAGAAAGGGCAGAAATGAGAAAGTTTGTCCTGAGAATCAGTCTGTCCTAATCCAGTAAATGGCAGTCAAGTGCTATTTGTTATATATATATATATTTAAGATTTTATTTATTTGTTTGAGAGAGAGAGAGAGAGAGAGAGAGAGAGAGCATGTGGCGGGGGAGGGGAAGGTCAAAGAGAGAGGGAGAGAAGCAGACTCCGCACTCAGCAGGAAGCCCAACACAGGGCTCAATCCCAGGACCCTGAGATCATGACCTGAGTGAGCTAAGGACAGATGCTTAACAGACTGAGCCTTCCAGGAGCCCCTATTTGTTGTATTATTGATTTAACCCTTCGCTTATTCTGACAAAATGTAAAATCTTTTTACGTATAGGAAAACTTCTATCGGTGGTAACTTCTGTTTAAAAGCAGGAAATAAAAGTTAGTGAGGAATGGAAGAGAGACATTTTCCTTTCTAAATGTGTACGTTTATGCATAAGTGTACAGGAAATTCGTGAAGTACTTTTTTAAAGTTATGTGTTCGATTTTATGTGAAGCTTTTATGTAAGAGGATTTAAAAATCAGTGTGCACGTTTAGATCTAAGCTGTTTGGCCCACTGTTGATCTGTCATATGTATTTTTGGATATTTAGAACACTGATCTCTTAAAGAAGTTGTCAGCAAAAGATTGTTTTCTTTCTATAAAGAAGAAGTAATAAAATGCCTACTTGTTTCAAATATTTTATTTGACTTCTTACAGAAATTTCAAGAAATTGCCGAAAAAAATATGGAAAAATTGAATCGTATTGAGAGGTCACATGAACAGCTGGTTCTTGAAAATTCACGCTTCAAAAACATGTTATCACAGACTCAAAGGGAACAAACAGCCTTGCTGGCAGCCTGCGCGTTGATGGCCGGTGCCTTATATCCTCTCTACAGCCGGTCGTGTGCCTTATCTACACAGAGAGATTTTCTCCAGGAGCAGGTCAACACCTTTGAGTTGTTCAAACTGGAAGTTAGAACTCTAGCCCACGCTTTGTCAAGTGTAGACGAAAAGAAGCAAGAGGAAGCCAAGATGAAGAGAAAACCATTCAAAGGATTGATACGAGTATTCCGGAAAGGTGTCATTGCAATTTTGGCAGCAAATAGGCTCAAGATTTTGGGCCAATCATGTGCCTCTCTTTTTACCTGGATGGAAAGTTTCAAAGAAGGCATAGGCATGTTAGTGTGTACAGGAGAGCCCAAAGACAAGCATAAATTTCCAAGTAAGATCATTTATGCTTTTTTAAAATCTAAGTTGAATATAAGTCACATACAATGTGACTATGTTTAGCCATTATGTAAAAAACTTAAATCATTTAATATGTCAAATCATGTAACACAGTCCCATGTGTATATAGATATATATGTGTGTATGGGTAAGTGTATATTTATGCATAAATTGGTTTTGATTTTTTTATTATGAACGTTGACATTTAAAGAAAGCGGCAAATATAATTTCAACTTTGTCTAGCTTTATTATATATATATTTTTAGCTTTATTATATTTGAATACTCTTTTCACAGTAAAGTGGAGAGTTTATATAGTGATTTTTCAAGTAAGTCAATCCAGAGATTCTGCCCTATTTAAAATTAATTACCAGTATAATTTATTTTCACTTTCTATGAATCAGTATAAAATGATCAGAGTTAAACATCTATTGAGGAATTGAATGAAAATGAGACAAATGTAAATTTTCCAGTTAACTTTTTTTAAATGCTTGACTATTCTGAGGAAACAATTATTTCAATTTTTAACTTTTAAAAATCAAGCTATTAAGTAATATAAGCAGAACTAAAGAAAAAATTTCTTCTCTCTCTCTCTTTTTTTTTTAAGATTTTATTTTTTATTTATTTGAAGAGATAGAGACAGCCAGCGAGAGAGGGAACAGAAGCAGGGGGAGTGGGAGAGGAAGAAGCAGGTTCATAGCAGAGGAGCCTGATGTGGGGCTCGATCCCAGAATGCTGGGATCATGCCCTGAGCCGAAGGCAGACGCTTAACAACTGCGCCACCCAGGCACCCCTCTTCTCTCTTTTTTTTGAGAAAGAGAGAGCGAGTGAGAGAGTGCATGAGCGGGGCTGGGGTGGCTGGGGAGGGACGGGGGAGATGGAGAGAGAGACCTTAAGCAGGCTCCCTGCCCAGCATGGAGCCCAACATGGGGCTCAGTTGCACAACCCTGAGATCATGACATGAGCCAAAATCAAGGGTCAGATGCTTAACTGACTGAGCCACCCAGGAGCCTCATCCTCTCTGTCTCTCCCTTTCTTTTTTTTTTGACTTCACTTAATTTATATGATATATAAATAAATTCTCAGTCAAATCTAACATTTCTTGGGGGCGCCTGGGTGGTGCAGTCGTTAAGCGTCTGCCTTTGGATCAGTTCGTGATCCCACCATTCTGGGACTGAACCCTGCATCAGGCTCCTCCGCTGTGAGCCTGCTTCTTCCTCTCCCACTCCCCCTGCTTGTGTTCCCTCTCTTGCTGGCTGTCTCTCTCCCTCTGTCAAATAAATAAAATCTTAAAAAAAAAATCTAACATTTCTTGTAGACTTTTCCACACTAGGCAAAGTTCTGGCTACAAGTTTTGATCTATTTCTTAAACTGCCAAACGTTGCTATGAATTTTAAACATGGATTTGAAATGTTGGTAGCATTGCAAGATGGATTTCTCTCTGTTTTTGCAGAGCATCAGAAGGAGCACTTACGTTGTTTGCAGGCACTCAGTTGGCTTACCAGTTCTGACCTCCTAGCCGCAGTAGTTACCTCTATGGCCGAGTTACAGGAAGTCATTAGTAAAACAGGTACGATTCTCTCTCTTGGGTCCTTGCAAAATACACTTAAAAACAAATGTCTAGAAATGCTTTATGGCACAAATCCTAATAAACCGTCTCGGAAGAAAATGTTTTTGTTTTTGTCTTTCTTTTATTCAGGTACAGAGAAATTATTACATCTCTAATGATGTAGAGAATTAATGTAAATTTTGGTGGGTAATTTTGTCTTAATTATGGGGAAATTAAATGACATTTCCCGAGAATGTATTCACCTTATTTTTTCCCTTTGTGATCTGATTTTCCCATGGAAATCTCATTAGCTTTTTTATTAAGTAATACTGGTAATGTTTTCATAAATGTTTTAGTCTTTCTTCATTTCTATTTCTTTTTTTTTTAAAGATTTTATTTATTTATTCGACAGAGAGAGAGACAGCCAGCGAGAGAGGGAACACAAGCAGGGGGAGTGGGAGAGGAAGAAGCAGGCTCAAAGCGGAAGAGCCTGATGTGGGGCTCGATCCCAGAAGGCCGGGATCACGCCCTGAGCCGAAGGCAGACGCTTAACCGCTGTGCCACCCAGGCGCCCCTTCATTTCTATTTCTAGCTATACATTTTAGAAGCTTGAGTAATAATGGAACCAGTAGAAAACTTTTCTCGTTTCGTGATATGTTTTTATTTTTCTGAATTGATTTTAAATAGAGTTAACTTGAATAGTCAGCTTCTTTCTACCAGGCATGGAACCACCTATAATAAGTGATTTCCAAAGATCTAAAAATTTTTTTTCATGACTCAGATTGCAGGATATGTTTATATGAGAGGTTCAATGAAAACTAATTTCTCAAGAATAACATACAGTTACCTACTGGCTAAACTATGTCATCGGACTAATTATGGTCATTTCAGACACATTAACAGTAGAAATAACATAATGGATTTGGTAATGCTTGCCTGCTTAATGGAATGTTGTAAGCATTAATGAAATAATTTAGGATGTAGTTTAATTCTTTAGACAAGTCTGCTACATACATGCACATCATTTATTGTGATTTCACATCTCTAAATCTAAGTTCTTATAGTGGGAAACCTAAGATTCAAAAATCATTTTTGGGTTGTGGCCATCGATGTTGGTAAGCAATATGCATCTCTAATATTTTTGCAAAACCTCAGTGTACTGGGTTTGAATTGTGAAATAAAAGTCTAAGTAAATGTATTTTAAGTATGTTGGCACTATAGCTTCAGAGCAAAATTAACATTCTGGAAAGAACTTAATGAAAGTTTTTAGACTTAGTGTGAAAAACAGATTATTTGTGTTCATCATATCCTTTGTAGGTATGCAGACAGTTAAAATAGATTGGTTTCTTAAGCTATAATCATTTTTATATCATTATTTTATCTTTCCTTATCACTGTGCTATATATACTTTAGAAGATAAAAGAAAAATATGACTTGGATCTGGACTTCTAGAAATATGCACAATGATTATAGAACAAGATTGACAACTCATGAACAACTTTAGGCAGAATGTAATCAAGGATTGCATGAGGAAAATACTGGCTTTAAATGTAAGAATCCATAAAAGATGCAGCTCAGAGAGGGGTTACGAGTATTGGGAAGGCTTCAGGGAGCTTTATCTGAAGGCTTTAGCTGGGCCTAGAGTGATAGATAGTAAGTTACAGAAGAGGGACAGCATCCAGATGGAGGGCAGAGCTTAAGCAGGGCTGCAGAGGTGGGAAGAAGCACAGAATGGGAAGAGGGACATTAAGGAGATGGAATGGAGGCCCATGCCTAGCACGGCTGCCTTATACATGGTGATAATTAAAATGTGTTTTCTATTATAACTATATTGGAAAGTAGTGGGGGGGAAGGTGGATCATTGGCATGGGATCAGATAATAGACTTTTTTTAAAAAAGACTTTATTTGAGAGAGAGAGAGAGAGCATGCCCAAGCGAGTCTGAATGGGGGTGCGGAATGGGAGGGGGAAGGGCAGAAGGAGCCGGAGAAACAGGCTTCCCATTGAGCAGGGAGCCCGACGTGGGGCTTGATCCCAGGATCCCATGATCATGACCTGAGCCGAAGGTGGACACTCAACCATCTGAGCCACCAGGTGCCCCAGATTATAGTGGTTTTATAAAACTAGACAGTAAACTCCCTGAACACATTTTCCAAAAGTGGACTATTGCAATATTTTAAAGTTAAATATTGACACAATGGTTATTTGAGACCCTGATAAAAATAGGTGTAGGTAAGACTTATCAAATAGAAGGAGACTGAGAGTGGTGTGTCTTTAAATGCTTGCCGACCGCCAGGAACAGAGCTGCCTTTGATGTTAGAATTTGGTTGGGCCTCTAATAGCTTGAGGAAAGGGCAAGTTCAGGGAAACTTATTTTTAGGAAAGGCTTTAAATTCTGTTGGCTAAAGAACACTAAGTACTTAGGGAAGAGAAAGTGATAGTTGCTTAGAGGGGGAGAATAATTGATGTATTAAAGTCCAGAAGAGTATATACTTCGACAGGTAAATAATTGAGTTATTGTTGGACTAGAACAAAAAATGATGAGTGTGTACGTTTTGCAGAGATGAGTTAACCAGCTGGGCTTATAGAATAATTCATTCAAAACATGATGACGGGTTAATATAGACCTTTTCTAGGTAATGTGTTTTCATTTTTGTGTGTATTCTAGCAGTAGAAATTTCAGATACTTTAGCAGAAAGGATGGGAAAATATTCTCAGACACTTTAAGTACACGGGAGGTTATTAACAGATAATAATGAGGGTAACAAATGTAAAGCTGTAACAGCTTACTTAGTCATGTTGAATTTATAATTTAAGTGTATGAATAACTTAAATAGATGGTAAGCATTCTCGTGTAGTAGAAAGAGCATTAGCTTTGAACAAGGCAGATTTTATTTTGTATCCAGCTCTGCTCGTTATTAGTTGTGTGAAATTGGGCAAGCTGCTTAACTTTACTGGGCCTCAGACTCGTTACCTAAAAACGGAGATAGTACTATCTTCCTGGTTTTTATGAGGGTGTAATGAGGTAACACTTGTTGAACATTTTGTACAGAACCTGGCATATAGTGGGCGCTAAAAAAGCTGTTTCCTGACCACCCATCTCATCATGAAAGCAGTATATGACATTAATGAATAGACATACACACTTATGCTTGTACACATTTTTAGACTACTAATTATTTTCTAGTTCTATGTATTCTTCCAACTGTTTTATCTCTCTTTCTTTCGATCCACCATTTCTTCTTCTTACCTTTCCTTCCTGCTGCCCACTCATCCATCTGCTAACAGACTAACAAATGATAAAAATGTTACTCTAGGCCACATAGTGTTTTATATTTGCATTTAAAACTTATTATTATTGTGGGGTTTGAACTCACCACCCTGAGATCAAGACCTGAACTGAGATTAAGAGTTAGAGGCTTAACGGACTGAGCCATCCAGGTGCCGTGCATTTAAAAATTATTTTGAAATAACTTCGAACTTACAGAAATATTGCAAGTACACAACAGAGACCTTTTCTTTTGCTGAACAATTTGAGAGCAAGAAGCGGACATGATGCCCATTACTTTTTCATATTTTAGTGTGTATTTCAAGCAAGACATTCTTCTACATAACCAGAGGGCTGTGATCAGCGTTAGGAAGCCATTCACACCCCCTTCGACTTTCCTTAGTTTTCCCAACCAACCATGTATAGCCAAAGGATCTGGTTTAAAATTATGTGTTGCATTAAGTCTTGTTTCTTTAATCTCCCCCAACACGGAAAAGTTCCCAGTCTTTCCTTGACCATCATGATCTTGAAGATTATAGGCCAATTTTTATAGAATACCCTTCAATTTTGACTTGTTTGAGGTTTCCTCATGATTAGATTCAGTTTATGTATTTTTGGCAAGAAATCGAAGAAATGATATGTATTTCACTTATGGTATGCTGTCATAGTGTTAGCTTCAAAAAAAAAATCATACTTTTAAAGGATTTTCTCCATTTCTATTAATCTTCTTCTAGGGAATGATTTTTAATGTTTGGGTAATATTTATCAGCTGGGCATTTCATCATTTGTTTATCCAGTTCATAAGAGGATCTTTTCATTGTAGGACAG
Organism: Ursus arctos; assembly: GCF_023065955.2. Lineage (NCBI taxonomy): Eukaryota > Metazoa > Chordata > Mammalia > Carnivora > Ursidae > Ursus > Ursus arctos. The sequence continues at coordinate 10,221,668 of NW_026622852.1, forward strand.
ATATCAGGAATATCAGTTCAGCTTTGATTTGTCATTGGTTCATTGTCTCTTGAATCACCTAATATTATGAGTAGTGTCTTAATTCTTTCAACCAAGTGGGTTATCAAAATGCCAAAATCTTGGGAAGGTTTATTAAGGAAATTATCTGAAGACCCTGAAATGAAAGAAGTTATTTCTTAGAACTGTCCCTTCCTTCTTCCATTTTCTTTTTGAAGAACTTGCTGAAAATTTAAATCATTTTACATGTCAGGACTACATGTTGATGGCATCAGTGTCACTTTTTTTTGTTTTTTTTAGTCCCAGGAAAACTGGTACATATATGTCAATATGAAGTAGTAGCTTTTAATATATTAAATAGTACCTGTATTGCTTCTTGTATTATCTTTGTTCTACGGTAAAAAAAAAAAAAAAAAAAAAAAAAGTCAGTAAATTATTCTTCTCAAAAATACTCTTTTTAGGTACTTACCTTTTTAGAGTAAATTGTGAATTATACACATACTATTATATAGGAGAGAAAAATTTTAAATTGTCTAGGAGAGAAAATTAAACATGGTGAATACATAGTAGAGTATGAATTAAGAACTTGGGCTCTTGCTTTGAAGTTGGGTCCCATTGCTTACTTTGTGTGTGACACTGGGAAAGGTACTTAATCCCTTTTAGCCTCAGTATCTTCATCTGTAGAATTTGGCTCAGAAAAGTTCCTAGTTTAAGGGTTGTTAGGTGTGAATGTAACCTTAGCCAAGTCTCTTGTATATGTAATTGTCCAATAAACGTTTGTTGTTTTATCTGTTTTTTTGTGTTCTCACGTGAACCGATATATTATTTTATTCCTTTCATGAGGTAGGGAGTTCAATAATCGTAGCTTGAATTTACTGCTCGGGAAGTGCTAAAGGTGGTAGCTCCTGTTACCTTCTTAAACTTTGAGGATGTATTTATAGGCAGTGGGCAGAGACCCCAGTTTCCATGTTGCTTCTGTAAATACTGGACAGGTGGCAACCTTCTTCCTTTCATTAAAGTGTTTGCTCACTTGAGATAAATTACCTCTTCCAGGTATCCAAATGGTGTGCCTGCAAGAGATCATTTACCTCAAACAGGGGAGAATGTTACTTCCACTGAAGGGCTGGGATATCAATCATTATGGGAATGGACTACAGAACTCTTTAGATAGCTGAACATTTCATATGTCTGGTCCAGACTGAATTTCTCAAGATAGAAACAAATGTGCTGATTTGCCTGGAATTATCTCTGAATAAATATAGTAGATGGATGTGAATAGAATGTTCATGCATTTTGTTACACAGTCCCTCTGTAATTGAATCATAATTATCCAGAAGATAGATGACCCAAGTATACACGCCCCTGCTATTACTATTCAGAAGTTTCTTTCATTGTTAGAGTTAACTTTGTAGAGGTCATAGCAACTCTTTCAGGTGAAACTCAGAAATCTGGGTCGTATTCAGGGTAACCATGAGGTTTCATACTTAAGTTCAAAGCAGTAAGTAAAGATATTTCTGTTACTAAGTAGTTATTGGTATATCTTTTAAAATGAAGGTTTTATTGAGTCCTAAAGAATAATAAAGTGAGCATTCCTACTTTAGGTGTGGTCTGTGGACCAGCAGCATCAGCATTAATGGGGAAGGTGTTAGAAATGCATAATCTCAGACTCCACTCCAGAGCTACTCAATCAGAATCTACAATTTTCTAAGGTCCTCAGATGACTTATATGCGCAATAAAGTTTGAGAAGAAGTGACTTGGAGGACTTTGTTATTTACGTAACTTCACTTATATCTGAAATTGAAACAAGTATGTATCATTTTTGGTACTTCAGCTGCAAGTGTTTATTTTGGGGACTCACATTTAATTTACTGCATTTTCTTCTGTTTTGTGAATTTCTTTTTTATTATTACCTTTGCATGTTCCCATATTTTTTTCAAACATTTTATTATCAAAAATTTCAGGTGCATAGAAAAGTTGAAAGAATTTTACAGCGAATAGATATTTTGTTTTTTTTAAATTAAAATTTATTTGCCTATCATAATTTTTAAGAACAATTTTTGAATGAATAATTTATCTTTGGAAGTGTCCATGCCTATGTGAAATTCCAGTGTCACAACTTTCATAGGATGTATTTGTGAATAATGTTGTTAAAATAATGTACAAAATCAAAATTATTTTAAGAAATATAGGTGAGGCTTCAGGATATTTTGCAATTTCCAGGTAGTTTATGGGAAACTTCTAAGAGCCTGAAGCCTTTTCTTAGAAGGGTAGGTTGCAAATCCAGATACTATCTAACAAAGCAACATAATTATTTTTTCAGATTTTTGTAAAAGAACAAAGGAAAAAATTTCCTCTCAAATCTACAGTAAAATTATATATGCATTTAGAAATACTGTTGTAGCTCCACCTTGTTCTAGAAGAAAATTATGCCAACTTACAGGTATTTGTAAAATATGACTAAATGATATCCATTAAAACTTGAATAAAAGAAAGTGGAAGCAAATTTGAACCAGGAATGATGTTGAAAAAGCCAATTATGATGCCTACATAGTTGTGTTCAAATTTGGGCCTCAGGAGTCAATTGCCAATGATGTCGTTGAAAAACCAAAAATTTAGGAGAAATAAAAATGTCCTTGGACTGGGACACCTGAGTGGCTCAGTCGGTTAAGCGTCTGTCTGCCTTTGGCTCAGGTCATGATCCCAGAGTCCCGGGATCGAGGCCTACATCAGGCTCCCTGCTCAGTGGGAGTCTACTTCTCCCTTTGCCCCTCACCCTGCTTTGGTGCTCTCTCTCACTGTCCCTCTCTCAAATAAACAAATAAAAATCTTTAAATAAAAAAAATGTCATTGGACCAAGATTAGATAGGAATTTGTCCTGTAGCTCTTAATAAAAGGGGACATCGTGATAGAATGAATAACATTCTCCGTAATCTCAGACATAGAACTCTTTGTCTCTTCTTTTTTTTTTTTTTTTTAAGATTTATTTATTTATTTGGGGGGGGGGCAGAGGGACAGGGAGAGAAAATCTCAAGCAGACTCTGCACAGAGCTCAGAGCCCGATGAGGGACTTGATCTCAGAACCCTGAGATTGCTACCCGAGCTGTGAAACCAAGAGTCGGATGCTTAACTGTGCCACCTAGGCGCCCCTGTCTCTACTTTTTAGGTCAAATATATTGGGATATAGTTTACATACAATAAAATGTACTCATTTAGCTGTAAAACTAAATGGAATTTAAAAATGTATATGCTAGAATGTATACAAGAAAATACATAAAACATTTTCTTTACCTTTTTTGCAGTCACCACTACATACTCCTTGTCCAAGAGAACCACTAATCTTTTTTTCTTTTAATTTTTCTTTTCAAGCATTTTATAAAAACGGAGTCATACAATGCAAAGGCATCTATATTTTCTGTCTTTGTGATTGGCATGGCCATCCACCAAGTAATTAAAGTAGAAACCTGGGAGTCACCATAACTTATTCTTATTCTTACTCTTATGCTCTATAGTCTACGTATTTATCAGTCTACTTTTTATCCTAATCTCATTGCTGTTGTTTTAGCTTCATATTTTTTTTGCTTGTGTTACCTTCTTAATCTATTAATGGGTGTCCATTCTTAGACATACTGTGCCATTCTATCATCTATCTGTTTATCAGTCTCATATTTAGCAAAGAAATAATTTGAGGAGGGTTATAGAAGTAACAAAGAAGGGCGCCTGAGTGGCTCAGTTGGTTAAGCGTTTGACCCTTGATTTTGGCTCAGGTCACGGTGTTAGGGTTGTGAGATGGAGCCCCGTGTTGGGCTCCATGCTGGGTGTGGAGCCTGCTTGATTTTCTCTCTCCCTCTCCCTCTGTCCCCACCTCCCTCCCTGCCTCCCTAAAAAAAAAAAAAAAAAAAAAAAAAGAAAAAAAGAAGTAACAAAGAAGTACCAAGTAGCATTAGTGCATTGGAGAACATTTGTAGAGCATTGAAGAGTATGAGGAAGTAAATTTAGATTTCTTGTGATATCTCTAAGAATATGATCAATATTGATGTGTACTTCTTTGAAGTTGTTTTGTATGTATTTCAATATGATTAGGTCATCCTGTAACCATTTTTCATTGTTCTATTTTTTTTCTTGCTTATTTTAAATGGCTATCATACCGTCTCATCTCATTTGCTATTTTGAGGCTTAAATGACTTAATGCATGTAAACAGTGCTTGATCTGTTGCATATCATTGGCCTCAGTATCAGCAATAGCATTATTCTCCATTTCTTATTGTATGAATTAACTCTTTGGCAAGGTATACAAGACCCTTCTTGATCTGCTTCTCATCTGTATAGTCTCACCTCCCAGTACTGTCATTAATAAACCTGCAATGTAGCTAAACTGACTTACTTGCTTGTTCCCCAGATGTGAGATGCCCTCTATCTCCAAACATACGGAAAAAACTATTTTTGCTGCTGAGTCTTTAGAGGAACTTATTGCATGGATTATCATATTGGAAATATTGAATAACCTCACAGTTTCTATCTTTAAAAGCTACCATGTAGAAAGAAGATACAGAAGTTTTTTTTTTTGTCAGTGTTACTTATATTCATCTTCAATAAAAACTGAGAGTATAGTATTACAGTTCTCTGAATGCAGTAGTGCAGATATGCAGCTTTCTTATTATTTAAGTTGACACAGAGACAGAGGCTCAAGGATATAGGTTTAACAGTTGGGTAGCATATTCCTTAAAGAGGTCTCTTAACCTTGGGCTCACAGAACCCTTCTCAAAAGGATCCACGGGTAGAATTTGGAAGCGGGGGGGGGGGATGCATCTGTGGATTTGGATGGAAAAAATTACATCTTGTTTCACTAACCACTAACTGAACTTTGACATACCCTTCAATTATGAGTGGTGATAACAGACCACGATAATATTAGCAGTGTAGTGACTTTGTTACTGATAGAAATCACTGATGCTTTCATATTGTAATGCAGTTGTTGCAGCTATCTCCAGATATACCTTGTGCTCATGTTTGCTCATCAGTGAGCATGAGACCCATATCACATACATGATGTGTAATCACAGGGTTCCGTGTACACATGGACACTCGTGCAATTTTTCTGCACATGTATCAGGACAGCTTTGCACCTAGTAGTTGTTCTGTGTTCTTCATGTTTATGTTTTTTTCTCGTAGTCCCCAGTACAAACTTCTCTGTTATTTCTTTGAAAGTGTAACCTGCAAACACCTGGAAACACTTCAGAACTCTTTCAAAAGAGTTACTGACACTACCAATTTTCTGAAAAAGAAATAATGAAATTGATTCCATATACAGTAGTATCAAAAACAATAAGATACTTAGAAATAAATTTAACCAAGGAGGGGAAGGTCTTTAATCTGAGAATGACAAGACATTGAAGAAGGAAATCAAAGAAGATACAAATAGATGGGAAGGTATCCCGTGTTCATGGGTTTAGAAGAATTAATATTGCTGAAGCATCCATATGAGCAAAAGCCATCAATAGATTCAATGCAATCCTTATCAAGATTCTAATGGCTTTTTAAAAATAGAAGTAGAAAAAGCACTCTGAAAACTTAGAACCACAAGAGACCCCAAATAGCCAAAGAAATCTTGGGAAAAAGGAACAAAGCAGGAGGCATCACGACTTCCTGATTTCAAGCTATACTATAAAGCTATAGTAATCAAAATGTATACTAGTGGCATAAAAATAGACAAATAGACCAATGGAACAGAATCAAGAGCCAAAAGCATAAACCGAAAACCCAAGTGTGTATGGTCAACTAATATCTGACAAGGGACCCAAGGATAGTCAACAGACATAAGACAGTCTCTTCAATAAATGGTGCTGGGATAATTGGATATTCACATGTAGCAAAATGAAACTAGACCCTTATACCACTCATAAAAATTAATTTGAAATGGATTAAAGACTTAAATATAAGACCTAAGACTATGAAACTCCCAGAGGAAAACAAGGCTTCTTGACATAGGTCTTGGTAATGATTCTCTGGCTATGACACCTAAAGCACAAGCGACAAAATAAAAATTAACAAGTGGGACTATATCAAAGTAAAAAGCTTCCGTACAGTGAAAGAAACTATCACCAAAGTGAAAAGACAACCTACAGAATGAGAAAAATTTTTGCAAACCATATATCTGATAAGGGGTTAATATCCAAAATATATAAAGAACAAATACAATCAATAGCAAAAGAACCAAATAATCCAATTAAAAAAGTGGGCAAAGGACCTGAATAGGCATTTTTTCCAAAGAAGATATATGAAAGGCCAACAGGTACATGAAAAATGCTCAGTATCAAGTCATTAGAAAATGCAAATCAAAATCACAATGAGATATCACCTTATGCCTATTAGAATGACCATCATCAAAAAGACAGAATAACAAATGCTGGTATGGATGTGAAGAAAACTGAACTCTTGTGCACTGTTGGTGGGATTGTAAATTGATACAGCCGCTGTGGAAAACAATATAGAGGATCCTCAAAAAATTAGAAATAGAACTACCATATGATCCAGCAATTTCACTTCTAGGAATATATCCAAAGGAAATGAAAACACTAACTTGAAAAGGTACCTGTCCCCCACCCACTAATTCATGGCAGCATTATTTACAGTAGCCAAGACATGTAAACAACCTAAGTGTCCACTGACAGGTGAGTGGATAAAGAAGTTGTGGTATATATACAAAAGAATATTATTCAGCCATAAAAAATGAAAAAAAAATCCTACCATTTGCAGCAATTTGGGTGGACCTTGAAGGCATTATACTAAAGGTTTAAATAAATCAGAGAAGGGCAAACACTATACAATCTCTCTTATGTCTAAAAACAACAACAACAACAAAACAACCCCAAACCAAAAATCAAACTCATAGAGGAAGAAATCAGACTTGTGGTTGGTTACCAGAGGTGGAAGGTAGGGTGAGGGGAAATTAGTGGAAAGTGGCTAAAGATACAAATTTCCAGTAATAAGATGAAAAAGTCCCAGGGATGCAATGTATAGTGTGGTGACTACAGTTGACACTACTGTATGGTGTATAGGAAAGGTATTAAGAGAGTAAATCCTAGGGGCGCCTGGGTGGCGCAGTCATTAAGCGTCTGCCTTCGGCTCAGGGCGTGATCCCAGCGTTCTGGGATCGAGCCCCACATCAGGCTCCTCCGCTAGGAGCCTGCTTCTTCCTCTCCCACTCCCCCTGCTTGTGTTCCCTCTCTCTCTGGCTGTCTCTCTCTGTCAAATAAATAAATAAAATTAAAAAAAAAAAAAGAGTAAATCCTAAGAGTTCTCATTCTTAAAAGGAGAACATTTTTTTCTTTTTTCTTCTTTCTTTTCTTTTTGTTATATCTCTATGAGATGATGGATGTCATCTGAGCCTATTGTAATTATTTCACACTATATGTAAATTAAACTGTCATGTTGTATGCCTTAAACTTATACAGTGACATATATCAATATTTTTTTTTGATAAAAAGGGGGGGAACAACACAAAGTTACTTAAGTTCCTTCTATCTTCATAGCATGCTTTTTTCATCCATTCAATAAGTATTTATTGAGCAGCTATTATATGCCAGCTGCTTTAAAAAATGAGGTCTAACTGATATATAACATATTAATTTCAGGTGTACAACATAATGATTCAGTATTGCTGTATATTGCTAAATAATCACTACAGCAAGAGTAGTTAACAGTTGTCACCATACCTAGTCACAAAAACATTTTTTTCCCCTGTGATAAGAACTTTTAAGATGAACTCTCTTAGCAGCTTTCAAATGTAGAGCATCAGATTTCAGCTATGGATTCACAACCCTTTTTCTTTAAGATGAAAATTGTATTGACTATATCGACCGAACCAGAGATGAATTCACTGACTTGAGGACAAAAACTTCCACCATAAGTTTTGAATTTATTTGATTTTTAAAAAAGATTTTATTTATTTATGAGAGAGAGAGAGAGAGCACGAGCAGGGGAAGGGGCAGAGGGAGAGGGATGCACGCTCCCCACTGAGCAAGGAGTCCGATGTGGGACTCAATCCCAGGACCTGGGGATCATGACCTGAGCCCAAGGCAGCCGCTAAAACGTCTGAGCCACCCAGGCACCCCTAAGTTTTGCATTTAAATGCTTTGGAGAATTCTGGTGTTTTTTGAGAGAAGCCTATCTTTGCTTGTAAAGTGAACTATAGAAGCTTTAATTACATTTGTAGCAGGGTATATTTGTGTGTCAGGATTTCCATCATTTTTAAAGATAAAAAAGTCAATTGGATGTTCAATATGGCATATATGATGCCTTCTTGAAGATCACCTCGTAGTTAGTGCTCTCAGTTTGGCTAAGCAACAACTTTCACTGGGCTGTATCTTAAAAAATTAACTTATTAACTTATTGCCTTACTTTTAATACCTTAATAACCAAACTTAAAATAGGTTTATAACTGCATTTCAATAAAATCTGCTTTCTTCTAATCATTCCCCCCAAATATTCTTTGTCTGAGTCGAGATAGATTTTTGGATTGTCCTGTTATTGGGCATTTATATCTTCAGTATTATTTATAAATAATACAGATAGAAACAAGGGCTATTAATTCTTAATCAGTGTTACAGGTTTCCCATCCCTATTGCTAACATGGTGCCTTTATAGATGCCAGCTACTCTGTGTACCGGTTCTCCAGACCACCCAGACATGTGTACAAACACGGATACACACAGACACATACAGTTTCACATGAGGGAATCATACCTCATTGTATGATTGTGCCTCATTGTAATTTTTCCTGTTCAGTGGACAACTAAATGTATTCCATGTCAATAAAGGAGGTATACTTTATTAATTGTATTTGGTCACATACCACCCCATTGTTTACATGTACTGTAGTTTACTCTGTGAATTCTCTGTTGGTAGATATTGGTGTCTTTTCTTAAAATTTTCCATGATTTTAAGCAATACTGTAATGAACTGTGATGTAATTAACATGTTTGTGCAAAAACAGTTTATGTTTGCACAGTTATTTCCTTGGCTAAATTCCCAAGAAATGAGTTTGCATATTTTACATTTGGAAAGAATCACCAGTGTGCCTTTCGTGAAAGTCGCCTGGTCTTCCACTCCCATGAGCAGTACTGAGTGCTGGTTTCCTCAGAATGCCTTTGGCATATTAAATTTTGACAATCTTTTTCATCTTTATTAATTTGAAAGGCAAAAGAAACTATATTATTACTTATTTGCATTTTTTATTGTTAGGTTGTGTATTTTTTCATTTGTTCTACACTTATATTCTTTTACAATTATCTCATTATGTTCATGTACGGGGGTGCGTGTTTGTTTCTTATGGAATTATAAGAACTTGTATATCACAGGTATTAACACTTTGCTCTATATCATGTAAATAATTTTTTCATGTAAATAATTTTATGGTTTGTATTTTAGTTTTGTGTATTTTAATTTTTATACAGCTAAATTATTAAATATTTACTTCATGCTTTTTCTATTGGTGATTTACTTAGAAAGGCTTGCCTTACCACAAGGTTGAATTGCTCATATATTAGTCTAGTATTTTCAATTTTTATGTTAAATTTTGGATTTATCTGGGGTTATTTTTGGTTTAAGTATTGAGGAAATGATTAAGATCTGTTTTTGTCCAGATGATCAGCTAGTTGCAATACTTTTCAATTCAGGCACCCACCTTTTCCCTACTGAATTAAGTAAGGTATGTCATTTAGCATATATTAAACTATTATTGTATGTTCTTGGATCTATTTCTTGTGTCTCTGGTCTATTCCATTTTTTCCCCTATCTCTTCTAATACAAGTATCATGCTACTCTTTTCATATGTACATCTTGATATTTTAAAATATAGTAAGACAAATTCTGTCATTACTTTTGCTTATAGTATTTTGAGCTATATTCATAGTTGTTTTTTTGTTTGTTTTTTTAGTTAGAACATAGCTTTGAAGCAAACATCTTGCCATAATGATTGGCTCCCATGTTTGAAAACGATGTCCACATTCATATTTCCCAAATTATTAGCAGTTTGAAGACACAAGCATTATTTTTGGTTTAAGATTGTGATGTGTCGGTATCACTTATAAAGAGTTGCATATAAAAGGGTTAATAGTTGAAAGGTGTACCTGGAAAAGTAAGCAGGGATCAGATCATGTAGGGCCTTATAGAGAATGTTTTAAGGAGTTTGAAATTTATTCCTAGATCTTCACCCAGGCTTAAAAGCAGCAGTTGTGAAAAGATCCTATTTATGTTCTGTTTTATTTTATTTTATTTATTTTTGAGAGAGAGAGAGAGAGAGTGCAAGCATGCATGTGGGAGTGGGGGTGAGGGGTTAGGGGCAGAGGGAGAGGGAGAGGGAGAGAGAGAATCTTAAGCAAGCTCCACATCCAGCATGGAGCCCAACACGGGCCTTGATCTCATGACCATGACCTGAGCCAAAATCGGGTCAGATACTCAACCAACTGCGCCACCCAGGCGCCCTCGTATTTGTGTTTTAGAAGTTACTTTGTTTACGGTGGAGGATGGGTTGAAGAAGGGAAAGATTGAAGAAGAGTAGGGAGACTCTTGCAAGAATACAGATGAGATATGGTCATGATCACAGAGAACATTGAATAGATTGGAGAAATATTAAGGATGGGATGTGGGGGAGATGGTAAGGGAGATGGGGATGTCAGCGATGACAAAGTATTCCCAAGTGTGTGGAGCTGAGTTGGAATTTAAGGTATTAGCATTACTCATGATTAACATTTGTTGTTATTGTATTATTACTCATTGTTATTAATATTATGCTCATGACCAACATTATGATTAAATTAAATAATTATGAATTACATACATACTAATTAAATCATTACTCATGAATCCTCATTTTCGTTAAAGGAGTGTTTCTCGATCTTTCTAAGTGTGAGGACTCCATTTTGATAAGAAGATATATTGTAGACTGCTCTCTTCCCACGTGATAGTTGTATTTTTAGTAGTAGTTGACTTTGATAATGTTTTAAAGGACTTTTAATTTTATTACCCACAACATCATGAGCATATATTATTCATGCTGTATATATTTTTAGGGCTAAGTAAAGATCAAGATGGCAGTGGTTGCTTTAGTTAAAAGTGATGAAACCCTTGAAATAATTCTTCAGCCTCCCCCACCCCTGCCCCAAGATCTGCAGCTCGGAGGTTTAGAATTACTGGTCAAGGGGCACCTGGGTGGCACAGCGGTTAAGCATCTGCCTTCGGCTCAGGGCGTGATCCCGGCATTATGGGATCGAGCCCCACATCAGGCTCCTCTGCTATGAGCCTGCTTCTTCCTCTCCCACTCCCCCTGCTTGTGTTCCCTTTCTCGCTGGCTGTCTCTATCTCTGTCAAATAAATAAATAAATAAAAATCTTAAAAAAAAAAAAAGAAAAAAGAAAAATTATATAAAAAAAAAGAATTACTGGTCAAAACAATTCTTTATGAATTTGTTTAACCTTAAATGTACGGTAATGCCTTTGCTATTGGAAAAAGTCCAGTAAAGTCCTCTTCTTTCTCAAAAGACACATGCTGTTAAATAGAGGGAAAGTGATTAACAAATGTATTTTACATAAACAAGAATTTGTTAAATGTAGCAAACATTTAAACTGTTTAGACAAGTGTAGACATGAGAAATTTCAGTGACCTTATTTTTGTCTTGTATTTCTGTATCATTATACAAATAATTCTACAACTATGTTACTAGAGGATTTTTTTGTTCTTTTTGTTTATTCATTTATTTAGTGTTGAATTAATTGTACTCTATACTCTATAATGTGAAATATGTCACAAAAACACTTCTCACTCATCAAAGCATAAATTATTTAGTGCTGTTTCTGTAATTCCTTGAGAGTCAGCAGTCAGGAACTTAGAATGTATGCCTCTTTCCCACTTTTTAAAAATTCAGAAGAATGCCTTGTAGAATTATGTTGTCACTCAATTTTGCCTTTCAGAGTGGTTAGTGCCTACACAAATTCGTTTCTATGATATAGTAACAAACTGCTATTCATTAAAATTTAATTGTAGTTGATTTTTGCTTTTAAAGGCTCTTTGTGAAAATTTTTACTTTGATATACCTGAAAACTTCCTAAAATGATGAGCTTTTATCTTGCTTATTTAAAAAGAGTAACTTTTGGGGCTCCTGGTGGCTCAGTCAGGTCATGATTCTAGGGTACTGGGATCGGGCCCCACATTGGGTTCCCTGCTCAGCGGGGAACCTGCTTCTCCCTCTGCCTGCAGCTCCCCCTGCTTGTGCTCGCTCTCTCTCTGTCAAATAAACAAATAAAAAGAATCTTTAAAAAAATATAAAGAATAACTTTTGACATACTGTTAAAATTAATATTAATTTTTCTTGGTGTTATTTTTTATCTTATTTAAATTCAATTAATTAACGTATCATTAGTTTCAGATGTAGAGATCAGTTATTCGTCAGTTGCATATAACATCCAGTGCTCATTACATCACATGTCCTCGTTAATGCCCAGCACCCAGTTTCTCCATCTCTCCGCCCACCTCTCCTCCAGCAATCCTCAATTTGTTTCCTATGATTAAGAGTCTCTTATGGTTTGTTTCTCTCTCTGAATTCATCTTGTTTTATTTTCCCCACCCTTCCCCTATGATCCTCTGTTTTAGTTTCTTAAATTCCACATATGGGTGAAACCATATGATAATTGTCTTTCTCTGATTGAAATATCGCTTAGCATAATACCCTCCAGTTCTATGCACATCATTGCAAATGGTAAGATTTCATGCTTTTTGATGGCTGAATAATATTCCATTATGTATATATACCACATCTTCTTTATCCATTCATATGTTGAAGGACATTTGGGCTCTTTCCATAGTTTGGCTATTGTGGACATTGCTGCTATAAACATTGGGGTGCATGTGCCCCTTCAGATCACGTTTGCATACTTTTGGTAAATACCTAGTAGTGCAATTGCAGGGTCTTAGAGTAGCTCTGTTTTTAACTTTTTGATGAACCTCCATACTGTTTTCCAGAGTGGCTGTACTAGGTTACATTCCCACCAACAGTGTAAGAGGGTTTCCCTTTCTCTGCATCCTTGCCAACATTTGTTGTTTCCTGACTTGTTAATTTTAGCCCTTCTGACTGGTGTGAGGTGGTATTGTGGTTTTGATTTGTATTTCCCTGATCCTGAGTGATGTTGAGCATTTTTTTATGTGTCTGTTGGCCAGTTGTATATCTTCTTTGGAGAAATGTCTGTTTGTGTTTTCTGCCCATTTCTGGGTTGTTTTTTGGGTGATGAATTTGATAAGTTCTTTACAGATCTTGGATACTAGCCCTTTATCTCATATGTCATTTGCAAATATCTTCTCCCATTCTGTAGATTGCCTTTTGGTTTTGTTGACTATTTCCTTTGCTGTGCAGCAGTTTTTTATCTTGATGAGGTCCCAATAGTTCAGTTTTGCTTTTGTTTCCCTTGCCTCTGGAGACGTGTCTAGCAAGAAGTTGCTGTGGCTGATGTCAACGAGGTTGCTGCCTGTGTGCTCTTCTAGGGTTTTGATGGATTTCCATCTCACCTTTAGGTCTTTCATCCATTTTGAGTCTATTTTTGTGTATGGTATAAGAAAAGGTCCAGTTTCACTCTTCTGCATGTGGCTGTCCAATTTTCCCAACACCATTTGTTGAAGAGACTGTCTTTTTTCCATTGGATATTCTTTCCTGCTTTGTTGAAGATAGTTGACCATAGAGTTGAACCCATTTCTGGGTTCTCTATTCTGTTCCATTGATCTATGTGTCTTTCTTGTTATTATTGAATGTATCCTTATATTCAGCATGTTGCAGCTGCTATGAAAGTAAAATGAAGTATAATTAATCCATTAAACACATACAAAATATCCATATATGCTAGGCTGGCACAGTGCAAATATAGGGTTTACTGAGATAACAAAAGTTAAGGAGTTGCAAGCCAGTTGAGAAACAGGGAATACATATATTAGGCACTAGAATGATGTATTATATTGAATGTTATAGGTAAAATAACTTCTACTGTTTATTTTTCAACAGTGACCTATTAAACACTAGTTTATATCTTTTAAATCAGTGTTCTGTATTATAGGCTAATTGATATGTGAAGCTACTGAACTCTTTTTTATTCATGACTTATTTAAAGAATTGATTGTTGACAATGGAACTGTGTATTTTAGTTATACTTCATATGCCTTCTATTAATGGGATTCTTAGAGAGTATGGTTATGAGAGGCATATAGAATTTAATTTGTATCACCTTATATTGTTAGAAGTCAATGCATCAATAACTGATAGAAATAAATTCTACATGGAGGGTACTATGCTTTTATCCAATTTATAATTTTTATTTTATGTATGACTTCTAGGCAATTGTGGTTTCCAAAATCTGATTGCTACTTAAATTTTTTAAAAAAGATTTATTTATTTATTTGAGAGAGAGAGCGAGAGAGAGAGAGAGAGCATGCTAGCAGAGGGAGAGGGCAGAGGAAGAGGGAGAAAGAGAATCTCCAGCAGACTCCCTGCTGAGCGCTGAGCCCAATGCAGGGCTCAGTCTCATGACCTTGAGATCATGACCTGACCCAAAATCAAGAGTCTGATCTTAACTGACTGAGCCACCCAGTGCCCCATGGCAGCTGCATAAATATAAAAATGTATCTTTCCTTTTATCCACTGAGGAATAAAGAAATAAAAGAAGCCTCACGTTTTTGAACACAGGGCCTCTGTGAGATTGTTCTGACTTAAAAAACCACTGATTGATCGCCTTCTCAGCCAATGTTGTTCTTTAGTGTTGAACCGTATGCATTCCTAGAATTATAAAACATTTTTCTATTGGATAAAACTGGCCAAATATCCTTTTTGTGTTTATGATGGAAAGACAAAATTTAAATTAATTCCAACAGCAGAGGCTCTTGAAATGTAGAATGGTATACTACTGAATTTAAATAATCTCTCCATGCTTGTCATTTTACACGGATAGTATCTTAAAACAAGTAATGACAGATTAAGACCTGCCTAGCAGAGGGAAAACTAAATTACACGACTTTTATTAAGGCATAAATAAACCTATTAACCATTATCTGGCATACCAATTAGTAGAAAGTGCACTGACAATTTTATTTATCAACATTAAACACAATTATTAATTACAGACCTGATGAATCTAGCAGCAAGCAGGCCATGTTGGATATGCTGGGACCTTAAGTCCATTATGTGAGAGGGATGATTACCAAAATCCTGTGGGGAAATAAGTAATTGGTCGTTGTAAAATTTTAATTGCCTTGGAATAAAGCAAATTATATTTTCTTGTCTGAGAATATAAATAGTATGACATTAAGGTAACAAGCTTCAGTAGTTGTAAATAGAAAATGAATTTATGTTAGGTTTTAAAACAAAGAAAAGAGTGATGATGAATTTTTAGTGTCATAGTGTTCAGTGTAAATGATATAATGTAAATACATGCAGATTTTCTTTAGATATGTTGTTTAGTAGGTGAGCTATTTTCTGCTTTCCTTTTTTTCATAGTGAAAATTAATGTGGGAGGGGACTTTTTGAATGAATTACTACAGGCGAATGGGAGTTATATAATCGTGAAAATATTTTAATTGTGTTGGGATTGGCAGAGTTGTGAAATGAACAAGAGACAGTTCACATGTTTTCTGCCTCTTTTTTTCTTTTTTTTTCCCCGAAGACCCAAATTCCAGAATTTGTGGACATTTACTCATAGGTGCAGCCAAGAACTCTTTTGCAAAACTCATGGATAAAGTTAGTCTGGCAATGGAGAGTATACCTTTGCATAGTAGCAGGAGTATTACATACATAGAAAAGGATTCTCTGGTTCAGAGGTTGGCTCGTGGACTTCATAAAGTAAATACGCTGGCCCTGAAGTATGGTCTACGGGGCCATGTGCCCATTTTGGTATGTATGCAATTTCATTAAATAGTGACTTTACGATTATAAATTTACCTCTGAGTCACATTTATTTGTAGTTTAAATTAGTTGTGCGTAAATGTATTTAGATTTCCTTTAGATTTCATGGAATCTTTTAATGCAATACATAATAGCACTTCCAAGTAAGTGTCTAAAATATTGAAACACAAAAGTTCTGGTGTGAGTTGTGAATTTACTGTTTTCTCTAAGTAGACTGCAACAGAATGCTATGAGACATAAACAAGTGTCCATTCCCTTTTCTAGCCATCTAGATTATTTATTTTCTTTGGT
This sequence comes from Ursus arctos, assembly GCF_023065955.2. Taxonomy (NCBI): domain Eukaryota; kingdom Metazoa; phylum Chordata; class Mammalia; order Carnivora; family Ursidae; genus Ursus; species Ursus arctos. The sequence goes on from NW_026622852.1 coordinate 10,237,888, forward strand.
TGTTTATATTTCGTGTCAACCAAATTATTGGTCACAGAAAAATAAAAAAATAGAAAAAGAAAGCTTTCCCCTCTAAGGGTCCGTTACAGCTAGGATTGTGCTCTGTATAATCCAAGATACGTTTAAGTTGGTAAAATGGCCGTTGCTATTGATTTATTAGTAAGGCTGAACTGCTTGTGAAATTGCTCTTGATTAACAACAGAAAAGCACGGCGTCGTTGCAGAAGCAGATATTTGGGTTCACACAAAGACTGCACGCAGCCGAGGTGGAGCGCCGCTCACTGCGCCTGGAGGTCACGGAGTTCAAACGAAGCGTGAATGAAATGAAAAAGGAGCTTGACAAAGCCCAGGGTCTCCAAATGCAATTAAATGAATTTAAGCAGTCTGTAAGTATGTGTGATTTATATTCCTGTGGCTCTAGGGAGCTCTCCTCCGATAGATATTTACACACAAACATACATACACATATACGCATACACATGTATGCACACATATGTGATGTGTATATATATTTGTTTTAACTTTTTGTTGTTTGTTTTTTTCGAATAATTCAAAGGCCCATTCATAGGATTTCTTTTTCTTCAGAAAACTTCCCTTCTAAAATTCCCCAACACTGCTGCATTATATATGTCAAAGTTGCTGAGAGACTAGACCTTCAGGGTTCTCACCACACGAAGGAGTGACGATTGTGTCACGTGATAGAGGTGTTCGCTAATGCAATGGTGGTAATCAGATTGTGATCTGTAGGTGTATCAAATCAACAGGCTGTACATCTTAAACTTAAATGATGTTCTATCTCAATTGTATCTCAAAAAACCCAGGAGTTATACCAGATGCTTAAAGGAATACTGATTCTCTGTCCGCAGAACTCATAGCCCTGTTAAAATGTATACTCTGGCTGAAAGTGTAGAAAAAAGGGGAAGTTACAGTTAGGATGGATAAACTGCTTTAGCAAACGAACCCCCAAATGTATACTAAAAAATGATAAAATACTTCTCGCAATTGAAGAGCATGATGTTTAGAATGGGAGGTGGGATGTCCTCTCTTTTCCTTTTATATTGAATGTTTTGAGTAAGCTAAATTATTTCATTTGAAATCAAATTGCTTTTTCAAAGAAATGTTCAATCTAACTTCCATCGAATTCATGTATTATTTAAGAAAACAGAAGATAGCTGAGAAAGGAAAGTCTAGATACCAAGTAACATTAAATCAAGATGAGAATGTGTAAATATATGACGCACAATAAAATGGAGATATTCACGTATTCTCTTTGTACCCGGGTTAGTTAGTAGCACTGCCTTTCTCAATATGGATATAGGAATATAGAGTTACTCTGAAACTTCAGAATTGTATCCAACCGATGACAACTAATAGAAATATAAATACAAAATTTGTTTCCTAAATCTAGCAACAAACTACTTTTAGTACTTCCTTCTTTGGGAAACCTAAGTTTTACAAGTTCAACTTCAGTTTAAATGGCTAATTTGGAATTTGCAGTCTTAACATTTGTGGGAAGAGAGTGGCAGATAGCAGTTTAGTTACTAATCCTATGATAATGTAAATTGCTAATGTTAATTATTATTTCAAGTAGCTATGACTTGAAAGGCCCAAAAGTTCTTATAAATTAGTCAGGTCAAGTAATCGTAAATTACCCTTCTGATTGGAGATAAGTAATAGTTTTCTTATCAGTGAGTGTCTAAAGACACCAGTTTTTTTCTCACTTTCTTAGTTTTTTGTTCAGAGAAGGTGAAATTATAGGGCTGCCGCAACATTTTTTTTATTATAAAAGTAATACATGATAACAGTAAATAAAAATACAAAAAAGTGTAAAGAAGAAAGTTCAAATCACTCTAATCTTACCATCCATAACCAATTACTATTGAATTGTGGATGAATTTTGTTTCCTACATTTTTTGTGTGTGTACATGTGCAGATGCATGCTTTTTGTTTTGCATTTAAAAAAATTATTATTAACATATAATGTATTATTTGTTTCAGGGATATAGGTCTGTGATTCATTAGTCTTACATGACACACAGTGCTCACCACAAACACATACCCTCCACAGTGTCCATCACTCAGCCACCCCATTCCCCCTCCTCCTCCCTTCCAACAACCCTCAATTTGTTTCCTGAGGTTAAGAGTCTCATGGTTTGTCTCCCTCTCTGGTTTCGTCTTGTTTCACTTTTTCCTCTTTTTCTCTATGATCTTCTCTGCCTTATTTCTTAAATTCAGCATATCAGTGAGATCATATGATAATTGTCTTTCTGTGATTGGCTTATTTCACTTATCATAATACCCTCTAGTTCCATCCGCATTGTTGCAAATGGCAAGATTTCATTTTTTGATGGCTGCATAATATTCCATTGTAAATATACCACATCTTCTTTATCCATTCAAGATGTGTGCTCTCTGCAGTTGTAGTTTAGAATGATTTTGCATGTACGATTTGCAAAAATATATGTACAAATATTAATATTTACTTATTGTACTATAAGCATTTTCTTATGTCACTTATTATTAATTCCATTTTAGATAAATGAATACCATTCTATCAGATGGCTGTATCAAAATTTATTTGACTATTCTCCTGTTAATAGATGTTTCATTTTTTTCCAGTCTTCTTTTGCCATTATACTTAAATCATAAAGAGCTGTTTATACTTTTAAAAGCCAGTTCCTTTGAAGTGTGTCTCTGCCTCCTTTTGATTTGCTTTTAATTGCGTATACTAACTAAATCTGGGATGTTGCTGTGGTCTGCCAAAATGGAAAGCAAGAGCTGTTGATACAATTTGAGATTTAGAATATAGCCAACTTCTTCCTTTAAGATGTAGATAATAGTGACTTCCCTGAAAATTGGAAGATTACATATGTTGCTTTCTGGAATATGTATGAGGAATTCTAGGTATTCCTACAATAGGATTTCCTAGTCCATAGCTAAGTATTAGGAAAACAAGTTAACATCTTATCTTTAATTAGTTTGGAAGTAGTCAGGACTCAGTTTCTAGAATCCAGAGAGAAGGTTAGAATTTGAAGAAAGGTGAGAGTTTGCTGGAAGGTGACAGAATCGTCTTGTAAGAACTTTTGGTTGAATAACTGGCTTGCAGCAAACCTAAGAATATGTTCTAGGAAATGTTTAGTGTGAATTACTTTCACTAAAGTGTAGAAATAAAAATAGGATTAATTGAAGTAATAATTGAAGGGATGAGATATGTACTTTTTATATTTTGATATATAATTGTAAGGTGTAATGTTATAAAGTGATGATTTCTAACATTTAATGACCATATTGACCATGTATCAGGCACTGACCCTAAACACTTCAAGGAGTTAATTCATTTAGTCCTCTCATATCAGTAATTATTCAAAATTATTATTATCTTTATTTTACAAATGAGGAACATGGGACACAGAGCAGCTTAGTAACTTGCCCAGACTCACAAAGTTAGTAAGTAGAATTGACAAGAGTTGGACCTAAGTATTCTGGTTTCAAAACTCATGCTTTTAACTACTTCACTCCAGTGGTTAATGTCTATATCTAGCTGTGTTAATAAAGGATTGTTTCATTAAAAACAGAACAGACAAAAAGATGATGCTATTTGCCTCTAAACAATGGAGAGTGTGCTTGCAATCATCATCTTTCACTGATTTCAGGCAAAGCGCATAGGAGGAAAATAAAATAGCTTCTTGATAGCTAGTCTAAAATTGTAACAAAGGGAAACATCCTGCCTGCGAAAAGCTATTCCGTATTATTACTGCTTCTGAGCACCATGTTCATCTCCTGACAGTTGTTCTTTCACAGCCAACTCCCACAATTTTTTTTTCTTTATTGGTCCTTACAGCTGCTTTTACACACCGTCTCTTTCTTACTCTCCTTTGTGGCACTTGTTTGATTCGGTTTGCTCTCTGAAGAGTGAACAGAATTGAGCCAGCCTCTGGGAGGGATAGATAGACAAGAGACAGGCTAAAATTAGCTGAGTTTTAAGGTGAAGGAGAAGTTTTGGAGGCGTGGAAAGAAGTCCTGGGAAACGATGGGGATCTTGATTTATAGAGGTCAAGTGACAGATGGTCTGATGGTGAGGAGTGATACTTGAAAACAACATAACAAATAAAAGGTAGAAGAAGTACAAAAATATCTGTTCATAAGACCGAGAAGAGTGCCGTGGCATCAGGGAGTAGGGCATGTTAAGAGGTTGAAATGAACGGGAGTGCCCAGAGAAGGCCGTTAAAGTTGATGTTCTGGAAGTGGAGGCGTTAGCTGTAACGGGACAATGTGGAGAGTAAGGCAGCCGTTAGGGGGGAGTACAAGATACGTGTTCCTCCAAATCTAAACTCTGTAGAAGTATCAGTGGTACATCGGATACACGGATCCTAGACGACTCTCAGGAAATGAGGCAACTTTCCTGTGTGCTTGGGATCATTCCTGTTACCTGGTGTCAACTTAGGTAAATTATTCCCCATCTGTTTCTATGCTAGAATGTTGCTGTTGTTTATGCCATACGTTAAAATTTAATCAGTGTTGAGGAATGCGTTATACATACCTCTGAAAAGGCAAATCATAGTAAAAGAGAGTTGCTTCTGGGAGGCAGCAGGCAGGGTACCTGGTGCCAAAGTAAAACTGAGTTGAAACTATATTATGATATGGACAGACCCATGTAATAAATTTACCCTCAAACTTAGTTCTCGTGAAAAATTTTCTCTGTGCACGAGATGATTCTTGCTGTTGTTGGCCCATGAGGAAGCTACAACGAAGCACATTTGTCTCGTGTGGCAGAAAACTCAGAGATAAAGTCCACATTCAACTGCACTAGTTTATATATTCCAGATGCCTGGAATCAATAGGATTTTTATTCTACTCTTCCCCTCCCCCTGCTCTAAATTTAAAAAAATTTTAAATCAATTTGCTTTATATATGTGGTTAATTATATTCATCTCAAAATCTTTTCAACAATGGGAAAGTCATCAGTCTTAAATAGACATATATATTTATATATACAGCATGGTTAAGTGACCTGTGTGCTTCCTTTTAGTATTCCATATATGTGTTTCTCAGGTTACTTCCCTTTTGTGAAACGTTCCCATTCTTTGTACTTCAAGATCAAGATGTCTCTTGTTGTTTGCTGTAATTAATTTTCATTTGCTCAATTGTTTTGAACAGGAGGTAATACATGTGTGTCCTGCCCTGCATTCCCCACCCCTTAAGGGATGGCCCCTGGCTAGAACTCCATTCTCTAAAGCTCCATTCTCTAAAGCAGTCATGATACTGTAAAAGCTCTGCTGTATACTCTGGCGCACAGTTTTATTTGTAGCTGTCTTGTAGTTATGTATGAATATTCTTTCATCCAACAAATATCTGCTGAGCGCAGCTGAGTCTCAGGCAGTCTTCTGTGTGTTGGGTGAACAAGCGGAATGAAGTCTCTGCCCAGTGGAGCTCCCGTCCTTAAATATGTGGTTGGTGGCAGGGTGCAGACAGGCAGTAATTAGTGAATAATTATATGAAGTGAATTTAGATAATGATAATGACTATAAAGAAAATAAAGGAATATGGTATGGTAGTGTGAGTAATCGTAGGAGTTGGGAAGGGATGGTCTGGTAAGGACGCTCGAAGGAGGGGACGGTTGACCAGGGAGACTTGAATAGTAATGTACGCGGAACGCAGATTTCAGGTGATCACTTAGAAGCATCAGAACTCATTAAAGGCTTTAATTCCCACGATCATATTCTTTACAAAAAGTGCTCATGTATGAAAATGTAAACTGAGCATTATGGATTTATGTGAACTTGAAATAAGTTTCCTAAGAGTTTTACTTGACTAAAAATGATCACTTTGGGAATATAGCTGTTCTGCTTTAAAAACCAGAGTGATGTTTTTTTTTTTTATCTTGATTTATGAGGTTAAGAAAAACAAGTCGTACTTTTGTCCTGTATCAGACATTTAGAAATGTGTGTGTTATACTCTCTGTTGGCAAATATAGTTCTGCAGATGAAATGCTATAACAACGCAGCTAGCTTATAACGGAATTTTAAAATCTTTTTTCAGAAACTGATCACCCACGAGAAGTTTGAAAGTGCCTGTGAAGAGCTGAATAACGCGTTACTCCGGGAACAGCAGGCACAGATGCTGCTGAACGAGCAGGCTCAGCAACTGCAGGAGCTGAATTACAGACTGGAACTGCATTCCAGTGAGGAAGCTGACAAAAACCAAACTCTAGGAGAAGCTGTTAAGGTAGGAAAATACCTCTTGCAATGGCGGTTTGTTTCCTCTAGGTGCGGATCTTCGAGGGAATCAGTTCTATCTCCTGGATAGGGAATAGAACCCAAGGTCTGAAATTTTATCCTGTAAAAGTTTGTAAGGATGGAATGAACTTGCTCCTGGGACCTCAATGCCAAGCGTGCATTCTCCTGTATCGAACATGTAAGAGTAGGTTTTACTTGACAGTTGAAAACAAAGTAGGGGTATTTCCAGTAACAATTATTATTTCAAATTTTTTTGCATTTACCGTCCTTGTTTCTTCTTCTCTTTAGTTCTTTTCTTTTACTTGTTTTATGCCCCCAGGACATTGAAACTCTACGTATCTTTTGGATTTTGAAAAGTTTTGGGTCTGGGTCTGTCTGATTCTTATTATAAGTACATGTCTGGGGAGGAGGAAGTTTGGTTAGGAAGAGTTGTTCTCCCTGTCATAGATTTGTGGCAAAGCTACTTAGAAGGGAAAAGAGAAGTTACAATAAAATAGTTGCCGTTTAGGAAATTTCGTTAATTAATTTAGGACTATGGTATCGTTGGGAAATGTTGGCTATAAAGTATAATAGAATTATACTGTATATCTTCTTTGAAAAAACGTGTTTTCATGTCTTCTGTCCACTTTTTAATTGGATTATTCATTTTTTTGGGTGTTGAGTTTTAGAAGTTCTTTATCTATTTTGAATATTAACTCTTTAGTGGATATGTCATTTGCAAATATCTTCTTCTGTAAGTTGTCTTGTAGTTTTGTTGATTGTTTCCTTTGCTGTGTAGAAACGTTTTATGCTGAAGTCCCAATAGTTCATTTTTGCTTTTGTTTCCCTTGCCTCAGGAGACGTATCTAGAAAGAAGTTGCTACAGCTGATGTTAAAGAGGTTACTGCCTGTATCCTCTTCTAGGATTTTTTATGGTTTCAAGTCTCACTTTAGTTCTTGAATCCATTTTGAATTTATTTTTGTGTTTGATGTATTCCCATTTTTTTTTAAGGATTTATTTATTTGACAAAGAGAGAGCGAAAGTGAGCACACAAGAAGGGGAGCGGCAGGCAGAGGGAAAGGAGCTGAGCAGGGAGCCTAATGTGGGACGCGATCCCAGGACCCTGGGAACATGACCTGAGCCGAAGTCAGACGCTCAGACGCTTAACCGACTGAGCCACCCAGGTGCCCCCCCACCTTGTTTTTTGATGAAACTGAGAGAGTTCACTTGACTTGCTTGGGGTCTTCTGGCCTATAGATATAGAAACTGGGATTTAGTGTTTTAGAAAAAATTAGAATTTAGTGAAATTTAAAAGGAGGAAATACAGATGAATTTAAAGAAGGAAATATAGATGACCTTAAAGAAAAAAAAGACCGCCTAGGAATCCTAGGATACTATTAATATTTTGGAGTATATTTTTCCTAATCTGTGCATTAAGTCAAACCATTTGAAGTTGCTGTTTTCGTAAGTCAAAAACAGACAAATGCCAGCAATTCTATAGGTTCAACCTAATATATATAGTTTTTCTTACATAAATGAGAACATACTGTTTCATAACATATTACTTAATATATATTAGTAATAGTTGTAGATATCCTTATTAACTGATATGATTCTGTGATATCAATGTTTTTTCTCCTTTTTTTACACAAGTAATAAATATTCATTGTGTAAAAATAAGACAATATAGATGAAGAAAAATAAAAGTTAAAAGAATCCCAAATCATATTATCAGATATATCTACAGTCAAAATTTTGTTGTATATTATTTCAGACCTCACGTTTTGTAAATAATAGAAATATAACCAAATATAGGTTAATAAAAATATAATAATACTGTTATATATAATTTTTAATTTACTTTCTAAAAACATCATGTCAGTTTCTTTCTATGCTAATAAATACAGCAGTGTCATCATCTTTAATGGCTGATGGAATTCTTTTGAATATGCGTAGTTTATTAACCTAGTTTCTTTTTTTTTTTTTTAAAGAGTTTATTTATTTGTCAGAGAGAGCACAAGCAGGGGGAGTGGCAGAGGGAGAGGGAGAAGCAGACTCCCCTGCTGAGCAGGGAGCCCGATGCAGGACTTGATCCCAGAACCCTGAGATCATGACCTGAACTGAAGGCAGATGCTTAAGTGACTGAGCCACCCAGGCGTCCCTTAACCTTGTTTCTTATTGTAGGATTACTTTCATTTCAGTTTGTTTCCTTCCTTCGTTCCTTCCTTCCTTCCATGTAATTCTAAGATGAGCAACCCTGTGGCTAAATCTTTATATACGTTATCTGTATTATTTCCTTAGCATAAGCTCCTAGATGAGGAATTACTAGGTGAAATGCTACATGAATTTTAAAGTATAAATATTATAAATTGGCCTACAGCAAAATTTATCAGTTAACTTCTCTCCTAAATGTATGGCAGTTTTACTTTTTACCCAACCTGGCTATTACTACTTAAAATTTTTTGCCAATTTGATCAATATGGCCTTGTCACTCTAATTTGTATTTATTTGATTACTGGTCAAGTTGAACATTTTTAGAAATATATTGGTCAACATTTTTATGCTTCATGTCCCATTAATAGAGAATGCAATTGACTAGGCTTTGACAAAGCATATAACTGTGTCTTATTGGAGTTTTTTCTTTCTGTAATAGCTTGGAGTTTGTGTTTAGGTGTAGTACCTTCCAGCAGATGAAAAGTTGTTCATATTAATTTCTTTAAAATGCCAGTAGCTTAAATATTGTTGTCAGGAGTGGAGAACTGTTTAATTACTATCTCTTAATTAGAACTAGCAGGTGGTGATGTGAAAATGCTCTCTTGTGGGAGGCAGCATAGTTCAGCAGAAAAAGCACTGGCCTTGGAACAAGTATTTCCGAATTCAAATCCCCATTCTGTCACTTGGGCAAATAACTTAACCTTTCTCAACCTCAGTTTCATCTTCCGCAAAATTAGGGATAATGATACTTACGGTACAGAATTTTTATGAGAATTAATTAAGATACTGGTTGAAAAGCAAGTATATACTTGATAAGTATTCTTTCGTGTTTTTCAGTAATACTAAAACAAATAGTTATTTATTTGTCCTGTGTATAACTTCTTTTAAAAAATAAAGTGTCTTGGGATGCCTGGGTGGCTCAGTTGGTTAAGCGTCTGCCTTCGGCTCAGGTCATGATCCCGGGGTCCTGGGATTGAGTCCCACATCGGGCTCCCTGCTCAGTGGGGAGCCTGCTTCCACCTCTGCCTGCCTTTCCCCCTGCTTGTCTTCTCTTTAATAAATAAATAAAATCTTAAAAAAAAAGTGTCTTGCTTCTTCTTTATAAAAACAACATAAGATCATGAATAGAAGATATAGGGAATACAGAAGGGAAAACAAGTTACTTATAACTTATAATTTGAAAACAACCAATTAACATTCTGGGGTTTTGTTTTTAGTCATTTTTCTATATGTAATAGTTTTTTTTATAAATCATACTTTGGATGTGATGTTCAGAAAGGCCTTCCTTTATGATACAGCTAGATTTTGACCAAGATACTTCCTGTATTACAGCAGTGCATTAAAGAGTAAAGGAATCTCCAATGACAAAAATATTATAACATCAACAAACCCCAATGAGTGGAATCAGAGTTTGCACTGTGAGCAGAAGCTGGGCTTACCCTGCAGGCAAATATCAAAGCCAGTGTTAGAAGTAGGAGACAAAGCTTTGGGCTCCACCAGTAGATCAGGCCTTGAACCTGAGACTCCCACACTAAGGAACTGCCTAATAACCTGAATGGAATAATCTCAGGTTAGTAGTGTCTGGGCAGAAGCTCATATAAAATTTTCTCTGAAAGAAAGCTGGCCTAATTTAGTTCTTTCAGGAGCCCCCCACCAGACGAAATTCGACAAACTGGCACATGGACAGTTATGTTAATCTTATATTCAGCCACATTGCTAAACTCTCTTGTCAATTTGAGTAATACTTGATCTGTACTTTCTAGGGTTTTCTATGTAGAACATTACATTATTTGTTCTATAGTGACAGTTTGTTTTTCCTTTCCAAACCTTAATCTTTTATTTATTTTTTTCCTTCCTTACTGCACTGGCTAGGATTCAATGCTGAGTAGAAGTGGAGGCAGCAAGCATCCTTATTTTGCTTCCAACATTGAAGAGAATCTTTCTTACGTTTCTCTATTAAGAAGGAAGTTTGCTACAGGTTTTTAGTTGATAAATCCTTATTGAGTTAAAGGAGTTTTTCTTCCTAGGTTATGCATAAATTAAAAAATCATGAATGAGTGTTGGATATGATCAAATACATTTTTATGTATCTATGGAGGTAATTATATGATTCGTCTCTCTTATTCTGTTGGCATATTGCATTATATCAGAGATTGGCAACTATGGCCCACAGCCTGGGTTTGTATGGCCTGTGAGCAAAGAATGGTTTTTAATGTTTAAAGGATCATAAAAAACAAGCAAAGAAACAACCCAAAGAACATGTGACAGGAACTAGATGTGACAGAAAGCCTAAACTATTTCGTATCTAAAGTTGCTTAGGGGCGCCTGGGTAGCGCAGTCATTAAGCGTCTGCCTTCGGCTCAGGGCGTGATTCCGGCGTTCCGGGATCGAGCCCCACATCAGGCTCTTCCGCTTTGAGCCTGCTTCTTCCTCTCCCACTCCCCCTGCTTGTGTTCCCTCTCTCGCTGGCTGTCTCTCTGTCACATAAATAAATAAAATCTTTAAAAAAAAAAAATAAAGTTGCTGAGCCCCACATTACAGTGTTCAGTATTCTGATGTTAAGCCAGCCTTGCATACCTGAAATCAACCCCATTTAGTTGTGATGATTTTTTAAAAATACATTTCTGCACTCAGTTTGTTAATTTTTCACTTACGACTTTAAAATAGATGTTCTTAATTTGATTGTTTCATAATTTATCTCTCTCATACTGTCCTTTTCATTTTCTCAAAATTTTGCTCATGTGAAAGGACTTCCCCTCTTACGTCAAACACATGGAGTGGAAACTAGCTAAATTCACAAATGAATTGTGTGGTATATAGCCCAGCTTAAAACACAGTGAGCAAAATACTCAGATGCTAGAAATAGAGAGGATATCCAAAACCAAATGGTGAGAGGAGGTGAAGTCTAAAGAGCTCACTGTGGTGTGCACACCTAGCTGGGGGCTCCAGTTGGTAATCCTACCATTAGGGAAACCCAGGCTTCCCTACGACTAGACTAGGAAGGAGCTACCTGTGTGAAGCTAGGAGTCAGGAAGGGCTGCCCCACTGGGAAGTGGAGCGGAGACATTCCTGCCTACCAGCTACAGGGGAATTTGATATCTACTCTGGACATTGGGTAGGAAAAAAGTCACAAAGGAAATGGAAGCCCAGGCTTGTGCCACACAGGAAAGTAAGGTCTTGGTTTACGTTACCTTCACGTCCAAAGGCTGCTCTGCTGTGAAATGATCTTCCACAGGGCCCAAGCTTTGTAGAACCAATGTGACGTGATAGAAGAAAACTGAAAATATTCAGTAGGGGTGCTTCAGAGGGCACACAGAAGACTTTTGTGGAAAATTCGTATTACAGCCATGTGAAGAAATGAATTGCACATCAAATGAGAAAATTGAACCTCAGGTAGTAGGAATACTCAAAATGTTGAAAGGTACTTACTTAATTTATTTATTTATTTATAATTTTTCACACATTTTTGTTCATATCATGCTTAAAAAGTATTGTGCAGGGGCACCTGGGTGGCTCAGTCATTAAGCGTCTGCCTTCAGCTCAGGGCGTGATCCCGGCGTTATGGGATCGAGCCCCACATCAGGCTCCTCTGCTGGCAGCCTGCTTCTTCCTCTCCCACTCCCCCTGCTTGTGTTCCCTCTCTCACTGGCTGTCTCTCTCTCTGTCAGATAAATAAATAAATAAAATCTTTTTAAAAATAAATAAAACGTGTTGTGCATATAAAATGATGCTAGATTTTTAAAACTATTTCCATTCATGCAACCAATGGACAATATACAGGGCAGCCTTAGACGTATGTATCAACGAGAAGAAGAAAAACTAGTTTTGAAAAAAATTAAAGGTGAGACCAATAAAGCCTGAAATGAGGAAGACAAAAGCAAACAGAATGTATAAGAGGCTTTGTTTAGACAATATGGAATTTATATGTTTAGAGAACATGATTGTGTGTGAGTTGTGTTTGTGAAAGGGAGTATGTCCATGCTGTTTGTTTTCCCTGTGTCAGAGTATGTGGTTTTGTATTAGAATGGATTCTCCAGAAAAGTGTATGTGTGTGTATACATATATATGTATGTATATATTTATGTTTTTCGTATATATATATATAGAGTGTTCATCCATGTGGTTATGACAACCCAGCCAAATACAGTTGACACTCTAAAGAGATAAGGATGTAGGGGGAGATTTATTATAAGGAATTGGTTCACACGGTTGTGGAGGCTGGGAAGTCCCCAGAACTGCAGTTGGCAAGCTAGAGACCCAGGAGAGTCGGTGGTATGGTTCCAGTTAGAGTCTGAAGGCCTGAGAAGCAGGAGAAGTAATGATGTAAGTGCCAGTCTGAGTCCAAGTCTGAAAGGCAAGAGAGGACTGAAGTCCCAGCTTGAAAATAGGCAGAGAAAGCAAATTCTCCCTTTCTGAGACTTTTAAAGTTGAAAGGTACTTTAAAACATACTTTAAAATAAGTGTTTTTAAATGTTGTAAGAAATAAGTAATGGATAGAAATGATAAGACATGAAATGAAGATGTCATTGAAATTAAAAGTGCAGTGAATGGTTTGAACTTTAGGTAGACATTGAAAAGATGTTAGCGAACTGGATAGATAGTGGGGAAATCACCCAGAATGCTCTGTAGGGACGAAGTGGAGGAGAATAGGAAGTTAATACCAAAGAAAAAGAGAGTGAGATATATATGTATATTTTAAGATTTTATTCATTTGTCGGAAAGGGAGAGAGCACAAGCAGGGGGAGTAGCAGGCAGAGGGCCAAGCAGGCTCCCCACTGAGCAGGGAGCTTAATGTGGGACTCGATCCCAGGACCCTGGGATCATGACCTGAGCCGAAGGCAGATGCTCAACTGACTGAGCCACCCAGGCGTCCTGAGAATGAGATATATTTAATAAAAGAATGCAAGCATAAAATTGACTGAAAAATGTTTAATAAACTTTTAGAAGCGGAATTAGGGCAAAGCAATATTGTGAGCAAGAATGACTAAAAGTTTTATAGATTTAAAGAAAGAGTAACTTCTCAAATTAAAGGAACTCACTGAACTGTGAACAAGATGGGAAAAAAAACCCAAATAAGCACCTAGAAATAGTAATGGGACCATAGAATAGCAGAGACAAAGAGAAAAGCTTAAAATCCGTGGGCTTAGGAGAGATGGTCTTTCTGTTGCTGATCTTGAATTACTGGAAGTAGTTTAATAGTTACAAAACTCTCAAAGATCTCAAGCAGTGGAGGGAACGTGCTTCGAAGGCAGGAACTATACAGATCTAACATACCTCTCTATGATTGGGCATCATAGACAAATGGATATGGAAAATGTCATATGGAAAAAAGTTGAACAAGTCCACTTCCATTGTTTCCCCCACTCCCCACTCCGTTCCTCAGAGATTTTACAGTGCTAGCCTATAATATCTTTAGTGCCACTGAACCTCTGAAGCAGTTCTTTTTTAAGACTTTATTTATTTTTTTGAGAGAGAGAGAGTGAGAGATCATGAGCAGAGGGGAAGGGGTCGAGGGAGAAGCAGACTCCCCGCTGAGCAGGGAACCCGACGCGGGACTCGATCCTAGGACCCTGGGATCATGACCTGAACCGAAGGCAGATGCTTAACCCACGGAGCCACCCAGGTGCCCCACCTCTGAAGCAGTTTTGTTAAGAAGCATTTATTTAATATGGAAAGCTACATATTGAAAGTATTTTATTGTTTTCTTGACTTTATGTAAGCTTAGATTTAAATTAAGTCACATTTATACTAAACATTTCATCTGGGATTCTGCCTTACTTAATTTTATTTTTAATGACATACATCAACGAATGATTAAAATAAACAGAGCTACTCTAACGAGGGAGTCAGCCTGTGAGGTAAAATACTTTCAGGCGCTAATACAGAAATTTGTACCTGAAAATGGGGTGCTGCTGTAACCAACACCTAAAGCATGAGGCCCTGGCTTCGAACAGATGAGCGGTATGGCTCTCTTCTTCTAACCTGTTATCTCGCTGGCGCAAGGTCACCACCATTAAGGTCAGTGCCTGCATGCATACTTGGGTATATGGAAACAGGCAACCCAGGAATGAGGGTACCTCTAAGAAAGAGTCTTGGAGTAATCATTGGCACATGCCACTGACTGGATGCAAACAGATTAAAAACCTGCCAACTTTTTGAGGCAATTGTGTTGTCTAAGAAACCACAAGTCTGGACTAAAATAGCGTTAATACTCTTTGAGCCTTACTTTGGGCAACTAATATTTGATAAAGCAGGAAAAAACATCCGGTGGGGAAAAAAACAGTCTCTTCAATAAATGGTGCTGGGAAAATTGGACAGCTACATGCAAAAGAATGAAACTTGACCACTATCTCACACCATACACAAAAATAAACTCCAAATGGATGAAAGACCTCGATGTGAGACAGGAATCCATCAAAATTCTAGAGGAGAACATAGGCAGCAACCTCTACGACATCGGCCAAAGCAACCTTTTTCATGACACATCCCCAAAGGCAAAAGAAACAAAAGATAAAATGAATTTATGGGACTTCATCAAGATTAAAAGTTTCTGCACAGCCGAGGACACAGTCAGAAAAACTAAGAGGCAGCCCATGGAATGGGAGAAGATATTTGCAAATGACACTACAGATAAAGGACTGATATCCAAGATCTACAAAGAACTTCTCAAACTCAATACACGAGAAACAAATAAATCAAAAAATGGGCAGAAGATATGAACAGACACTTTTCCAATGAAGACATACAAATGGCTAACAGACACATGAAAAAATGTTCATAATCATTAGCCATCAAGGAAATTCAAATCAAAACCACACTGAGATACCACCTTACACCAGTTAGAATGGCAAAAATAGACAAGGCAAGAAACAACAATTGTTGGAGAGGATGTGGAGAAAGGGGATCCCTCCTACATTGTTGGTGGGAATGCAAGTTGGTACAGCCACTCTGGAAAACAGTGTGGAGGTCCCTTAAACAGTTAAAAATTGAGCTACCCTATGATCCAGCCATTGCACTACTGGGTGTTTACCGCACAGATACAGACGTAGTGAAGAGAAGGGCCATATGCACCCCAATGTTCATAGCAGCAATGTCCACAATAGCTAAATCGTGGAAGGAGCCGAGATGCCCTTCAACAGATGACTGGATTAAGAAGTTGTGTTCCATATATACAATGGAATATTACTCAGCTATCAGAAAGAACGAATTCTCAACATTTGCTACAACATGGACGGCACTGGAGGAGATAATGCTAAGTGAAATAAGTCAAGCAGAGAAAGACAACTATCATATGATTTCTCTCATCTATGGAACATAAGAACTAGGATGTTTGGTAGGGGAAGAAAGGGATAAAGAAAGGGGGGGTAATCAGAAGGGAGAATGAAACATGAGAGACTATGGACTATGAGAAACAAACTGAGGGCCTCAGAGGGGAGGGGGGTGGGGGAATGGGATAGACCGGTGATGGGTAGTAAGGAGGGCACGTATTGCATGGTGCACTGGGTGTTATACACAACTAATGAATCATCGAGCCTTACATTGGAAACCGGGAATGTACTGTATGGTGACTAACATAATATAATAAAAAAGTCATTAAAAAAATACTCTTTGAGCCTTAAATAGCAAATCTTAAATGAACTACCTATCATTTTAATCAATGCACAGGATTCCATCCTGTAAATATCATGGTTTATGTAGTTATTCATCTGCTGATGACATTAGATCTGTGGCGTTTTTAAAAAATATTATAGATTAGAGTAAGGAGAAACTGAATAACTGTCCTGAAATGACATGGCTTATATGAAGAGATTTTTTTTTTTAATTTTTGCTCTCTCCTTAGTAAGTTTGACATTAAGAATGACTAAATCATTAGGATTAGAATAAAGGTATAGCTATAGTTGTTCCTCATTTTTTTTCCTGAGAAAACTTATGTATCTATTAAATTCTGATAATGTTCAATTATATCTGAAATATATTAGATGTATTTATTCATAGAAAATTTAAACATATTTTTATATTTATAGGATCATTTAATAAAGCCAATAATCTTTCTGTAAAGTTAAAAAATCGCCTCCTGATTTATCTTTCCTAAAAAATAAATCCTGTTTATCTAATTAATACACATATTTGAGCCTTTGCTATGGGGAGAGTACAGTACTTGGCTTTGTGGAGAATATTTTGAATTTAAAAAGCATACCTTTCTCTTAATGCTTAATGAGATTTTTGATATGACAGTGGATGAGAGCTTCTGAAACTATTATAAAATCTTAAATTCTCTGAATTGTCACAGTTTTGAAATTCTGCAGACATTGGTTGAGAGAGAATGGCTTAGGAGAAAATAAGGATTTATTCACAGCAGGACACCCAAATAGTTCCCTTGTCTAATTTGGATGCAGCTCTTATTCCTGTGCCCTTTTTCATCATCATTTTAAGAAAAGATTTATTGATTTATTTTACAGAGAGCGCGAGCGAGCGCAGGGAGGGGTGGAGGGAGAGGGGGAGAGAAACTTTAGCAGACTTCTCACTGAGCTTGGAGTCTGATGCGGGACTTGATCCCAAAACCCTGAGATCATGACCTAAGCTGAAACCAAGAGTCAGTCACTCAACCGACTGCACCACCCAGCGGCCCCAGCATTTTCGTCATCATTTATGTCAACTTCCTACTTCTACTATCTTGTCTCGTGTCCGTCTAGTGGCAGCAGACCCACAGGGTCTTGAAGATGCCTCTTCCCAGCTCCCTGGATCATTCCTCACCTTCTTGCAGCTGCTCTGGTTTTTCCTGGCTTTTGTCTCAATTTTAATAGAAAATTAACTCTGTGCTTTATTATTTTCCATTCTCAAACATAATTACACTTAGATTATGGCTGGGAAAGAAGCAAGTATGTTTTTAAAATTTCAAATGGAATAATTAGGGATATTTTGGAGTTGTAGTAATTGTGGCAAAGGGTCACATTTTATGAATATTTACCTTCTTTTTGTTAAAAAATGTACTAACTTTTATATTATTAATAAAATTATTTGACACACTCTGGGGGTATAGAAGGTGACTATTGCAATGAAGTCACCTATTTACATAATTTTGAATAAATAGCCATATTTTCTCTAGTAAACTTTTAAACAAAAGAGCCCTCAAATTTATTTACCTTAAAATATTTAAACATTTTTTAGTTGATAAACCCTGATTATAATAATAATTAACATCTATCATATAACCCAATTTCATAAAGTAGGATTATTAACGTCATTACTTAATTTAAAAGTCTTATCATTTTTTACTTTAATCCCATATATTTTTTATCTTCCTAATGACTTATACCATTGAGACCTATAGGGTAGTCAATTATATTTCAAGGTCAGAGAAAAAGAATTAAGAAAACAACAGCTCTCAGAACACTTTTTAAAAATATTAATTTAGCAGAGAAGATTCAAGCTAGAATCTAGAAGATTCATAAAAAGTTGTTATTCCTATTTTGTTAATCTGAACAACATAAAAATATATAATAAAATAAAATTCCTTTTCTGTTTAAACTTATTATGATATAATTTACTTTTTTCAGAGTGTATGCTCTCATATATAATTTTAAAATGCCTTCTCCATGTTTAAATTTGTGATCAAGAAGTGGCAATTTGAGATGAGAGTTGCCATGTTTCTTGAGTACTAACCTTTGGTTAGATCATATTTTAAACATTACTGAAAGTATTTTGAATCATACAGTTCAACTTTGTACAAAATTTTTTTTACAAACATTACCTAATTTTTCTGATTAAACATGATCAAAGTAAGAAAAACTTTAAAAACAGAAAAAACAAAAAAAAGTGTATGCAAATCCCTTACCACACATATGTAACCATTATTAATATTTTGGCAAATAAAACTGGAAGTATGCTATATATAGTTTTACATTCTGTTTTTTAGGCAGAGTGGCATTATTTTTACATTTACATTCACACCGTTCTGATCTCTATTAGAATTTAGACTGTAGGCATGCAAAAGTGGAAACAGACACCAGTTAGAGGCTAACCGTATGCTCTAGACCAGAGGTAATGGTGGCCTGGAACAGGGTGCTCAGAGTAAAGAATGATGTGATTCTGGATATATTTGCATTTTGATGGTAAAACGTGCAGAATTTCTGGTGGATTAGATGTGAAGTGTGAAAGAGATGAGTCAAAGATGATTCTCAGCAACTGAGTGAAGGGGATTGACAATAAATGTCAATGTTAAAATTATTTAAGAAGATGATCTTTAATAAGCCATATACTATTCCATCTTATGAATGTATGAAAATATATTTATTTTCTTATTGTTGGCTATTCAGAGTGTATGCATTTTTCAGTATTAAAATTAAGATGAGCACCTTATAATTAAGTCTTTGACTACATAGCTGATTATATTCTCAGGATAGAGCTCAAGAAGCAGGATTTATTGGGTCAAAGATATAGATACTTTTAAGTTGGTGTGTGTGTGTATGTGTGTTTAAGGCTATGAATATTTTTTTCAGATGTGTGTTTACATCTGGTGTATGTATTTGAAAGGGTATAGAAGAGCACCTGCTTGGGGTGCCTGGGTGGCTCAGTTGGTTAAGCGTGGGACTCTTGGTTTTGGCTCAGGTCGTGATCTCAGGGTCATGAGATCAAGCCCTGCATCGGGCTCCAAACTCAGCGTGGAGTCCGCCTGAGATTCTCTCTCTCCCACTCCCTGCGCCCCTCCCCTCCCTCAAATAAATAAATAAATAAATCTTCAAAAAAAAAAAAAGCACATGCTTGACCCCATTCTCTTCAGCATTGGATATCATTAGGTATTACCATTAAAACACAAATAAGGGGGCGCCCTGGTGGCTCAGTCATTAAGCGTCTGCCTTCGGCTCAGGTCATGATCCCAGCGTTCTGGGATCAAGCCCCGCATCGGGCTCCCTGCTCAGCAGGAAGCCTGCTTCTCCCTCTCCCACTCCCCCTACTTGTGTTCCCTCTCTCGCTGCCTCTCTCTCTGTCAAACAAAACAAAACAAAACAAAACAAACCCCACAAATCAAAGCCAAGAACATTTGCCAGTGTGGCAGATAAGGAAACGTGTGTGTTTTTGGTTCTGCTCTGAGCATTACAGTGAACAATGAATTTTCCCCCACATAGGTGTTTTTTGTTCAAATAATTTTTTTTTTAAGATTTTATTTATTTATTTGACAGAGAGAGAGACAGCCTGCTTTCCCCTATCAAGCCGCTTAATCGTATTCTGAATTAGTCTGGCTATATGGTAGAGAAAAATCTCTTTTGAGTTTTACGAAAAAGAATTGTACAATTTATTATCAAAATTTCCATTTTATTAAAAAATGACATTGACTTTTTGGTTTTAATCATATTCATATGTATATATGCAGATGTAATACATATATACACAGTTATATGTATATACATACACATGCTATACAATTATATACTCTATAAGTAAATTACATTGATTTCATTAATGTTTATATACAATACCTAATGCAATTTATATGTAACAATTTTATACGTAATTATTTCTACTTATATATTAATTGTACATGTAAATATATACACTATACATGTATGTATATCTGAATGTATGGGTGTATATTGGAATGTACACTGTTAAAAACCCATTTTATGACATGTTTTGGGTGTGGTCTTTTTCATTTGCATGTTTAGTCTTCTATTGGCTCCTTGCCCTCAGGTCACTTCCAACAGTTAGTGGTATGCTGCCCCCAGGTGGTAGCAAGTGCTTTGATTGACATGATGCTATGGTCTGGATTGACAGAGCCTGTGCTTTCGCTAAGACCTAGATTAGAATTGTGGATTTCACAAGATTTTCTTTTTTTGTAATTAATAAAAATATTTATTAAAATAGCTGACCACAGCAAAGTTCATGCAGGAGACTGGCTGATTTCTCTACTGTAAACTCTTAAGAAACAAATATTTGTGTACAATTTGATATCTCTTACTAGTCCTTTAGTGTTGTCTTATCTCTAGACTCATCATTGTACTTTGTTTAGATTGGTTCCTTGTAATTTGCTCGGACAGCCTCTGGTGGGCCAGTCATTGTCTGAATTCCAATATGGCTCACAGTATGAGATAGTCATTATCTACATGACTTGAGACTTCAGGCCAGTCAGCTGTTAAAATGTTTCCTTTCCTCTTGGGTTCTCATACTTGGATGGCGGTAATCCATTTACTATGCTTAGGGAAGTAATGGTTATTAAAGAGATGGAAGGAGTTTACTTTTCTCCTGCTCTAACTCTCCCATCTCCCCCGTCATGGTCTGCAGGCAGAACATAAAGAGAATCCCCCAGCTTTTCTTCTTCCTCCACATATGGCTAAATCTCAGATGACAGTACTTTTCCAGTTCACCCTATTAGAAATAGAACCTATTGATTTGCTTCTGTTTGCAGAATTCAGATCGCTACAGACTCCTGCCTTAAAATACAAAGCACGTAATTGATAACTGAAAACACAGACAAGGAGTAGGTGAGACCAGGCGATGGGTAGATCACTCATCCTCGCATCAGTTCAGATAATGTTCCTCTGATGATATAGGCAGAGTCGGAATGTGGCTGTCACAGCTGGGGGGTCTCATGAGGACCCTGAACATCATGCCAACGATACCACCACCATGGACTAGAAACTGTGTGTACACTTTCTCTAATCCTCACGATTACCTGCAAAGATACATATAATAATACACAAATCTAAATATATAACGAATGAAGGATCAGAGTTATTAATACATTTGCCCAGAGTCACGTGGTTGTAGGTGGTGGAGTCAGCATTTCAGTTCAAGATCTGCCCAACTTCACAGCCCATCCTATTTCCGGTATAGCATTTTCTTTCAGAATCTGGGGCATTTTATTTTCTCTGATGGATTTTTTTAGAAAAGCAGATTGTTTAAAATATCTAGAAATGGAAATCGCAGTAATTCTAGAAATGTCTTCATCTGTAGCTGTTTAGCTTTGAGAAGCTTATCTTCACGGGAGTGTTTATAATTGAGCCTCCTTCAAGTTCAGCTCCGTCTTGGCGGCAGGACAGTACCAAAACGAGGCGGATGCTGAGCCTCGGGAGGATTCACATTCTTGCTCTGTGGAAAAGGCTCGATAGATGCTTCAACATTCAACCTCATTTTCTCCTGCTTGCCCCCCTGCCCTCTCTCTTTCTGGAACACCTATCAGTGTGTCAGAAGTCGAATATCCTGGCCTGGTTCTCTATGGTTCTTACATTTTCTCTTACGTTTTCTTTTTGTTTTTGATTCTGCTCAAGGCTGTAAGTTTAATTTTTCTGTTTAGATATTTTGTATTGGTACTCATTTAATCTCTAAGAATTGCTTTTCTTTCTCTAGTTCCCTTTTTGCAACATCCTTTTGAAACATGGTTTTTGTATCTTCTTAAGTTATGGTTTTTTATCGTGTGTTTAATAGACAATAAACAATTATTTAAGTTCTCTTTCTTCTGAGGTCTTTATTTTTCCTGCTTGTATCTTTTGCTCCCTTTTTTTCATGTGGCGGGGGGGGGGCTGTCAAAATATAGCCAGCTTCATGTGGCTCTATTTTACAGAAATAGCCACAGTAGTATTTCTGGTCCCTCAAGTGCTGCCAGAATCTTGCCAGTCCAATATTAAGAGGTTGAGTCTGTTTCCCTGTCTTTGAAATTGGGTGGGCCTTTGTGACTATCCCTGTGAATAGCATGAGGAAGAAGTGATACCGCCTGACATTTAGCACTAGGTCATAAAAGGCAGCCTGGCTTCTGCCTCTTCATTGTCTTCTCTTGCTCTCGGCTTCTCTTGAGTCTCTCTGTCAGTGTTCTCTGTTGGAATCCAGCCATCATTCTCTGGAGGCCCAGGCCACGTGGTGAACTGCGGACGGCTGTTGCAGCTAATGGCCTCGGCGAAGGTCTCACGCAACAAGCCAGCATCCATCCACTGCCAGACGTGTGTGACTGAGCCTTCAGATGATTTCACACTCTGGCCCGCAGCTGAGGCACCAGTTATCAAGGAGCAGAGACCTGCAGTCCCTGCCGTGCCCTGTCTTGCTCCCCGATCCACAGAATCCACGGGCCTGATAAACGGTAGTTCCACACCGCTGCATTTTGGAGTGGTTCGTCCTGTAGCCCTAGTAACTGGCACCAAGGCTTTCCTCAGATTTATGGTAGGATTTGTCTGGTCATTCACATTTAAAAATGAAGAAAAAGGGAGGACTTGGCGACTGGTTTGCTTTCCTTTATTTAGAGAGAAGGGCTGTGAGCTGGCTGTTGGGCTGGGGGACACCCAGATGAATTTGCCGGTCTTTCTTCTGTGGCACGGACGCTCATAACCTCGCTGCCTCTTCCTCCCCTAGAGATCGCACCCGATTCTTGTTGGGCTTTAGTTTGCTTTATGGAAAACATCTTTTTGGTTTGCAGGTAAATGTCTGTTTACAGTGGGTCTGCATGGTTGGGAGGGGCAGGTGGGTGTGGTTGGTCATTCAGAGTATAGTCTTCCCGTGCATTTCTGACTTCCGCACCTTGACTTACTGCTGCCCCATATTGTGCCTGTGGTTTCACGTCTCAAGCGTCTGCCCGGTGGGAGAGCACCGCTCCCCTTCTCTGCACAAGCCTGCCACACGTCCTCGAGGCCGAAGGTTGGAGCCTCCTCCGCTGTGTTTCATTGGAAGTCTTTCTTCTGTCAGTGATCCCTCTCCCTTTATTTTTGTTGCCATTTGTTGATACTTTTTCCTAAAATGGAGTTTTGATAGGGGAAAGGAGTCATCTTGAATTGGACTTCGGGCCTCCTTGAATCGGTTGTAAATTTTTATAAAAATCTTTCCTTTCATTCAAATTTGAGAATGTGCTTCATATGCACCTGGGACTATGCCATATTGTTCCTCATGATGATTGAAAATTTACATGTATCTGATATTACCAGCTCCTTCTTATTCCTAATTTTGTGTATATGTGTCTTTTATTTCATTAAGCTTATGGGTGAGAGTGCCCTAAGTTTTGTTCTTTTTAGATTGAGTAGTCCACTTGGGTTCAAAAACTCTTGTGATTATTGGACCTCTAGTTTGTCGTAGCTGAAAAAGCATCTCTGCATCTAAGCTATCCTTTCTTTGTGCTTGAGCAGTTAATGTGAGAATTCTCCATACCTGTCCTGCTTTCCCGTAGGCCACAGTGAGGTAAAAAGATTAATCTTGTTATTACTTATAACTCATTTAAAACAAATCTGAGGTGAGGACCTTTCTTTTTTTAGAAGTCTTCAATAGTAGGGCTTCATAAAAGGGTAAAGGTAGAGGCTATAGGAATAAGGAAGAATAAAAGATGAATTAGTATTTTACTGTAGAAGATTAATAGTATTCCTAACATAAAGTGATTAGGGTGGGAGATCAATTTGGGGGAATGCAAGAAAGATTAGGATTTCAGTTTTTGGTTTTATTTAATTTGAGAGGATCATAAGTTTGAGTGAAGAAGTGTGTAGTTGGCGGTTATAGTAAAGCGTCGTCAAAGATATAAGGAGTAGATGAAATATCTCGAAGACGTGAGAGAGCAGACAAATGTAGGAAAGATCTAAATTTGGAAGACAGTAAGAAAGAGGGGGTAGAGAAAAGCAGGACCTGGAAATGTCTTATGTGAAGAATTTCACTGAAAGTACGTTTAATGATGTCGAATGCCCAGAAACATTACATAGTAACTTTGAATCTGTGCTGAGCACTTCGAGATATTTCTGCGTATACTTAGATTTATATGTAAAAACTCTGTAAGAGAAGGTAGTTTTCAAAGGAAATATTTATTCAACGAATAGTGAATGTTCCTGTTTTGATGGACGTTGAAGGTCATGGGAGAGAATAGAGCTGTGTACACTTACGCGTAATACAGAATGGAGAGGGCTATCATAGAGATAGAGGGCGCTACAGAAATCCGAGTGATATTATTCGTAGAAACTGTAGGTCGTCAGAGAGTTGTTAAGTTTTACATGAAAACTATTTTTCTCTGTAACATAATTTTGCTCTTTTCTAAAAACAGGTCAGAAAATTAGCTGCTGTTAGTAAGTCAGAGAAAGACAAATACCTACGATTTCACTCATATGTGGGATTTAAGAAACAAAACAAATGAGCAAAGGGGAAAAAGAAGAAAGACAAACCAAGAAACAGACTCTTAACTCTGGAGAACAGACTGATGGTGACCAGAGGGGGGCGGGTGGGGGCGTAGGTGAAACGGGATGGGGATTAAAGAGCGCACTTGTGATGAGCACTGGGTCTTGTATAGAATTGTTGAATCACCATATTATACACCTGAAACTCATATAACACTGTGTGTTAGCTATTGATGGAATTAAAAAACAGTAAAATTGAAAACAACTCTCAAAAAATTAGCTTCCATTGATTTGCAAAAATAATCACAAAGGTGTGTGTACCTTTAGTTGACTAGTGAGCCTCCTCCTTGCCTGGCATACAGAAGAGGCTGGGCACTGGCTGTTGGCGCGTCGAGTCTTGCCCATACTGGGAGAATGGTGGAGCCAGAGGTCAGATTTCACAGAGCAAAGAATAGCAAGCGTTCAGTTTATTGAGTGATTACTGTATCTGGCTCTGCTGGGTACTAGAAATATATTGCCACCTTGAATCCTCACAACGACCTATGATCTAGGCAGCATAATTTCCTTTTTTTCCAGATTAGGAAAATAAGACTCAGGAATGTTCGACATGTGACCAAGTTTCCTCAGTTAATAAATATTAAAGTAGGACTCTGTATTTAGATCTGTTGGCCCTAACATTCCTATTCTTTTATTATATCTGGTATGTGGATGGGGATGAATATAGTAGATAAAGAAAGATTTTTGCTTTGGGGAAGCAACAAAGGGCAAAACAAAAAGATGGTACTTGATAACCTGAAGGGAGTTTGGAGAAATTAGGACCATCCAGGTATGTGTGAATGGAAAGCCATAATTCTGAACAGGCATCAACATGAGAGAGAATGAGGAGAAACAAAGGGAGAGATGAAAGATGTGAAGATGTGAGATTGGATACACAGTGCACAGGAACATTCGTGGCTAATTTTAAGGTCTAAAGCATCTAAAACTTCAGTTGCTATAATTCTGCTTACTGTGTCTTCTCTTTTCCTGAAAAGACTGCAAAACTTGCTATGCGAGAGATTCATGTTGGATATGTTAAAACTATGTGCAAACTATGTGTAAGAACTATGTTAGAACTGTATGTAAAAGCTATGTGTCCTAATGGGAGCAAATATCAAAAGTACCTCACTACTGACTGATATTGGGGAAGTCTGTGGAGATCGTTTGTTTAAATCTACTGTCTTTGTAGGCTTGTGAGATTTGAATAGGTCTTTGGTCCCCAAGCAGTGATACGACTGGTAGAACCCAGAAAATTCCTTGTTGGAGTGCTTTTTGGGACAGTCTTTGTATTTTAATAAGTGACTAAGGCAATGAGTATCTAGTTTAAACTAAATATCCTTACAAGAAAGTGTTTTTGTTGTTTGTTTCTCAGGTGGTGAAAAATTCTGACAAGGCATGAAAGGTACCAGACGTAGACAATGTGCTGAGATTTACTTTAGTCTTAAATGTTCCAGATATGCTGTAATCAGAGGGCACGTAAACATACCTCTATGGTATTGTAATTCATATATTCTCCCAGCGACAGAAAAAGCTGGGGTATTTATTTTCTAAGCTCTGTACTACTGTTTGTTGCTCATTAGAAGGAAAGTATATTAAAAAAAAAAAAAAGGATTTCCCCCAAACAAAACAAATAAAACTGCAGGACATACCTGGTCTTTTCAATAGATTCTAATGATAATAAAATCCCTAATAACAGGAAGGGCAGACATTGAAAATTAGAGATTCTCATTTGATGCAATTCTCTTTCTCCTATGAAACCAGGCACTCAAAGTTTTTGACCATAAAGTCAAAAACGTTTTTTCTTTGAAATACTGATTCTTTGCTTATGAGGGGGAGTAGAAAGTGAAGCCACTGGATATTGGAGGGTAATCAAGAACCTATTGATATTGTCAATATCGTGCATGTTTGCAGTTCTGTAGAGATCGATTTCAAACACCGTTTAAGAATTGTGTAGAATTTTAAGTATTTAGAAATTGAACATGGAGATACTGTTGAAGAATTTCTTTAAAGTTGAGTGATTCATTATTTTATAAATGAGTTCCCTTCAGCCATTCAATTTGGCTCTTTTCCCCCCTCTTTTCTCAAGGCCATATCTTAATTTTTATGATCACAAAATTGTACTTTGCAAGTACTTTTAAAAAAATGTTCGCAACTCCAAAGACCAAATGAAAATGAAACTAGAAGTTAGATCATGTCAGAGAAGAGAGCCACACTAGGGATTTTTTTAGTGTCTAAGAATTAAAACCACACTTGACACTTTCTTAATCTTCTGTTTCTATTAATTTATGAGACCTGGAACTAGAGGCTTAATGGTATTATTTCTACCTTGTAATTATACTAATAAACATCTTTGTCCATGACCTTGGAATTTATAGTGCAGCAGGAAAGATTTATTGACTTATGCTTTGGAAGAAATATGGGATTATTGCATAAGTAGATTGCATGTCAAACACATGTACTCGCATACCATTTATTCCAGTTAGTGTGAGCTGTAACTTGTCTTTTTCTTTCAAAAATAGAGAGGATTCTTGTTAAATCCAGATTCCTGAGAGATCTTTGTTATATTATCGAGTCAACTACAAAGTAACTACTTTACCTTGAAATGTGCAAAAGGAATCAATAGGCCTACAAAACTGTCTTTTAAAAAAATGTTTGAAATCATATTTTTCCTGGTAGCCTGAATATCAATGCATATGACTTTTCTGGGTTTCTTTCTTTCTCTGGTTTTGTTGCAATATTAAAGTCCCTTATAGTTAGAGGGTGTTTGGATATTTTGGTTTTGATTTCTTTTTCGTCCCCTGCCCTGGCCTCCTATTTGTTTGTCTTGCTTTTTTGTAGAGAAGTACAGCTTGCAAGGAATTTTCTCCTTAGGGTGCCTTTAGTTTTCATCTTAATCAACTTTCCCCATGATCACTGTTCCCTTTCCACTAAAGTTTAAGTCCACAGAAATTTTTATTTTTCCAACTTTGGGTTATGAAACGCCAAAGAAAGGCCAGATAAGTCCACAGCGGGCATGCACACGTCGAATCCACTTCTCAGTGACATTCAAGTCAAATCTTTTTCTCCTCTAAATTGACCTTATTCGGCTGTGGTTGGCATTTGATCTCCTGGCCCTGCATATTTAAATGCGGTCATGTTTTTGTCTGAAATATACGTTTCAGTCTGAAAACCACTATTTTCAATATATGTGTACTATTTGTAATTTTGTGAATGATACTCATTTACATTATGCCACATAAGATATATGATGACCGAAGTTGATTTTTGCCACTGTTAAGTGAGAGTCTTTAGTTTCTGGGATTAATTGTACTGATAATATGCTGAAAGTATTTTATGTCATTTTTATAATCTTATGACTTGTATTTCTCAGAATGGCTTCCTGTACGTTTATAAATCTCCATCATGGACTGTGGCTTCAGGGACTGTATACATTTTGCTAGCATTTGTCCTTGCATTCGATGTGATTTTCTTAGCACTCTGCTAAGTAATTTGCAGATAATATCTTATCTATTCTTTAAAACAATTTTGAGTTGGATATTATTATCCATAATTTACAGATGAGGAAACCAAGGCACAGAGAATTTAACTTGCCCCAGGTCACAGAGCTAGTAATTGGTGGAACAAGAAACAGAACCCAGGGATGTTTAGTGATGATGATAATAGTAAGACTTTATTAGAAAAATTATTTTCTTTGATTGCACTACAAAATGATCCAAATTGTACAGTTTAATTACAAACATTCCATGGTTAACTATGAAAATATTATTATTTGTTGTTTCAATGGGTCCATTTTTAAATTAGTAAACAGTACACTATAACTTAAAGGACTGATCAGAATTTACTTACTCTCTGAATGTGTTTTGGTTTTCATTAATCTGAGACTCAATGGTGGTTTTGTTTCAGAAATAATTTAATTTAACTCTGATCAAATATAGTAACCAACTTTAGAATATTACATTTGTAATGGAATGAGCATAAATATAAATGTCTCAGACTTTGGCGGTAATTATCTAATTATATGTTTATATTTCTGACATGATTATGTGGCAATGTTTAATTCATTTTAGAGGTAATTTTACCCCTACGTGAGGCTATGTATTCAACATTATTATTCTATTTTGTTTATAGGAAACATTTAATTAACATGCTCGAGTTTTATTTGGAAGTTTACCAATATTTCACTCTAATGTTTCTAACTTAACATGAAATTTCAGAAAACACCAGTATTTACTGATCTTGAAAAACTGCATTTCATTTTATTTTAGTATTTTCAGTTAAAGGGTTACCTAATGAGTGACTTTGTCATGCTTTGGTCTTATAGAATACTGGCAGGTATTATTTACTATGTTTTAATTAAAAATATATGTAAGGTAGTATTAAACTCTGCAAAATTAGAATGCCTGAAACTAAAAAGGGTAAAGTATGTTTGTCAGTTTTGTCTTCTGATAGCCAAAAACCTGGCCAAATTCCAAAATGTAGTTAGGGAGGTATATGTAATAAGGATTATTGTTGAGAGCACCAACAAGGAAAATCTCTGTGATAGATGAAACAGGAAACACCTTTATAGTGGTTTTATCTTATTTCAGGGGTAAAGTTAGAGTATCAAAGCAGACCAGAATCATCAACAGTGCTTCTGTGATGGAAATGGAATTCGCCAGGTTTTCTGCTCTGAATCCTGTGACACAGAACAGACATAGAGTCCTTATGGAATTTAGAAAATCATTTGTCTATGAAGAATGTGAATTTAGGGCATTTATGGCTAAAAGTCTTAAAAAGAAACAACTTTAGTTATGGTGGGGGTTTGACAAAATCCCCTGAATCAGATGGATATGTATTATGATGTGACTATTAGCTTAAGAAATATTAAGCGCCTTACTGCTTATTCTCTGAAAGGGAAACAAATCATTGAAATCTTCTAATCTTCTTTCCCATGGAGTTGGATAAATGTTAGTGATTAAATGTAACTGCATATTTGATATGCATTTGATAAAAGGTTATATAACTGATTAATTTCTTTCCCTTGTTTAGTAGAGCACATTTACAAAATCAATTTCAATTACTATTGTTATGATATCCTGTATATAAATTCAAATTAAGGTTTTGTGATGAAAGTTGATCTTATAAAAATTGTGACAGTTGCAATTTTTGTTACCTAGAGTTTATACATACTATGTTGAAAATAATGGAAAAATACTAAGAGTATTTCTGTTGTCATTTTGGCATATACCTTTCAAAATTTTAAATGTAAACATTAGTATATTTGCATGCATATTAGTAATGTATACAGTAATATCATGGATGTATTAGAAAATATGGTGTCATGTTTTACAGTGTTATAGTACCCCTTGTTTTTTTTTTAAATATTTTTTTTATATTATGTTAGTCACCATACAGTACATCCCTGGTTTTTGATGTAAAGTTCAATGATTCATTAGTTGCGTATAACACCTGGTGCACCATGCAATACGTGCCCTCCTTACTGCCCATCACCAGCCTATCCCATTCCCCCACCCCCTTCCCCTCTGAAGCCCTCAGTTTGTTTCTCAGAGTCCATAGTCTCTCATGCTTCATTCCCCCTTCTGATTACCCCCCCTTTCTTCCCCTACCGATCTTCCTAGTTCTTATGTTCCATAGATGAGAGAAACCATGTGATAATTGTCTTTCTCTGCTTGTCTTATTTCACTTAGCATTATCTCCTCCAGTGTCATCCATGTTGCAGCAAATGTTGAGAAATCATTCTTTTTTTTTTTTTTTAAAGATTTTATTTATTTATTTGACAGAGATAGAGACAGCCAGCGAGAGAGGGAACACAAGCAGGGGGAGTGGGAGAGGAAGAAGCAGGCTCATAGCGGAGGAGCCTGATGTGGGGCTTGATCCCATAACGCCGGGATCATGCCCTGAGCCGAAGGCAGACGCTTAACGCTGTGCCACCCAGGTGCCCCCGAGAAATCGTTCTTTTTGATAGCTGAATAATATTCCATTGTATATATGGACCACAATTTTTTTTTTTTAATGCTTTTTTATTATATTATGTTAGTCACCATACAGTACATCCCTGGTTTTTGGTGTAAAGTTTGATGATTCATTAGTTGCATATAACACCCTGTGCACCATGCAATACGTGCCCTCCTTACGACCCATCACCAGCCTATCCCATTCCCCCACCCCCCTCCCCTCTGAAGCCCACAGTTTGTTTCTCAGAGTCCATAGTCTCTCATGCTTCATTCCCCCTTCTGATTACCCTCCCCTTTCTTTATCCCTTTCTTCCCCTACCGATCTTCCTAGTTCTTATGTTCCATAGATGAGAGAAACCATATGATAATTGTCTTTCTCTGCTTGACTTATTTCACTTAGCATTATCTCCTCCAGTGCCGTCCATGTTGCAGCAAATGTTGAGAACTCGTTCTTTCTGATAGCTGAATAATATTCCATTGTATATATGGACCACATCTTCTTAATCTAGTCATCTGTTGAAGGGCATCTCGGCTCCTTGCATGATTTAGCTATTGTGGACAGAGCTGCTATGAACATTGGGGTGCATATGGCCCTTCTCTTCACTACGTCTGTATCTTTGGGATAAATACCCAGTAGTGCAATGGCTGGATCCAGCCATAGTACCCCTTGTTTAAATTTAGAAATATATCATGGCCATTTAAAAATGTCAATAAATATAATTTATTTTTAAGAAGGAAAAGAAGAAAGAACAAAGAATTGCTTAGACGTATTTTCTCCTCATATCTTTTAGAGGAGAAAATACTAAAATAAAATATGCATATGCTAAATATAAATTAGAGAAGGTTTTAGAAGAAAATGTTTTTATAAATTATAGCTGTACATATTAGTTTATTTTATTTATTTTTTATTTTTTTATTTTTTTAAAGATTTTATTTATTTATTTGACAGAGATAGAGACAGCCAGCGAGAGAGGGAACACAAGCAGGGGGAGTGGGAGAGGAAGAAGCAGGCTTCCAGCGGAGGAGCCTGATATGGGGCTCGATCCCGGAACGCCGGGATCACGCCCTGAGCCGAAGGCAGACGCTTAACGACTGCGCCACCCAGGCGCCCCCATATTAGTTTATTTTAATTTGTATGGGCAGCTCAGTATTTTTCTGTAAGATAGCGATATACTTTTATCATATTTTTATACTGACTAAAATCAACTGATTTGCTGTGGTTTTTAATATTTAGTTAAAATTCATTTCTCTACTGATGATCTAATATTAAATCAGGCTAGAAACTGATTTTCTGAAGTATCCACTAATGATTTTATAGCTCTATAAATCCTAGAGTTGTCATGATCTCAGGATCGTGAGATTGAGCCCCGGGTAGGGCTCTGCCTTCGGCGCAGAGTCTGCTTGAGATAGTCTCCCTCTTCCCCCCTACTCCCTCCCCTCCCCCTCTTCTCCTCCCCTGCCCGCATGCATGTGCACACACACACACTCTCTCTCTAAAACAGATAAATAAATAAATACATAAATAAAATCTTTAAAAATCCTAAATTGCTATATGTAGGAATAGAACTGTATCAGGATACTCTTTACAGTGTTGCAGTACAAGCTACCCCACTATTTCAGTAGTCTTGTAGGAGGCTTCTCTTGCCTTGTATATACCCATCCCATCATGGATCAGGTGTGCTTCTGCTTCATAGGTTTCTCATTCTGTGAATAAGGCTGATAGAGTAGCCCCTATCTTGGACACTGTTGGTCTTGCGGTAATGGCCTCTATTGAGGACATTGCTGTTCCTGTGTCTACTAGGAATTGACATTATTTTACTTCTGTCCAAATTTCATTGGCCAAAGAAATAAATGTGGACACTCCTGAATCTAATAAGATGGGATATATAATCCTCTTTCCAGAAGAGACACCACAAATTCCATGGTCACGCCAGATATCAGTGGGACAGGAGAAAGTGTATTTTCTCTTCAGGAAGACGGAACAAATACAATCCACTGCAATAAATTATTTTTAAAAACTTTATAAACATAGAAAAGATGAAGACTCTGTTTTCTAGTTAGTCATATTGACTGAATTTGATATAACTTTACATTTTATCACCTAGTAGCTCTTTTTCCAAGTTTCCTAGAAGGGTTGAAAACAGGGAACTATTTATTTATTTATTTATTTATTTATTTATTTATTTATTTATATATTTTTTTAAGGATTTTTATTTTTAAGTAATCTCTACACCCAACGTGGGGCTTAAACTTACAACTCCAAGACCAAGAGTTGCATGCTCTTCTGACGGAGCCAGCCAGGCGCCCCCCTGGGGAGCCATATATTTAGTTGGCACTTTTCTCTCTTGCTCTAGAGTTTTTCTTGGTCTAAAAAGAAAAAAGATTATTCAGAGTATTTTGTTCTTTCTCTTTAAATAAGAATATTCTAGAGTATGTAGACTCTGTTAACCACATTCTATACAGCATTTTCTAGGTTCCAGAAGCCATATACCTGACATTTCAAGGAGTCACCACTAGATGGTGATCTCGGTCATTTAGATGGATAGAAGAGCTGTGTGTTTTTCTTCAGGTGAATGGGCTGATTACAGAGGGATCGGAAATGTAAACTATACTAATTGTATGGGAAGCTCTTTGTAACCAAAATGGTACTATTTTTTTTTATTATGTTATGTTAGTCACCCTACAGTACATCATTAGTTTTTGGTGTAGTGTTCCATGATTCATTGTTTGCGTATAACACCCAGTGCTCCATGCAATACGTGCCCTCCTTAATACCCATCACCGGCCTATCCCAATCCCCCACCCCCCTCCCCTCTAAAACCCTCAGTTTGTTTCCCAGAGTCCATAGTCTCTCATGGTTCATTTCCCTGTCTGTTTACCCCCCTTCATTTTTCCCTTCAAAATGGTACTATTTATTGAGTAGGTATATATACGTGTGTATACACACACACACACACACACACACACCCTTACACAGGAAAATTCCCTTTGAAACAAAGCCATAAAATAATGTTTTTTGCTATATTGTTACTTCCCCAGTGTGTGTGTGTGTGTGTGTGTGTGTGTGTATTTTTTTCAACTGTTACTACCCAAAGGTGCAAGTTTTGGAATGCCTGGGTAGCTCAGTCGGTTAAGTGTCTGCCTTCGGCTCAGTTCATGATCCCAGGGTCGTGGGATTGAGTCTCATATTCAGTTCCTTGCTGCACAAGGAGCCTACTTCTCCCTCTCCCTATGCCTCCTGCCCCTGCTTGTGCTCATGCTCATGTTCTGTCTCTCTCAAATGCAGAAATAAAATCTTAAAACAAAAACAAAAACAGAGATGCAAGTTTTCCTAAGTACAGTTTCTCAAGAAATTGAGCCTTGGGCCCATCTCTCTGCTTTTTCCTAATATTTTTTTTGAAATTATTAACCATTGCTCAACCTTTTTTTTTTTTTTAACACCGTCTGTGTTACTCATTTTCAGTCTCTTTGTCTATAATTATTAGGAGGAAGAGGGATTAAAAATTCTATATTTCACTCAGTTATGTTAAAAAAATAACTGTTATGGGTTATGGCATAATAGGAAAGCTTAATAACTTAATGATTATTGCTAGTGGTAACTTTTTTTTGAACCTTTTTAATTTAAAATGACCCAACATAATAACTAACTTGTTATTGGTAAAATGTGAAAGGGACATTTTTAAACTGTAGAACTAACAGTGTAGTTCTTAGAAAATAATCACCGAGTTTAGCTGTTAATCAAGTTTTTTGTGCTCCTAAATAAGGTATCCTTTTCATCATATATTTCTACTGTGACTCAGTTTATGGCTGTCTGTCATAGGTTTCAAATAACTTACAGGATTTCATACAGTTTTTAGTAGAAATAGAAAATATATGACTAGGATGTTGCATTTATATAGAGTAAATATTTAATATTTACCCTGCTTGAGTAATGTAAACGTGAATTTGATATAATACTCTTTAGCATACTAAGGGAAACTATCTGCTACAAGTCAGTTCTTTTAAAAATTCTTTTAAAAATTCTTTTAAATCTGGTATATCTAGTATATCACTGAATACTCAAAGCTGAAATCTTATTAAACCTTTGTTAGGTTCCAGCTGAAGATGCAAATGAGCTGTTGCAGTATGGCCACAACGATCTTGTGCACTATTCTGATTGGGGCAGTTACGGTTTGTATATATGATCTCTGAGACCAAGACTGGAGAATGCTGCTCCAGGCCGGGAACCCCACAGTGGCTTCCCATAGCTTTCTGTGACAGTAGTGGGCAAGTACTCAGCCATAGAACCCTTCTTTGAACATAATCTCATACAAAAGCTCATAGAAAACATTAAAACACAGGCTGGTTGAAAGAAGGAAGGGAGTTGGGAGTCCGTTAATTCAAGTGTTGCCCCCAAGTTATCTTGATACACTTCTGCAGAATATTGTATAAAAACCATTTGCAAGATTCAAAGTCTAGTTTTCTGGCCACAAGCCTGCATGTACCTTTCTAGTCTTTTCTCCTGCCATTCTCAATGGCATCCTTCAGTCATGCCTTACCTCTTGTATTTCTCAGAACATGCCATTTTATTCTGCTGGGAATGATCTTCACAACATCGAACACTTAGCTTGAAAACCAACTGCTGGGTGCCTGGGTGGCTCAGTCGGTTAAGTGGCTGCCTTCAGCCTGGGTCATGATCCCGGGGTCCTGGGATCGAGTCCTGCATGGGGCTCCCTGCTCAGCAGGGAGTCTGCTTCTCCCTCTCCTTCCCTTCCCCCCTGCTCGTGCTCTCTCTTTCTCTCTCAAATAAATAAATAAAATCTTAAAAAAGAAAACCAACTGTTTTCTAAACCTCTTCTCATTTTTCTAGATAGGAAGTCATTTTGTTTTTATGTATTTAGTTCTATCTCACCCTGCCTGGTTTTGAACTCTGGCTCTGTGTAATCTAGGGCAAGTTACTTGAGCTCTGTGCCTCAGTTCCCTCATATGTAAAGTGAGAATAATAGTAATACAGACCTCACAGAATTAATAAGATTAGTACTCAGGAAGTGTTAGCTCTTCTTCTTATTACTATTATTCTTATTAATGGCTTTGGCATGAATGGGCATGATTACAAATGGATACAGTAGAGTCACATCCTCTGTTGAGATTAGGTTTTAGGATCAACATATAAGGCAAAAATCTTACACAATCTAAAGCAACTTTTTTTCTGTAGGGAAATCTAATGGAATATTTGAAGTTATTAGTGGAAAAAGGATTAAGCCATTTTATTTCTTTTCACCCCTTCCGGTCTACCCAATTCAATAAACGGCTCCTATATATCTTTATTCCTTTAAAAAGTCCCTTCAGGATGGCCAAATTAGAGATGACATACTCTAAACAAACCCAGAACAGCCAGGATTTCCTCCATGTTGGAATATGTTGCCATTTCTTTGGTTGGGCAGCAAATGCAGTTGGTGTACATTCAGAGGCCAAGTTGAATGGAAAGCACATCTTCTGTACAGGACATACTCTCACTTTTACCTCCTTGCGAGAGTGTTCGCAGTATCAGAGCCACGTGAGGGCGACCAGGTGAAACGGAAGGCTTGGTTGTAGTTGGCATTTGCTTTGCGCATGTCACCTGTTTCGTGCCATCTGCAGACAGAGGACCTGGAGTGGCACCGGAACTGCCAGATTTGAACTCTTGCTCTCTCTTTCAATTCCTTTCCCTTTCCCCATCTCCTCTCCTTTATCCCTTTCAGTGTAAGTGTAATGGGATTCTTTTAAGTCAAATGCAATTCTACTCTCACATCTTTGAATAACAAGTATCAGTACTGATGACTAATTCTTCTGTTGCTAAAATATTATAATATAATCTATGTGGTGTCAGTTCTTCAAAGATGGCATTTTTGGATTGCATTAGGCATGTAGATGACTTTTTACACGGTCGCTGACGTCTCTTTCCCAGGTGGGTTTGGCTACCAGTATTGCTATTACAGAGCTTGATATATATTGGGATAGTGTGGAGATCCTGTCATAAATCTTTAAGAAGTTGAGGTTATACTAGGCAGCCACATCTCAAGATCTGTAGGGAAATTTCAAAGCTCTTGTTGCTAACTTATAAAGGAAAGAGAAAGAGAACGCCACTGCTTTTCAAAAGGTTGAGAAAAAGCAGCGGCCTAATATGGTCTTGAAATATATAAAATTCTGAACTGCAGTGGTGTGCTATATAATTCATCCTTACTTTGCAAATATTTATTTTTAAATTTCATTAGTACATTTAATAGATGATGACAGTGATCCTGTTTTCACACAGGGGATCTTAAATTGTGCATGCTTTGATTTTTGACGTTGAAAGTGTGCCATTACATAATACTCAAGTCCTTATTGAAGCTTATTTCAATATAAATAGAAAGCAGCCATTTACATAGATTGAAATACCTTACCTTACTTGAGAAATAGGTGAAGTATTGGTTTTCCATTTCCATAGGGATTTCCCAGTTAGCGGATTTTAGGGAAACTCTGGAGAGATGGTTACTAATGTCATTGTAGTGAAGGATAAAGAGCAAGGATTTAGTGTGCTGTGACTCGGATCACATTTTGGCGTAAACCCGTTCAGTAGTTACATGACCTTGGGAACATTACTTAACTTCTCTGATTCTTGGTTTCATTGTGTATAAAATAGGAATGATAATGTGAACCGTCTCACTGGACTATGAAGAGTCAAATGAGTTAATGTAACAATGAGATGTTTGAATGATGACAGTCATATAGTTCAGTTGCCACTCAAGCTATCCACCCCCCCACCCGGATTTGGGGAAGATAAGTTATAATTGCAAACATTTATTGAACACTTACAGTATGACAGGCGTTGTTTGAGAACAGGCCTAGGGTCTTTATACAAAGGTGGAATGCTCCAGATGGTGCGTGTTAGTGAAGGTGTGGTGTTTAGAACTTCCCGCCTGTGATTATACTTCTAACATTAAGATAGCAATCAGTAGTATAATACTTAACACACAAAAATTCATCCAATGAATAAACTTTCAAGAAAAAACTTGGACTTTGTTTTATTTACATTTATGTCTAAAATAACCTAAGTTTATTTTTCTAAGTTACATTTGACCTTCAGATTCTCTTAAATAATTGATTTTTACTCAGCTGATATTTGATTTACTTTTATTAATATTATTTAATATGTAGCATATTCAAGATAAATAGTCATTTAAATTCTGTAGCACAATGAAAATATTACTGTGAGGGTATTTTAATAATGATATAGGGTTACCTAATCTATTATTCAATTATATCACAGAAAGAATTCTTAAAATTGAAAAATTCTTCCAACAATAATTTCTTTTTATTTAAATGTCAGCAACCCAACTATATGAAGGCCTTTATAAATTATTCATATTTTTTTTCAAATTCCTCTTAGACAGTAGTTTTAGGTAATTCTCAAGTGATTTGAAAGCAGCATTTAATTCTAAATTATATTTTTTCTACAACCTAATTCATAGCTTGACTCGCTTAAAATATTGCCAGGGAATTAAGCAACTTTCTGGACCTTCACCTGGCTAAGGTTATCATCTGTGTGAAGTTTTGGGGGTAGTCTGTAGCTGATAAGGTCAAACAGAAGAGCCTATGTGTATTCTCTCCCCTTCTATTTCTTAGGGATTAACTGAGGGTACTTAGAGGCCATGTAAGAGCTGATTCTTTTTTTTTTTTTAAGGATTCTTATTTATTTATTTGAGAGAGAGCTCAAGAGAGAGCACGAGCAGGGTGAAGGGCAAAGGGAGAAGCAGACTCCCTGCAGAGCAGGAAGCCTGATGTGGGACTCGAACCCAGGATTCTGGGATCATGACCTGAGCCGAAGGCTTAACCAACTGAGCCACGAGGCGCTCAAGAGCTGATTCTATTAGAGCAGCATCATGGTGGTTGTCTCCTGCAGC
This sequence comes from Ursus arctos, assembly GCF_023065955.2. Lineage (NCBI taxonomy): Eukaryota > Metazoa > Chordata > Mammalia > Carnivora > Ursidae > Ursus > Ursus arctos. The sequence goes on from NW_026622852.1 coordinate 10,276,278, forward strand.
CGGTTTCTGTTTTATAAGGCCTGTAGTGCAGCGAAATGCATGTTTGTTTTATGTTCTGAGAAAATATTCCTGCCACATTACTGCTTCCATGCCATGTATCCCAGTAAATCTAGCTACCACTTGTCCGTTCTGTACTTTCCTGAGTGTATTTTCCAGTTGAGAGAGCTCTCGTGATTCTCTTTATTATCCTCCTTTTTTTGTCCTCTGAAATGTGTTTCAATTATTTCTCTCCCACTTTTCCTTATTATTACCTAACCCTTTTAGTCTACCCAGGCTTTGTAGTATCTATGTGAGGTTTAGAACAGCATTCAGTATACTTTGAACACTTGTATGAGGTTCCTTTTCTTTCCGTTATATTTTACTATTGATCACTTTCAGTTAGTTTACTGCGAAGGATTAACTTTTTGCTTTTATATTGATGGGATGTAAGAGGACATTTACAAAGGAATATATGAGAATATGGTACCAACAGCCATAAACCATTATACAACAAAATCTTACAGCATACTTTGAAATTTTAAAGGTGAATTTTCATCGCTCATTTGCTCCATTTTTTGGATAATCATCTACCATATGGCTTATTTATAAAAGTAACTTATTTTATATTTGGTTTGTTAATTTCCTTTTTTCTTTTTCAAGTGTGATAGAAATAGTTATTTAAAAATTATATATATTTACATATATATATATATTTAAATGATGATGTAGAAATAAAAGAGAGACTCAGAAGTTGCCACATACAGGTGGGATTTAAAGAAGACTGTAATGACACTAACTGGAGAAGTGTAAGTATTGCATTAATTATGCATATTAAATTTATGTAGCCTTCTTTGGTTTATAGGACACTTTCACATCTATCATCTTATTAGACATGTGAGTTGTAACTAGACTGTCATTTATTCAACCCCCAAAATGGGTGAGGTATTTCATCTTCGCTGCAGCTTATAAATATGTCACTTACCTTCTGTGTAGGATTTTTATTAGAAAATAATAAAAGATAGCATCCCTAAGGAAGATAACTTAAAAATTGCAGAACTTTTAATTCAAACTATCCATCTAAACTACAGAATACTAAGAACCAAAATTTATCCATATTAATTTTGCCACATATCAGCATCTTTTACTATCGTATATTTATTATAAATTGTCTAGTTGCTTATCTCAGAGATTTTCATGCTTTATTGTGAAATATGGTGTTCTTTAGTTTCAGCCCTAACTTGTATGCCCAGTTGTAAGCTTTAACTTGATACTTTCTGTGGCAGCCAGCCTAGTGTGGTCCACCCAGCAGCTACTCAGTTCTTGATTTATATACTTTTCTAGTTGTTCCATTATTAGAGTAGGGCTGAAGACCATGCTGTTTCCTTTTCCAACCTTAGTTTTAGTGCCCTGAGATGTTGTTCCCAATTTATCACAATCTAGGAATGTTTATTCAAAAATTATAGTCAGACAGCTTAGTAAAGTTTAAAAATATATGTCACAGATGTTTTTTACCCCTGACGTAGGAAATGTAGCTTCACTCTTTGTAACACTTATGTTGTTGTCTTGCCTTTCATTTTGTATGACTAACTTTTGTACCAAATTGAATAAGCCATTAGCTTTTAGTCTGTAGGAATGTGGATCCATAGATATTTCCCATTAGACAAAAGAAAATCTATAAAAGTGGTATCTCTTGGGGCTCGGTCTTTCTCGCTGGCCTAATGGTCTAAAACACTGCTACACTGTACCCTTATGAGAAAGAGCCATGTGGGATGATTCCCTTAATATCCAGAAACATCAATTGGAGAGTTGTGCACATTCTCTCAGATAACTTTAACTTTTGTACTAGACCGCATTTATTAATCAAATAATCTGATTCATGGAATATGTGTTATAAATTTTATATTTTTGAAACTATTACTGAACAAAATGACAACTTTTGTATATCTTGTATTAGTCTAAAATTCGAGTTTGTTGAGATGGGAGATACTGTATTTAGGCGGCCATGTTGTTTTGACAAGTTTTTTTTTTTTTTAAAGAACTTCTCCTCCTCGAAACAGACCTCTACTGGTGATGGTTGTTCAACTCTGTGAACAAACTAAAGCCCACTAAAGTGTACACTTTAAAAAGGTGAATTATGTGGTAGGTGAGTTCTACCTCCATAAAGCGGTTATTAAAAAAATTTCCACCTCACAAAGTATTTTCATAGGTGCAAGCTAATAGAATTTTAATTTATATTCAAAGTGTTAGCTTTGAATATAAAATTAAACAAAAGTGTTAAAACAAAGTGTTAGCTTTAATAAACATTTAAAACTTTAGAAGTATGAAATCATGTGTGAATTAAAAAATAACTTGTGTTCCTATTGAATAATAATGCAGGTTTATTATGGGAACTTCAGAAAATACAAATAAGAAAAAAGGCATTTAAAAAAAATGGGTGGGTCTTTTAATATTCACATCTGCCATGTCTTCTATCCCTAAGCCTTCCCTATATTTAACTACTTCTTTGGTATCCATACTTTTCTTGCTAGCTTTCATTAGCAATAAATACCTTTTCATGACCACCTTAGGAAAAAAATCCAGATGAAAAAACATCTTCTTATAAGTAGTTTAGTGAAAGCATTGCTCCCCCTCTATCCCCCGTCCCCGGACTGCGAGAGGTGTAAATGGACGTGAGCAGTAACACCGTTATCCAAACACATACAATAGATATATTGCAGAGTAGCTTTGGATATACAGTCAGTTTGGGATTTTGTTGTAAAAATTTGCTTTAAAACATTTTGGTTTTAAGGTGAAAACTCAGAATCTTGGACAGAATGGTGGCATCGATTCTTACCTCGGTAGAATATTATTCTGTCTTTTTAAAAACTCTTGTTATCATATTTAGCGTTAGCTTTCTAACAGCTAAAATTGTTCACAACACAGTTTAAAGATAAATGCAGTATCAGGCTTTGAATTTTTTTTTTTTTGTAAATATTAAGACCTGAGTACAAAATGAGGGCTGTACTGTGGATTAAGTGAAATATCTCAAGGCTGTGCTGTTCTGATAACTGACCCTGAAGTGACCTTTCTCAGACACAATTACAGAGCTGTATGTTTTTCCTTTAATTTCATCAGGGGTTTAATTAGTATACAAATAAAACTTCCCTTATCTTCCTTTCTACCTAATTGGCTTGTCTTCGCTTATATATGAAGTATGTGAAAGTGGGCTGTAATTAGGGTGACCGTGTTAACCTTTTTTCCTCAAATGTACTGTTGCCTAAAGGCCTCAAGGCCTAAAAACAGTGCTTTGGATTATTGCTTTGCAATCACTATGGCTGTCCCATAGGTTTTCTCATGAGCAGAAGGGCTTTGGGTGCTGCGGGTTCCCACTGCTTAACAGGATCTTCATTCTTCTCCCCACTAAATGTTTATTGATTATCTCGCTGTTCCAGGCTCAGCCTCCAACAACTTAATATCAGGTGACAGTCAGGAGAGTTCTCCAAGTAATTAGAGTTGAGCATTGGGGGAACAATTAGGAGCAGAGTTATTAAACTTGATTTATCCTATTCTCTCCTGAACAGTTTCTTGGATATCAGAACATCACACTTTCACAATCTACCCTGGTTGAGAAATTAGTGGCTAACCTGCTGCTTATCATTGTTGCCTTGCTGCCTGGAGGCACACCCTCTTGGTTTCAGTCATTCGGTTGGAAATATTAGAGTCCATAAAGTTTATCGTGGGTTTTAATTAGATAAACCTGGACAGGAGAAAAGAAAAGCTGAACTTAAAGTTTTATAGAAATATATAATGTAGACTATATATTATACATGGTAAAGGCGTAGACGTATATACATTATGCCCACACGTGTAAACATGTTTTTCCTTCTTCAAAGCTCAGTGTGGAGATTTTTAAAGATTTCTACTTTTGTCATCAAAAACAAAAACAAAAAGGTGACTATTAGGGAAACGACATAATATTGAAGCACTTTTTATGCCTCTGTGTTTTATGCACATCTTTATGAACCTTAGGACCCACTGATGTATGTGGGTTCCATTGTAATGTACCTCAACTCCTTAGAATGGGGATTCTGTGTCTGTGGGTTATGTCACTATGATTACTATCTCTTCATTTTCGAATAAGGAAGTGTGACCTACGCCGCTTCGTTTATACCACTTTTCGTTCATTTTCTGCCATTTCAGTCTTATAACGGGCTAAATTCAGCTATTGTGAAATGGGGCAAGCTTTAGGAGACTTTGGTGGCTCCCTGCCATTGCCCCTGAGAGAAGAAAATGAAAGCCAGGGGAAAACAAGAAGATTTGGATATATAGTAAAAATTCGGATTCTGTGAGTTACTCGGTCTTTGAAAGGATGTCATAGGATTGCTGAAAAGTCAAGTGTGGTGTTGTGATAATGCCAGGGTCATGGGTTTCTCTCAGACTGGACTAGTGAGCGTCACTCCGGACAAGGCTAGAGGCAACACCCTGATTTCCCCTCACAAGCATCCACTGCTAGTCATGAGAGTTACTGAGCAAGAGAGTTGGAATGGATTGGCACAAGTCCATTATTTCTGTTGGAAGAAGAATTCGAACTTTATGCATAACTGGTAGTGGTTCATTAGTTTTATCTTCATATCTGAAAAATACCATGTTTTGTTAACTGAAAGATGTCAGAAATACCGGCTTTAAAAGGACTCAAATGGATTTTACTTTTTTAAATCGAGAAATCTCATGATACTGCAATGCCTTTAAGTATCTTAACATTGGCACAAAATACCTAGGTTTAGCGTGGCCTTTAACAATCTACTCTTTGTTGTCTTTTTAAAGTTGGTTTGAATCAGTGACTGTTCAATAATGGGATGTTCTTGATGATCTGTTAACACTGAAGATTAAAATAAAATGTATCTAATAAGTAATCACAGTTTGCTTATTTTTAATTTCTTAAATTTCTGTTTGTCTGGAAGCAGCTCGACTGTTTGAAAAGTGAAATACTGAATTTAAAAACTTTTAACGTTTTAAAATACCTGATCTGACTGCTGATCGCTTCCACTGTACTAGCATTTAGGGTGAATTAATGGTTTTAGTGCCATGCAGGCTGCTTGAGTTTTCTATACTACCTATCGTGAACGCATGAAGAGAATACCGTAGAAAGAATTTTCAACATGAAATTATAGCATTTTGGTTATTCTTTACTGGATATTTGAATCATAGTGGTGGACATTAATGTGTGGCTAAACTCTGAGAAAGAAAGAGAAGATATTCTGTGTATGTAACCAGTTGTTTAGCTCACTGTATAACAAATTTAGTTGAAAAACTACAGACATTTCATAGGCAAAGGAATGAGCAAATTTTTAGTGATAAGGGATCCTATGATCCCATGAAGTCTAGAAAATACTCCTTTAAATTGTGAGGTCTGATTCTGAGACCTTTAGCCCTAAAGTTCCAAAATAGACTTGTGCACTCGCGTCTGAAATTTTTGTGCTGAGGGAATATTTCAGATTAAAGCAAAGAGCAAAATATCAATCAACAGATTTTATACTTCTGTGAGTAGAAAAATAGTTATGAAATGTAAATAATTCGGAATGCAAATATTATTTGTAACTTTCTCTGTTAGATGAAAGGTGTTAATCACGTTTGTGTTGCTATCTTTGACACGGGAGTTACTTAATGGGAAGTAAGTGAGTTTTACTGTGGAGTCCAGTTTGTTCGCTGAGATGCCTATAGGAACCTGTTTTGGATCTGTTATAAATAAAGTAGTGGTACTTTTCAGTTAGGGATCCCCATTCTCTTGGTGTCCTTATCCACCGTCCCCTACTCACATGCACACTTTGTCCTTATACCAGTTCTTGTTTTGAACAGACTCTAAATTTCATGTGCTTTCTCCCTTGGAAATCTTTACTTCTTCATCATTCAAAGAAAAGGCAACTTGAGGTTTTTATCATCAGATTTTTTTTTTTTGGTAAGAATAAAATGTATTTGCCTTCCAGTATTTAAAAAAATAAGATAGAGTTGTATTTTTGTAGCTAAACATTTTTCAAAATCTTACCAGAGCTATCATTTCTAATTAGTAAGTATGTAAAATTTTTGCAGAAAATTTGTTAAACCTTGATGTGTAATGACCCAAGTCTGCTTCTCAGTCAGTCTGTATCCTTCTTTGTTTAATAGCCTATGGCATAAATTGAAGTTAATTATCAGGGCTGACAAGTAACTCTGTTTTCTGTCTGCTTGCAGAGTCTCTCCGAGGCAAAGATGGAGCTGAGAAGAAAAGATCAATCTCTGCGTCAGCTCAATAGACATCTCACCCAGCTGGAGCAGGACAAGCGTCGGCTGGAGGAGAACATCCACGATGCAGAGAGTGCCCTCCGCATGGCAGCCAAGTGAGCCCTCGGACCTTGGGGAGATCACTTAAAACAGACAAAAGATCAATTCTTACTTTCATGCTCCGGGTTTTAGCCCTGGATAATACAGTGTTAGAAAACAAAAGTACAGCTGTCTCTCTTTGAAATTCTCTGATATATCCTCAAAAAAGAAAACTCTTAACTCAACATGCTAAATGTATATTTTATTGAGAAACCTCGGGAAAGTATTAAGTTTCTATATAACCTCGAATTACGTGTATTTTGGGCTCTGTTGTAGTGTTACATGTTTGAAACCATGGTTTCATTAATATGAAATGGAATACTCTTTATTTAAAAGTTTTTCATAGTTTCTTCTATCACATATTCCTCATTCCCTTCTGCCCCATTGCCCCCAGATTTTGCTCTGCATATGGTATACGAATATTGCAAGTAATATTTCCATAAAAAATGCTAGTATATAATCAACATGTGTATCATAACATCTTTCTAAGTGCAATAAAAACATATTGATCATGGAAAATTCATTTAATTTTATAGCTGTATATTCTAATATGTTCAATAGAAAAAATATACAGTTTTCAGAGCGGGCAGCTATGTAAATATGTTGAGAGTGTTTTTCCTTTTACCACGTAATCAAGTTGACATACACTGTGAAGTTCAAATTGAACAGTTCTCTCTTGGGTATTTTTATTTGTTCCTCACATCAAATTTCATGGAATACTTTAAGACAGTCCTTTGTACAACAGCATGGCTTAAAGAAAATCTATTTATGGATTAAAGAAACATCTAATTTTAATAAACTTGGTGTTCTCTGAATTTGGAATTCTGAATTCCTATAATTGCAAATATATATATATGCTAATATGTGTATTAGCATATGTATATGTATATATGTATATATATACATATACATATATATATATACACATATATATATATTACTTAAACATTTTGTTGTGACAATGTAGTCTGTAAGCTAAATCACAGAACAGAGGATATGGCATCTAGGATATCCACAACTTTGCCACTGGGCTTGGGAAATTGCTCACACATAATGCAAAAACGAATTTGCACAATGCCAAAATATTGGCAGGTTTGAGTACCCACCAGTAGGAAAACCATGAAGCTCCGTAATGTTGCATCACCATATTAGGCATATATGATTGTCAGTTTTTAAAAATATGAATTTGACTAAATCGGCTTTTTGTTGTCATTGTTCAGTCTTTTCCTCATGGCAAGTGGAAAGCTTAACCTAGGTTATTTCTAGTGCATCTTGTAGCTCTGAAAATTCAGAGATGAATGGGAACAAGATTATAGTCTCCAGATTCATATTGTGTCTCCAAAACATGGCTGCTAATTCAGGAATCTGTCCTGTCTATGATCTGCGACCATGGACACATGTTCTTATAACATGAAGGAAAGTTAATTTGAAACATTATTTACAGTTTTCAATTTGTAATTTACCATTGAATTTTGGTCTTCGGTATTTTCATCCAAACTTTTAATTTAGTTTTACTTTTATCAAAGTGTAATTGGCATACAGTATTAGTTTCACGTATGCAACATAGCGATTCAACATTTGTATACATTAAGCAGTGACCACCTCGATAAACCTGGCTACCATCTGTCAACATACAAAATTGTTCTGATGTTAACTATTTTCCCTCTGCTGTACACCCAAAATTTTATTTCATTATTAAGGCCAAATTCAATCTACAAGGCTGATAGAAGAGACTAGTAACTTTGCCTGTTTCTAGTCAAGGTCATAGAGGGTTTTTGTGCAATTACAACACAAAGAGCCTATGTAGAAAGGAAAATATTATTTTGCATAGTATGGCCATTCAAAATATATCTCCACCACTATGATTTTTTAAATCTCTTTCCTTAGAAATCAAAAGAATGAAAGCTCAGCCTTTCTAGCACATTTTAAACCAATAATGTAATCATGGCTTCTTTTTCTTTCTTTTTCACTCTTTTAAAAATTTCAGTTATTTATTTATTTTTTCATTCCTCTTTTCTTTTTTTAAAACTTTGAAGATATCCTTAAGATTTTTATCGCTCTCTAATTTATGGCTGGCAATATAACTAAAGATAAGAGTTAAATGTGGAAATATACCAGTGAATGTGGTTAGGTTTTGTGCTTTTAGAAGGAGTACAATAATAACCAAACCTTATTTTTCAATAATAGCTGCTTATACAAAATGTGTAACAGTTGTTGTAAGGCTTGGGTTTTACTAATACCTAATTTTAATTTTTTTTCTAGAGACAAAGAGTGTGTTGCTAATCATATGAGAACAGTAGAAAATATGCTTCACAAGGTACTATAATTTTCCTTCAATATCATTCAGTTTGTGTTAAGATGTTGTTTTGCTAGTCATTAATTTTATTAACCTCAAGATACTTTAATTCATTCTGTAACTTTCTTTAAAAGTAAATTAACAAGAAGATCCTTCCAAATGACTAAAAGTTTATATTATACAGTGCTATATTTCATAACTTTCTTTAGAATTCACTTTATGTACTTGATAAAACTATAAAAATAGTGGTTTCTCCCAACTGGTATAATTGCACTTGAGTTATTTGTGGTCTTTGCTGACTGAACCAGAGGTCATTATGATTCTTAACATGTCTCATAATGATAAAATGTTTGACCACACTGTCTAACCTCTTACCACTCTCAAACCTACTATCCTATATATGTATATATAGAGGAGCCATAATGTATTGTATTTGGCAGTACTTTTCAAGTTGTAATTTACCTTCTTATAAGAATGCACTCTTAAACTAGAAATTGAATATATTTAATAATACGCTATTATTTTCAAATTTGGTTACTTCTGTATGATAGGCTTAACATTTAATTTGTAGTGATGAATAGCATTTAAGGATGTTATATTACTAACAACTTAATGTATTAACTGTATATTTTTTTAGCATTCCAAATTCAAAGATATGTTCATTTCATTATTTAAAAGTAGAGAAATGTGATTTATGTGTGTCTATTATTGTCTAATAGATGATTTGTTGGAAATATAATTGCCTAGTACTTTTATGATATATGGAATTCATGAATGAATCATATTTATAATAATTTTGGGCATCAAATTTATTATATAATTTTGGAAATCACTTAAAAATATCCAAAACAAACCCTTTTAAGGGGATATTGAATAAACATTAGCAAACTAATATTTGATACAGTTTAACATTTTAGAAACACTAGGCCTCTGTATTCTTTTGCTTTTTTTTTTAAAGATTTTATTTATTTATTTGACAGAGAGAGAGCAAGAGAGCACAAGCAGGGGGAGCAGCAGAGGGAGAGGGAGGGGGAGAAGCAGGCTCCCCGCTGAGCAGGGAGTCTGATGCAGGACTTGATCCTAGGACCCTGGGATCATGACCTGAGTGGAAGGCAGACGCTTAACCGATTGAACCACCCAGGCGCCCCACTGTGTCCTTTTAGATATTGAAAGTAACTAGCATTATTTCATATCACCAAAAACGCTTTCAAAAAAATCTAATATTCTGAATGCTATGTTTTTAAAGTAGAATTGTTTGAAACTGTGATTTCTTCCCCTCCCCACTTAAAAAAGTTTGGTCAGTTAGTATAGTTTAAACATAGTCACATCAAATCCGTATATGCTAGAAACTTGAAATTTGATTTGTAGGAAAAGAGACTTCTTTGGCTAGATTTTTTTTTTTTTTTTGTACTTGGTGAGCCCTTTGATAGGAGAAATCAATCATGTTGTACGTGTGGCATACCTTTATATACAGTTAATGTTGCCTTGAAATCCAATTGTTTGTTCATCTTCCCAGCTACAGGAAAAAAATGTTGGGTGGCAGCTACCTTGAGGAAGGGACTTTGACATCAGTGAAAAACCATCATCAGTGTGGAATACAGATGTTGTGCCTTATTCTTTCATTATGAGAATGGCAAAATATGTATTTTAAATATAATCAAGACTGACTGCAATAGGACAATTATAATCATATAGTTCTTCAGTTGCAGTTCATCTTTCGATTTTTGTGTCATACGTAGAGAAAGATGTCTTTAGAATTGGCCTAGAGCCACTGCAGATTTACTTTTGGTTTATGGCTTTTTTCCCCTTCAGATTTAGTAGTTAATTATTTTGATTAATGTTTCTGGAAACTTCTATTTATATAGTGGTTTCAAAATTACCAATTACTTTTCAAGCTTGATGTGGAAAATTTAGGAAAGGCTAATTGATTGTTGGGCTAATTCTCTTTTCTGTGAAGTTTGGGTGAGAATGAATGGGTGCTATGAAATGACCCAGAGAGTCACTCTGAGCTCTCAGGGAGGTGCTGCCTGCTGGGCCTCATGCCAACTTTTGCAAGTTTATTTTTCTGGCCACCTCAGACTGTCCGGAGGCATTTCGCTATTTTGGAGAAACTGGGCTTAGTACAGAAGGAGGATCTGGGCTCTTTCATGGTAAAAATAGTTGTGGTTACATCTTCAGTCCGGTTTATTGTACGTAGCCAAATAGTATAGCTATTTATATATCTTAAGCACATGTGTTTTCAAGGTTTGCACCATTTATTCTGGAATAAAATTAACTTCTACCTGCTGAATTGAATTTTAATACTAACTTCTGACACAATGATCAAATAGAAAGAACTTGTTCTCATGAAGACATTATTTCTTTTTTTCTTTTTAATGACTTATTTATTTATTTTAGAGAGAGCAAGAGAGAGAGTGTGGTGGGGAGAGGCAGAAGAAGAGGGAGAGAGAGTCATAAGCAGACTCCACCTTGAATGTGAAGACCAATGCAGGGCTTGATCTCACCTGAGGTCATGACCTGAGCTGAAACCCAGAGTCAGAAGCTTAACTGACTGTGCCACCCAGGTGCCCCTGGACATTATTTCTTTTCTTGCATCTTAAAGAATCTAAACATTTGAATAACTTAAATGTTTGTTTTTTGGAAAAGCAATTACATTTTATTGATATTAGTTAATTTTTAAAAATTTGAGTATAGTTGACATACAATGCTACATTAGTGTCAGGTGTACAACACAGTGATTTGACAAGTCTATATGTAATGCTATGCTCACCACAAGTGTAGCTACCATCTGTCACTCTATAATGCTATTACAATTTTATTGACTATATTCCCTATGCTGTGCCTTTTATTCTTGTGACTTATTCATTCCATAACTGGAAGCCTGTGTTTCTCACTCCCCTTCATTGCTTGCCACTTTAATTCAACGTAGTACTAGAAGTCTTAGCCACAGCGATCAGGCATGAAAAATAGAGGCATCCATATTGGTTGAAGTTAAAAGAAGAAGTTAAACTATCACTATTTGCAAATGACATGATACTATACATAGAGAATCATTAAAACCACCAAAAAACTACTAGAATAAATGAATTCAATAAAGTTGTAGGATACAAAATTTTTTTTTTTTTTTTTTTTTTTTTAATTAATAATGATTTTTTATTATATTATGTTAGTCACCATACAGTACATCCCCGGTTTTCGATGTAAGGCTCGATGATTCATTAGTTGTGTATAACACCCAGTGCACCATGCAATATGTGCCCTCCTTACTACCCATCACCGGTCTATCCCATTCCCCCACCCCCCTCCCCTCTGTAGCCCTCAGTTTGTTTCTCATAGTCCATAGTCTTTCATGTTTCATTCCCCCTTCTGATTACCCCCCCTTCCTTTATCCCTTTCTTCCCCTACTGATCATTCTAGTTCTTATGTTCCATAGATGAGAGAAATCATATGATAGTTGTCTTTCTCTGCTTGACTTATTTCACTAAGCATTATCTCCTCCAGTGCCGTCCATGTTGTAGCAAATGTTGAGAACTCATTCTTTCTGATTGCTGAGTAATATTCCATTGTATATATGGACCACAACTTCTTAATCCAGTCATCTGTTGCAGGGCATCTCGGCTCCTTCCACGATTTAGCTATTGTGGACATTGCTGCTATGAACATTGGGGTGCATATGGCCCTTCTCTTCACTACGTCTGTATCTTTGGGGTAAACACCCAGTAGCGCAATGGCTGGATCATAGGGTAGCTCAATTTTTAACTTTTTAAGGGACCTCCACACGGTTTTCCAGAGTGGCTGTACCAACTTGCATTCCCACCAACAATGTAGGAGGGATCCCCTTTCTCCACATCCTCTCCAACAATTGTTGTTTCTTGCCTTGTCTATTTTTGCCATTCTAACTGGCGTAAGGTGGTATCTCAGTGTGGTTTTGATTTGAATTTCCTTGATGGCTAATGATTTTGAACATTTTTTCATGTGTCTGTTAGCCATTTGTATGTCTTCATTGGAAAAGTGTCTGTTCATATCTTCTGCCCATTTTTTGATTTGTTTATTTGTTTCTCGTGTATTGAGTTTGAGAAGTTCTTTGTAGATCTTGGATACCAGTCCTTTATCTGTAGTGTCATTTGCAAATATATTCTCCCATTCCGTGGGCTGCCTCTTAGTTTTTCTGACTGTTTCCTTGGATGTGCAGAAACTTTTAATCTTGATGAAGTCCCATAAATTCATTTTATCTTTTGTTTCTCTTGCCTTTGGGGATGTGTCATGAAAAAGGTTGCTTTGGCTGATGTCGTAGAGGTTGCTGCCTATGTTCTCCTCTAGAATTTTGATGGATTCCTGTCTCACATCGAGGTCTTTCATCCATTTGGAGTTTATTTTTGTGTATGGTGTGAGATAGTGGTCAAGTTTCATTCTTTTGCATGTAGCTGTCCAATTTTCCCAGCACCATTTATTGAAGAGACTGTCTTTTTCCCACCAGATGTTTTTTCCTGCTTTATCAAATATTAGTTGCCCAAAGAGCTGAGGGTCCATTTCTGGGCTCTCTATTCTGTTCCATTGGTCTATGTGTCTGTTTTTGTGCCAGTACCATGCTGTCTTTGTGATCACAGCTTTGTAGTACAGCTCGAAGTCCGGCATTGTGATACCCCCAGCTTTGTTTTTCCTTTTCAACAGTTCCTTGGAGATTCGGGGTCTTTTCTGGTTCCATACAAATTTAAGGACTATTTGTTCCAGTTCTTTGAAAAACGTTCTCGGTATTTTGATCGGGATAGCATTGAAAGTGTAGATTGCTCTGGGTAGCATGGACATTTTAACTATGTTAATTCTTCCGATCCATGAGCATGGAATATCTTTCCATCTTTTTATGTCTTCCTCAATGTCTTTTAAGAGTGATTTATAGTTTCTAGAATAAAGGTCCTTTACGTCTCTGGTTAAGTTAATTCCAAGGTAACGTATGGTTTTTGGTGCTATTGTAAATGGGATGGATTCCCTGATTTCTCTTTCTTCGTTCTCGTTATTCGTGTACAGAAATGCAACTGATTTCTGAGCATTGATTTTGTATCCCGCCACGTTACTGAATTGCTCTATAACTTCTAATAGTTTGGGAGTGGCTTCTTTTGGGTTTTCCATATAGAGTATCATGTCGTCTGCGAAGAGAGACATTTTGACTTCTTCTTTGCCGATTTGAATACCTTTGATCCCTTTTTGTTGTCTGATTGCTGTTGCAAGGACTTCTAGTACTATGTTGAATAATAGTGGCGAGAGTGGGCATCCTTGTCGTGTTCCTGATCTTAAGGGAAAGGCTTCCAGCTTTTCCCCATTGAGAATAATATTTGCAGTAGGCTTTTCATAGATGGCTTTTATGAGATTGAGAAATGTACCTTCTATTCCTACACTCTGAAGGGTTTTAATCAGGAAAGGATGCTGTATTTTGTCAAATGCTTTTTCGGCATCGATTGAGAGGATCATATGGTTCTTGAGTCTTTTCTTGTTGATATGATGTATCACGCTGATTGATTTGCGAATATTGAACCACGCTTGCATCCCAGGTATGAATCCCACTTGATCGTGGTGGATAATCCTTTTAATGAACTGTTGGATTCTATTAGCAAGTATCTTGTTGAGGATTTTGGCGTCCATATTCATTAGGGAAATCGGTCTGTAATTCTCCTTTTTGAGGGGGTCTTTGCCTGGTTTGGGGATCAAGGTAATATTGGCCTCATAGAATGAGTTTGGTAGCTTTCCTTCTGTTTCTATTTTTTGAAATAGCTTTAGGAGAATAGGTATTATTTCTTCTTTGAATGTTTGGTAGAATTCCCCAGGAAAACCGTCCGGGCCTGGAGTTTTGTTATTTGGAAGGTTGTTTATCACTGACTCAATTTCTTCATAATTAATTGGCCTGTTTAAGAAACCAATTTCTTCCTTTTTCAATCTTGGTAGTTTATAGGTTTCCAGGAAGGATTCCATCTCTTCCAGATTGCTTAGTTTATTGGCATATAGCTGTTGATAAAAATTTCTAATAATCCTTCCAATTTCAGTGGTGTTCGTCGTGACCTCTCCTTTTTCATTCATAATTTTAATAATCTGGGTCCTTTCTCTTTTCTTTTGGATAAGTCTTGCCAGTGGTCTGTCAATTTTATTGATTCTCTCCAAGAACCAGCTTCTAGTCCTGTTGATCTGCTCTACTGTACTTCTGGTTTCTGCTTGATTGATTTCAGCTCTAATTTTGGTCAACTGCTTCCTCGTGCGTGGATTAGGCCTGTCCCTCTGTTGCTGTTCCAGCTTCTTGAGGTGAGAATATAAAAACTGCATTTTAGATTTTTCTATTCTTTTGAGTGAGGCTTGGATGGCTATGTATTTCCCCCTTAGGACTGCCTTTGCAGTATCCCATAGGTTTTGGACTGTTGTATTTTCATTCTCATTGGTCTCCATAAATTGTTTAATTTGATTTTTGATTTCCTGGTTTATCGAGTCATTCCTGAGCAGGATGGTTCTTAGTCTCCAAGTGTTTGAGTTTCTTCCAAATTTTTCCTTGTGGTTGAGTTCCAATTTCAGAGCGTTGTGGTCTGAGAATATGCAGGGGATAATTTCAATCTTTTGGTATCGGCTGAGACCTGTTTTGTGTCCCAGAACATGGTCTATTCTTGAAAATGTTCCATGGGCATTAGAATAGAATGAGTATTCTTTGGTTCTGGGGTGTAGTGTTCTATATATATCTAAGAGGTCCAACTCGTCGAGTGTGGCATTCAAAGCCTTTGATTCTTTGCTTAGTTTTTGCCAGGGTGTTCTGTCTATTTCTGAGAGTGGAGTGTTGAGGTCCCCTACTATTAATGTATTTTTATCTATATGTCTCTTTATTCTGGTTAAGAGTTGGCTTGTGTATCTTGCTGCTCCCCTGTTGGGGGCATATATATTTATAATTGTCATATCCACTTGTTGAATACTTCCTTTAAGAATAATATAGTGCCCTTCTGCATCTCTAACTATAGTCTGTAGTTTAAAATCCAATTTATCTGATATGAGAATTGCTACCCCAGCTTTCTTTTGAGGTCCATTTGCGTGAAAGATGGTACTCCATCCCCTTACTCTCAGTCTGAATGCATCTTTGGGTTCGAAATGAGTCTCTTGAAGACAGCAAATGGATGGGTCATTTCTTTTTATCCAATCTGCAACCCTGTGGCGTTTGAAACCAGAATTCAAACCATTAATGTTCAGGCTGAGTACTGAGAGATATGCTTTTAATTCTGCCATGTTGTCAGTAAAGTCTTTGTTTGTATTGGCTGTGACTTTCTGTTTTGTATCACTCTTGGGGCCTTTTTACTTTTATAGAACCCCCCGTAATACCTCCTGTAGGGCTGGTTTCGTGGTTACGAAATTGGCTAGTGACTGTCGATTCTGAAATGTCTTTATTTCTCCATCAATTCTGAATGACAGCCTTGCTGGATAAAGGATCCTTGGCTGCATGTTTTTCTCTGAAAGAGCTTTAAAAATGCTCCCCCAACCCTTTCTCTCATTCCAGGTCTGTGTAGACAGGTCTGATGTAATTCTGATGCCTTTGCCTTGGTACGTGAGAAATTTCTTTGCCCTGGCCGCTTTCAATACTGTTTCTTTGGATCTCATATTTGCGAATTGCACTATGACGTGACGTGGTGTAGGTCTGTCATGGTTGAGCTTGGGAGGGGTCCTCTCTGCCTCTTGGACACGAATTTTTGTTTCCCTTGCTAGATTAGGGAAGTTTTCAGCTACAATTTGTTCAAATATCTCTTCTAGACCTCTGTTTTTCTCCACCCCCTCAGGGATGCCGATGATTCTAACATTGGATCGTTTCGTTGAGTCAGTAATCTCCCGTAGCCAACATTCGTGGGCGTGGATTTTTTTAAGACCATCTTCTAATTTTATTTTTTCCTCTATTAACCCATCCTCCAATTCACTAACCCTTTCCTCCGCTTCCGTGACCCTGGCCGTCAGAGCCTCTAGTTTTGCCTGCATTTGGCTCATAGAATTTTTAATTTCTGTCAAATTCGCTCTCATTTCCGCCCTTAGGGATTGTATATTCTCAGTAATATTTTCCTGAATACTTTTTTCAAGTCTACTCATTATCTTGACCATTGTTACTCTGAATTCCATTTCTGATAATTTGGTTACATCCATATCCGTTACTTCTGTGGCAGAGGCCCCTGACTCACTGTCTTTTCTTTGCTGGGGGGGGCTTCTCCTTCTTGTCATTCTGATGAAGAGAGGTTGCGGGGTTTCCAGAGCCCAAAATTATTGACTGGGTCCCAGGCCGTGCCTCTTGTTTTATAGGGATCTTAGAGATGTGGGCTTCTTCTTTAAAGATTTTATTTATTTACTTATCTGAGAGAGGGAGACAGACAGTCAGCAAGAACGAAACAGAAGCAGGGGAGTGAGAGAGGAAGAAGCAGGCTCCCAGCGGAGGAGCCCGATGAGGGACTCCTTTCCGGAACGCCGGGATCACGCCCTAAGCCGAAGACAGGCGCTCAATGACGGCGCCACCCAGGCGCCTCCGGTTGTGGGCTTCTTGATTTTTCAGCCTGCCTTCTGTGTTCTGGGGGAGGGGCCTGCCGCGCCGATACTCAGGCAACCCTGTTTGGTTAGAGTCTCCGTGTCCCCTGCGAGGGAGGATGGGGATGGGCACTCTCTGAGCCGATATTTCCAGGCTTTTGTTCTCTGGCGGCTTTCCCTGGCGGCCGGCTATGCCTCTTCTGAGGGTCAGAGCAGCAGAGGCTGCATTGTCGCAGAACAGAGGGATTGCGGCCCGTTCTCCACTGATGTTCCGGCCACTTTAACTCTGTTACTGTTGGTGCTGCTCAACCCTGCGGCGTCCCGGGATGTGCGCACCAACTCGGCGACCCTGCCCTCACTTCCAGGGCCGGCGCGTCTCTGTCCTTTGTGTTTCTAATGCCGCCAGCCACCGGCCGCCCAGTCTCTGTCCTTTGTGTTTCTAATGCCGCCAGCCACCGGCCCGCGCGTCTCTGTCCTTTGTGTTTCTAATGCCGCCAGCCACCGGCCGCCCCGCGCGCTCCCGGGTCTCCCGGTCTCAGTCTATGCCCGGTGAGCACACCTCGATTCCGGAGTTTCGTGAGAAGCCTGGTGGCGCGCGCACCCGGTTCAGGGTCTCAGTTTGCTGTTTCTCGGGTGCCGACCGCGAGTCCGCCCGCTCCCCCGTGCAGGTGGCCCGCCAGCCGCCAGCCGCCAGCCGCCCCGCGCGCGCTCCGGGAGTTCCCGGTCTCAGTCTGGATCCCGTGAGCACACCGGGATTCCGGTGTTCCGGGAGATGCCTGGTGGCGCGCGCGCGTTCACGGCTCACCGGTCTCAGTCCGCTCTCTCGCGGGTGCCCTCTGTGTGTCCCCCGCTCCCCCGTGCAGGTGGCTGCCGCTTCCCGGCGCCCAAACGCGGCGGCTCCCTCCCCCTTCCGTTTATCTTCCGATATCCGTGCACGGTTTACAGCTCCCCTCTTCGTACCTCAATACTCAGCGCTGGAGATGTTCATTTGTAGAGATCCAGATGCATCATCCTGCGTCTCAGGCTGATTCCGTGGTTATTTAGGCTGGTCTGGTACCTATCCAGCTCGACTCAGGGGACCGGCTGAAAAAGGGGTCCCCTACTCCTCCGCCATCTTAACTCCCTCCGTAGGATACAAAATTAATACCCAATCAGTTGCATTTCTATAAACCAATGATGAAATAGCAAAAAGAGAATTTAAGAAAAGAACACCATTTACACTTGCACCAAAAAGAGTAAAATACCTAGGAGTAGACTTAATCAAAGAGGTAAAAGACCTATACTCTGAAAACTATGAAACACTGTTGAAAGAAACTGAAGGTGACACAAACAAATGGAAAGGTATTTCATTCTCATTAATTGAAAGAATTGATACTGTTAAAATGTCCATATTACCTAAAGCAATCTATAAGTCCAATGCTGTCCCTATCAAAATACCAACAACATTTTTCACAAAATTAGAACAAATAATACTGAAATTTGTATGGAACCACTAAAGACCCCAAATAGTGGAAGCAATCTTGAGAAAGAAAAATAAAGCTGGAGGTATCACAATTCCAGATTTCAAGATATATTTGTTAATCTTTAAACTTGATACATTACCTTCAACTTTTCAAATCCTGAAATTGTATTCTACAGAGCAGTTGACTGGATATTATTTTTTAATTCCCATTTGGGACCGATACTATTATTTAATAAAGAAGGCCAGTCATTTTCATCTAAAAGCATATACCTCATTTCAAAGAAACAGATGTTTTATTTTAATTATATGTAAATATATGTATGTATATATTATGACTTTTTAATGTAGGTCAGAAGTTAACTTTTTTATTAAGAATTTTTTTGGGTTAATTTCAGGTTATTGAAGTTAAGAAAAATAACAAGAGAAAACAAAATCATAATTTTCCATGAGGTGTACTTTTTTTATACACATGCCTCTTTATTCAGTTGAATTCTCAACTGTTTTGAAAAAACCAGAACTATTGAACTTTAAAAAAAAAATCACCATTTTAACCATTTTAAAGTGTACAATTCAGTGGCTTTCAGTGCATTTACAGTGCTATGCCACCATCATAACTATGTTTTCAGAATATTTTTATCACGTCAAAGAGAAACCCAGGAGCCATTAAGCAGTCACTCCTATACCCTCCTATTCCATTCTGTGGGTTTTCTTTTTACTTTCTCAATAACGTCCTTTGATGGACAAAAGTTTTTTTAACTTTGATGAAGTCCATTTTTTTTTCTTTTGTTGATCATGGTTTTGGTTTTATATCTAAGAATACATTGCCAAATCCCAGGTCATGAAGACATCCCCAATGTTTTCTCCAAAGAGTTTTATAGTGCTAACTCTTATATTAAGGTTTTGGTCCACATTGAGCTAATTTTTGTATATGGTATAATTCAAAGACTGAATTTCATTCTTTTACATGGCTACCCAGTTATCCCAGCACCATTTTTAAGTATTTTCCAGAGATTTTATTTTTTTATTTGAGAGAGAGAGAGAGAGAGAGAGAGAGAGCGCATGCACAAGCAGGGAGTGGGAGGTGGGAAGGGGCAGAGGGAGAAGCACACTCCCTGCTGAGGAGGGAGCCCAACTCAGGGCTCAATCCCAGGACGCTGAGATCATGACCTGAGCCTAAGTCAGATGCTCAACCTACTGAGCCATCCAGGTGCCCCATCCTGGCACCATTTACTAAAAAGACTCTTTTTTTCGCCCATTCGGTACCTGTGTTGAAAATCTGTTGACTATATGTGTTTGGTTTTGTTTACGGACTCTCAGTTCTGTTCCATTGATCTATATGTTGTCTGTCCTCATATCAGTACCACACTGTTTTGATTACTGCAGCTTTATAGTCAGTTTTGAAATTAAGAATTTTAAGTCTTCCAACTTAAGGTTTTTCTTTTTCAAGATTTTTTTTTGACTTTTCAAGGTTCCTTATAATTACATATGAATTTTAGGATCAGTTACATATGGTTTAAGAATATGAAGAAGAAGGCAATTTCCATCTTAATATTAAGAATTAAGAAGATAGTATTTCCATTTTAATATTAAGTCTTGTAATCCATGGCATAGGATGTCTTTCCATTTATTTAGATCTTCTCTAATATTTTTCAACAACTTTTGTGGTTTCCAGTGTACAAGTTTTACACTTTCTTGCTTAAATTTATTCCTGAGTATTTTATTCTTTGTGATGCTATTATAAATGAAATTATTTTCTAAATTTCGTTTCTTGGTTCTTAATTTCTAACATTTAGAAATATGACTGATTTTTATATGTTGCTTTTATATCCTGCAACTTTG
Organism: Ursus arctos; assembly: GCF_023065955.2. Lineage (NCBI taxonomy): Eukaryota > Metazoa > Chordata > Mammalia > Carnivora > Ursidae > Ursus > Ursus arctos. The sequence continues at coordinate 10,296,710 of NW_026622852.1, forward strand.
CTGAATATTTTAGCTCCAATAATTTCTTTTGAGGATTCTTTAGGATTTCCTATATATAAGATCATGTCATTTACAAATAAAGATAGTTTCACTTCTTTCTTTCTGGTTTGGATGCCTTGGTTTTTGTGGCTATTGTTGTTGTTTTCTTCTTTTTTGTTTTATTTTTAATTTTTTGGTCTAATTGCCTGGCTAGTACTTCCAGTCCTAGCAATGAGATGACAACAGATATCTTTGCATTCTTCCTAATCTTAGGGGGAAATCTTTTGGTCTTGCACCATTAAGTATGATGTTAGGAGCATGTCCTTTATCAGATTGAGTAAGTCTTTCCTGTTCCTAGTTTTTTGAATTTTTCTTATCATGAAAGGTTATTGGGTTTTGTCAAATGCTCTTTCCATATCATATGGAATGATCTTTTTTTTTTTCAATTTTCATTCTAGTAATGTTGTGTACTACATAGATTCATTTATGTATGTTGAGCCATCCTTGCATTCCTGTTATACATACCACTAGGTTATCATGTATAATTGCTTGAATATGTTGCTAGATTCAGTTTGCTAGTTTTGTTTGTTTGTTTGTTTTTTGTTTTTGTTTTTTGAGGATTTGGGGTCTGTGTTCATAAGGGATATTGGTCTAGAGTTTTCTTGTGATATCTTTGGCTTTGGTATCAGAGTAATACTGGCTTCATAGAATGAGTTAGCAAGTGTCCCTGGCACTTCAGTTTTATGGGGGAGAGTTTGAGAAGGATTGGTGTTAATTCTTTAAACATTTGGTAAAATTTACCAGTGAAGCTATCTGGTTCTGGGGTTTTTTTTGTTGGAAGTTTTTTTTACTTATTTATTAATTATTTTTCCTTGTAATAGATATTATTCAGATTTTCTGCTTCCTTTTAAGTCCATTTTGGTGATTTATATGTTTCCAGGAATTTGCTTAGTTCATCTAGGTTACCTAATTTGTTGACATAAATTGTTTATTTTCTTAGTATATATATATTTTTTTATTTCTGTAAGGTCATTAGTAGAGCCCTCACCTTTATTTCTGATTATAGTAATTAATTAATTAATCTTTTTTTTTTTTCTTGGCAAGTCCAGTTATGGTTTGTCAATGTTGTTGATCTTTCCAGGGAACCAAATTTGGATTTCTTAATGTGCTCTGTTATTTTCCTATTCTCTATTATCTCTCCTCCAATCTTTATTATTTTCTTTCTTTTGTTTCTTCGGGCTTAGTTTGCTCTTCTTTTTCTGTGTTCCTCAGGTAGAAGGTTAGATTATTGATTTGAGATCTTTCTTCTTTTTTAATGTAGGCATTTGCAGCTAAAAATTTCTGTGTGAGCACTGCTTTCACAGAAGACTGTTTTCGTATGTTATGTTTTTGTTTTCATCCGTCTCAAAGTATTTTCTAATATCCCTGTGATTTCATCTTTGGCCTACTCATTGTTTAAGAGTGTGTTGTTTTATTTCCAAAATATTTGGGCATTTTCCAGATATCTTTTGCAATGGCATTCTAATGTAATTCTGTAGGGTTTGAATAGCTACTTTGTTTGATTTCAATTCTTTTAAACTTAAATTTTGCAATATGGTCCAGAATATGTTCTGTCTTGGTGAATGTTACATGTACATTTAAAAAGAATGTGTATTCTGCAGTCGCTGTGTAGAATAGTCTATAGATATCTATTATGTTGGTTTACACTGTTGTTCAAGTCTTCTAGTTCCTTGGATATCTTTTGTGTAGTTCTATACATTAATGAAGTGAGATTTTGAAGTCTTCAACTATTATCATTGAACTATTTCTCTGTTCAATTTTCTCAGAGTTGCCTTTTAAATTATATAGAAAAAAAAGAGGAGTTACAAATAAAAAATACACTATTGCTGACTTTTATATATACTTGTGCAGTTTCCTTTACTGGTGATCTTTATTTCTTCATGTGAATTTAAGTTACTGTCTGTAGTCCTTTCATTTCAGGCTGAAGGACTCCCCTAGGGCATTTTTCCTAGGGCAAGTCTAGTGGTAATGACCACCCTCAGCTTTTGTTTATCTTGGAATGGCCTAATTTTTTCTTCCTTTTTTTTTAAAAAAAGATTTTATTTATTTATTTTTGAGATAGAGAGGAGAGAGGGTGAGTGGGGGGAGGAGCAGAGGGAGAGGGACAAGCAGACTCCATGCTGAGCATGGAGCCTGATGTGGGGCTCGATCCCACAACCCTGAGATCATGACTTGAGCCAAAATCAAGAGTTGGACACTTAACTGAGTGAGCCACCCAGGCGCCCCTTTCCTTCATTTTTGAAGAATATTTTTGTTGGATATAAAATTCTTGGTTGACAGTTTTTTTCCCCCTTTAAGCGGTTTGAATATGTCAACTCCAAAATTTCTATTTGGTTCCTTTTTATGCTCTCTTATCTCTTTATTTATATTTTCTATTTTGGAAGATATTGTTTTCATGGTTTCCTTTAGTTATTTGTATGCAGTTTCCTTTAGCGCTTTAAGCATATTTAAAATAATTGATTTAAGGTCATTGTGTGGTAAATCCAATGTTCAGGCTTCTTGAGTTCCTATTAGTTTCTGGTTTTCTTATGTATGGGCCATACTTTCTTATATTTTTGCATACTTCATAACTTTTTGTTGAAAAGTGGGTAATTTGAATAGTACAATGTGGCAACTCTGGAAATCAGATTCTCCGCCATCCCTGGTGTTGCTTGTTGCTGCTAATTCTAGTGGTTATTGTTTGTTTGGTGACTCTTCTGAACTAATTTTTTCAGTTTGTGTTCTTCTTTAGAAAATATTTATTATTGAAGCATAGTTGACACACAATGTTATATTAGTCTCAAGTATATAACATAGTGATTTGACAATTCCGTACATTACTCAGTGCTCACCATGATAAGTGGTCACCATCTGTCACCATAAAACAGTATTACAATATTATTGACCATATTCCCCATGCTGTACTTTTCATTTCCATGTAAAGTCTGTATTTGTCAGGTATGGCCACTGAAGTCTCTGTTCTGTTAACTTCATCATCTGCTAGTGTTTCAACAGAGATTTGCTTAAATGCTGAGATTCAGGTGTTTTTTTTCTTGTTTAAATTTTTGCTTGGTTGCTGTAAACTTTCAGTTAGTTTCTAGAGTTCTGAAAAAGTTGATTCTGACAAGTTCTGTCAGGGTATTCATTTTTTTTTAAGATTTTATTTATTTATGTGAGAGAGAGCGAGTGAGAGAGCACAAACGGGGAGAGCAGCAGGCAGAGGGAGAGGAAGAAGCAGGACCCCCGCTGAGCAGAGAGCCTGCCACAGGGCTCAATCCTGGGACCCAGAGATCATGACCTGAGCTGAGGGCAGATGCTTAACTGACTTAGCCACCCAGGTGCCTCACTGTATTCATTGTTTTTGTGGAGGGACTGGTTTTTGAAGTTCCTTATTCCACCATTTTTGCTAACATCATTCCCTAAAGTCATACACTTTTATTTTCCTAATGAATTTACCAGTAGGTTTCTAATATTACTAGTAATATGGACTCTCAGGAATTGATTTTTTTTCTTTAAATTAAGAGGTTCTACAAACATGCTTTAGTATTTCTATTGTGAGAAAAAGAGGAAAAGTACAATAATTATATTAGAATATAATTCTATATTAGAATATAGAGTTATATTAGAATAACTTTCAGGATAGGGTAGTGACTGGATGTATAGGATAATATCTGAATTATTTAGGGTTAGGTATGAGAAAATTAAGTATTTTTTGGGTGCTAACCAAGTACTTAACAGAGAGACGTCTTGGTTTATTGTAGCTATGGGTGAAAGTAAGTAAATTTAGGTAAAATTGGAATGTAGAGAAGAACGAAATTTTTTTGTAGTCATTTTTTGTTATTGTTGAGTTAGCAGAATGGCTGGATTCTTGAGTCTTTTAGGGATTGCTTGAGTCCTACAAGTTTGGAAGGGTTAACTATCGCATTTCCTGTGTATGATTGTAGTGTACTATGAACTTTAAAGGTACATCTGAACATTGAGTGAGAAGTCTTAGCTGCCTTTTCAGGAAAATGTCTAAAGGATAAAACAAGAACTCACAATCCAGAAGCCTCAAAAGACTCTAGAGGACCTTGCATCTCTAAACCCTATAAATTTATCAGGCTGAATGATACTGGACAATAAGTCACAGTAGTTTTTGCTGATACCCTTGAGATTCGTTTCTACAGTAAAATTACTTAAAACTTATCCAATATTTAATATAAATAGTTGAGTTCCGCAAATGCTTTTAAAGTGTATATTATATGCCAGAATTTGTACCAGTCTTTGGAGAAACAAACAACCAACCAAAAAATATATATATGGAGAGAGCAAGTCCCAACATATATATATATATCAAAATCCCCCTCTCTCTCTCTCTCTATATATATAGAGAGAGCATAGTTCATATATATATATATATATATATATATATATATATATATATATGGCATAGTCCTTTCCCTCAAGGCAGAGGCACAGTTAATTTCAGTATACCATGGTAAATATGCATCCATAAGATACAGTTCCACATCCATGGAGATGCAGTTATTCATCTATGAGGCATACTTAGAAAACCCACAGGTTGGCTGGAGGTTTCTTAGAAGAGAATTAATGCCTGGATGGGGCTTTGAAGTATGAAGAAAAATGGGAAAGGCGTTCCAGCAGAGAGGATAGCGTGTGCGAGGAAGGGCACGGAGGCTTGAATAGCCAGACATCCTCACTTCAGCAGGAAGTGCAAGGAGAGTGCAAGAGAGGAGGCTGAATGAGGCACTCGGAAGCCAAGTCATCGAAGTTGTTTTTCTTTTTTGGCCATATGAAGGCCCTTGGATCTTTATCATGGAGGCAGTGGGAGCAAGCTGAGTTTAAGCTAGGGACTGATATGGTCAGATTTCCGTACAGAATTTGGGCTTCAGAGGGCATATCTGCAGACCGGATATCGTGAGTAATGAAGGCGGTTTTAAGAGCCAGGGGTCTGTAGACCTGATGAAAGCAGGAGAAAGTTTGGACCAGGGTAGTGATGATAGGTGGTGTTAGAGGAAAGGATGTGAAACTTATTTAGTAAAATGGCAAACAAGGATGAGAAGGGCAGGGGAGGATGACAACTCCCAGGATGGGGCAGTGTGATTGACTGATTGACTGATGTTGGGAATACAAGAAGAGGAGCAGGCTTTTTTTTTTTTTTTTTTTTTTTTTTTTTTTGGTAGGGAGAAGAAGGGAGACAATGATGAGTTTTGTTTTGGAAATACCCACGTTTGAGGTAATGTAGAGTGATCAGCGGGATATGTGAGTCTGGACCTTAGGGAAAAAGTCAGGCTAAAGATAAAGGTTTGAGATTGATTAACGTAATACTCCCTGGCAAAGGAAGAAGGCAGTGCAGCAATTGACAGGAGAAACAAGACATTATAGATAAATGGGAGGCTAGCAAATGCATTTTGAGAGATTAATTATGCCACTAGAGTTTGGAGTCCTTGAGGGATGGAATTCTGTCTCCTTAATTTTTATATCCTCAGCATCTATCACAGTGCCTGGTACCCAGTAGGCACTTAATGAATGTTTGTTGAATGAGTCAAATTCTACCATCACCCAGTCCCTAAACAAAGCTGAAGGCATCTCTAGATTTCAGTGGAAGTCTTGCTGATATTTCTTTGTTTATTTGATTGCTAAAAATAGCATGTGTATTTATTTTGCCTAATCAAGAGCTAGAGGAGAAAGCCTAAATTTGATTATAAGAATGTCTCTAGGAAAGAGAGGTATGCTAGCGAGGAATTTACAGGGTGTAATAGTCCTGTTGCAACCTGTTTTTAGCTGGTTCAACTCCTGTGAAGTAGAAAGATGAGAACTTTCGTTGGAGTGGATTGTGGAATAGATTAGAATCAAACAGAATCTGACAGGTGAAGACACTGTCTTGCCAAATCTTTAAATATGATTTTATAATCTTAAAGATGGTTAACCCAAATATTTGCTAATACATAGTTATCTTTTGATTTTTAGTTTTCAGTATATTTATAAGGATAGAAACACCACAGAATAGCTTTTAATTTATAGAGCTGACAGTATTTTAAGAGTTGAAATATGATTTAATGCCTCTGAAAACCCAATTGTAGTGACTTCTTAATGACTCTCTAAATGTTACTTGTGGTCTTTGAACTCCTCTGCATTCTTAGTTTCTGGATCCCGGTTCTGAAGATCAGCTGTGCGGGACATACAGGTGTTAGCACAGCTGGCTTGCTGATGACAACTCTGTCCATATAGCTGTCTTGTGTGTCATCATTCATACTGTTCAGTGTCATTCTGACCTAGCCAAGCTAAAAATGGTACTCCAGCTCAAGAGGGATTTAAAAACCTTGACAAACGAAAGATAAGACACTACAGAATGTCATGTACGTGTGCTTAACAGGTTTTAGCCTAAACACATCTAAATAGCTAATTTCAGTTGTGCCTTGGCCTTTATCCTTTGAAATAATTTACCCTAGGAAAGAAAATATCTCTGTGTGGAGGACTGTTAACAATTCATAAACACATTTCTCTATTCTCAAGTATGGGTTTTGTGTTAGTTTAAAGAGCTCAAGGTCACAGTAATCTATTTGTGGGGTGCATTCTATGGTATGTAACCTACACCATGGATTTATCATGCTGCCTAGTGCCTTTATAAACTGCCCATGATCAAATCACCCTATCCTCCAGCCCGATAATTTGATTTGAGGGTTCAGTTTTTCAGATCCTTAATTGGGATGTAGCCAGCTTGATAATTTGATTCAAGAGATCCATTTTCTAGGTCCGTAATTGGGATGTAACTATTAATGCGTGGGGTGGTGGTGGTGGATTTGCCCGCTTTTTCTGGTGACAGCATCTGGCAGTCATTGGAGTGTTCTGGCTCTGCTCCAGAGTTGTAGGTTAAGTTAAATAACCTGCCAGCAAGAGAAGGCTAGTTTCTCCCTTCCTTCTTTTCAAATGATGAGTGCCTGTGTTTGCTGCAACGTCAGTGGACTGCCCGCTTCTGCTGAGCGCCAGGGTCTCCTTCCCATGGGTGTAGAGCACAGCAGGAACTGTTGGTGTATCCTGGGACATCATAGCTTGGGAATCTTCCGTGTGAGATGGTGACACTGTGTAAGGATGATTGCTGCACAGGTAACTTGTCTCTCAGGGTAGCAATGTGGTGTGTGTGTGTGTGTGTGTGTGTGTGTGTGTGTGTGTGGCAGGCCATGGGAGAAAGAAAGCAGGAATGAATGAGAATGCCCACAGGTCCAGGGAAACTACTGAGGAAAATAAGGATGTTTGAATAATATAGTCTCCATTGCTTCTCACAAAACTACTTTTACGAAACATACACATTTTTGCTAAGATTGCCAGACAAGGCACCAAGGCAATTAAAAAAAAAAATAGTGTTGTTGTTTAGGTAGGGAAATGGAAGAATTACCAAAATCCTAAGCCATTTCCCCAAGCATTAACTGTTGATTGTAGCTATTAAGAGGCATTAGGATTTGGTGCTAAGAGCGCTGGACTCGCATCCTCAGATTAGGGATGGTAATGACTGTTTCTCAAGGTGGATGGCAGCGTCAAGGGAGGCAGTGTGAAGAGTGCTCTGAAAAGCATAAAGTACTTCTGGAAGTACCAGTGGTACTACTAATAGAAATATGACTCTATCCATTTCATTAATTAAATAGTTAAGGAAAAAGTAACAGAGGAAAATATCCATTCAGATCCGTGAATCTGTTGTGTTGACAAGCTTGAAGCCCTACTTCTCTCAGTAGGCACATACCAGAGTCCTGGAGCTGCTAATGATCTTTTTTATCATATTCTCTCTTTCTCTGGCCTTGTAGAATTTGTGAGTTTGGAATGACATTCTTATTTGATCACATACTTCCTACGAGCCTCTGTATGCAGAGCGTTTTTCTTGCTACCAGTGTTATTACAGAGTTAACTCTGGCTGATGCCCTTCTCTGTCTATTTACAGAAGGCTCTCCAGTATGCCTATTCTACCTGTTTAACCAAATTTTATGTTGATGAGGTACTAGAGTATGTGCCAGGAAAGTTAGACCCAGTCACGTTGTATAGCAGACTACATACAACTCGAAAATATATCAGGAGATAGTGCACTTATCTTATGAAACACTTGAAACAAAGAAGCCAGAAAGTGTCTGTGAAATGCAACCCTGTGTTACTGATAGAAGGTTGACCCGCTAGAAATTGTTCAGCTATTCTCTGGTGAGATGTGGTTATTTAAAAAACTTGACAGATGGTAAAAAATATTGTCTTTCCTTCTATACCTTTAAGGCAGAGGATGGCCAGCATTTTCTGTAAAGGGTCAGATAGTAAATATTTTAGGCTTTGTGGACCATATGGTCTCTGTCTCAACTATTCAACTCTGTCACGGTAGCAGGAAAGCAGCCAAAGACAATCGGTAAATGAATGGGTGTCATGTGTTCCAATAAAACTTTATTTACAATAACAGGTGGTGGGCTGGATTCGGTTCCCAGGCTGTAGTGTGCCAAATACACACTGCTCTCTAGTGCGGAGGTTGAAAAATAGTGTGCAAGCTGCTTTAGGGTAGGATGAAAAAGAGAATAAAGAGAGAAGGGAAAGCCATGAGGAAGCAGTGGTGGTGGAAAGCAGGGCAGAGGAGAGCGTGGGACAGGAGACAGGGAAGTGGAAACAAAGTAGAACATGTACGGGGAGTGATAAGAAAGGAGGTTACAGGAAACGCTGTAGAGGTCTCTGCCTGATGACACTGTGGTCAGAAGGGTTATTTTGAAGCCACGGATGCCATACTTAGATCAGTAATAAAATCTTCGCTAGATCGAGGGTATGATGTGAAATCCTAATTATCACTTACTTTTCCTAGACGTTTAAGATTCAGGCACTGTATATATCTTTTTATATGATAAGAGTACTTGAATTTCTATCTACAATCCTATTACTTCTTCCTTAGTGTCCTGGTGGTAAAAACACAGCTAGTGCCACGTTTTGTGTGTGTGTGTGTGTGTGTGTGTGTGTGTGTGTGTGTGTTTTAATTTGGAACATTAGGTCCAGAGGCATTTATAGATGTGCGTGATACAATATACACGTTCATGTTTTGAGAGTTGAGTTTTTCCGAAAATGACTAATGTAATCTCATAGTTGATATGTCCACCAGGAATAGCTTTTTTTGTATTATGGTGGGAGTACCAAAAATTAGAAAATAAATTGGCGGCCTGTGAGTAAAGGCCAATCAGAAGAATAGGAACATGGGTCTTCTGAATCACTTCCGTCTGGAACTCGAGTGTGAAGATAAAATAAATATGTATTTCCTACCAATGTTTTGACTTCTTAGAAAGTTTCATTTATTTTTCTCTATCCACCTCTTGTTTCTCTCGTGTCTTATGGCATATCTGTTAGAAATATGTGCTTTCTGAAAGTATGTAATGGGAAAGGGAGAAAGCAAACTACTTTCCTAAAAATCCAAATTTCAGAGTGTAGTAGTGGAGGTATGTTTTCTTTATTCTTTGTCAAAATATTATGAAGTTGAACAGTTGTATAGAATGTTATGAAAATGTATGCAATTTAGCAAATGAGATTTATATTGTGAAGTTGTATGAAAAATTCATTATATGTTAAGTATGAACTGTTACCCATTTTAAAGTAGAAAAACATTATTATATATACTTTATCACTCACAACTCTAAATAAATCACAGTGAAAAGGGTATAGAATCTTAATTAAAAGATGAATGATGATGTGCTGTAACGGAATTAAAGACTGACTTTTGAAATTATAATTTCAAATTAATTTGAAATTTGAAATGATCATTTAATGTACAGACAGGTGGCAGTGATTGTTTTAATCTTAATTCACACTAAAATCTGTGTTTTAAGAGGTGTACCTACTTCTCTTGTTATGGAAAAAAGTGATTTTACTATTCTAATATTGTTACTTCAGAATTCTTTTGGCAGTAAAGAAATGTGTTTTAGATTCTCGTGTTTGAAAGGAATCATTTTATATCCCAAAGAAATCTCACTTATCTCTTTTCTGATTTTGGTTACTTTGTTCTCAGGCTGACTGTTCTATGTTTTTCATGAACAAATTTAATGCAATCCAGGGAGAATATTTTTTCTTACTGTTCTGGGTTGAATCTCTTTCCCGTTTATCCTTGTTCACACCCTGAAAATCAGGCCTTCTTTCCGCGCCCTTCTGAACAGTCTCGTCTTTCACCCTTCATGTTTTCCTTGTCACCTTCCCTTCCTGCTTCTTTGCTGCATGGTTGTAATTTTACTTGTCCTGTGTCACCGTTTTGTCTTCTCTCAACGTGCTGCTTTCATTCCCTGAAGATAAAAGAATTCCTAGACTATCCTTTTTGAGAGTAAGAAAAAACTTTTCCGAGAAATATTTGGGGAACATTTTCGATGCCTTCTCTCAAAGTTCTGGCTTAATTTAAAAGTGGAATCAACCCTTAAAATGTAGTAGAAATATTTGTCAGATTCTATCTGTTATGTAGCACATCTCTTGATGGCACTGTCCACAGTCGGCACATCATTTATAATTAAATGAAAGTATTAACACATGCATATTCAAATAATGTTGTAATTATGATGCCCATTATTCGGTTTAGCAAAATTACTGCATTTTGAGGTTTCCCCCCCAATATAAAGAATGATTTAATTTGGCAAATTAAATAATGTTGTAGTGCGCATGTTAATTTGATAAGTCACAAGTTTATAAATGCCCCAGCTTAATATCGTTCAGTGAGTTTATTTAGAGACTATAAAATGTGGCTTACTGTTCCTGTATGTCAAGCTTCACAGCTGAAGTCTGGTGCCTGATAATCAACGGGTTCAAGGACCTCCAGGGCCGGCACTGTGTTGTGGATTATACCTACATTGCTTATCGTCCTCCCTCCCCCTTTGCCCGTATTAGCAATCTGCTTTTGTACTTTGACTTCCAGGATTTCCCTAGTGAATTTTGTCACAGAAAAAAGAGAATCATCAATATCGCAGTTAAACTTGACTTTCAAAGCTAATAGTATCTCATTTGGGGGCTCAAATTTAATAAATTTTCTTTGATTCTGGGTGAGTTTTTAAACATCAAACAATGAATTGGCCAGGGTGCAGTAAAATATTTAGATCTATTGACTATGGTTCAGAAGGGTAGAAGGCGAAACACTAGTGGTTTGATGTTGATAAATTCTCAGTACCTTAATCCACATTAATGTTTTCTTTTATCTGAGTGTGCATTGGTGACCGAAACGAGCAGCAGAAGGTATCCATACGTATAAAATATAAAACCTAAAGCAAATATATTTGTAAAATAGGATTTATTTTGTTATGTTAAGTAAGTTAAAAGCGTTCTCATCCCGACTGAAGACTCCGGAGAAGGTTTGTTAGAGATGAATATACAGTTTTGAATTGGGACCCAGTGTGCATACAGCACTCACACCATTATAAAAATTGCATTACAGCGTATGTTTTATAGCGTACACTTTGACGTTCACTTATTGACAGAAATTCTTGTGCTCAACTTGGGAGTATAAAGATTTTTAGAACCGCATATTAGCATCAACAATTAAAGATGGCGTCAGATGTTTGTGTGTGTTTGCTGGTTTAAGGAAACCCGACGCAGTGTGATAGTTCATTCATAAAATAAGGGATAATTCAAACAGGTTTTAGAAGCTTCCCAAGTAGAATAGAAGAGCGAAGGAGAGGCATTCTATCATATATTGTTGCCAAGTTACATTTAAAGTTGCTCAGGGAAAAGTAAGGATATAGACACATATATTTGAGCAATTAGTGTTATTTTTTATAGTTCTCCCATTCTTGACCTTTGCTATCTCATCAAAAACACTTCTGATCCTGTGGCTTTAAGCTAGTTGCATAATATTTATCCAATATATGGTAGCAAAGAGATACATTTTTAAAACCAAGTCAGGCATAAGGAAAGTTAGAAAATATGCCTACGTATGAAATCTGCTATCGTTAAACTATATAATTAAAAACGAAAGCTCACTGATCTTACGGAAAACTAAACTGTGAAAATTTTAAAGCTCTTACTAAGTTCGGAAATTAAAAATGAAAACAGACCTGTTTCTTCACATTTTCTTTTATCTAGCTTTAGTATATGGGGAGTAGTTTCTCATTTGTCCAGAAGGTGGCAGTGTAATATCAACTGCCTGTGATACCTATACTGGCTAGAGAATTCGTATTTCTCCAGTATCTGTGATATGTTTGTATTGTTACCTTTCCGAATACTTAAAATATAGTACAAATACCACTGATTTTATTCGTTATCTTATTTAGGAGTTGCGTGACTGAGTTGGTTTATATGTATTTAATCGTTAAGACTCAAGTTTAGTAAGAAGGAAATGGGCAAATAAACCTCTGACTGGTATATTTTTAAGTCTCCTTGTGTGTTGAGTATATTTGTTTTTATTCCAGGGTACATATTATTGAAGTTTTCTTTTCAAACACTAACACCTAATAACTATCTTGTCTAATATATATCAGTTCATATCAGTAAAATGAAACATGTTATTAAGACAGTGATAATAATTAGGAGATTGCTGTTTGTTTTCGATTTTGTGGATATTTTTTTCCTTCTTTCTTTTTTTCTTTTGAGGGTGGAACAGTGAAAAAATAATTCAAAACCTCTTGATCAGAAGAGCTCCAGTGACTCTTCTTCCCTCCCTCATTTCAAGCAGGAGGATGCTTTTTCTTCTTAACATTCTCCCCCAGCACTCTGAATTAGAGATTTATTTGCAACGAAAAATCAATTAGTCCTAAATTTATTCATGGATTTCAGGTCCAGCGATCAATGCAAGTCCACTCAGTGGGCTCAAGGGGACCCAGTTCATCCCAGTTAATGTGTCTGAAGGGGAATTACCATTGATGCTGTTTTTTTCCCTTTAGGTCAGAGATCAGATCTCGCTGTCACGGACTGCGGCAAGTAGGAATGACTTCACCCTGCAGCTACCCAAACTGCACCTGGAGACCTTTGCAATGGAGGGGCTCAAGGGCGGGCCAGAGGTGGTAGCGTGCCAGGTTAGAGTCTAAATAACATTGTTTGCTCCTGAGACGTGTAGAAAAATAAATTGCACTAACTGGAGAGAATGAAAGCCTCCAAGTATTGTGAATAACTTAAAGGAGATGCAAATAATTTCCATTAATTTTTCTTCTGCCTTGGAACACTGTTTCACAAATAATTGTTTTGTTTTTCCTCACAGCCTCAAAATAGCCTATTGAATAATCCAGAAAAGTTATTTTTTTTTACCAAGGAAAAATACGTGTTTTATAGCTAAGTACAGTATGTAAAGAGCATGCTTTCCTGTCAGCAGAGGACAATAAGACACTAGGCTGTTATCTCTTTAAGGTCATCTCAATTTGTAGCTCTTATTGTTTTAAAATAAATCACTTTCGATAAAATTATCAGGAGAGATATTTGAAAATTTTCAATGTGAATTCCAGAGTAGAGCCTACATTTCTTGTGTGGCAATGTAATTTAAGCAACCGTGGAACCAAACTGTACTTTGCTTTGAAGAACATTTATTTACCCTTAATTTTTAGTTTTAATGAACAACGCAACATGTGCAAACTGGGTTATTTCATTTATAAAACTCAAAGCACCAAATTGTGAAACCCCAAGTAACTTTAAAATAAACTTAATAAAGAAAATCTTTTCAAAGATATACTCATTTTCAGGTGCTGCAGATTCTTTCTAATCGAGGCTCCTACTGGGTTATTGTGAGCATTTTTTCCCCTTAGGGTTAGGACAGTTTTTTAATTGGACAAAACAAAATTCGATATGTGCTTTATTCACCTTTTAATGCCCAATGCCTTTATTAGAGAAGCCTGTCAACATTACGTAAACTGTAGGGAGCTTGATATTTCAAAAGAGCTCGTTCCTCAATAGCAGTCCAGATTTTTCAGTATATCTAAAAGAGAAATGTCTCCTAAAACTCAGTTTCCGTTTCACATCTTGAGGTTTAAAATAAACTTTATCATTCTTTAGTTTATGACCCCGTGAAATTTTAATTTTGTACAAAATTAATGTCAGTCCAAGTAGGGCTCCGTTATTTTTTTTCTATTTGCTCCATACCCTAATTTAATTTGTTATTAGTACCCAAATTAATGCTCTACATAGAAAGAATACTCATTTCTCTCATTAGATTGTCCACCAATATATTTAAAATACACATGTGATTTAAAACTAAGCATAAAATATTTTTATTTTCAGTTATAGGCTAAAATATTTTTATTTTCAGTTATAGGCTGGAATATTGTACTGTTATTTAGTACAAGATTAAGATGTACATTTTGAATTTGATTACCATTATTTGTGAATTCATTGTAACCACAAATACAATGTGATTTGAGACTTTTCTAGTGGCTGTAAAAGAATCCTTTACTTGGCTATCCTGATTCAGAATCTCAGAGGGCTTAGTACTTGTCGTAATTCACAAATAAAGGCTTCCCCCAAACTGTAGGTTTGGGTGATTTAGAAAGAGACGGAGCCTCAGAATGCCATATTTTGGGGGTAGAGCATGAACTCTCTATGGTTCTGACATCAGTGAATAGCAAGAAGGAAATGTAGAGACCCCTATTTCAAACTGCTGGCTTTTCCAGGTTCTAATACAAATATTTCTGCACGTCGCCAACGCCTAAACACTCGAGCACACTTTGCATTGACATGTTGTGAGTTAGTCAGAGATACTGTAGTTCAGTATCCCACGCAGAGAAGAACACGTGATTTGGACCGTATTAGTGTTTTTTCCACGGATACACAGGCACAGACAGACACACAGACACACACACACAGAATTGGTGATATGCTTTGGAGTACCTTGAGAAGAAGGGCTCTGTTGTATCGAGGACTTTATTTTTAATATGAATACCATTTTGGTGAGCGTTTACTATGGACGAGGTATCATGCTTAGTTCTTTAAATACATCATGTTGTTCAGTTTTCACAATGGACCTGTCAAATATGGCGTTCCATGTCAAATGATGGATGGCATCGTTGCCATTTTCTAACTGAAAAACAGCGACTACAGCAGGTGACTCTCCTCAGATCAACGGCAAGTAAGTGGCAGGGCCCAGAGCCTGAATTCAAGTGTCGGTGTGGTTGACTGCAAATCTGGAGCGGGTAAAATCTGGTACGAGAAGAAAATCTAGACACTGTGGTAAATGGGAAGCGTGCAGCCTTTGAAATGTATGGTGGGATTTTCCTTCCGTCTACGAAACGTACATCATGCCTCTGTGTAAGATGTAGGTCATAGTTGACGCTGTATTGTGGACAAATTCACAGATAAAAAATTTTGTTTCTGTTGGACAGGCTAATATTATGGAATGTTTCTTTTCACCTTTCTGCAGTCTATAAATATGTATATTTATGCTCAGTGGGACTACATATTTAGGAATTCAGTATTTGTTTCTCTTTGTAGTCTGTGCTGATAAGTGGACTGTTTAGAGAGCTCACGTCCTCTGATTATGTCGAGAATAGGATCACTGTGCGGGACGTAGTGCTGGATGACCGTTAGGCCAACCCGCGCCACCATCATTTGGCGCTGTGGGCACTGTCACTGTCTGTCTTTTCCAGCATGGGAAGCTTTGTTACAGGTGTGACCCTGGGAGGAAGGAACAACAGTGAGCCTGAGTGAAGGACGATGAAATTACCCTTTCTCTCTGGATCCAGAAGAGCATGTGACCGATGTGCTCCTATGGGAGAAAATTCAGTTCAGAACCATCTAGTCTCTGAGCTCTGCTAGCTCTTAGCCTCAGTCCTTTCAAAAAAGTGAAGTCCTACCAATTTCTCAGGCTTGTAGTAGGACTGAATGAGGCAATACGTGTAAAGTGGAGAGAACACAGTGCCTAGCACGGAGAGAGCAAGGCCTTGTCTGGGGCTGTTATGATTGCAGCCATTATGGGACCCTTGTCGGGATGAAGCTTGAAGCAGAAGCATGTTTTCAGCACTTTTAAGGGTGTGTGTGTGTGCACGTTCATGTGTGTGTGTGGTTTTTTTTGAAGAACGGTTATTTAGGATCTTTTTTTCTGTATCTTGCCATTTGGTTCTTTTACTCTTCCTTGTTTCTAATTTCTTCCAAAGCTTTAAATAATTTTGATTAAGATCCACATTAACTCCCTATTTACTTTTCCATGTTACTTGATGTTCCAGTGAGGCCACGTCGCCAATGAAACCTTTGTCTAAGCTCCTATGGCAGGGGCAGAACTATTATTACCTGTCCTTTTATCTCCCAAATAACAGCATATCAGTCTACTGGAAAAAATTAAAACACCTAGATTAGACAAGATAGCTTTAGCTGAAAAGTCCAGTACATTGTGAATGCAGAGGACTTTGTCATAAAAAATATTCTGCACGTATTTCATAAAGAGAGTACCTGTTACTCATTATTTTATACTTTGAATTGTTTTTCCCCCAATAATGAGGATATGCAATACATTTAATATCTGGCAGTTATTAGCAGGCATGTGATAAATGTTTGTGTCTCTACCCTCATTCAATAATAAACAACAAAGAACAATATCTAGAGTTAACTTTTTTTTTAAAGATTTTATTTATTTGACAGAGATAGAGACAGCCAGCGAAAGAGGGAACACAAGCAGGGGGAGTGGGAGAGGAAGAAGCAGGCTCCCAGCAGAGGAGCCTGATGTGGGGCTCGATCCCAGGGCTCCGGGATCACGCCCTGAGCCGAAGGCAGACGCTCGATGACTGCACCACCCAGGCGCTCCTAGAGTTAACATTTGCTGAGTACTTTTTCTGTACCAGTTACTTCGCTAAGCACTTTACATTTACTATCTCAGTTCATCCCTACAACAGCCATATGAATAGGTGCTCTGATTTTATCTATTTTATAAAGGAAGGAGCTAAAGTTTATTGAGATGCAGTAAATTGCTAAAGGTTCCATATCCAGTGAATAGGGTCCATTCATGCTTTTAATCTTGCTTGTCTTTTGTAAACCATGTCTGTGTGTGTGTGTGTGTGTGTGTGTGAGCGTGTGTGCACGTGCGTGCTTTAGG
Source organism: Ursus arctos (assembly GCF_023065955.2). Classification (NCBI taxonomy): domain Eukaryota; kingdom Metazoa; phylum Chordata; class Mammalia; order Carnivora; family Ursidae; genus Ursus; species Ursus arctos. The sequence goes on from NW_026622852.1 coordinate 10,313,706, forward strand.
ATGGCCAAGAGGGCAAAGAATAAAGGTAGGGTGTGTCTGTAGAATACAATTTCATTTGTGAGGAAATAGCGGAGAGAAGAGAAATCCAAAAGAAGCTAACTGGGAAAGTTACTTACAGTGTGTATTCCGGCCTCTTTGTCTGTGAAATGGAGATCACAGAAGTCTCTGACTCACCATGTTCGTGTGATGATTCAGTGGGTTAACACACCGGAAGTGCTCAGAACGACAGGTCCGTTGTAAACACTCGCTGTCTCTTAGCTGTCCAAGGACGGGAACCCTTCACTGTTTTGTTCACGGCTGCATTATTCTTAAGGATAAGTAAGTGGAGTGGCTGCGTCTAAGGTTAGGCACATTCTAAGTCTTTGAAACACATTCCGCAGTTGTCCCTGGAAAAGACTTGCAGTTTACTTGAAATGACTTCTCTTAGCACTTTAGTTTCCTTCTTAAAGTATGGGTCTTTATTTTCTGTTACTAAAGGGACATGTTTTCTTCTAATAATTTAGATCTTCCCTGATTTTCAGATGTCCATTCTTAGCCGGTTCTTAATTTACAGAGTTGCCAGGGTTCGGTTTAAGAGTCTCCATGGGGAGGTAAAGGGAATATATTGTGTGACTGCTGTTTGTTTCACAGATACTGTTCTTCATTTGTTTCTGGGTGCACAATGCTGCTTTGAATGTTTGCGATTATTAGAAATCTGACCTTTTTGGTAAGTGGGAT